>NC_044552.1:151590858-152209267 GCF_007565055.1 Rhinopithecus roxellana
CAGTTCGGGACCGAGTGAGATCGAAGATGGAGAGAGACATCTTGGCAGAAGTGAATCACCCCTTCATTGTGAAGCTTCATTACGGTAAGTAGAGTCAACACGACACTTTAGAGAGGACCGAGGGCAGCCTTCTCCAGATCAAAGAAAAGTGAAAAAGAAATAACAGATCAGAAAGAAGAAAATCTTTCGCATACCATAGAGTCCTGCCCTGCCTGGGGATGAAGGTGCCTTCTATCCTGATCGCTTAGTCTCTTCTGTATTTATTTTCTTTGAAAGAGCAAGAAGCCCTGTTTTCATCTCAAAGACCTAATATTAGATGGGGGATCCGTTATTAAATTATTACCATACCATTGATCATTTAGAAGATCTCAACCTAGATGGGGGTGAATCTATGACTTATCTTTGTGTTGTTTTAGAATACAATGCTCTATGACCCAATAATGTCTTTAAACCAGAAATGGTAACACCTTCTTCATTTCAAATGAATATCATGTTTAAAGATAGTAGCTCATTGAACCCTCAAAACTTCCATTCAAGGTAGCTTATTATTTTCATGTTTCGAGGCTTAAATAATTAACCAAAAGCCACATAGCTGCTTTGCCACACAACTTCTCTTCATTTGCTGTCTGCCTTTTTATCCCAATAGAGAAGCAGTAAGTGAAATCTTCAAATTAAAAAAAGATGTGATGAGATGGTGGCTGCAGACTCGTGGCTTATTACATTAAACTTCCCCACCTAATAATCCAGATGAGCTAAGCACAGAAGGGAACAACGATAAAACTAGTAGTTTGTTCTTGGTTGCAAAGGACAAGGTGTTGTGTCGGGGAGGTGTTAAGTGAGATTTGTGTGAATCTGAGGACAGGATGAAGGAGGCCTGCAGAAGCTGGGCATACCCTGCTGTTCCTTCTAGGCCATGGACAGTGCAGTTGCAAACCTCTAAATCCCGGCAGAGGAGGCCACAGAGGCTGGCTTTCCAAAACTCTGCCCTCTCCGCTGCTGCCCAGCAGCTGGTGTCAAGTCCCATCCCACATGTCGTTTACATTACTTGCTAGGGTATTTTCTGAAGAAATTTAGGAACTGGGTGTCCTACAAAGAGCTTTAAACAGACCTCCACATCACCTCGGTGGTGACCCAGCGTCTCCACCTGCCTGTCAAGCCCAGGATGAAGCATTTAATGCGCACTCTGTTTACACAGTTCTGGCAGAGGGCTTTCTAGCTAGAGGCTGTGTATCTAAAACCCCCACATTTATGATGTTTCTCGCATTTACTTTTAGAAAATAAAACGTTTTCTAGTATGCAGGGATATTGGGATCCCTTCCAGCCACACCTCCTATGTAGATAAAATAGACACCACGCGGTGCCTCACTAGTGCTGCCGGAGCAGCCATTGTCACAGCAGCGATAGTGACGGGCTTCTCTAGACCCTCCCGTGCTCATGCGCCCTCTCAACAGACGCAGGTCCTTGCTGAGGGTGGGCAGGAGCTGTGTAGCCTGCCTGTGGCCTGAAACAGAAAGTCTGCAGTTGCAGCTCACAGTGACCAGACCTCAGACGTGAGCCCCATTGTCTTGATGTACAAATAACTGGGCCGACCCGTCACCAGAACTGCCGAGAAAGAGGAAGGCAGGGGGTTCCCTGGTACCAGAGTGGAGTTCTGTAGGAAGAAGGCACTTCCACAGGGCAGAAAGGACACGTCCTCTGAACCAGAGCCACCTTCAGGCTGCTCACTACTGCATTACAACAAAAGCCAGCAACTATAACAGCTTGAATACGCACATCTTTCTCCTCATGTATCTTTCAATTCCTTTGCAATTGAAAAAGGGAAGAACGGGAGAAAAAAGAAAGATGAAAAAAATCTCAAGACCCCCTAAAACAGTGAGAGAGGGGCAGCCCTCACAGTGTCAGACCCCCTCTGCTGGATGCGGGGTCCTGCCATTTCTCAAGTGGCTCAGCCTCCCGGAGTAAGCGGCACCTTGAGCAGGGAGAAGCCAGAGCCACAGGACATTCGACAAGCTGCCAAAATGCGCGTCTCTTTACCCCACAGCCTTTCAGACAGAAGGAAAGCTCTACCTGATCCTGGACTTCCTGCGGGGAGGGGACCTCTTCACCCGGCTCTCCAAAGAGGTGAGCAGCCGCCACGTTACACAGGAGGGCGGGCAGGAGCTTCTGTCTAGGACTAGAGGGAAGGAGGGGTGGAGAGCACTGAGAGGAGATGAGCACGTGCGAGGGTGCGTGTGTGTGTGTGGGGGGGTGCATATGTGAGTGCGTGCAAGAGTGTGTGGGAGGGATGTACGTGTGTGTGCAAGTGTGCTTGTGTGGTGTGGGGGTGTGTGGGTGAGACTGCGTGTGCATGTGTGGGGTTTATGTGGGGGGTGTGTGAGCACGTGTGCATATGTGGGGTGTGCATTGTCATGTGGGGTGTGTGGTATGTGTGTGATGTATGTTGTGTGTATACATCAGGTGCGTGATTTGTGGTGTATGTGATGTGTGCTGTGTGTGGTGTGTGTACTATGTGTATATGTGGGGGGTGTGTTTGGCATGCTGTGTGCATGTGTGGGGTTGGTGTGTGTGGTATGCTATGTGTGGGGGTGTGTGGTATGCTGTGTGCATGTGTGCATATGTAGGGTGTATGTGTGGGGTTTGTATGTGTGTGGGTGTGTGTGTGCTATATGTGGTATATGCTTTGTGTGATGGGGCGTGTGTGTGTTTGACATCCTGTGTGCCTGTGTAGGGTGTGTGTATATATGAGCTGTGTGTGTGAGCTGTATGTGGTATGTGTGGTGTGTGCTATGTGTGATGTGGAGGGTGTGTGTGTGTTGGGCGTGCTGTGTGCATGTGTAGGGTGTGTGTATGTGTGTATGTGTGTTGGGGTGTGTGTAAGCTGTATGTGGTATGTATGGTGTGGGCTATGTGTGATGTGGAGGGTGTGTGTGTTGGACATACTGTGTGCATGTGTAGGGTTGTGTGTATGTGTGTTGGTGTGTGTGTGAGCTGTATGTGGTATGTATGGTGTGTGCTATGTGTGATGTGGGGTGTGTGTGTGTTGGGCATGCTGTGTGCAGCATGTGTAGGGTGTGTGTATGTGTGTATGTGTGTTGGTGTGTGTGTGAGCTGTATGTGGTATGTATGGTGTGTGCTATGTGTGATGGGTGTGTGTGTGTTGGGCATGCTGTGTGCAGCATGTGTAGGGTGTGTGTATGTGTGTTGGTGTGTGTGTGAGCTGTATGTGGTATGTATGGTGTGTGCTATGTGTGATGTGGGGTGTGTGTGTGTTGGGCATGCTGTGTGCAGCATGTGTAGGGTGTGTGTATGTGTGTATGTGTGTTGGTGTGTGTGTGAGCTGTATGTGGTATGTATGGTGTGTGCTATGTGTGATGGGGGTGTGTGTGTGTGTGTGTTTAGTGTGCTGTGTGCATTGCTGGCTGGTTCTAAGGCAGCTGCACAAGTGGACCTAGCAATCGTCCCGGGTGACCCCAGCAGTGCCCCTGCAGCTCCGGTACCATAAGTCATGCTGTTGGCCTCTCAGCTAGAGCAATGGAAGGCGCAGGTCAGTGGACAGGAGCGGCTGGGAAAGAGTCTCACAGGGTCTCACTTTCCGTCCTGGGAAGAGGGAGGTATTGCTAAGCCGCCACACACTGGGGCTGTTTACTGCACGCCCCTGGGCTTCTCCTTGACCTCCAGTGCCTCAGGTAGGAACTCTCCAGGATGCAACTTCACCGCATCCCGAGAGCCCCGTGGCCCTGATTGACGTGAAAAGCACCCCACTTCATGGTATGGCAAAAGGCATATTCTGCCCATGGCAGTGCCAGTGCCAGGCTTTCCATTCTGACGATCCTGCTTGTTCATCTCTTATACAAAGGAGGAGTGGCTGAGGTGCTTTCACAGCAACAGTGGCCTTCACACCCCCCACTCCCTTTTCCCCCCCTTCCTCCTTTTCAGCAGGAGACCCCTCTGTCTTGCACAAAGCCCCAAATGAACAGTAAGCCAAGGCAGAGCTGCTCGTGAGGCGGGCCCAGAGGGTCCCAGAGACCATGGGGGCCCTGTCCCTGTGCGTCTATCGGTCCCTCGGGCAGTGCTGCACGTATCTGTGGGACTCCGTGCATGGAGGAAAAACACTGGGCCGGGAGAACCTGATCCAAGCTCTACATGAAGCCCTTTGGCCCCTTCCTGTGCCACCTGCTGTGTGCCCATTTCCAAAGATTCTGGAGCCTGGCGTCTGCCCATTCCTCGTGTGGTATCATCTGTTGGTTTGTCCGCTCCCCTCTCATCCACAGGGAGTCAGTCCATTTGGGGTCTGGTTTTGTCCAGCAACTGCTATGATACGCCTGTGGTTGGATGCCCTGACCAAAAAGACAACAGTAATCAGCGAAAAGCCCAGCAACTCTCATGTGGGAATGTGTCTCCCCTGAGGGCCTTTATTTCAGAGTAGGAGGAAAGTTGTCCTGGGTGGGTACCACAGATTCGAGGAGTTGGTGGGAACCTGCGGAATGTCTTTTCCTTGGGTCCTCATTCAGCAAGTACAGGGCCCAGCATCTTACGGGGAGGGTCGCTGTGCCAGCGAACCTGCAGGACTCACCTTGGGTCTTCATTCAGCAAGTGCAGGGGACAGTCACTGTGCCAGCGAACCTGCAGGACTCACACCATGAGGTGTTTCCTTTCTATGGAGAAATGTCCTGCTCTTGTCCTTGGGGGTTACACTAAGAGCTGGGGGAGTGGAAAGACAGGTTTGCCTCTGAGCTCTAAATTGTACACACAACCCATGGTGGGCCACATGTGGATATGTCAAGTCAGAGGAAAGAACCAGGTCACCAGCAGAATGTGCTGTCAGCCAGTCCACTGAGCACATGAACCAATCTAGAAAAGAAACATCCATCCGGGAAAGGCGCTGGCCAAGCGTGGAATGGAGGACGGGGACTCGGGGGGCTGGCGGGTGGCTGGCACCCACTGGCCACTGTCGGGACGTGGATCCTGCGTGTCCAGCCCCGTGGAAGAACCCCCTGTGTGAAGTGTGTGCCCAGCTGTCAGCCTGACGCCACTCACCGTTCAGGCACCCTGGCCACCTTTCTCCTAGTTTTGTGCTTGCCGGGCAGCCTTCTGGCTGCGTGGTGATAATTCAGTAATCATGTGGACTTGTAGTCTCCGTAATGTTGATTTCTCCTCCTGACGCATATAGAAAATGGCTTGTGGGCATGACTCGGCTTCCTTGTAAGGGGGTCTACAAAAACTATGTGCTGATTCTAACAAGTCAGGGGTGGGGATGAGTCATTGTGGGACGATGGCTTTGGGGTCTGTTGGGCTCCAAGGCCTCATGCATATTTCGGCTGACCTGAGTGAGCCCCCAGCACATGGACACTTAGGCCATCCCTGCCTGGTCACCTCCAAGCCCTGAGCTGTCCCTGCCACAGGGGATCCTGGAAGGTGGCCGCCCACCCCAACACCCAGAAACCCCTCCCCATCCCGTCCCCTTGGCTTGGGGCACCCATAGCCGACTCTGCACCACCTGTGGGTGGTCTTTGGTAGAACTAATCCCACTTTAGGTTGACAGCAGGTTACGTAGGCTACTAGTTTGCATCAACCCAAGGAGTGGAGATAGATAATCCATGGGGAAAGTGATATTCGAGACCCATTTTCAGTCACCTCATCAAGCCCTCACAGAGTCTTACTTGTGTTAAATTTGTTATGAATTCACATCATTAGCACTCATATTGGAACGTAAACCCAGAAACCTACTCCAGAGCCAAATGACTTGCAGGGGCGAGAAGGACACAGAGAGGAGAGGCTGAATCTCAGCACCCCACTCTCAAGGCGGTATGAGTCACCTTTGCAGGAAGCCCTCGTCTCCATCCGCTGATCTTAGAACTACAGAGGGAACTTACTTTTCCATGAGAAGAGTCAGAAAACCACGCTGGGGGCCACAGCGTTCCACAGAGCAGACCGACCCCAGTGTGGACTCTCAGTCCCTCTGGCAGCGTTCTTTAAAACACACCAGCCGTAAAACAAGTTAAATGTTTTTTGTTTTTCACTTTATTTCTTACTAGGTCATGTTCACGGAGGAGGATGTCAAGTTCTACCTGGCTGAACTGGCCTTGGCTTTAGACCATCTCCACAGCCTGGGGATCATCTACAGAGATCTGAAGCCTGAGAAGTAAGTGAGAAAAAACTAAAGCTGACTTCTCCACACCCACCAACTCCGTGTTTTTTGCTGACCCGTGTTGGTAGCCACTGCTAGATATTTATTTCCTAAATGAGGACGTATCAGAGAGCAGGCTGGGAGACTCGTGTGCCGGCAGGACTGGCTCAGCTATCAGGTGCAGGTGTGGCCTTGCTGATTTGCATAGGAAACGCCCAGGCCGGTTCTCACCTGACACTCATAACGCCTGAGGGAGGCCAGGCTCAGGTGTGTGTCTGTGATGTACAGGAAGCCAGAGCTGGAGAAGGGCACGGCCACCACCCTGACCCACATTCCCGCCCTCTCTCCTGGGTGAGGCTCACTTGGCCACTGGGGACCATCTCAAACATGGCTGCCTCCAGGGCAGTTTCTCCTCCTCTGTCATCTCTTCCCCGCGTCCTCCAGATTCAGGAAGCCCTTTCATCTACTTCAGGAAGCCCCTGGAATGTGGTCAATGAACCTCTACTCAGTTACTTGTTGGCCCCACCTCTAGGTACCCAGTCAGATCAGCTCGCCCAAGAACGTATCTAAAAGACAATGGCCCCAGAATTCCCAGGCCCGGAGTCCCCTGAGATTTGTGTATCCTTGGCAATGGTGGCCTGTGAGGCTATGATTACTAGGATATTTTGCTAATGTATTCTAAATTTTTGAATAATAAAGTCCCTCCAAAATAATAGTGTTCCCATTTTCCTTGCGTTGTTGTTGTTTTTACATTTTCTTTGTAGACCCGACACATAACTAGGAGTGATCCACTTAGAAAAGACGAGATTTGGAGGATGGTGTTTTAGGTTGAGTTGACCTCAGCAGTATCCCTGAGGTGAAGTAGCTGATTATCTCACTCACTCTTCACTGCCCTGAGGGGCTGATTAATGCCATCCACCCAGACCAGGGCCCACAGCCGCCCCTAGATGAGGCATCACCTGGTGGCCTGGTGAGACTGACCAGCCTTGGGTGCCACCAGGCAGCCCCGAGCCTATGAGCTAAGACCAAGGGGGCCCTGGGGTCTGCAAACAGGTCTCAGCTGCTACTCCACATTCCTGCCCTGTCACCTGCATGGTACTGAGAAAAGACAAGCCCTGCTCCGAAGCTGGTGGTGTTAGAGGCAGCTGTCATTTATGGGAAACAGCTGGGTTTACCCAGAAACCAGGTCACATCCCATATCCACCGCAGGCTGTAAAATGCATTTGCCCATGTGCTTGATGATCTGACTGCACCACCAGTCCGTGGAATGCCACAGCTGCACATGTGAGTTGAATACGTGTGTAAATACAGCTGGAGCATCCCTCATCTGAAAGTCCAAAATCTGAAATGCTCCAATATCCAAAACTTTTTGAGCCCCAATGTGACACCCCCCAGTGGAAAATTCCACACATAAGCACTTAACACAAATGTGGTTTCATACACAAAATTATTTAAAATATTCTATAAATTAGCTCCAGGTGATGTGTAGAAGGTATATATGAAACATAAATGAATTTTGTGTTCAGACTTGTGGCCATCTCCAACATATCTCTTTATATCTAAGTAAATATTCCAAAATCCCCAAATCCTAAACACTGGTTTCAGGCATTTCAGGTAAGGGATGGATGCTCAACGTAGAATCATAAAAGACTTTATCTGGAGTAATCCCATGAAGAGAGTAGCCTCCTAGCAGCTGCTGTCTCCCCCCAAGAGCAGCAGCACAAAGCCAGATTTCCATTTCAAAGTGGGTCTGACCTAGAACCCCTTGGTGCTGAGCCCTAGGCCTCCCCTTTTGCCCCTCCCTAATTGGGAGGTGATTGCAGAGCCTGGCCTGTCACCTTGGGTCCTTGCAAAGGTCATCCCAGAAGTTAACCTCGTGTTAATTACCCTCTAAGTCAGAGTGCTGTGTTGTAAGTCTGTGTTGTGAGTCTATGTGTTGCCACTGCTCCTCTTCCCGTGGCCCTGGCTGTTGATACCTGTGTGTTAGACGCACACCCCGTGTATCCACTCAGGCCGGGAGTGCTGGTTCTCATTACTCCTGAAGGTCAGCGTGATCCTATAGCTAAAAATAGCCTTATTTAATTACAGGCTTGAAGGAAAAGGTTGTGTTGTTCAATTAGAATTATTAGAAAATTAATCTTGAAAGGTGCTTAATTCTGGGCAAAGATTGAATGTGCCCAAAAGACAAATATGAAAACATTTGCCTTGTTCATTATAAATTGTCATCTTAATGATATGCTGTAACTTTTCCTTCCCATTTCCAGAAAATTGTAGGTATTTTTTTTAACTCCGTGGCAGATTTTTTTAATTGTAGAAAAATACACAAGACTTTTACAGTTTTAACCACGTTTAAGTGCCCAGTTCAGTGGCATTAAGCACACTCCCATTGCTGGGCCACCATCCCCGCTGTCCATCTCCAGAACTGTTTCATCTTGCAGAACTGAAGCTCTGTCCCCCTGCACAGTATGCACAGTAGCTCCCCAGCCCCCAGCACCTGCCATCTACTTTCCATCTCTGTGACTCTTGACTCCTCTAGGGTCCATACATTTTATATTTGTAAAATCATATAATACCTGATATTTCGGGACGGGCTTATTTCAAGCATAATGTCTTCCAGGCTCCTCTGTGCTGTAGTGAGTCAGGCTTTCCGTCCTTTCACAGGTTTCTATAAAGGTGTCACAGATTAATCCTCCAAGCCTTGCCTGTTTCCAGCCCACTTCCTGGTCTCTTTAGGGCGAGTCTGGTACCTCCCAGCATCTGGAAGAACAGGATTTAATTACAGCCAAATAAGTAAATAGGGAAAGTTTGGGGTCACAGGGGTGGCACAGGGGTGTCAAGGGGTGTCAAGGTATCACAGCCCAGACTCCAGCCTGATGTTCAGGGAATAAAGGATTTACACCTGCTCCCAGCCCTTTACGGACCCTGCCTCCATTCTCTATGCAGGGTCCACCCCACGGCAGGATACCTGGGAGGAGCAAAGGCAACTCTCATGTCAGGCACGTGGCGTGACTAGGGCTTGGCAGGGAACAAGACAGGGACCCACTGGCCCGCGGGGGTGCCAGGCCGGGAGCAGGTCTCATCCCAAGATGTACCTGCTGAAGCCTGAAGCTCCTTGGTGCCATGGCCCCTGCTTGTGCAGGCTTCACCTGGGGTAGGTCTCAAGAGCCAGGGCAGGGATCAGGGGAGGATACATGGGAGAAGAAGGGGGTCTTTGGACATCAAAGGCATCCCGAGTGCAGAAACATTCCTTCTGCGAGGTTCTGGGTCTCCACAGGCCAGGGCGGTCCCAGGACACTCTCCACCTGTGCTTCCTGCACAGCAGTCTGGAGGGCTCCCAGACCTTCCCTGGGGACCTACGAAGGTCTAAAGCCAGCAGTCCCCCAGCTGCAAGAACACACATCCCTTTGTCCAGGAGGTGTGGCACCAAATGCGTTGTTGAGCTGGGAGCTGTGGAGAAGGGAGGCAGGATGGGAAAGCCCACTGCACAAGCCATGGGGACCACCTGGGCCAGCTTCATCAGGGCTCCCTGAAGACGTCCACCCGCAGCTGGCCCGCAGCTCCCCTCTGAGCTCTGCGTGCCCGTCAGCAGGCTGGTCTCTCTCTAAATCATCTGTTTTCTTTCCCTTTCTTTTAGCATCCTCCTGGATGAAGAGGGACATATTAAGATCACAGGTTTGTAAAAGATGGCAGGCTCCCTTCGTGGCTTCATCTCAGCCTGGTAACTGGGGACCACCTCAAAGCCCAAGCTCCCTTATTTAGACCACCCTTCCCTTTGCCAGATGCTTGTCTCTGATTTGGCAGACTTTTCTGTAGCTACAGACTGGTTATGGCATTGTACATCTTCATAACGTCCAGAACCATGCAGCTTCCCCGGTGGCCCCTTCTTTTCCCTCTCCCCCTCCAAGCTCTGTTTGCTGGGCTCCTTAGTATCGCTGGGTGTTTGGTTCAGGAGCCCCAGTGCCCACTGTGGACCTTAGGGCAGACATCTGGTGTCTCGCTGGAGTGCGGCCTGCAATGTGGGCCTTGCTGATGCCCAGTGCCAACCTGAGGGCAGACATGTGGAGGCTCGCTGGAGTGCGGCCTGCACTGCTGTCCTCACTGATGCTGTCCCTGCCTCCTCCTCACTCCCTGGACTGTGGTGGTGGCCACGTGACTGCCCTCCCTGTTTCTATCTAAGCCACCAGCAAGTTCAGTCAAACTGGAAACAGCTCCTCTAGTCTCAGGACACCCCGTTTGTATTAGTTCCCTATTGCCCGAAGGCAAGCTCACGTGGTCCTGCTTTTGCTGAGCAGGGCTCTGCCACACCCACCTGGAGAGGGGGCAGAGCCCACAGAAGGACACTGATGCCCACCTGTGTGGGTACCCCCGAACACAGCCAGAGACTGAGGCAGTGTGTGTGCTTTGTTTGCATGTAGATTTCGGCCTGAGTAAGGAGGCCATTGACCACGACAAGAGAGCATACTCCTTCTGCGGGACAATCGAGTACATGGCACCCGAGGTGGTGAACCGGCGAGGACACACGCAGAGTGCCGACTGGTGGTCTTTCGGCGTGCTCATGGTGAGCCTGCCCCGACCCTCTTCCGTGCTATGGTGGCTGTTCCCCACGTGGACCCCTGTCCCCAGGTTGGTTCAGAGGTCCCGGAATGCGGAAGAAGGCAGTGCCTGAGGGCTTGGGACACAAGGCAAGTATCCAGGCCAAGCATTTCCCGGCAGCCTCCTCCCCATCCCGCGTCCCCACCTCAGAAAGCGGGGCTGGGATGCAAACGAGAACGCAGACAAACTCTCTTTATGCTTTGTGCTCTTCAGGCTTAGCATGATGATTACAAGAGATGCCATGATTTTCGTTTTAAAATATTTTTCTTATTTAAACGCAAAATCCTTGCACTTAGTTACAAACTGAGACGTACATGGAGTTAGGCATTTTTGCATCGGTGTCTGGAAAAGTGAGTTGTCTCTGTCACGTTTTAACAGACAGAGTGCATAACCGAACCCGGTTTGGACGGGGTCTTCTGTACCCTAGGAACAGTGTGGGCTCCTTTTCCAATCCTCAGAGGACCCTCCCTCCCTCCCCCAATCCCACCCTCCCAGCTGGGCAGGGGGCTCGTGACCTCAGGGTGGAGCGGACGTGCAGTGAGTGCTCTGGAATCTGACCTGGATGACAATGGGGTTGTGGCGTTTCAGGGGTATCCCGCACTCCGGCCTGTGCATCACACGCAGGAAGAAACTGAGGCCATGAGCACTTTAGGAAATGGGATGAAGGTTGCTCTGCTGGCGTGTGGCGGAACTGTGTGCCTGCCAATCCCAGTTCCCTTCAGAGTTCAGGCTGCCTCTCCTCCCACCACACCCCACCCCTCGTCCCCTTGCTAGGGAACCTCAGTGCTGAGTCCTGCAGTGTCTCCTGGGGAACCCCCGGCTGGTGCCCAAGGCCTCACTGGTCCTTTGCCACTTGGGTCACTTCACTGCACCACTCTCTAGGCTCTGGTCTCGGCCCCAGGAGCTCACAGACCCTGGCTGTGTCCCACGTGCCCGCACAGGCTGCTCACCTCTCCCTGAGGGGCACATACATTAGACGAGCTCCGGAGATGGGTGTCCACAGCCTAACCCAGAAAGCCAATTCGCAGTCAGATGCCCACATCACATTCGTGGCTGCTCCTGCCTGTGGAAGCCCCTTCCCTCCCTGGTCATTCCTGCCTGGTAAAGCGAGTCACAACAGAGACAGTCATGCTGTTCAACACATGAGCACAGGCATGACGCTTGAGAGAATGCCTGCAGCAACGCGAGGGGCCCACGAGCTCAGCTGGGAGGATGATGCTGTGGATTTATTTTTTATTATTATTCAGACCTTCAGTGGCACCAGCTAAGGGGCAGGTCCTCTCCATGTGGAGACCACCGAGCTAAGTCCCCCACAGTCACGTCTGAGACCACTTCTGCTTTCCTCTCCATGCAGAGAACACTGAGCTAAGTCCCCCACGGTCACCTCTGAGACTACCTCTGCTTTCATCTCCATGTGGAGACCACCGAGCTAAGTCTTACCCCACCATCATCTGAGAGCACCTCTGCGTTCCTTCCACTGAAAGAGTTTTTCTTTAGATACGTCAGTGAGACAGGTTCGCTTTGCTGTCTTGGAGGTGGCTTCACTCCCTTCCACATATATCGGTTTCCTGTGCGACCCTGGCTGGTGAGTGGTGGGTGAGGGCAGCCGGGATGGCCTTGTGGAGGCCTCCCACACTGGTGCAGGTTTTGCTGGTGCAGGGAAGTCTGACATTGCCTTTGCCAACGCTGGGCTACGGGTCCAAGCTTATAGTCTGTGGCTTCAGCAGAGATTCCAGTTCTTATACCCCTCCTGAGAACCCCAAATTCCCCCAGAGAGCAGGGCTGGTCCCACTGCACACCCAGGCTCCCTGAAAGGGCTCCTGGCATCCTCCTGTCTCTGGGTCCTATCTGTAACTCTGGGCTCACAAGTGGCCCATACAGCAGTGCTTCAGGCCAGACTTTGTGTAATGAACAAGGTCATAAAATGCTGCCACCCGGCTCTCAGGCGAACCGATATTTAAAAGAACAAGAGGCCAGGCTGGAGTGGAGAGGAGTACCTTAGCACAGAAAAGCGCAGCCAAAACACCGCATATACGTCAAAACCAATTGGACTTAGTTTTGTGAGGTTTCCGGGGGGTCGACGGAGGGGGTATTTGATATTCTTCTGTTTCTTCTATTAAGGCAACAATCATAAACCTTTCTCACAATATAAAATGTATCTTTAATTTTTTTCTGGTTTTTTTTGTTTGTTTGTTTTTGAGATGGAGTCTCGCTGTGTTGCCCAGGCTGGAGTGCAGTGGTGCGATCTCGGCTCACTGCAACCTCCATCTCCTAGGTTCAAGCAATTCTCCTGCTTCAGCCTCCTAAGTAGCTGGGACTACAGGCACCCGCCATACCCAGCTAATTTTTTTTTGTATTTTAGTAGAGATGGGGGTTTCATTGTGTTGCCCAGGCTGGTCTCGAATCCCCAAGCTCAGGCAATCCGCCAACCTCGGCCTCCAGAAGTGTTAGGATTATAGGAGTGAGCCACCACACCCAGCTTTTCTGGCCTTTATTGCTACAAATTTAAAAAACAAATGGAGAAGCTGAAAGAAAAAAAAAATAGGAGAACAGAAAAGACATCAAAGGAATGATCCAAAGATGGAGACACAAGGAGGGGCCAGAAGAAGAGGAAATGAGACCACGTTGCGTTCGTGTTGCTCCAGCAAACTCCTTCCGGGTTCCCTCCCACCATCAGCCCTAAGACAGAAGCGCCACCGCCAGTGGCCTTTGCTGACCCTGGCAGGGTTGGTGGCTCTGGCTGGTGGCTCTGGCTTTGGTGTCTTCTCGGCACTCCTGGCTTGCCACTGCTCTAACATCTACCATCTTTTATCGTCATTGTCTGTCTCTCCGAGTGTCTCCTGGCATGTGGAGTTTCTTAAACACCAGTCACGCTTACCCAGGATGCCCCAGCACAGACAAAAGTGCCTGTACCCGGTCAGGCCTCCAAGGGACCCATGAGGGAGTGAGGACACCAGGGTGGAAGCAGAGAGGCACTCACACCACCCAGACCCAGTACCCGGCAGCCTTCACCCATCCTGGAGTCCCCGCCTGCCCCCTCCCTAAAGCATGGAGAAGATGGCATTGAGAGCTTCTGAAGGAGGCCTCGCCCAGCACTGCCCGGCACGTCAACACACCAGGCACCCTCCTCCCACATGCCTCTCTGGGCACAGGACATTTCTTACTGAATTGTTCACTTGTTTGCTGGGATCGTCCCACGTTCAGTGTCTCGTGACAGCTGGGGAAGGGGTCCAGCTCCAGAACGGCTGTGTCCCTCTAGAGCCCGAGGCAGGGCTGGCTGTTGCAGTGGTGACCACAAGCTAAGGCTGCCCGGCCATCTTCACATTGGATCTCAACCTGACAATCTTCAAGCCGGCAGGAAAGACTGTATTCTTTCTGTGCACAAAAATGAAAACTAAAGCTCGAAGAGCCTAAGTGTCGGGCTCAAGATCACATATTGTCCCAGAAACACATTCTCGTTTAGTCCCGCCCGCCCACGTGGTGACGGGCCGCACACAGGCAAAGGTCTTGACTGTGGGGGCCCCACGCTTCCCACACTTCCCTGGGCGGCATCAGAAGTGACTTCTGAATTCTCATTTACAGCTAAGAGATGGGCCTCGGATGACCTTTCAAGTCGTATCTTACCCCAGCCTTGTAAGGGGATCGGTGCAGAGCCGTTGTGCGTGTGAGGGGCCTTGTTTTAAAAGAAGGCTAAGACCCTGGAGGCCATGTGCTGAGGGAGTGGTCCTCATGTGTGGGTGGCCATCCATCCCCTGGAGATGGATATGTCCTGGGATCTCTTCCCGAGGAGCAGCATCCACAAGTGCCCTCCACAGACCTGGAAGGAAGCATGTGTATGCCAGGGGCGGGAAGTCAGTGTCCCTGAATAAAATTCCATGTGTGAAATTTAGGAGCTTGTACCTGGAGAAGAACGTGCAAACCTGGTGGCCGGCTGCATGGTGATGTTTGTAGAATTTCCATTACTCCTCTATGCCAGACTGGAGCCAGTTTCTAGAAGGATATTTGAGTTGTGTTTTGTAAACATCTAAAGCATCTCTTGAGCGCTCTGGTTTCGTGAGACCACTTTATCCTTCTCCCGTTTCTTAACCACGGGCATGGAATGTTCTGGACATCCCGCCTCAGATACCGTGTGATGTGTCCTTATGCCACCATAGCAAACATGGATGGTTCTGGGCTCAGGCTCTGCTGCTTGCAGCTGGACCATTCATCTGTAGACGGTTGTGAGGAACGGCACCTTCCAAGGCTGTTTTGAGACTGAGATTCTTGGCACTCAGAGTTGGATGCAGCACATGGAACGAGAGCAGCTCGGATTAGAGGGCGTGTATCTGTGCACGCAGGGACCTCCACACACGGGCATGGATCAACACAGCTGTCCGAGACCCAGCCCCTCCATACTAGCAAAGCCAGGCCCTCTGCCACTTTGAGTCACCCATCTCAGGACAGGGTTTGTCCTCACCTGTTTTCAGATAAAATGTTAACTTGCTTTTGGTGCCCTTTTAAGAATGGTGATCGGCCAAGTAAACTTGAAATCGAGGCTCCTGTCACCAAGGGTGACACAGGCAAACGTCTTGACTGTGGGGGTCCCACGCTTCCCAGAGTCTCCTCCTTCCCCTGCCCCCAGTACCACTGGCCTCCATGAGGTGCGTCCTGCCTGTGCCAGGGCCGCCACTCTTTCCAGGTTCCTTAGCTGTCCCTTTAGACAGGGCTTCTCAGCCAGCACTGTTGAGGTTAGGACTGGACACTTCCTTGTTGTGGGACGTCCTGTGTGTCATAGGATGTTTAGCAGCATCCATGCCTCCCTCACTGGATGCCTGTAGCACCAGGACCCCCGGGCATGACAGCCAGAAATGTCTCTAGTTGTTAGGAAATGTCCCCTGGCATGCAACGGTGATCCCAGTTGAGAGGCACTGCGTTATGTCTGTCCAGTTACCTTCCCAGAAGCATCAGGCCTGCACCCTGTGGAGCTGTGGCTGCATCTCCTTGAGCCCCTCTGTGCCTGTCTGCAGCCTGGTCTCGGTGCCAACTGGGAAAGAATCTCTTGGAGTGTCCTCCTTCCTCCAGTGTGTGTACTTGACTGTGGGACCCCAAGATGAACCTTGGCTTTTCTCAGTTCACCCCGGAAGCCTTGGCCAGCCTCAGTGCTGCTCAACAACACGGCAAAAGTCTCACTGTAAGTAACGTCCCAAGAAAGTCATCAGCAGCCTGAGTCAGTAATGCTTCAGTATTGAAAAGTTCTCGGGCAGCTCGATTCAGACGACCATACTGAAATTATCTCCCTTCTCCACAGAAAGGGGTGGATAAGGGGATGGGAAAGGCAGCAGAACCCCATGGCTGGTGGAGGCTGCAGAGTCCACACCTCACCCTCAGTATCACCCCACCATCAGCAGCACCTTCATCACCAAGAAGCAGTTATTAAATATCCATGGATGCTGTGCTGGGTGTTCTCTGGCTGAATAGATGGTTGGGGACCTGCTACCATGTGAATGGAGGAAGAAGGGGAGGAGGAGAGAGAAGCACAAAGCAGTGGACCCTGATCACAAGGGAATCATCTTCAAAAGCTAAAAAGAAATCACCAGACCAGGCGCGGTGGCTCACACCTGTAATCCCAGCACTTTGGGAGGCCAAGGCGGATGGATCACTTGAGGTCAGGAGTTCAAGACCAGCCTGGTCAACATGGCGAAACCCTGTCTCTACTAAAAAAAAAAAAAATACAAAAATTAGCCAGGCATGGTGGCGCATGCCTGTAGTCCCACCTACTCGGGAGGTGGAGACAGGAGAATCGCTTGAACCCAGCGGTTGCAGTGAGCCGAGATTGTGCCCTTGCACTCCAGCCTGGGTGACAATGCAAGACTCCATCTCAAAAAAAAAAAAAGAAGAAAAGAAAAAATATCACCAAACAAATGTATGCAAGATACCAGTCCATCAGCAAAAAATAAATGATATCCAGGCATCTGGATAGGTACCATTTGTGTAACAAGGATTAAACGGTGTGTACGGGATGACAGCTTTCTCATTTCACAGAGCCAGAAGTCTTGTCCTTGGAAATGGGATTTCATAGTGCTATTAATAGACTCAAAAAGGAGAAAGAGCAGAATAGGAAAGGAGTTCCCTTTGCTAATACAATTCTATTCTGAGAGATATTTCAGTGTGTGTGATCAGCTTAAAAACTTTCATCCTGTTTTACCAGACGAACAGCTCATCTGCCAGTCAGAGCATTCTGGCCTTTCCAATTTAATTACACTTGTCTCTTTTTCAGTTCTCATCTGGACCCCTTCCGCTTGCTTTTTATTACTTTTGTATTTATTGATTGCCTGCAGCCTGTCTGCTCTGAATTCCCTCACTTTGTGCACACGATGGACAGCACATTTTAATGTGACAGAACAGGCTTCAAACGTCAAAACTGGTGGAAAAGTTTCCATTTCTTTTAAAATGTTGTTTTCAGAAAGCAGACTGGTAATATTAATAAAGCCTTAAATGCATTCATTTCTTTAAGATTATAATTTCACTCCTAGCAGCCTATCATAAGAATAAATCCAAATCTTAGGAAATCATCTGTGCACATTTCAGTAGTACTTATAATAGCAGAAAATTGGAAATGTCCTAAGTGTACAGCAATAGATACACTCATGATTACATTTTGGCATATCCACATGTTTGTTAAGTGATATTACAAAGATTTCATCATAACCATTGAAAGTTTTATATTATTCTGTGAAAAGTTAGTATACAAAACCTTATCTGTGCTTTTAAAACAAAAAACAGCTAGAAAAAATTACTAGGAGGAACTAACAAATGTTAATTTTGGATATCTTTGGGTAATGGAATTCTGCGTGATTTTTTTTGGTCTTTCTACTTCGTGTATCTCGCAAGATTTTCAAACTGCAAAGGACAAATGCTGGAGGATGAATTCTAAAAGGGCAGAGACACACGCAGTAAAAAATAAAGATGAGAGAGAATTCAATAAGACCATGTAAACACCTGCTTCCCCATAATTTAAACTGACTTGAAAGACATGGAGTAGGATTGATCCTTGGGCACATTTCACTTAGATTCAGGATCTTATTTTTATGAAAAGATTGGTTGCTGCTGCCACCCTAGTTTCTTTTGTGAGAAGCGGTCAGCTGTGCACCTTGCTCTGATGAGACCATTCCGGGTCACTGCTTCCAGGGTGCGTGTAATCACCACTGCATGTGCCTGGGGGAGTTGGTGCAAGAAAGAAACTCATGCTCAGAAAAGGCTGGGCTCGGTCCCCTCCTTATCTCAAGCTCCGTCCTGGTAGATGTCCAGTAATAACAAAATAAGGATGTAGGGTGTGGCAGCTGTATCTGAGAGGTTGCTGTGCCATATTGTCCTCATCAGAGGCTAATGGCCATGGTCAGGTCTATCTCGTGCTGGAAGCACTCTGGCCCCTGCATCCTGGCAACATGAGCTAGCTGTTCTCCTCCTCCTCCTAGCTCATCCCTTCCACAACACCTGCCAGGGCAGGGTAGGGTCCTAAACCGCATGTAAGATGTGTTCGTCCAAACTGCCTGACCACGGGACCCCGCTCTGCCTCTTTTCTCTGCCGTACTCGGTGCCTGCTGGCCTGCCACAGAGTGTGATTATCTACCACATCTGTCATTCACCCATCTCATCCACCAAATGGCAAGCTCTGTGAGGCAGTTTTCATCACTGTTGTACCACAAGCACATAGGCCAGTGGTTACACTTGACTGATGGAGATTTTGAATGAGGAAATGGACATGGTAGCAGGCTGCCCCGCTAGGGTGCTTCGCCATGAAGCCGGGTCCGTCTGGATGAATGAACTCACTGTACTCTGTGTTTCTCTGCAGTTCGAGATGCTCACGGGGTCCCTGCCATTCCAGGGGAAGGACAGGAAGGAGACCATGGCCCTCATCCTCAAGTGAGTAGTGTGGGAGCCACCCCAGAGACCTGTGAACACCTTCTGATATCAAGAGCTGCTGCCTCTGAACCTGGAACTGTGAAGTTCTAATTACATTGCTAGGCTTACAGTGCTGAAGTATTGTAAGCTGTTTTCTAAAAGTCACGGTTTTACACAAAATGGTAGCGCTCTGCCACCAGTAGCAGTGGTGATAGGGTGCTGGGCATTCTAGTGACAGTGGGTCAAGGGAGCAGTTGCTGGTTTGGCTCATCCTGTTGAGTGGTTCTGGTGAAATCTTCTACCATAGCTCGTTTTTCATCAGTAAGTCACTTCGAATGTGTAGTGGCTGGTTTTCAAGTGTGATGATTGGTGACCTCCCAGAAGTAAAGTGTAGACAGAAAAAGACACAAGGCCTACAGGGCCTTGTCTGGAGAGAACACAAGAGCAGGAGTCTCCTTTCCCTCCCCACCTGCTGACCCCATTCTTATAGCACTCCTGGTTGACCTTGGCAGGACTCAGTATTATTTTACTGTGTGACTGGTTACAAACCATTTTCTGCTTTATTCTCATGAAAAATCATTTACTAAGCCAAGGTTTTGCTCTCAGACTGTAGGAAGAAGCCTGATCCCCATGCCACCTTGCCATAGACTCCTAAATGTGAGCAGACACCGCCGACCATCACTGTCCCAGAGCAGATGGAAGGAGGGCAGGAAACAGAGAGGCTGGGAGCCCCTAATCAGTTCCTTCCTAAGTGAGGCCGCTTGGTGGAGGAGTCATAAAACCATTTGTCCTCATGAGCCACTCTTGCCAACTCTGTTTGCAAATGGACACGTAACTTTGATAAAATTGAGAATCACCTAAAACACCACCAGCTCGGCTTTTGTAAGCTCTGTCCTTATGTAGATGGAAGAAGAGAGGGGAGTGAAGGAAGCTCCATCGGGAGGACCCTTGTGTAAAGCTAAGGAGTGTCTTTTTATTTAATCAGCCTTTTCCGCCATCAAGGGACCTTGAATTGCAACAGACACTAAGAGCTGCAAGTCAGGACCTTCGCGTGATTCTCGTTGTTCGCATTTTAAGGGAGAACACATTCTTTACTTTTTCTAAGGCTAGAATAATCCCTGACAGCAAGTCACGGGTGTGGTGTGGCCTCAGGGCATTCCACTTGGGAGGGATGGAGAATTTCTGGAGGGGAGCACCAGGCTCTGTGCCCGGAGTTCTCCGTGTGCTCTGAAGGCCCTGGTGGCCCTGAGACCCTCCTGGGGTTTGCAGGTCCTCCTCTCGCAGGTTTTCTTCATAGCATCGCAACAGACTGAGCACAGGGCAGACAAGAGGGTCCAGCTGTCTCCTGTGAGCCAGGAAGAGACCCACCAAAATGCAGAACAATGCCACGAAAGGCTTTTTTATATGTTTGTTTGGGAAAACATAGATAATTTCCATTAACAATGCTATTAATGTTAATGGGAGTGTTACTGTTTTTTAATGATTTTATTAAATAATACATTTATTAATAAAAATATTTATTAAAATGAATTAAGAAATATAAATTACACAGATTTCTCACTTTACTTTCTACTGTGGTAAATATCACAGCTGTATTCCACATAAACAAAAGCTCTTTGGTGTCCTCAGTAACTTTTAAAGCATAAAGGGGTCCTAAGACCCACGAGTTAGAGCACGGCTGCTCTGGGTGACTGTGACTGAGGTCTCTGAATGCTGACTGGGGCCCTCTTTATAGCTTGTCCTTGTTCTCCTAAAATAGATCCTAAAATAGGATTCTGGTTTTCAGAGCCAAGCTGGGGATGCCGCAGTTCCTCAGTGGGGAGGCACAGAGTTTGCTGCGAGCTCTCTTCAAACGGAACCCCTGCAACCGGCTGGGTAAGAGTCCCCGGGACACCCCACCACGGGACACCCCACCACGGGAACATGCAGGGTGCTGCCCCCCGAGCCACAGTGGAGACGTGGAGGGCCACCCACCTGCTCTGGCCCAAGGCTGACTGAGGTCACTGAAAACAGACCTCACCTAGAGGTTGAAATAGTACCAGTGCCATCTGAGCTCCAGGAAAAGAGGCCCCTTCACAGCTTCTAAAACACATAGTTGCTGCCAAAATACCATAAGCTCTTTTCTAAAAGCCACTGGTTTTACCCAAAATGGTAGTGTTCTACCAATCTGATTTCCCTGAGTTTTGAAAGTCTATAAGCTAAGGACAGAACCGTTGAAAAGCTGCTTCTAATTTAATTCTCCCTAAATTAAGAAACCTCCACATCTGTTAAAATCAGGATCTACTTTAATATTAACAACTGATTGATTTTCTTTTTGTGTATGTGACAGTGTATTGAGGGTTACTCCGTGGGCTGGGCAGGTCTTAGTGAGTGGGCGTGGCCGTGTTGTCTCAGAGTCAAACAGCAGCCGGAGCAGGGTGTTTCCGGTTCAGACAGCTACCGGAGCGAGGTGTTTCCGGTTCAGACAGCGCCGGAGCAGGGTGTTTCCGGTTCAGACAGCAGCCGGAGCGGGTGTTTCAGGTTATTTTATTACACAAGGAAACAAAAGGAACACATTCTGTTCTGGTTTTGTTTTTTTTTGTTTTTGTTTTTGTTTTTGTTTTTTTTAACTCTAACCTCACAGATAGAAGACATAGCAGAGGGGAAGGCAAAAGTTAAAACAGGAAATATTTCATTTCGGAAAAAATACTAGATTTTCCTCTCTGCATGCCCCAACTCCAAAGAAAGATGGACCCGTTTAACTTCTTCCCCACATCAGCTTCCACTGCAGGGAACTTTTGCATTAATTTGCAATCCTTCAGAGATTAAAAGTGAAGCTAGTCAAAAGTACCTTCCTACTCCACAGTAATATTTTCACAATATGAGGTAATTGATGTGTAACTTTGTGATCTTAGAAAAAAGGAGTTAAGGTGATTTTTAAAAATCAACATCTATGTATCTGAAGTACTGAGTAGTAATTCCCATGAAATTCATCTTGTAATGAATTGTCATAGTTGTATTCACCTAATTAAACATATTTACATCCAACTTCTAATCCAGATTTTTATCACGTAAACCACTCTTCCTGCGGATTCGTCTTCATAGGAATTCTTTACTTTATATAAGGATGTCCCATAGTTGTCTTTACGAGGCAGTTCTCCTCCATGTAAGCAGATATTTTAAATCCTACTTTACAGACCTTTCAGTGATCACCCACCATCGATGGCCTTTGTCCACTCGGCTTATTTTCATTCTTCCACACAACGCAGTAAAGCAATTCCTCCTTGTCACCGAGCACCTCTGCGTGCCAAGCGTGGCCACCAGGAGAGCAGGTGACACGGTGAGTTCCCTGTGGCGCAGTGATGTCACAGGGTGTTCTGCCATCACTGTCTGCCAGTCACTGCAGGCCAGTCGAGAAAGCCCAGGGCACGTGGGTGTGTCATTACTGTCTGCTGGTCACTGCAGGCCAATCCAGAAAGCCCAGGGCACATGCGTGTGTGTCAAGAGAGTAAATCCCTGCAACATTTCAGCACCTTGGTAAAACCATCAAAATGTTAAACGTATGCACCCTTTTGCCCAGAAATGTTACTGCCAGAAATCTCTCCAACAGAAATAGCCATACCCGCATAAAAGGGATACAAATAAACAGTGTTTACCAAATATCTTCCTGTTTAACAAAGACCTGAAGATGAAGTAAGCCTCGATCAATAAGGAAGTCATTGAATCAATTACGAAACGTCCACACCACAGCCTGGGGCTGGAGGAGAGTGTCTCAGCCATGGTTCTGCACCGTCTGCATTTTGGGCTGGTTAATTCTTGTTTTGGGAGCTGCTCCGTGCATTGGGGCTGTTTAGCAGCATCCCCACCCCATCCCCGTGATGATCAAACATCTCCTGACCTTGGCAAAGTTCCCCTGTTGAGAATCTCCACGTTGCTGGTACTGACATGGAAGGGCCAGAGTCTGGACTGAATTGCAGCCCGCGTGGCTGGAGAGTGTAGACTCGCCCTGCAGTGGAGCCAGTGCCACCCACACCACGGTGCATCTGTGCCAGGGCACATGGCGGCACTGTTGGACCCGGCCCCCGACGCCACCTGGCAGGGCCCTGTGCTGGTGTCTATGGAAAGGACTGTGTCCAGTGCATTGGATGAAAACTAGCTAGCAGATCACTGCACACATTTTACAGCACTGTCCCCAGTCGAGGGTCTGAGAGTCTGGGGAACCGTCACCCAGACAGAGGCAGCTTCCTTAGAGGGGTACTCGCCAACAGTGCCATAGACAAAGCTGAAGGCCCCAGCAGAGCAGCCCCAAGTCACTGAGATGCCAGTTGGGGGCGATAATGAGATGGGAGGCCTGGGATAGAGAGTGGTCAGGACCAGAGAGGAGGACGCCTGGTCAGGGTAGAGGGCCCGTGCTGCAGCACACACAGGGGCACTGTGTGTGTGTGTGTGTGTGTGTGCACGCTCACAGGTGTGTGTGGGGTTCATGGTTTGGAGGAACCTGCCAACCAAACTTTTGCCACATTGTTGTTACTAGGACCCCTCAGCAAAGTCCCAGATGGGACCTGAGATTCCAACCAAGAATCATCAGGACTCCTCCTTTTCGTCAGTGGTGACAGTCGTAGTTAGCCAGGGTCACAGCCACGTTTCCAAGAGGTGTGCAGCTCCTAAAGCTGTCTGCCCCTTGACCCTTCACTCACTGGTCCTGGTGCACACCCCCGATTACACAGTGACTCAGCTCAGGAAACGCAGCAAGGGCTCAGCGCTTGCCCTTAGTGCCCAGAGTCCCTGTGCACACAGGGCCTATTGTGGACAAGACCTCACCCTCTGAGAGTGGGGTCCCCAATGGTGGGAGATGCAGCCTTGGACAGAGGGACAGCCTGGGCTGGGAGAGGCAGGAAGGGCCTGTGTCCCACCCTGTGTCCTCAAGTTGCCGATTCACTGCAGTTTTCCCAAATCTGGGTGTGGTCTGGCCTTTTGTTTGCAGACCCCTGTTCATCACTGTATGTCTGGGGAGGTGGGGGAGGCGGTGTTTCTTAACTCTGAGGGTGTGTTTGGAGACAGACGCAAGTTGAAAAGCGTGTCCCTCAGCTAAGCCAATGCATGGCAGCGCCCTGGTTTGTCCAAATGCCATGTCAAAGGTCATGTTTCTGATCTGAGTCTTCCAGGTTGTGAATTAAATTGAGTCCCTTTCATTTAAGTCTCCGTCAGCACTAAAAGCAATGCAGAAGTAACCCTTCCTAGACAGGAGGGATAGGGGGCTCACTGTCAGGGGCTTGCTGCCCGGCTCAGTGGATCTCAACCCACTTCAGAACATGCCTGCCTTAGAATCGGGTTTGCAATGCTGTGAACTACCACAAAATGCACAGAAACATCTTTGCATGCCATTTCTACTCGTCTCTCAACCTTGAAGGCTGCCCACGTCTAGAGCCCCTGGTCTCATTTCATCAGCCTTTTCAGTGTCTGGTCCAGAGCTGTTCTTTTCTGTGACCCTGGGTTGCACCTTTATTGTGTCTGTGGCTCTCCTCCCCATGTTCTCTATGCTGCTGGGTGTAAGCACTGCCTCCTCCACATAGCTCTGGGAGGCAGGCCCTGTGGGCGGTGGGAGAGGGTGGGTGGACAGCTCCAGTGTTCCCCTGCCTGGGCGGATTTCTAATGAACCAGGAGAACAGGTCGTTCTCCAAGCCTCAGGTCTCCCCCGGCACGGTGCTGTTAATGAGGATGAAAAGATGCCTCGGCACTGCACTAAGACAGTGCATCATCTGACTAGAATTCTCACGACAGTACTTCAAAGCAGGTCAAACAAGAAACTTACGAAATTCACTTATGAAAACATTTGTATCCACAGGAATTGCTTCTAGCTGCCGAGAATAGAACCCTTAAATAATTTTAAATTTTTTATTCAATTAATTTAGTTTTCCAAATCGCAGTTTCATTTTCTCTTATTAACGCACCACGTGGTCGTTGATGAGTTGTAGACGTTGGCAGCTGAACTACTACTGTCAGGAGCCCAGATCTTCCTGTGCCTTCTGTTTCCCATCCTCGGTTCTCTGCCGTTTCATCCTTATCCTTGGTGCCTTCTGATGACAGTGTAGCTGCAACAGCTCCCGGCATCACATCCTCACTGCAGGAGAAAAAAAAAAAAAAGGAACTGGATGGGGCCAACTGCCTCTGTCCCCGTTATCATGAAAGTAAGGCTTTTCTGGAAGCCCCTGGGAGTTCTCTGTACTTCTTGCTGGCTGGAACCCTGTCCATGGCCCTCATGACATGTGGCACTGTAAGGAAGGCAGGAGAACAAGCATCTTTGGTTGGAGGAAGGAAACGAGGGCTAGAGTGGTGGCTTTACTGGCCAGGCAGCTGGGCCGGCCACAGATATTCACTGAGTGTTGAGATCCAGGAAGGCAGAGGTTGTGTCTGGCTCATCTTTGTGTCTAGCTCCCAGACCACGCAGAGCCCCTGGTGAATACACATGAACTCAAGTGAATTGAAGGAATTGCAGTTGTTGTTTAAGGTGCTCTGAAAAGCTCCTCGCCCCAAAGTGTGTGGAGTTTGGTCGAGCCTGACCCTTGGTGCTCCTGCTTCATCTCTATCCATTTTCCCTGTCAAGTAGTAAAGCAGAAAAGCACAGGTTTGCGGGCACGTCAGGCCTTGGACCCCTGCAGTGCCCACTCGGATGCAGGGGCCCTGCCTGTGGATGTGGACATCATGCTGGTTCTGTGTGCTCACCTAGAATTCTTGTTCACAAAGTGTTTTTCTCCTAGTGACTTGCACAATCCTGCATTCGCTTAGCACTTCACACCTGCCAAGCACGCACCCCTGTCATCTCCTCCGATCTTCATGACAAGACTGTAAAATTGTGTTCATTTTCTGTTTGAGCAAGGCTCTGTTCCAAGGTACAAGGGCTTGCCCCAGGACTCTGTGTGTGCAGGAGTCGGCTCTAGTCAGCACCCGCCCAGCCAGAGACAGAGAGCAGTGCAGCTCTCACAGAGGCCTGGGTCCTCCCTTCCCAAATGTGGAAGCACACACCCGTTCCTTCTCCATGGGCTTCTGAGAAGACCACGTATGAGCTTCTCTTATTTAGTGAGGACATGATTTGCCCTTAATCTTAAAAGGGGGGAAAAAAGGCCCTGTTCTCATTCTTCATTAGCATGACATTCGGGGTCTTCAAGATTAAAAATGGGCCTTTCTTAATTCTATCCGATCCCATAAGAAGTCAGGCCTGATTTTTCCTTTCCCCTGGGTGTTTGAGGGCCATCCTGCTGCTAGAAGCTATGGATTCTCTGGTGTTGGCATGGCAGCAGGATGTGGGAGAGCAGGACCTGGGTGGCCATGGCTGCAGCTTTGTGAGCTTCTGGTCTGCGGCCCGCAGTGGCATGGGGGTTGTCTGGATTCTGAGTTCTAGACCTGACTAGGCTGTGCCCAGCTGCACAGCCATGGGCCCTGGCCCTCCTTTTCTCTGGGAAATGAAGGTGGTGTTGATGGTCCCTGCAGTTCCTTCCAGCTCCGACAGCATGCGGCTGCGCGTGTCCTCTCCCCACACACATAGATGTCCCAGGTGGTCTCTTACCTGGTGTGGCACAAACATGTTCTGTAAAAGTGACCCCATCAGAACCCGCTTCTGCTCCCCTCAGTCTTCAGGCTGTGAAGCTTGGGGCATCTTGTTACATCTGGTTTTCGAGAATCTCTGCTTTTGAGGCAGTTGGAAAAGTGTTGGGACTCTTTATTGAAGGTCAAGGCTGCACGGCCACCTTTGTTTAGCACAGTCCCTTTTGGGAGGCAACTAATTGAAAATGATCCCCCAAATTGACTTTATGGTGAGGGCATCCTGTAGCATGGCTGTAAAGCACTCTGGGTTTTTAGGGAAGATGAAGTAGGATGTGATGTCTCTCTCCCTCTCCCCTCCTTACTCTCCCTCATTTTCCCGTGTCTCCAGTCCCACCCAAACACACAGATTTCACTTATTGAAACTGGAGAAGTTCATGAAACCTTCCCATTTTACTAATTTGGGGGGGGATTCCCTCCTCCAGCAGCTAATCCTGTGGAGCCAGCCTGAGAGGGTCACACTCTATTTCCTCATCATCGCCTGAAGCCGCCTGTGATGGCAGCCAGAATAAGCAAGGCCTCGAGGCATTAACTGAGTGGTTCCCTGTCATTGCTCCTGGCTCTGGTTTCTAAGACAAAAACAAACTATTTAGAAAATTATTTCTTTCCTCCAGTTCCAGGGCAGGCATGGATACTGCCACCTGTCCCAGACACAGTGTTATTCAGAGAATTTCCTGGGATAGTCCTCCCCCAGCAAGGGCAGTTGCATTTGAAAGGAAACGGTGGCATCTCTGCAAAATCGCTGAGGGCCCAGATCCCAAGATTCATCTGTTTATCTCATTGGAGCACATTTGGCTCTTGGACTCCAATAGCTGAGGCAGAGTTTCCTGCTGAAAACTGGTGACAACCCGAGTAAAATGAGAAAGAACCAAGACTTCCAGTGTACCTGTGTGTGCCTGCACCAAAACAAAGAGATGCACATGCATTCTACCATCTCATCAGAGAACTCAACAGAGCCCTCCACGCTGCAGCACATACTTTAAGATCTGTCAGAGAGATATACGTACTGTCTACGATCTCATCAGAGAACTTAGTAGAGGCCTCCACTCTGCAGCACATACTTTAAGATCTATCGGAGAGGTATACGTACTGTCTACCATCTCATTAGAGAACTCAGCAGAGGCCTCCATTCTGCAGCAAATACTTTAAGATCTATCGGAGAGGTATACGTACAGTCTACCATCTCATTAGAGAACCCAGCAGAGGCCTCCACTCTGCAGCAAATACTTTAAGATCTACTAATTCAATTTCAAAGGGGACCTTGGCTTGATTCCAGAACAATGTCAGACATCAGTATCCTTTGTAAAAGCCACGAATTAGAGCTGAGCCTTCATGGCTTATTTATTTCTAATCTTTGCAACAACAAAGACCACTTTGAGCTTTGCTCAGTCTTAATTAAAAATTGAAAAGGTTTTTCAGGAAAATTCCCTATAGCTATGCTTGTATTTCTGATAAGAGTACTTGACTTGGCCTTTTAAACTTGAAAAATGAACTCCTTTTAATGCACAACTCAATTATTTTTTACTTTAATAGGGAATGAGGGTATAATTATTCTCTTTTCCTGCAGAGAATTTCCCAGAATTTTACTATGGCTTAATTTCAGAATTTTGTAAAAATCCCAACTTACTTGTTTTCATTTAATTTTGTGTAGAATTTTTATTCTGTAGAAAAACTGGGTGAAAAGCATCAAGCTTTAGAAAAACACTAGAAGAAAGATACTTATACAAAATTGGCCAGGCACTGTGGCTCATACCTGTAATCCCAGCACTTTGGGAGGCCGAGGTGTGTGGATCAGCTAAGGTCAGGAGTTCAAGACCAGCCTGGCCAACATGGTGAAATCCCATCTCTACTAAAAATACAAAAATTGCCCAGGCGTGGTGGTGTGTGCCTGTAATCCCAGCACTTTGGGAGGCCCAGACAGGTGGATCACCTGAGGTCAGGAGTTTAAGACCAGTCTGGCCAAAACAGCAAAACCTCATCTCTACTAAAAGTATAAAAATTAGCTGGGTGCCTGTAGTCCCAGCTACTCAGGAGGCTGAGGCAGGAGAATTGCTCGAACCTAGGAGGCGGAGATTGCAGTGAGCCGAGATTGTGTCACTGCACTCCAGCCTGGGTGACAGAGCAAGACTCTGTCTCAAAAAAAAAAAAAAAAAACAAAAAACTGTGTATATATACACACACACACACATAAAATCACAATCTTAAGGAATATAAGATGCTTGCTTGTCAGGTCCAAAACATCTAGCGAGAGTTGAGGATTTTTCCTAAAGCCCTCCCTGTCTTATGAAGGGGCTATTTAAAGCATGCCACTTGTTGCTTTCCATGAATGTTTTTGTGCTTTCGAATCAGCCGGTACCTGTACAGTTCTTCGTGATATTTCACGTCCTTACTATCTTCGAGGAGGTCTAGGCCATGTTTACCTCTCAAGTTAAAGTCAGCGCAGAGGCACACGTTTGGCAGCCCCCGTTGTTGGCGATGGGCGAGCGGTTTCCCAACTTCCGGGTGAAGGGGTGTGTTTGTCCCACTTTTCATAAGTCGACCTGAAAAATCTCTACAGAACTAAAGTACATGCATCTCACCCAAGTAATTCCACCTCCAATAATATATCCTTCAAATACATTCACACAAGTGCACAGAGAGAGAGGAGAAGCTGAAACCCACATCACCCAGGAACAGTTCACTGAATTACCGTCGTCTACACAAGGGATACTATATGAGTATTGAAAAGTGAGGTTGGCCGGGCGCGGTGGCTCAAGCCTGTAATCCCAGCACTTTGGGAGGCCGAGATGGGCGGATCACGAGGTCAGGAGATCAAGACCATCCTGGCTAACACAGTGAAACCCTGTCTCTACTAAAAAATACAAAAAACTAGCCGGGCGAGGTGGCGGGCGTCTGTGGTCCCAGCTACTCAGGAGGCTGAGGCAGGAGAATGGCGTAAACCCAGGAGGCGGAGCTTACAGTGAGCTGAGATCCGGCCACTGCACTCCAGCCTGGGCGACAGAGAGAGACTCCGTCTCAGAAAAAAAGAAAAGAAAAGTGAGATCAGTCTGCATGCACTATCATGGAAGGATGTGTAAGTTATAAAAAGAAAGTGTTAAGTAAAAGCGCATTGCAGCACAGAACGTTCAGAATGATCCTGTTTGTGTTTTTAGAAGCACGGGAGGTAAGCAAAGACAACTTCTGCAAACACAGGCAAGCAGCTCTTACAGCGGGCGCTTCTCCCTGGAGGGACAGGCAGAAGGGGAGCTTTTCCTTTCGCCTCGTTTATGCCAGTAGTTGGACTTTTTCTGCCAATATGTATTATTTTTATGATTGAAACCCCAGTTTTTAAAAAGTTGTTTTTGGGAGAAACGTTCAATGCCAGAGACTTCTCTGTGATGTGCTAGCACGTGCCCCGCCGTGGGCCACCCCCTGGCAGTTAGCTGCCACCTCGCTGTGGCTGGAGCCACCACCTGTCACCAGCATCACCTGCTGCCCCTTTCTCATGGCTCTTGGGCAGACGCTGGGTGCTTTCTTCAGGAGCAAGCGTGAGTGGATGATAAGCAGTCTGGCCCATGCCTTCCCTCGCTCGTGGACTAGGCTCTGGGGTCCCTTGAAGCCAAAATGTGGCCCTCGTGCTCATGAAATCTCTGATAGCAAACAGCAAGGCCAGCTGCAGCCGAGTCATACACAAATGCCTGTAGCCAGGGCAGAGAAACAGATGAGGCACAAAATGGATCTCAGCAGAGGGGAGAGGGCCTGATGGAAGGGGAAGAAAGATCAACAGCGAAAGAGGAGAAGGGAGCGTGCGGGAGAGGCCGGAGTCTGGGGCAGGGCTCAGAAGCAAAGCAAGGCCAGAGCCAGGTGCTCAGACCCACCCCACCCGCCCCTTCCTGGCCGTGTGGCCCTGAGCAGATGGCTCCACCTCTCTGTGCTTGCTTACTTATTCTACGAACTGAGGGTAATACCAGCACCACAGTCATGAAGTAGTAGGAGGATTTGAGGAGGCAGAACAGTGCCTGATGCGTGGGAAGCACTGTAATGGGACTAACAAGTAAACATGTAAATAAGCAAAGAGCACCGGTGTGCAGAGGCCTGTGGCTGGGAAGGGTGTCCAACCCCCCGGTCTCATTGCTTCCTGCTCATCTGACTCTTTTCTTTCTCTGCCACTCGGCGTTTGGACAGAACAGAGAAACATTATCTGATGCACAGTGACCGAGGAACCGCAATTCTGAGAGTTCTGGAGAAAACCATCATTTTGTGAGATGCATTTTAATAGATGTTGTTAAACCCTCTGCTGCACAGGTTGCAGAATGGAAGGGTACATGAAAAGCCTGCAGTACCAGCCAGAAAAGCATTGAGGCCAATCACTAGAGTCCCGAAGCTCACCCGGGAAATCCACGCTGGCAAGACCACGGAGTCCTGCCCGCCTTGCCCGGGGTCTGATCCCTCAGAGGGTAACATCTTCACACAGGTGTTGCCAGGAACCTTGCTGGTGGCTGACACTCCTCTTTCCAGACCAAGCTTTTATGATGGAAATCTGTGTAGTCTCTGCCTTGTCATTCCCGAGCACCCAAATAACATCTGGACACTTATTATAACATAAGCATGTGAGCATATGTGCAAGTGACGTGCCGCCTCAGGTGGCAGGCACCGTGACCCCACCTCTGCCACTCCCTCCGAGGTGACGCACGGTAACCGCCCCCGCCTCGCCGAGCTGCCGCAGTCACCGCCTGTGGGGCCGCAGGCGTGAGGGTTTGCTGTGCACCCCTCCCCTGCTTGGCCTCCCCTGGAAATGTGAATTGGAGTCAGAAAGGAGAAGTGGAGACGTTGGATGTATTTATTCATCCAGACATACACGAGAGCCAACAATTCAGACTCTATTCTTGCAGCAATCGAAGCGCTTCGTCTTGGAGTCACTGCTTCCTTTCCTTTCCTTTTTTGAACAGGGTCTTGCTCTGTTGCCTAGACTAAGCACAGTGGTGCAGTCATGGCTCACTCTAGTCCCTGTTGCCTGGACTCAGGCAGTCCTCCCACGCCAGCCTCCCGGGTAGCTGGGACTACAGCCATGCACCACCATGCCTGGCTCGTTTATTATTGTTTCGTAGAGAAGGAGCCCCGCTATGTTGCTCAGGCAGGTCTCGAACTCCTAGACTCTCCTCCCGCACTGGCCTCCCAACATGAGATTACAGATGTGAGCCATTGTGCCTGGCCAGAGTCACTATTTTCTTTCAAACATTATTATGTTGCTGGGAGAGGATTTGCTACAGTAAATTGGGTGAATGTGACAAAGTATTGAAGTGTTTGTACTTTTTCTCCCCTTGTTCTGGAGGAAGCAAATAATTTTCTAAATAACCTATTTTTTAAATTAAAAACCTTCAAATTTAACATTACTAAAATCATAATTCTTTAATCTAAAATATTGTTTTAGTATTTGATTTAAATTACAGGAGACAGAAAGATGGACCTACCTCCTCCCTAGGTGTAGAGATGGGTGTTTGTTAAAAGATACCAACCCCCCGGAGTTCACACAAGATGGAGAATGGCTCACCTCGGGCCGAGATCGCCCTTCAAACTGTGTCTAAGTGAGTTGCCATCAAGCTTTCGAGGAGCTGTGGACCCTCCCACAGGTGTATTTACAACCTAAGATGCCCAGGCTCGGCATGAAGAAGCTACAGTCAGAATTAATTGCCCAGCCTTTATCCAGGGAGGGCGCTGGATTTAGTCACTATCCGGCTGGAGCCGGATAGTCTGAAAACCCCGTGGGGCAGGGTCACCTTCCCCTGCACAGGCAGCTGGTTTTGTGACTGGAACTTTCCTCCCGCTTCTGACTGCTGCGAGCCTTATTCTCATTCCTCCAAAAGAGCCTGGAATTGAGTTCTCCCTTGGACCATCTGGGGAATTGGTGGCTGTTAGAGGGCCTTGTGCTAGCCCTGGGCCCTCGCATGGATATGCAAGGCAATCGCACACCTCCAGCCTCCCCTGTGTTGAGCCTCTCTGATAAAAGCTCTCAATGTCAGAGCTGTCCAGCCCTGGACTGTGCTGCACAGGACCTCAGGGCCCAATCTGGGGGCTGGGAGGAGGGGCGAATGCACCTTCATCGCCTCCCACCTGCCCTCTCTTGGTGTCTCCCCTAGTGTGAGTCCCCTTGAGCTGTAGACTCTCCCTCTCTATGGCCTCTCCCAGGGAGGGACGGGACCCCTCTCTGCCTCCCGACCTCCTCGCCCCTGCCTCTTCCTTAATGAGTCCCCATCAGCGGGAAGCCTCTGGATTCCCAGACGAGTCCGTCCAGTCCAGATGACAGAGGGATCAGTGGGCAAAGCAATAAGCTAGAAATTAGGAAATCAAAGGAAAAATGTGCCCTCTGTGTGCGCATAGTGTAGCGAGAAACACGGATAAAAACACAGCTCTAATGCCCGGCGGACCACAGTGAACACTGAGCTGTTCATTGGCTGCCCCTCTGTGTGAGTTTCTTGGGGCAGCCGTGACAAAGAACCACAAACTGGGGCAACTTGAGCAACAGAAATGTGTCCTCCCACAGCTCTGGAGGCCAGAGGTCCGAGCTCAAGGCTGCAGGGCTGTGCTCCCACTGAAAGGAATGTGTCCCCGGCTGCTCCCAGACCCCGGGCCTTGCTGGCCGGCCTTGGCCGCTCCCAGACCCCGGGCCTTGCTGACCAGCCTTGGCCGCACCCAGACCCCGGGCCTTGCTGACCAGCCTTGACACCCTTGGCTGTGAATGCCACACCCTCACCTTCACCTCTGTCTCCATGTGGCCTTCTCCGCCGTGTGGGTCTGTGTCCAAATTTCCCCTTGTTCTAGGGACAGCAGTCACAGGAGATGAGTGCCTGCCCTGCTAATGCTGGGCTCATCATACCTGCAGTGACCCTTTTGCACCTGCGGTCACATGGTGAGACATTGGGGATTAGGGCTTCAGCATAGGAATTTGGGGAAGTTTACCCCTCCCAGAGTTTCTGCACAGATATTTACAGCTGGAAGAGATGGCATAATGTGTTTATACATGTCCAGACTACCAGAACTAGATTCATCTCGCTCCTCTCTTATGCTCTGCAGGTGAGAAAATGGCCCTCTGCCCCCTTGTGAGTTGCTAAAGGCTCCTTGGCATCTGAGTCTAAGACTAGCATTTCTCCCACCTCCACATCCCCTGAAGATAAAATGTCTTCATTCAAAAGAGTTCTAGACTGAAGCCCCCAGCCTTCGTGTGTGATCTGTTCAGTGAACGTGTGCTGAATGCCCGTAGCAGGTGCTGGCTTAGGAAGGTGGATGGCACTGCCACTGACCCCCAGAGGCCACTGGTTTAGGGCCACTGATCTATTTGAGTGGGGGCAACAGAGCCACTCGGTGAGGATGCCTGGGTTGGGTCTCAGAAGACATGCCGGATGCTGGACGGGGTGCAGGGGAAGCTGGCCGTCTGGGCCCAAGAAATGCCACAGGAAAGTAGTAGGAGGAAGGGAGGAAGAATGGCACACCCGGAGGCACGTGTGACTCTGTGATATCCCCATGCCTGGGCAGCAGGTGAGTGGAGAGGAGACAGAGCAGCTGGAGGTCGGGCCACGCTTGGGAGCACGCAGTGGGTGTGGTGGGCATGGGAGCTCTGAAGGGTGCAGCTGAGGGGACACCAGCCTGTTTCTTAGCACTGTTTTTCTGGTGGTTGTGTGGTTGTGAATTAGAGAAAGACCCTGGGGTGGCTCTAGCAGCGTGGAATGAGCCAGTCTAAGCAGAAGGACCACAAGCTGGGGCTGGCAGCAGGGAGTGAGCACATCCCACGATAGAGGCCTTGGAGGGTCACACCCCTGCTTGAGCTCTCTGCTTTCTTGTCCATGCAAGGAAAGGGCCTCCCAGGTGGAACACTCGGTGACTCTGAGTGATTAGCAAATTCAGGAATTTCAAAGAATGGAATGAAAGAAGAGTGAGAAAGGGGCTCCGGCCAGCACCCTCGGCACTGCACCCTGTAAGCGTGGACCAAGGCAGCATGAGGAGTAAGCTCTGGGATGAAGCTCTGCAGAGACAGGCTCAGCAGGACATTCGGTCCCTCTGCGCTTGGCGCTGCTTCCGGCTGAGATGGGAGAGGCTGGCAGATGTGGGCGATGCTTCTGCTGAACAGGCTTTGTAGGGCTAAACCATGGGTGTGGTGTTTGCTGCTTCAGTGACTTCCGTTTCTGACAGAAGTTTATACCATAGTGATGTCTAGAAACAGCTGTAAATGTATCCTGCACTGAGATCAGGAACTGCTGGGGTTTTCAGCACCGGTGTTTGTTATCTCCTGACTTTCCCCCAGACAGGAGGAGTTGCAGTGAGTATAAAAGTTCCTGAGCCTACCTCCAAATCTTCCTTTTTTCCAAAGCTGACAGCTTTCTAGCTCATTCCTAATGAGCATCTGTAGCTTCTCCTAGAAACTCCTGAGATATTCTGAGACTCCCAGGGGAAAGTTTAAAGTGAGGGAAAGGTTAGAAAGGAATGTGAAGTGCTGATGAGCATAAAAATAGCACAGCAAATCAACGCCCATCACCTAAGCCGGGCTTGCTGTCTTCACAGCACACCTGCTGCCTACAGCTCATGCATGGGCAGAGGGTTTTCCGTTGCTCTTGTTACTGTTTTCCTGTCCAGAACTGATCTCCAGATGATGTCTTTTTAATGACTTCAAATGTGGCCCATTCTGGTCCTCATCCCAGTTTCCGCTGGCATTGCTGGGACTGCCTGTCATAAGCCAGGCTTTGATGGTTGCTGAAGACCAGTCAGATAGTCCCACCCTCACCTGGAGCTGGTCAGCCCCAAACCAGCCCTAGGGAGCTGCTAGAGACCCATGCCCAGGGCCTGCCTGGAGATCTCACGCCCGCACCGACTCTCTGACAAAGGGTGTAAACATGAAATAGATGAAATTTCAAATTGGCAAAAAAAAAAAAAAAAAAAGAAAAGAAAACCTTTAAACAAATAATGTATAGATAACCTGTAAGTGATGAAGAAGTTGAAAAGCAGACCTAGTATTTAAATCAGTCATGGAAGTTGTCCCGGATGGTTATAGGCTGGACATGTTGGGCCAGTTAGGAGAAGCTTGCAGTATGTAATAAACCTCAGGAGGCAGCCAGTAAGCTTCTACTGAATGTTCCCAGAAGTGTCGGAGATGGGTTTGTGTGACACTAAAACAACGAAAATGAAAATGTTGCAAAGGAGTCCCAAACCATTAATTAACCATCTCCCAAAGCTCTCTAGATATAAAGACACAATACACAGATTTTTGGCAGATTCCAAAACCCTTTGGGAATCACTAGTGAGAATTTAGAAGCCCCACAATGAAATGAATGGCTTACCTCATGAAAAGTATGAAGTAGAAGAGCTGGATAGAATCGGTGCAATGAAAGAATAAATCATCCATACAGTGACTCATACCTATAATCCTAGCACTTTGGGAGACCCAGGCAGGTGGATCACTTGAGCTCAAGAGTTTGAGATCAGCCTGGGCAACATGGTGAGACCCCATCTCTACAAAAAATATAAAATATTACCCTGGTGTAGTGTCACATGCCTGTAGTCCCAGCTACTCAGGAGACTGAGCTGGGAGGATCACCTGAGCCCTGGAAATTGAGGCTGCGGTGAGTTGTGATCAGGCCGCTGCACACCAGCCTAGGTGACAGAATGAGTCCCCCCAAAATAAAAAAATAAATAAATCCTCTCACAGGCACTGCACTGTGCTTTAAAACTAGTCATTGATGTGAGAGTTCCAACTGGTTGCAGAATTACACCCTTAACCAGAGCACAGCAATTGGAGACACAACCCAGATAAACACATTAGGTGGTGCCCCAATTTGGAGATAGACCACAAGCCATTTAAACAAACAAGATTAGGTGTTATTACTACAGAGAAGAAGTGTGATTCTTGAATCTTCTGTTCCCCTGAACCTTGAACTCCTATTTACCCTGCATTAAAGAACTTAATGACGAATCCCTTAGCCTAACAGGAGGGAATTCCGGCCTTCTGTGTTTGCAGTTTCTGTCCCTGTTCTTGTCAGTGCTTCGTGATCTAGATGAGTGGCAGCAGCCCTCTAGAACCAAGGAAGACCTTCAGTGCGTGTCATCCGCATCCCATAACGAGTCAGCCATGATTCCAGCACCAGTCTGATACTTTGTGATTCTCCCCGCCCAGAACTCCGCTCACCGTCATTTGTCCCATGTGTTCAGTGTAGATAAAAAAGGGGAGCCGAGTGCAAAGTCACCTATTTTAACAAAAATAATAAACCTGACTGCCCTGGGAGGGTTGACGCAGGTTTCAAAGCACTGAGTACACAAATCCTCCTTCTATTTCATGTTTCCCTCCTATAATTGGAACACCTGTAATTTTTTAGTAATAACCAGAGTGTTATTCCCCTGTCGACTCTTTTTGCTGAGGCCTTAAAATACGAACATGGTGCAAAATCTTACTGCCTTGGGGGAAAGGAGGTAAAGATAGAAATGTGTTGATGTGTTGATTTCAGTGATCCAGGTAAACCCAGCACATACCAGTTACATAGTAGTTATACCAATACCTATATTTCCTCTGCGCCTCACTTTCTAAAACTCCTGCAGACCATATTTGCAAATAATGAATAAGAAGGAAATACAGCAGGTACAAAATGTGAAATAGATCCTCCAAAGAAGTGCAGCCAACAAGTTGCCACAGCCCTGCATGTACCAGGGCCTCTGAACTGTTTGTTCCAGTCACCAGTCTTTTGACAGTCCTTCTGGCCATGCATCCAACAGTCACCAAACAAAAGAGTAGGGCAGAGGCACACTTCAGAGGAAGGTCTTCCTGTTAATCATCATGACCAGAAGGACTCTTCAACTCGGAGTTCTGGTCATCATCGAAGGAGGCCTGCACACAGGATGGGCGCATGGGAGGGCTCTTTGGAAGACTGCCCCTCTGGAAATTTCATTACAGCAGCCATTGGTGCGCCTGTGAAGGCTCATGCCAGCTGCTGCGATTGCAAAGGCCTAGAATCAGATCCCTGGGCTCAGGGTTTAGAGGAGAACAAAGGAGATAGACTGGGGAACCCGGAGAGGCCTCAGCAGGGAGTCAGGGGAAAGACACTTCAGAAGGTCGGGCACCTCGGCTACGTTTCAGAGATGTGCCTCCACACCTGGTACCTATAACTCGTAACCTCTGGTCTGATTTTGAACAAGTTACCTGACCTGCGTCAGCCTCAGTTTCCTCATCTGTAAAATGGGAACAGCGATTGTGCATCGGATGACTGAGATGTCCGTGTGCTATGTCTGTCCTATGAGCCTGCGTCCTCATGGAAGGAGAAACTCCTGAATGTATGCCCTTCCTCTAATTCCTTGTAGGTGGACTTTCATGTCAGAGTGTGAATAACACGAAACTGAGAGTGCTGTGAGAGTGCCTTCAGGGGCATTTAGTTTGTGGGTTCTTTCTTAGCACCATGGCCCTGGCCAAGCTTCCAGGGTAAGGGGACTGTCTCCGGACCATTGACCACCTAGAGGGGCTTTCCGAGGCCACCACAGCTCCCAAGCCGCCCCCATGTCACTGCCCAGAGTACGGAATGGAGGGGTAGGAGGGGTCAGGACATGGGCCAGGTCCAGCCCACGATGGCGCCATCTCCTGTGACTCCCGGTGACCTGTGCCACCCCAGCCCAGCTTCACAGCAGGACAGGCCGGGCCATGCCTGTGCTGACCACAGCATCCCCGGACAGCCCCGCTCTTCCCTTAACTACAGGAGCGAGAGCTGGACGTGAGGAGGGCTCCACAAAGGGGCATGCATGGCATAGGAGGCTCTGATTTGGAGGAGGGCCGTTAGGAGTTGGCAGCGGAAAGGAACACAGTTTGCAGAACAGAGGAGCCGGGCCCCAGGGATCAGACCCTCCCCAGACCTAGGCCCGGAGCTGGCAGGAATTCCCCGGCCACTGCCACCGCTGCTGCTTCCAGCCAAGCCCGCCTCTTCTCGGACTCGTGACCCAGGAGGAGGGGCTTCTCTGCGGCCGTCCCATCCTGGAGAAAACACAGAGTCCTAGAGCTTTATGACCTTTTGTTTTGAATTAATAGACTTTGTGTTCAGAACAGTTTTAAGTTTACGGAAAAACTAAACAGAAACTGCAGCAAGTTTTCACAGATCACTCACTCCCTGCCCCACAGCGTTCCCTAACAGTAGTGCCTGCATGAATGGGTGCGCTTCTGCAGTTGATGATCTGAGCTACTGACTCAAGGCCTTGTCCGTACTGGGCTCATTCTGGGGGACAGTGATGATTTCTGGCGAATGAGTAGAGATGTATCCACCGGTAGAGAATCCTGCTGCCCGAAAGGGCCCCCAGTGCTCCGCCCACTACTCCCTCCCTCGTTTCTGCCCTAGGGCCTTAGGATTGTAAGCAACAAAGTAAGGCAGGAGGTTAGGTAGAAATAACGGAACAAAGCAGAGATATTTGTAAGTAGCCTCCAGGTAAAAACAGTCACCTGCCTGAGCAGGCTCAGGGGTGGCCAGGTGTGGGCAGGAGGCTGGGCTCCGCCTTCTTCCGGGACTCAGTCCTGTCAACCCCTTTCATTTCCTGGAATTCTTCCCTCCCTAGTTTATCCCTGCGGCAGCTTTGCCAGGAGCTCTGCTCTGTGCCTTCCCCTCCGGCCTCCTGGGAGGTCCATCTGGTGCTCACACTCGCAGGCACCTCAAGCTCCTGGGCATGACAGGGGGGTGCCAGGCAGCCCTCACATGCAGCAGGCAGCACCTGGCTGGCCTGTCCCAGGCCTCTCTTTACTATCTCTTTCACCCACCCCAACCCCAGGCCACTTCTGCCTCACAAGCCCTCGGAGGTGAGTCGTGCCTTTCTGAGCTGGGGACATTGGCAGGTGCGCAGGTGCCCTGGGCAGGAGTGAGCAGCCTATGGGGTCCTTCCCACGGCCCTGCCTCTGCACACCCCCACCCCCCACACTGCTGCATTGGAAACTGTCAGAGAACCCCATCTTGGATTTGTTCTGATGATCATCTCTGTGTTGTTGTGACAGGTGCTGGCATTGATGGAGTGGAGGAAATTAAGCGCCATCCCTTCTTTGTGACCATAGACTGGAACGTAAGTTGCATGCCACAGTCCCCATCTGCACACGCATGACACGGAAGTGGGTGGAGAGAACATCGTGGCTTGGTGCAAAGGGTCCTCAGTGTCCGGGTCACAAGTAGGTCGGAGGTGAATGCAGACAAGCCACCTGCGAGCAGGGAGCTCCCAGCACCCTGCTGAGCGGGCTGGCAACTTGGGAGGCACCGACGTGTGAGTGCCCCTCCCTCCAGCTCGAGGCCTGAAGTCCCCTCAGCTTTCCTCCTACTCTCCTCTGCCCATCAAAGTCGATGTTTCTGTCCTCTGTCGAGGTTTCTGTCCTCCCTGCACCCACTCCCCGGCCTCTCGAAGCCCCGCACGTTCCCGATTGCTCCAGGAGCGATTGTCTTCTAACCCCAAGGGCTGAGCAGGCAAAAGTCCTGACGAGCTGCTCAACCGGGACCTTTTAGTGCTGGGGCTCTGGGCAGGTCCAGATTCGATACTGCATTTTCCATCGTTCGTCAGGCTGATGCCCACATGGAAGCCACATAAAAAACAAAACAAACAAACAAACAAACAAAAAAAGTGTTGAGTTGTTAGAATAAACTGGAGCTTCTGTTAGTGGAGTTCCTAGTAAAGCTGCCATTTCCGGTTCTCTGGGCCAGGCTGGACATTGTCTAAGAAGTTCTTGTATCTCACTTTTCACCAAGCTACAAGTGTCAATTGCCTATTTCTGCCAAGACACCAACTCCAAATGGTGAAGCTGTCAGCATCTGACGTATCGCCCACGCAGGGAATTCTCGCAGCTAAAACTCGGAGGCTGTTCTTTCCATCTGAGGAAGGCAATACCTCCTTTCCTATCAGTTGCTTTTAGTTCTTTCCTTTGGGTTAACACCAAAACAATTATGTTGGGATTTTCTTTTCCTGACCTAACAAATTAACCTCAAAGGATTTTAATGGAATACTTTTTAAGATGTAAATGCCCTCTATCGTATAGAGTTTATTATCTGCTTTCCCTTTCCTCTCTCTTCTTTATGTCCTCATGGAGTCTGGGGCCTCCACACATTTCATGAAGAGGTGGCCCCTGTGGCTGACAGGTGGGCCCCACCTGCAGCCCCAGACCTCTCCTCTAGGAATGTGTAACACCAGTGCTGGATGAAACCAGCCGGCTCTCCTCTTCCTTCAGCCTGAGCCCCAGCAAAGCACTCAAGCTGGGAAAGAGTGATAACTTTTTAAAACCTGGTTTGACAGTTCTGATTAAAGAACTTTTGTAAGATTAGACTTCTTTTCAAAAATAAGATTAGAGAGATGCATGCAAACTTTCAGGACATCTGTGTCTCCCAACCAGGACCTCCAAGAAATGAAAACCAAGGCCTCCCTTTGGAGTCTCTTACTTAGCTTCCCTGAAAATTTAGGCTTATCAGAAGCTCAGGCTGTGCTCACCTCACAGACAGGCACCTAAGGTCACTGTTAGTCGACTCTGCGTTGGAATATATTTTCTATGGAGACTTCACCATATTTTCTATGGAGACTTCACCTTACATGGCGTTTAGATCTCAGACAAGCCTGTTTCATGGAGAATGGACCTGGGTGTTAGCCTGTGGATGGTTAGCACAGCACCATGCCCAGAACCCCGACGCCTACCCCTCAGGGAGTCACAGCATGTTGCATCCCCTCCCCCACCTGCCAGTGGTCAAGGTGGGACCACATAGCTCCTCCCTGCATGATCTGCTTCTCCATTTATCCAACCCTTTCTGCTGGGCATCCCAATCTCAGGCACTTTCCAGGGCTGGGGATAGAGCCATGGATGGAACAAAGTCCTGCTTCCATGGGGCTTGTGATGACTTGGCAGAGAAAGGCGGTGGACAGATGGGTCTGCACATGTCACAGGAGGACACTGTGCTGACGAGGAGGATGCAGCTGGGGACAGATGGAAAAGCACGGGAAAGTGGTCGGGACAGCCACGCGTCACCCCTCCCATCCTCATGGAGCCTCCTTCCCACACCTCCATGGAACAGGTTCCCCCCCAAGCACTGGCTCCAGCTGGTCTGGCTTCCCAGGCCCCTCGTGCCCAAGTCCCCCAAGGGCTCACTTGTCTCCACCTTCCAGTCTTCCATTCAGTACGTCTTTTGAGACCTGTCCTGCAGCTCTTCCAAACTGTAGCTCCTCTTCCAGCACCCCTGCCCCCTGGCCTTGCTCTGTTTTCGTATCCCTTACCACTTTCTGACTTGCCTCATAATACGTGTGTTTCTGATGTTTATTATTATTTTCTGTCTCCTGCCTCTAGAATGTAAGCTGCAAGATCAGGAATCTGTGGCTTAGAGATGTAACCCACAGCTCTAAAACGGGGCCTGGCTCAAAGGAGGCACTTGATGAATCCCTAGTGAGTGAGTGAATGTGTGAGTGAATGAGTCAGTGAGTGAATGAATAAGTGAGGGAAGGAGGGAGTAAATGAGTGAGTGAATGAGTTAGGGAGTGAGTTAATGAGTGAGTGAATGAGTGAGGGAGTGAGTGAGTGAGTTAGTGAGTGAATGAGTGAGGGAGTGAGTTAATTGAAGTGGAGTGAATGAGTAAGGGACATGGTGAAGTTGGGTTAATGCGGGAGTGAATGAGTGGGGGGGAGTGAATGAGTGAGTGTTAATGCGTGCGTGAAGTGATTGAGTGGTTCTGTGGTGTGAGGGAGTGAGTGGTAATGAGTGAGTGATGAGGGCGTGAGTGTTATGCGTGTGAGTGAGGAGTGGTGAGTGTGCGTGGTGAGTGAATGAGTGAGGGAGTGAGTGAGTGAGTTAATGAGTGAGTGAATGAGTGAGGGAGTGAGTTAATGAGTGAGTGAATGAGTAAGGGAATGAGTGAGTGAGTTAATGAGGGAGTGAATGAGTGAGGGAGTGAGTGAGTTAATGAGTGAGTGAATGAGTGAGGGAGTGAGTGAGTTAATGAGTGAGTGAATGAGTGAGGGAGTGAGTGAGTGAGTTAATGAGTGAGTGAATGAGTAAGGGAGTGAGTGAGTTAATGAGTGAGTGAATGAGTGAGGGAGTGAGTGAGTGAGTTAATGAGTGAGTGAATGAGTGAGGGAGTGAGTTAATGAGTGAGTGAATGAGTAAGGGAATGAGTGAGTGAGTTAATGAGGGAGTGAATGAGTGAGGGAGGGAGTGAATGAGTGAGTGAGTGAGTTAATGAGGGAGTGAATGAGTGAGGGAGGGAGTGAATGAGTGAGTGAGTGAGTTAATGAGTGAGTGAATGAGTGAGTGAGTGAATTAATGAGTGAGTGAATGAGTGGGCGTGGAGTGGTGGGGCGTGCCAGCGTGGGCGGGCGTGCGTGCCCTGCGTGCGTGCTGCGTGGCGTGCTGGTGCAGTGCGGGCGTGCGTGCATGCGTCCGTGCCTGCGTGCGTGCGTTCCTGAGTGCCTGCTTCCGTGCTGCGTGCGGGCTGCCTGCGTGTCCGTGCGTGCCTGTCACTTGCGTGCGCCGTGTGTCAGTCGGGCGCTTCAGCGTGTGTGACTCGCTTGCCAGTCTGATGCCTCGTTCCTGTTGAAGCCGTGTGTGGGAATGAGTGAATGAGCAAATGAATAAGTGAATGAGTCAGTGTGTCAGTGAATAAGTGTGTGAATGAGTCAGTGACTGAGTCAGTGAGTGAATCAGTGAATGAATGAGTGAGACTCTCAAGACAGGAGTCACAGCTGTCAAGGGAGACTTGCCCCTCCATTTCCTCACTCTCACACTCCAGTCCTTCCTCCAAAGACCATGCCTGGGAGAATGGAGAACCAGGATTACTGGACTGGAGGGAGAGCTGCAGGTGGGCAGGGCAGCAGCCTGGGATGGGAGACCCTGAGGGCTGCAGTTGGGAGGAAAGACAAGTCTCTCCACACCGAACCCCCAGGTGACACAGTCCAACACAGAGGACTCAGCCACGAGTGGAGCCACTCCGAAGTATGCATGGCCCAAAAGGGCTTACACACTTGCTAAGACAACCTTGTGAGATGCCTGGAATTTTAACAATACGATGGATTTGGAAAACTATGAAAAATTAGATTAATGTGCATTGCAGAATGCTGAGGTCCAGCGAGCTCTGAGCAGCAGCTGCCTTTTTCCTGTGGCAATAAGAGCCTTCTCTACACAGTGCCTCTGCTCAGGGTGCTCTGGTCTCTCTGTGGTTGGAGAGCAAACACAGCCCAAGAAGGTGGCATTTCTGCATCATTTCAAAGTAATCAGACTAGAATCAGGGCTGAGATGTTCCTTTTGTTGCTCTTAGCACTTAATTTGATTTTATTTTGGCTTTGTTTTGGTTTTGAGAGAGGTCCTTATGATTTATCAGAACCAGACATGTTTACTTCATGTCTGTGCTTGCCAGAGGAAGGCAGGCAGCAGTGCTAGAGGAATGGCAGGCTCTCATTCTGCCCAGTGCCCTGAACCCACACAGCCTGTGAGTGGCGGAGGAGCTCAGAAACATCACTTCTGCATTAATTCATGCATTTGATAAAAAACTCTTGGTGCTCACCATGGTCGTGCACCAGCAAAGTGTCCATGTCCATGACATAACAGTTGGAAGGCAGAGCCCTGTCCTCCAGCTGCCCACAGACTGAGGAGTCTGCTGTACCATAACGCCGTCATCCACCAGTGGAAGAGGTGCATGCACAGTGAAAGTGGCCAGCAGAAAGAGAGAAATGATGCCTGAAAGAGGGCACGTGGAATTAACCAGCAGAGGGGCAGAAGGAGGAGAAGGAGGATGCTCCCAACAAAGATGTGTGGGCATGAAAACACCATGTTCAGGACCACGATGGTCTTAGAAGCTGTCAAGATCAGGACGAGTCCAGTGGTCCCCCCATCTCAGCTGGTCCTCTCTCATGAGTCGAGTCTGCCAGTGTGTTCTTCTGTGTCTGCTGCCCCAGCAGCAGCCCATGTGTCTTCATGGCTAACCTCAAACCCAAATAACACATCCAGGCAAGCCATCATCCCATTCTTCAGAAAGTGGGTGCTAAAATGCAAGATGTTTAAAGGTATTTATTTAAGACGTAATTTTACTTCATGATGTATTTTTCCAGATGTGCCCATTCTGGTTTTCAGCGGCTCAGATAGCTGAAAACCACAGTTCAGCCTCATTTGCAGGAACTGTTAACACCAAAAGCTGTTTGCTCTGCAATGGAGACTGTCTGTAACAACGGATGAGAAGATATTTCCTAACCACTAGATTTCTGCCTGGGTACTTCACCCAAGGGCTTGCCTCAGGATCCAACTGGGAAAATATAAGGATATTTATTTTGCTTTCTGCTGCCGTCTGTGACCTGATGCTGCTAGCAGATCTTTTAATTTTATTTTTTTTAAAGTAAACACCTGTCATCCCACTACTGTCCCCAGGGTCTTCAGTGGCCTGCTGGAGCAGGACCATCTGCTGACAGTAAGTGTGGGAACAGTGGAGGTGTGGGCTGCTGCCTTTTAATTTAGCTTCAGAGATGAGCAGGTGAATGTCTACACAGGAGCCATTCCTTCTGAAGGCCAGCTCAGCTTGACGAGCTGAGTAAGAAGCCACGAGTTAACGATCAACTACAAACCTCTGCAGAGGATACGGCAGAGGCCAGCGAGAGAAGCTGTGTTGGTTTTCCCCCATGGCTGAAGCATGCTGAGAACACAGAATTAGCACGAACCCAAAAAAAGCTTCGTAAAAGTTAATCACTGTAGACAGCACAAGCCAGTCTGAGGATGGCTCCCAGCCCAGCCTGGCGTCCCTTGCAGGGGGACCCAGGGAACCGCAAATATTTTTATAGGCTCGAATGATGATGCTGGAGACACACAGTCATCGGGGAGAGACATCTTTTTTTCTGGAACTCTGTCCAGAGCCTAGACCCTTAGTGTCACACTGACCCGTATTATCACTGTTATTGGTTATTAATGATCAATACTACTAACTCATGTTTATGTTCTTTGTATAGTCTGAAACCCTTCTAAGCACATCATTAGCTGTCATGCTGTGAGATGGGAGAGACTTGTAGAGGAGACTGAGGCACAGGACAATGAGAAGCTCGAGGTCGCTCAGTGATCTGGCAGCACGTGGGGTGTGCCCTGAACTTGGCTGTTGTGTGTCCTGGCAGGAGCAGAGGGTGGGTTCCGGGTCTACAGTTCACTCTGGTCTTGCCCACAAGTGGAGTATTTGCAGAGTATGGTGCAGAGAGTGGTTTGGCGGTTTGGGAGCTGTAGGCTGCAGGTCAGGGCCTCACAGTACAGGCGTCTCCATGCAGCTGTTGCTCCCATTGCCAGTAGCGGGATTTCTATCCTTTTATTCCTACATTATATACACCAGGAGCACTCCCCCTTCAGGAAACGCAGCACGGACTCTGTGCGATGAATCATCCCCCTTTGGTTTAGCAGCTTTTAAGTCCGGGTGCTTCTGCTGTTGGACCCACCTACAGCCGGGTAAACTGCAGGCACAGTCCTGCTCCATGAGCCACTGACCTGTCACACCCATCCTGATGCTTTCAAACTCGTTTCGATTCTTCCTGCGGCACTTTCCATCCTGTCTTCTGGTCTGCATCGTTTTGCGTTAGTATTTTAGGAATAATCTATAAATGTGCCCTTTGCCTTATTGGAGTGTATTAATTCCAAAATGCCTGAAGTCAAAACTGTCTGCAGAAGGCAGATGTTAGGGTCTGAGACCCCAAATTAGCACCTGTCTCATATGTCATCACCCAGTTCCCGTTTTTCTGTTGCCGTCTCTGTCCTCTTCTCACTTAGCTGAAGGTCTTTAGTATAAATAGAATTCTGAGGGGCCTGCTACGGGCTTCCTCACGTGCGCTTGTTTCCCGTGAAATTCATTTCAGCACTGTGGCCACACTGTGTCATTCTGATATCTTGGGACAAATGAGATGATTTTAAATGTACTTGCGAATTTGATCATGAGACTGCATTTTCTCTCTGTCGGTTTTGGTATGAATTATCCCAGAGTCTCAGAAAGGGGGGATCCAGGGCAGAACTGCTAGTGTCTGTCTCGCAAAGCTCAGAATCCCAGGTGAGATGCTGCTGCTGTTTCACTCTCAACAGAACCCTGCCTGCAGTGATTTACATACAAAGCAAGAGGCCAGATGACTTCTCCCCCAAAGCCTCAAACCCATTCTTAGGTTTCCATATGGAAAGAAAAAGCATACATAGTAATAACACACATTAGCACCTTCCGAATGTTTATGTAGCATCAGGAAGACATTGATCCATCGGCCTTAAGCCGTCCAAATGACCAAAGTGACTGGCTCCAGTTAGCCCCAGGCGCCCTGCACAGAACCTCACTGCCTGGCCCAGACCAGAGTGAAAACACAGCAGCTTCTGGCAGATGGGGGCATGGTGGTCTGGAGGCCCCAGTGAACAGGCTGTGTTCACAGCCACAGTTGGCACATGGACCCGTGTTACGGGGTGGACAGTTGCCTGAAGGCTCCTGCAGCACAGAAGGAAGGCCCTGGCCCTCGGCAAGCGCTCCGTCCACTCTCACATGCATGCCTCCCTCTGGTCTTGCTGGGGTCTGTGAGCTGAAAGCCTGGGCTCACAGCTGAGGGGTGGAAAGCACGGGGAAAGCAGAGGCGGGCTTCCTCCTGCCGCCGTGTGAGGAGGAGCTGTTGGTGTTGTACAAAAGTGCTGCAGGACCACCTGGGCTCAGGACCTCCTCACTGGGCATCCCGGGTGACTCCCAGCACTGGGCTAGGCACAGATGCGGCAGAGCTCAGGGAATGTCTGAGCCCCACCACCAGGCGCAGTGTTCTGGGATGGAGGGAACGGGTACCTGACTTCACAGCAGATTCTTCGTATTAAAGGAGTGGGATGGCCTCAGCCCAGAGGAGGTCACAGCAGTACCAGTGCTGGGCTGTGAATCTGACTCAGAAGGTGGGAAGGTGACAGCCTCCAGGGGTGAGCCTCCCGCGTCAGGGTGGTCAGAGATCGAGCCTGTGCTTTCCTGGACAGCTTGTGTGAAGCGAGGCTGTGGTGCGTGCCCCATGCGTGGATGAGGAGGGTGAAGGATGTGGCCTGCAGGAAGCCAGGCAGAGCCTGCAGCCCTGCCACACCGGGGTTTCCATGGGGAGGGGAAGGGGTTCCAAGGACAGTGGCCAGTCACCTCAACATCCGGTCCTCCTTGAAGAAGCTGGTTGACGTTACACTTTCGAGGGTTGGAGCAGAAACAAGGCAGGAAGGGTGAGAGAGAGAAGGAAGCAGGCAGGGCCAGGGTCTCCCACCTTCAGCCTGGGTGGCACTGTGCGATGCTGTGTGGTGGGGCTGTTATGGGTGGGTGGGTTCTGCACACCCTGGCCTCCACTCCCTGGGATCTCGCAGCAGTCACACAGGTGTGGCGGCCAGCAGTGTCTTTGGGCACTGCCAAATGTCCCAGTGGGGGCAAAACCCCTCCATGAAGAAGCACTGGGCACCAGGCTCTGGGGATGTTTTATCAGAGACTATGGCGGGGTAGGGGCAGGGGTGGGCAAGATGGGTCCCCAGGGCAACAGAGGAAGAGCTGGCATGGAGGAGAAGAGCCAGAGGGGCCGTGTAGGCCCCTGTATTCCAGAGGTAAATACTTCAAGGTAGAATTAATACGTGACAACCAGTTTGTATTTTATTTTGTTTTTAATGGAAATCTCTTGTGTAAATAAATTCCTCCTCATAATAAAAGTAGGCCTGGCTCTGTGCTGGATGGAGCTAGTGTGTGCTCTCTCTTTCCATCTCCCTCTCTTTCTTATCCCCCTCCCCCTCCCTCTCTCTCCCCTCCTGCCCACTCCATCTCTTTCTGCCCTGCTCCCCCCGTCTCTCCCCTCTCTCCCTGTCTCTCTCTCTGTCTCTCTCTCCATCTCTCTCCCTCACTCGCTCTCACACAGAGGGAGGATGTGATTTGACTTCAGTAAGATACTTAATAGCCCAGCTCTCAGGACTCTCTGGGTAGCCAACGAGCTGCACTGACCTGTTCGTGGCACTCGATGGCCTGGGCTTGCCCGCTCAGGAGACTTCCTTGGGCAAGTACATGCGTCCAGGGAGACTATTCCCACCTGTCCTGTGCCTCACTGCAGAAAGTAGCATCTTTTCATTTCTGAAAATGGCTTGAAGAGTAACTCAGTGCCTAATGGAAACTATGCACCCAGGGCAGGAAAAGGCCAAATAATTCGGGGCTGAATTCAATCCTGTTTCTCCTCTGATGGCTCCCACGTGCACGCCCTGAGCTCTTGTAAATCAGGACACATCCTGCTGCCTGATAAGCCCCCGTGGGAGCTCGGGGGCGTCCGTTGGCACCTAGCCCTCCTCCAGTAGCTGTGGGCCCTGGTTTCTGATCTGGACTCTGACCCAGGTGCTCCCGGATAAGCAGAGCAGGGTGTGCCCCAGGTGGGACCCAGACGTCAGACGCCCTCCTCCCTCCTCCCTCCTCTCCCTTCCCATTGGGCCTCATCGGAGGAGGTGTTGAAATTTGCTTTCCAATGTCCTTGAGAGATGTAGAACAGGTTTCAGCTGGAGTCACTACGTCCATTTTCCATAGCTGCATGGCCATGAGGGTCCCTGACTCCAGAACTGAGCTCCAGATGGTCACGCACAAGTGCCCAAGAGAGGACCCCGGGCTGGATGTTTTCCGCGAAAGCCGCGGGGACCCTCACCAGGCAGGATTAAGGAAACCCCATGCTCAGTTGGGGCAAGACCCCAGCCTGGCCCTGCCCTGCTGCTGCCCTACCAACTACCAGGCTGGCCCCTCAGCACACTGGCATGGCCTGTGCCTTCTGTCATCAGGGTGATTTGACTAAACTCAGCGTCTTCTACTGAATCTTCCCAGCTCAGCCTTCTGGTCAGGCCCCAGGCCCCAGCCCTCCCTCCAGTGCCCCTCCCCCTCCCCACTTCTCTCAGGACTGGGCTCCCCCAGCTCCCTCCATCTAAGCACCACCTACAGCATCACCCACCTGAGGACCACGCCAGGTTCCAGATACCTGTGCGTTGTTTCCTTACATTGAATTATCCCATAGAATGTGTTGTTGCCCTAGAGGATTGGAAACAACACATCTCAGCTTTGGAAAGCTTTGTCAGGCGGGCAGCTCTGAGACCGGAGCACAAAGGGCTGTGGACTTTCTGTGCCTTCTGTCCAAGGTCCTCTTTGGGAAATAAGTTTGGGCCCAGAGGGGGCCGTGGGAAGGGCTGGTTCTCTGAAGATGCAGGCGTCCTCCTGTCGAGAGCCTGAGCGCCCTCATTCTGACACCCAAGGCAGGTTTCTGGCAGAGGTGCCAAGGCCCCCAGAGCGCAGGCCCTGAGACACTAGTGAGAGAGCACCCTGGGGTGGCTCTGGGTCGGTGGTTGTTACAGTGTCCCGCAGAGCTGAAGTTCCATGGTGCTAGCCCCAAAGTCCCAGGGCAGGGAGGAGAGAGCCACACAGCCTCTTCACTGCCGTCCCCAGTGGGGGCAAGTGGTGGCTGTCCTCTATGATTTTACCTGGAAAAAAAGATTCTACTACCAAGAAGAAACTAGAAAACTATTGCCCTAAAATGAAGAACACTTGGCATGTCCCCAAACCCTCATATCTCAAACTATGCCTTTTCTATATCTTTCTATAATGCATAGTTATTATTTATGCTATATTATCTATAATACTACCCATATTAATATATTTTATATGTCATCTATATTTCAGAGTATTTAGAAATCCCTTGTAATCCACAAGGCCGATGCAGTCTGTGATAAGAACGTCCTTCCCTCCCCGCAGCAGGAGTCTCTGTCCCCAGTGTTCTGTGGCGTTGTCTGTGCATTCTCAGCACCCTGTCTTGCTTTCCTTGTATTAATAGAAGCTGTACCGGAAGGAGATCAAGCCACCGTTCAAACCAGCAGTGGGCAGGCCTGAGGACACCTTCCACTTTGACCCCGAGTTCACAGCACGGACGCCCACAGGTGTGTGCCACGGTGGTTCCCTCTATTGGTGGCTTCTCCCACCTGACCCCTTAGGGACTGATACCTAGGAACAAGAGATTCCCATGCTTAAGAATTCTTTTCATGGAAAATAACTGTCCATTCTGTTGGGATTTGTTGTTGTTGTTGTTTTCTCTGTTCAGTGATAAAGGTTTAAGTGATAGCCCCAATTCTCTGTTGTTCCCTACGCAACCTCCACCTTGGAAATGATGAAGGTGTCCTATGGATTCTCTTATTGCAAGTCACCAGTCCAGTTACTTCCTGTGTCAGAGAGACACACAGCAAGAGCAAGAAGAGAAACTGGAGGCAATTAAAATCCCTCTTTCAATTAAAGTGCATTTACGGAGAGGGAAGGCTGTCAGTTACGTGTGTGGATTTGTGAGCTATAGATATTATTCATGCAAAAAAACAGAAACCCATTTGAAAAGTTGTATCGGCTACTAAATAGCATAGCAAATGGATGCATAAATTTGGTCTCCTGGTGTGTCTGAAATTCCTCTTGGGGTCTAGCAAATTTCATCAGAACTCGTCAGCTCCCTTTAAAAGTTATCTTTTTTGGGATATTAATGAATTAAAGTTTGCTTTTTTATATGGTAATTATCCTGGTCTGATAGCACTGTCATAACAAAATACTACAGACTGGGTGGTTTAAACAACAGTCATTTTTTTTCTCACAGTCTGGAGGCTGGAAGTCCAAGTTCAAGATACCGACAGGGTTGGTTCCTGGTGAGGGCTCTCGACTTGACTTGCAGACAGACGGCTGCCTTCTTGCTGTGTCCCCTCGTGGCCTTTATTCTGTGTGTGCAAAGACAGCAAGACTGAGCTCTGGTGTCTCTGTCTTCTTATAAGGACACTAGTCTTCTTGGATTAGGGCCCCACACTTTTATCCTCATTTAACTTCAGTTATTCTCTTAAAGGCCTATATTAGTCTGTTTTCACACTGCTGATAAAGACCTACCTGAGACTGGGCAATTTACAAAAGAAAGAGGTTTAATGAATTTACAGTTCCCCATGACTGAGGAAGCCTCACAATCGTGGCAGAAGGCAAGGAGGAGCAAGTCACATCTTATATGGATGGCAGCAGGCAAAGAGAGAACTTGTGCAGGGAAACTCCCCTTTTTAAAACCTTCAGATCTCATGAGACTCATTCACCATCATGAGAACAGCGTGGGAAAGACCCGCCTCCATGATTCAGTCATCTCCCACCAGGTCTCTCCCACAACACATGGGAATTATGGAGGCTACAAGATGAGATTTGGGTAGGGACACAGAGCCTGAGATTTGGGTGGGGACACACAGCCAAACCATATCAAGGTCCTGTCTCCACATACAATTACACTGGGGGATAGGGCCTTAACATTTGAAGTTGGGAAGGACATAATTCAGCCCACAACACTAACAGTATGCTGGTTATGTGCAAAACCATCCACAAGCTCCTCCTATAGACATAAGCGGGACAAGTCCAGAAAGCTGGTGGCCAGGCTGCATTTTGAATCTACAGGGATTTGCTGTATTTTTTCTCACTGCTTTTGAATCTGAAATTTTCTTATTTTTTAAAAGATAATCAGGAAACAAATAGATGGTCAACCACAGAATGTCAAGTAGATGAAGTTAGAGAATCCACTTTGTTCCTCCAGATTCAGGCTGTTGGTGAAATCCCTGTTTCCCATGCCCAGATGAGTACATTGAGGTGGATGTGAGCTTGTGCAGATAGGGAGGGTCGTGGGGCTTTTAGTGGGACTTTTGATGGGCCTAGGCCAGCTCGTGACCCAGGCTACATTGGTACCAAGAACAGGAATAAAGCTGATTCCAGGCACTGTTAACTAGGGAGTCATGCCACCGACTGTTCAGTTACTTCTTTTGGGTCCTCCTGCAGTCCCCAGGTAGAATTAAAACTGTCATTGTAGCTTTGGTTCATCACTGATTCGTGATGTAATGAGGCTGCCTTGGAAAACACTTGTGGGTCTGCTCTCTCCAATAAGTGATTGTGGGATTTTCACCTCACCCCATTCTCAGCTTCCGTAGAAAGTATTTGTGTGTTGGGGTTGGTCCTTCCCATTGACAAAATTAACCCAGTTCACAGAACAGGATTACGTTTCAGTTTCTGAGTTGGAAAAGAGGGGGCAGGATTTGGGGATTCCATCCTGGCTCTGCCCACAGGTCACCCAAGCAAGTCATGATATTTCTCAACCTATTGTTGACCTGAATGTAAGAGGAGCTCAGAGGCAATTAGGTCTGACCACGAGATCATTGTCCCCGAGTCCACAAGGACCATATGGTCCCTAACAGAATGTGTACACGTCCTCATGAGGTGCCGCCTGTGGGGCTGTGTGTTTAAAATGTGGAAAGAAAGTCTATGTTTGTGCTGCTTGGTAAGAAAATGTTAATACAGTCAACTCTAATATTCACATGGACATGCCTTTTATCTTATCCGTGAAGAATTTAAACCCCAACCTAGTTGGCCAGTGGAACCAGAAGCTTTTTTTGAGCATCTAGAGAATTCCATTTTGTTTTAATAATAGCCTGAGGAAAACATAATTAGACACATTGCACTCCAATGCTATTCAGAATTGGCTTTTTTATTCCTTAGTGTTTCCAGTTCTCCAATCAGTTTCACTGAATTTATCCCACCACCGTTTGCCTTTGAGGTAGGTAGTAATTGAAGTGCTAAAGACACATTAAACTCATTCTGATTGTATAGGAAGGTAGGATTTTCTAAGCATGTGAGCTGAGCACATGGCTGGGTGAATGAGCAGCTGTAGAAATGTGACTCTGAAGCAATGGATAAGCTACAAATCCTTTACTGGACACACAGTGAGAATTTCTTGTAGTTAGGCTTTTAGTCTTTTCTTAAACTTCAGCCAGTGCTCAAGCTGGTTTCTATTCCCTGATCACACGCTGGCTGCCCATTGGAGCATGCCGCTTAGCCGGAGATGCCAATCTAAGATTTAAAACTGATCAGGCAGACTCCACACATCAGGAAATATCTACAGGACCATGAGAGGTTATTTGTAATTACTGTAATTCTACATCTCTTTTTATCTAACTCACATTTTTGCTCTTCTTAAAGACTGTGCTGAAAATCAGCATCCCTCAGGTGATTATAAAGTACTCAAATTCTATTTAGGCCACCTATCATTTCCTTACTGGCTAGCCACAGTGACCAAATATCAGCCTCTTAACTTTCGGTGAAGACCCACTTGGCCTTCAGTAGATTGCTGTTACTCTTACCCTTTCCGCAAGCTCTCCTTGGTCTGTGTGGGGAGAGGCCTAAGTTCTCTGGCCACGGAAGGTTGTGGCTGTGTCTTCCATGCCTCTTGGTTGGTTAGAAGACATTGCTTACTGGAATTACAGATTTTCCATTCACCAATGAAACTGTATCTGTCAAGTTAACGTGGCCCGTGCCCCCACCCCACGCACACTCCTCCACAGGCTGTAAATTAGCCTCCCAATCCTTGCTCAGCACCTCACACTCTGTGGCTCCTACGGATTCCCTAGAATAAGCTCCAAGTCTGAGTCTGAGTCCCTAAGGGAGGACATTAAAGTGCCTCCAGGTTTGAAGATTTCTTAAACCATGATGTAGCCGTGTGTATTTCATTTTTCTGGGGAGAATCTGCGGCCTATGGTAGCTCAGGGGATCTTTGGGAGGAGGCAGACCTCAAAGCCAGACTTTGTGCAGAGAGCAAACCCGGCGTAGCAGGAGCGCCTCCTCCTCCAGCTGCTCCATGTAATGGGAAGCAGAGCCGCTCAGAAAGCCCAGAGCTGCTCTGCCGGGTCGCGCTGCAGAATTTCAGTTTCTGAAAACCACTCAGTGTGCCTTCAGTTTTTTAATGATGCTTTGCTAGTCTGGTGCGTTGGAAGTTTATTTCCAAACACAGCCAACTCTGGTCACTTTAGTCCAGGGGTCGTGCGGGCATCTACCAGGGGTGACTGTGAAGGCCCCTTTGTTGGCCCCTTTGAGGGCCGACACCTGGCTCTGGCTGCCTCTTGGTTCAGGACACTGAAGGTGAGTGCAGGTGCATGAAGCTTCTTACCCCAGGAAAAGCACCCGTGGGGTGCTGGGTCATCCATCTGCCCACGGCCTCGCCCCCACTGGCACCAGAGGCCCACATGGCTTGGGGCCTGGCTCCTGGGCTTTGGAGCGGCTGCCCTCATAACTGTTGCCTCAAAATATGATGCTAAGAAACAAAAAACATGTTCTCTGGAGCTGCCTCCCAGCCCCACACACCTGCCGCACTGTGAGGAGATAAAACAGAACTAGGTGCACTTTTTTCCTTTCAAAGTACAGCAACTAAAAGAGGAGGCGGGGAGAAAGTGCTAAGAGGCAAAGGCCTGCAGGTAGAGAATTCTAGAATATACAAATACACACCTATACATACATGGAGTCTTAAAAGATATATAAATAAGAATGTTTAAATTTTTATGTATGTGTGTTTTCAGGAAAAATTACATATTGTATTATCATATATTATAAATGTACATATTATATAATGTATTATAGTATTCTATTTTAATGTAATATATATTCTATTTTAATATATTAATCTTTTCTGTTATCCTATTCTATTTTTATATATATTAATATATATTTAATTTTTTAAATAATGTTTGGGTTCTTCATATTGTTCAACAGCTTTTTGCTTTTTTGAATTTGACAAACGATTAGGAAGCCATGTCTCTGTCAGTCTGTGCAGCTGTAGCTCCTTCTGATGGCCCTGGCCTCACTGGCAGGACTCACACAGCAATCATTACAAAGCATACTGATACAGATGGGCCACTGTTGAGCATGACCATGATTATTTTAGTGAGGAGTATTTAGTGTCTCCTTTTTCTTTTCTGTAACATATCACTGAAACAGACTTTTTCTACATTTATGTCTAAGTACTTTGGGATTTCTTTGTTTGCTTGTTTTTTTTTTTTTGTTTTTGTTTTGTTTTGTTTTGAGACAGAGTCTCGCTCTGTCACCGAGGCTGGAGTGGCGTGGCTTAGTCTCGGCTCACCGCAACCTCCACCCCCCAGGTTCAAGAGATTATCCTGCCTCAGCCTCCTGAGTAGCTGGGATTACAGGCACCTGACAACCACACCCAACTAATTTTTGTATTTTTAGTAGAGATGGGGCTTCACCATGTTGGTCAAGCTGGTCCTGACCTTGTGATCCGCCCACCTCAGCCTCCCAAAGTGCTGCAATTACAGGTGTGAGCCACCGTGCCCAGCCCGTTTTATTTTTTATTTATGTAAATGTCAGAGGTATGGATGTAGTTTTGTTCATGGGTAAAGTGCATAGTGGTGAGGGCTGGGCTTTTAGTGTAACCATCACCTGAGGAGTGTTCATTGTACCCATTAAGTAATTTCTCATCCCTCACCTTCTCCCACCCTTCCACATCTCCATTCTCTATCCCTCCATGCTCGACGTCCACATGCAGACATTATTTAGCACCCACTTATGAGTGAGAACATGCGATGTTTGACTTTCTGTGTTTAAGTTGTTTCACTTAAAATAATGGCCTCCATTTCCATCCGTGTTGCTGCAAAAGGCATGGTTTCATTCTTTTTTATGACTAAATAGTATTCCATTGTGTAGATGTACCACATTTTCTTTATCCAATCACCTGTTGATGGACATTTAGGTTGATTCCATGACTTTGTGATTGTGAATAGTGCTGCAGTAAGCTTGCAAGTGCGGGTGTCTTTTTGAGGCAATGATTTCTTTTCCTTTGGGCAATGCCCAGCAGTGGCATTGCTGCATCGAATGGAGTTCCATTTAGTTCTTTGAGAAATCTCCATACTGTTTTTCGTGGAGGTGGTCCTAATTTATATTCCCACCACTTTTCTCCATATCCTCACCAACATCTGGGTTTTTTTTTTTTTTTTTTTGACTTTTTAGTAATAACCATTCTGACTGATATAAAGTGATATCTCATTTTGGTTTTCATTTGTATTTGTCTGATGATTAGTGATCTTGAGCATTTTTTATATGCTGTTTGGCCACTGGCCATCTGTATGTCTTTTGAAAAATGTCTATTTATGTCCTCTGGTCAATTTTTAATGGAGTTATTTATTTTGTTGTTGTTGTTGTTGAGTTGTTTGAGTTCCTTGTAAATTCTAGATATTACTCCCCTGTCAGTTGCATACTTTGCAAATATTTTCTCCCATTCTGCAGGTTGTTCATTCATTCTGTTGATTTCTTATGCTGGTCTTAAAAGACTTTTTCTTTTTCTGTCTTTTTTTTTTTTTTTTGCAATGGAGTCTCATGCTGTCACTTAGGCTGGGGTGCAGTGGCACAATCTCAGCTCACTGCAACCTCCACCTCCCAGGTTCACACAATTTTCCTGCCTCAGCCTCCCGAGTAGCTGGGATTACAGGCACACACCACCACATCTGGCTAATTTTTTAAAATATTTTAGTAGAGACAGGGTTTCACTATGTTGGCCAGACTGGTCTCGAACTCCTGACCTTGTGATCCGCCCACCTCAGCCTCCCAAAGTGCCGGGACTACAGATGTGAGCCACCACGCCCGGCCCTGAAAAGACTTTTGAAGTGTTTGCCTAGACCCATATCCAAAAGAGTTTTCCCTAGGATTTCTTCCAGTATTTTCATTGTTTCAGGTCTTTCATCACTTAAGTCTCTAATCTCTTAGTTGATTTTTGTATATGGTGAGACATAGGGGTCCAGTTTCATTCTTTTGCTTATGACAAGCTAATTTTCCCAGTATCATTTATTGAAAAGACTGTCCTTTCCCCACAAAGTTTTTGTCAACTTTGTGGCTTTATTTCTGGGTTTTCAATCCTGTTCCGTTCATCTGTGTGTCTATTTTTATACCAGTACCATGTTATTTTGGTTACTATATCCTTGTGATATAATTGAAGTCAGGTTGTGATGCTTCTAGTTCTAGCTTTGTTCCTTTTGCTTAAAACTGCTTTGGCTATTCAGGCTCTTTGTTGGTTCCATGTTGACTTTAGTATTGTTTTTTCTAATTCTGTGAAAAATGACGTTGGTTTTTTGATAGAGATTGCATTGAATCTGTAGATTGCTTTGGGTGATAGGTTCATGTTAATGATATTAATTTTTCTGATTTATGAGCATGTGATGTTTTTCCATTTGTTTGTGTCATCTGCAATTTGTTATTACTGTGCACTTTTGAAAGTAATTCTGTAGGATAAATTCCTAGATGTAAAGTTGTCTTCAGAGGACATGCAAATTTTAAAGTTAGCTTTAAAAGTTACCTTGACTTTCCAAAAGATTATGTCAGTTATGCTCCCTCCTACAATTATAAGAGTGTCCACAAACCCAGATGTGATTGATTTCTTTCATTTTTGTTAATTCATTAGGCAAAAGTGTTATCCTATTTAAATATGTGTATACTCACTCCTTAGAGAGATTGGGCATCTTTTCATGCCTATGGTAGCTGTCAGAATTCCTTCCTTTGAGTATTTTGCTCTTTTCTCATTGATCTCTGGGAGCTTTTGGGCAATAGAGAGTTTTGCCTCTCATCTGTTATGTATGATGCAGATTTTTTTTCCCCACGAGGCATTTCTCCTTTTGTTTTTCTTAATGATAAACTTGAAGTGGGATCAGTCTCACGGCAGTCATGCTTTTGAACACAGATCTTACAGAGATCAGAAAAATCTTAATGGAAGGGAATTACTCCTTTTGTACTCTGCCTTGCTGTGGACAGGAGCAACAATGCCCAAATGTCCTTGAACAGCAGAGCACGTGCACAGCACACACGCAGTTATGCAGCTGTGGGCACAGGGTGGGACCTGTGGAACCTAGAGACCAGATGCTAAGGATACAGGATTCATGTTCACTGACAATTCCATCCTGAGGACATTGGTGCCTTCTTAACTGAGTCTGGAAGTGGGTAGGGGTGGAGGACTGTGGTCAAGAATATAGAGTCAATTCAGAAGTTAGTGAACTAAAAGATGCCATCAATGATAATCCTAAAGTTTTTGTTCTGGGTATTTTTGCCATTTAAAAATCAGATCATTAGCACGACCCAAAAGAAAGTAGTTTCATCTGGTTCAGCATTTCTACATGTCTGTTTTACCTTTTCCTCCAACACAGGCATACACCACGCGCACATACACACACATGCACACATGAATTGCATACACATACCACATGCACACACACTATCACTTCACCCCAGGGTCACCCAGCTTTCATGGCATCTGAACTCTGCCCCTGTCACCTGCAGACTCTCCTGGTGTCCCCCCGAGTGCAAATGCTCATCACCTGTTTAGAGGATTCAGCTTTGTGGCCTCAAGCCTGATCCAGGAGCCCTCACAGCAAGATCTGCACAAAGTCCCAGTTCATCCAATTGTGCAGGTAACTGCGTTTGCCTGCAATGGGTTGGGGGCAAGAGGGCACTTGGATGATGGGTGACTCTGGTGTTCCCTGTGACCTCAGTCACCCGGGGGTTGGGTGCTTAGGATGGGTGGACTTTAATCACCAATTCTTCTTCCCTCACACTTCCCGTTGTTCTGAGTGTCCCCCATGGTGGTCCCCATGATGATCTCACGTGGTGCTTCTTCATGGTGGTTCCTGTGATGGTCTCACATGGTGGGCCCCTATGGTGGTCTCCAATGGTGGTCCCTGTGATGGTCCCCATGGATACTCCCCATGGTGGCCTCCTGTGGTGGTCCTTGTGGTGGTCCCCATAGTGGTTCCTGGGGTGGTCCCTGTGGTGGTCTCCCATGGATATTCCCCATGGTGGCCTCCTGTGGTGGTCCCCATGGTGTTCCCTGGGGTGGTCCCCTGTGGTGGTCCCTGTGGTGATTTCCCTGGTAGTCCCTGTGGTGGTTCCCATGGTGGTCCCTGTGTTGGTCTCCATGGTGGTCCCTGTGATGTTCTCTCATGGTCGTCCCTGAGGTGGTATCCATGGTGGTTCCCATGGTGGTCCCTGTGGTGGTCTCTGTGGTGATCTCCCATGGTGGTACCCATGGTGGTCTCCCTGTGGTGCTCCCTGTGGTGGTTCCCATGGTAGTCCCTGTGGTAGCCTCTCATGGTGGTTCCCATGATGGTCCTTATGGTTGTCCCATGGTGGTCCCCGTGGTGGTTCTCATGGTGGTCCCTGTAATGGTTCCCATGGTGATCTCCCTGGTGTTCCCTGTGGTGGTTCCCATGGTGGTCCCTGTAGTGGTCTCTATGGTGGTCTCCCATGGTGTACTGAGCCCTTGCTCTTACCCTACTTGGCATTTGTCTTAAAGAGGGAAGGTAAAGCCCTGGGAAGAATGTCACTATGGTGTCTATGGCCAGAGACTGGAGCACCTTCCCTGTGTGGATTCTAGCCAGGACCCTAGGATAGCAGTTTAATTTGTGGGTATCATTTTCCCATGATGAAATGTAATCTTTGGGAGGTCTTTGGAAGGTGATATTTTTATAATGAGTTTCTCACCTAATAAACGTAACCAGAATACAGAGAATTCTAAGGGATTAAACTTAATTAAACTTAATTCTAATTATGATTAAACTTATTTAAGAATTAAGTCTGGGTAAGTTGGATGGCATTGGATTTCCATCCTATTTCCTTCCCTGTGGCCTTTGGAGAAATACAGGTGTGGAAAGTGGACATTGTGACCGAGCAGGCTGCCATGGATGGCTTTCTGTCTCAGTTCAGAGTGGGTGGGTGCAGCTGCTGTATGCAGGTCAGAGCAGGTTGTGACTTGGACACTATGGAGTCAGATTTCCAATGAGATGTTTCCATCCAGAGCCTTGCTCTGCACACAGGCATTGGAGCCACACACCCAGTAGTTGCCAGCACTTCCTTTTCACTTTCAGATTCTCCTGCTGTCAGATCTTTGTGAGAAACATACCAGCCAGTGGACACAGAATGGCCTGGTGTCTACAAGCTAAGAGTCATAGCCCAAGGAATCAGAGAAGTTGAGATTTAGGTCGAGAACATCACTAAGTAACTCTGCAGCCTTGAGCAGGGGGACCCTTGAGCTCCCGGGCTCCAGACACTCGGGTTCACAGTCAGCGCCTCTCTTCGCCCCACATTCTGTGTGCGTGTAGCTGCCTCATCCCCTCGTATGAGGGTTCCAACAGCTCTTCTTCTCTTGGTCCCTCTGCAGCAGTTACACGGGAACAACATCCACTTCACCGATGGCTACGAGATCAAGGAGGACATCGGGGTGGGCTCCTACTCAGTGTGCAAGCGATGTGTGCATAAAGCCACTGACACTGAGTATGCTGTGAAGGTAAGGCAGGCTGCTGGGTGCGCAGGGCCCTGTGTGAGTGCAGCGCGTGGGAGCACGTATGGTATGTGGGAGCATGGAGCATAGCAGGGCCCTGTGTGAGTGCAGTGCGTGGGAGCACGTATGGTATGTGGGAGCACGGAGCATAGGAGCACAGCAGGGCCCTGTGTGAGTGCAGCGCATGGGAGCACGTATGGTACGTGAGAGCACGGAGCATAGGAGCATAGTATACGTGCTCGTGTGCTCAGCTGTGCAGTGACTCCAGCAGGGACAACTGAGCCTGAGTGAACATTCTCTCTATTTGCCATTTCCCAAGCTCTGATATGATGGAGTTCAGTTTGCTTTGATATGCGGTCACCCATTAAAAGGTAGTTTTGCAAATCAGGAACATTTTCAGTCATATCCACCACGTAGGGACTGAGCACCTCTTGTAGCTTTGTATATGACATACACCAAGAGAAAAGTTTTGGGGCCCCAATCTTTTGAGAAAATAGAGTTGGGGAACAGGTATAGAATTTGGCAAGGAAAGGAAGGAAAGAAAAGAGGGAGAAAGGAAGAAAATACTTTAAAGAAATAAATAAGCTTGTATTATTCACAACAAACTTTGGCAGAGAGTTAATGGTTTTACTCCCAACCGTCAAGAACAGTATAGAGAAACAATTCTTTATAACCCAATTTGGCAATCTCTACATAGTAACTTTAGCTTCTGTAATTGTTGCTGTTTAAATATTTGATCTGGGCCGGGCGCGGTGGCTCACGCCTGTAATCCCAGCACTTTGGGAGGCCGAGACGGGCGGATCACAAGGTCAGGAGATCGAGACCATGGTGAAACCCCGTCTCTACTAAAAATACAAAAAATTAGCCGGGCGCGGTGGCAGGCGCCTGTAGTCCCAGCTACTCGGGAGGCTGAGGCAGGAGAATGGCGTGAACCCGAGAGGCGGAGCTTGCAGTGAGCCGAGATCGTGCCACTGCACTCCAGCCTGGTGGACAGAGTGAGACTCCGTCTCAAAAAAAATAAATAAATAAATAAATAAATATTTGATCTGGCAATCCAGAATACCAGTTTCCAGAGATTTTTGGTTAGTAAAATGTAGATTAAAGATAAAGCTTCCTGCTAAAATCAGAATCAAATTTATGTTAAAAAAAAAAAAAAAAGATACATTGTACATCCTCTCTAAAAGACAGCAAGAGACACTTGAAACTCCGCCCCTTTCCAGTGGAGCTGAACCCCAGGCTGTCGCAGAGCGAGGTCCCAGCCTGTGCTGCCATCATGACTGGGACCTGCCCTCCTTACCCAGACACGTCTGTAGCACACGGTGCGACACTTGCCCTTCAAAGAACATCTGCCCAGCCAGCAAGTAGTGTAAAAAGAGTAATTTTCATCAACCGTGATTCTTCTATACGCTGAAAAGATTGTTCAAAATAATGACAACGTTGAAATGACCCAATCCCATCCTCATTTACCCAGAGCTCCACTGAAATTTTGTGAAAACAGGTATTTCAAACGGGTGGATCCTCAAGCATGGCCTGGGATCCTCAAGCATATTCACTGGGAATGTCTACCGTGTTTCTTGCACTGGGAAAACGCTTTGCTGTCACAAACGACGCTGGCCGAAAAATATCTCAGGTCCCTTGATTTTGTTTGGGTCAAGAATTTATGGATTATTGACAAATTTATCTTGAATTTCTCAAACAAAAAAGAAAGTTTAAATATGGAGAAGTAATCAATTTGTGATTTGCTCTGAGAGCATCTCTGTGTTTAGTCTGCCCAGAGTCTTGAACACATCCAGGAAAGGTGAAAGGAAGGAAATAGATCATGATTTACAGTTCCTGGAACTGTAATTGGGTGGAGACTGCAGTGAGCATTACTGTCATGGTAGAATGTCTACCCGTGGTGTGAAGAGCAGGAGAAAACCAGGTTTTGTTATGAAGTGGTTGCCTCTGCAGCCTGGGGCGCGTAGGCTTCGTGCGTTTCTAGGATTTGGATTGTTGAGACGGGTTTGTCCTGCTCCTCCATCTCATTGGGAGAGTTTTTTAAAGGAGAACTTAGATGGGCACCTACCATTTGCATATCCAGGTGCTGTTCCTGTGTCCCAATGTTCCAGTGGTGAAGAGTAGACCTCTATTCTGCCTTAGACAAGAGAATTTCACTTGTATTTTGAAACATATGTCACATATGCTTTGTAAGCCTACATGGGCTCCTTGGAATTTTTTTCTGCCTGGGTCATTGCTCACAGAATTTCTTTAGATTGTTTATCGGGTAACAGCAATTCCAGAAACAATCACTGCTTCCCAGTGAGCTCAAAGAAACGAGCCTATGGTTTGGTCAGCCCAGCAGCCACGGTGCCCTTCTAGAAACAGCCTGCTACTGTGAGGCAGATCAGCCCCCGTTTTGTGCCTCTGCAAGTAAATCCCCCAGTGACGAGGTGATGGTGTGTTTTCTAATATTCCCATATCCAGCTCTTATATAGACGCTGTCTGAATTCAGCTTTGTGACACGGCTTGTAACTCAGTCCCTCAGTCCTCAAAAATCTTGTTGAGGTCACACTCTGTGGAATTTCAGCAAAAGCTCTCGAGGAGAGAAGCCAGGCACTGTGGCTCTGGCCGATGGTAGAAGAAAGAGCCTGGTCTTCCTGTTTCTCTTTCACAAACCTTGAAGTTCCCTGGACAAATTTGGCCAGCGGACATGGCAGGGATTTCCCTTGTCCCTTCTGAGACTACAGTGGGTCATAATGTGTGGTCTGGAAGATGCAGAAATTAACCAAGCATGGGAAGGAGCAGCCCCATGAAGGGCTCAGGACTCTTCAGAGAGATGTGGCTCATGGTCCAGAAGGCTCCTGTGACCAGAGCCATTTCAGAAGCACGTTTCAGCTGGCCAAGGGAGCAGTGACAATAAGTTCATTTATCTGTAGGTAGACATGGTTGTTTAGATTTCCTCCCAAGATGAACAAGTTGGCATTTCTGTGCAGCGAGCTTGTTATTTAGAATGGACCCGCTTGTCACCAAAACTGCTTTGACCTAGTGCAGAGCACTGTGCGGTTTTGTTTTCAGCATTTCCAGGTGAAATGTAGTTGAAATACTTTTGGCCTTTGTCTGTATCCACTGACTTGTTCATGAGAAGCATCATTCCCACCTGTTGATGGACGGACAAAGAAACAGCAAAGTTCAGTGACTTCTAACGTGACCCAGAACTAAGCATGTGGCAGCTGGTTGTCTGATAAGTGCGTTGGATCTCAGCTCAGCAGATGTCCAGCCGAGATTGTCACTAGAATCCAGCTTTACCACTCCCAGTTGCCGCTTGAGCCATATACAAGCCCACCTACCCCTGGCTCATGGATAAAAACGGGTTCTGCTTCAGAAGCAGTCCTGTCAGAGCCAGACAGGGCATCCTCCCATTCAATGGCATGGATGACCCAGAAATGTCCCCACTGAGTAATGACAGAAAGAGGAATGCAGCAATCTTTACTAAACAATGAGGAGATTGACCAGAATTGATGGATTCTGCCCAGGGCAGTCATATTCATTTGGGGTGACTGTGGCCCCCAGGGGACACTGGCAATGTCTAGGGACTTTCTGGTTTTTACAGCTGGGGCAGGGGCTCCTGGCATTGGTGAATATGGATCAGGGAAGCTGTTTAGCATCCTGCAGTGCACAGGACAGCCCCTACAACCTGCTGCCCCAATGAAAGGTTGAGAAGCCCAGCCTCAGCATCCTTGTGGGTGAGGGCAAGTCTCATGTAGATAAAGGCCAGGAGGCTGATATTTTGGAGATGGGGATGGAGTTTTTCTTCTTCCTTGAGTTTCTGATGAGTCCTTTAGCAACAGGATGATGATTGCCCAACAGCTCAGTGTTCCCCACGTGCTGCAGGGCAGCCCCCACCCCACCCCACCCCACTGTGACTGGGCCATGACTTAAAGTGCAGACCCTTCTAAGAGGAGAGTGGGGCCATCTCCTCACCTCTGTGAAGGTCAGGTAAGGAGGTTCAGAGTGAATATGGAGTCATAGTAGCTCTCACATTCTTAGAATATCATTATATTTTGCTTTAAGTTACTTCTGCATTTTTGCAGGTTTCTAATTTTGCTAGCAGAGTTACCCTGAAACATGTAAACTACATTTAAGGTTCTACTTAAACCAGTTTACCCAAGTAATCAAACAACAAGATTGTTCGATTTGCATTTATCTTCAGCTGCATTTTTCACTTGAGTCCCTGCTGTATGCTGGGTACTGTGCTAAAGGTTGTGGGAAGTGATAGCTCGAATTAGTCCTAATTTTAGTACCGATTCGAGCTGTCACAACCTCCAACACAGTGCCCAGCTTAGAGCAGCTGTCACAACCTCCAACACAGTGCCCAGCTCAATTAACATGGGCTGAATGACAACCTGGATTCCCAGGCTTGTCCCTCCCTCTCAACTTTGGCAAACAACAATAGAATGTCCAAGATCCTTCACTGGAGCAGTCCGGCCTCGGGCGGGAAGACACTGACACTCTTCCTTCTCACACGCACAGCACCATTTCAGGCTGGACTTGATGCAGCGCATTCTGCCAGTGCCCCCAGCGCATTCCCAGTGCTCTGATGGTTGAATGAGAAAAGCAATTATGTTCCCTCAGCGCTTCCTCTTCCTTTTATCAGACACATTGTAGATGAACAGATGTGCCCTACTTTCTAGTAACTACGAACCATTTTATTGGGACAAAATAGCTAAGTAATCTGATGTAAAACTAAAGTACGCCTTTGTTTTTATAACCAATCCAGGGAGACTAGTGGTGGGCGATGCAGTTGTCCAGGGCTTCAAAATACCATGGCAGATGGCTGCATAGCTCTCCACGCATTAGGGCGCCCTGCATTTAAAGTAAGATTCAAGTAGAAGTAACTATTAAGTGTTGGAGGTAATCGTGATCCAGGAGGATTAAAAGGAAGGGGAGAGGTGTATTTGAAAGGAAAAATAATATTCCTATTCCATCAAAGATGCTGTGTTCACTTTATAAGAATTGAGAGAGGCAATTGTTTGTTTTTATTTTATTCTTGGGTCTTTGTTACTTAACGGAATTAGGTACATATTCTAGATAGTGCTGATTTGTATAAATGGAAAGATTCCTGGCATTATATTGGTGGGGGAATATATAGGAATATGTAAATATATACAGATGGCCCTTGAACAACACGAGGTTGAATTGTGAGGATCCACGTATGCAGATTTTTTTCAGTAAATATATTGGAAAATTTTTTGGAGATTTGTTACAATTTGAAGAAACTCACAGACAAACCACATAGCCTAGAAATATTTAAAACATTAAGAAAATGGTATGTCAGGATGCATAAAATATACATAGCTACTAGTCTATTTTTATCATTTTCTGCTATAAAATATACACAGATTTATTATAAAAACTTAAAATTTATCAAAATTTGTGTGCTCCAGCATAGACCATACATGGTGCCATTTGCAGTTGAGATAAATGTAAACAAACATAGATTCAGCATGAAATCATAGCTGCATCAAATTAACTGTGGTGAATACGGCACTACTGTAAGAATTTCACAGCGGCCTTCCATTGCTGCTGTAGTGAGCTCAGGTGTTGGAAGGATCTGCTTTAAATGTCCTGTGACACTCATCATCTCCGTGTGAGCAGTCTGTCTCTCCAGGGAATTGGGAATAGCCGTAAAAAATGGTATCTTGTGGTTCTCACATATTTTTCACCCTGTTTAGTGCAGTGCCATAAACCTTGAATCACACCATAGAACCCCTAAGAAGTGCCATGCCACTAGGGACGCTGTGTGTGCTCCCAAGAAGAAAAGTCATGACATGACCAAAAAATAATAATAATAAGTTGAATTATATGATACGTACCCCAGGTTGAGGTCTGCAGCTGTGAGTCCCCCGCTTTTCAGACAGACGATCCATCTTGTGAAGAGACGGCATAAACTCACTATATCCATGAATACAGAACCATACACTAAACATATTTTCCTTATGATTTGCTCAGTAACATTTTCTTTCCTCTAGATCATATTACTGCAGAATTTGTATTAAGAATACAGTATATAATACATATAACGTACAAAATATGTGATAATGGACAGTTTATGTTATCAGTAAAGCTTTAAGTCAACAGTAGACTATTAGTAGTTAGGTTTTGGGGAAGTCAAAAGTTATATGTGGATTTTCAACTTCTTGAGGGGGTCGGTACCTCTAACCCCCATGTTCAAGGGTCAACCGTCTACACATATCAGAGCTAATTCACTACAGAAATGTTAGCTTGTGTCACTAGTATCTCCTCTTCTCATAGCTTAATACAGGTACCTTGAGAGAGCTCTTGGCCATCTCTACTAGTGATTCAAGTTTTTATTTATTATAGATGTCATAATAGGCATAAAACTACATCACTTGAGTGTCGATTTTGCCACCTTGACCCTCTTTTGCAAAACACCAACGTCAGTACATATATGAAGAGGAAACTGTCTGAGAACTGAAGTTTCTGAGACCAGTTAGATAGAATGGTGACGAGAGTTACGAGGATGATGAGAGTAAATACTTCATACTCAGTACGTGCCAAGCACTGCTATAAATGCTCTGTATGTGTGAAGTCACTTAATCCTTACCGCACCCCACGGTGTAATTATTTTCATTATCCCCATGAGGGAACAGAAACTCAGAACGGTTCAACACATATACGAGAAGTCACAGCCAGTCAGTGGGAGAGCAGGTTCCCGTCCAAGCAGTCAGACCCCGAGTGCACACTCTCGACCCCTGTCCAGCATACCCACTCCAAGGTCCCTAGGCTGTAAGGGGAAGGTGTGCCAGGTACAAGCGGAGCTGTATGTAAAATCGCACCTGAGTCTCCTGGTCTCATGAATCTAGGTGTACCCTGGTGGAAGGTCCTGCTGCCACCAAGTGGGCCACGGTTCAGCTGTGTAAGCGCTGAGCGGCAGCCGGGCCGCTTCCTCCAGCTTCACCTCCAAGGGCACAGCGCACCTGGTTCCTCCAGCACTCAGCTGCAAGGCCCCTGGCCAGGACCCCGGCCCCCGGCAGCGGCTCCAGCTTCCTTCCGCACAGCGTTCAGGATGGTCTGCGTTCATGTAGACCTTTGTTTGCAGTCTGTGCTCCGAGGTCACTGGTAGCACTAGCCCCGGCTCCTGTGGATCACAGCCCACTCCTCCTCAGGGCCAGCGCCTGGGCTTGTTGCAGAAGCTACATCTTGAAAGAGCCCATGGCCTAAAGCTGGGCGCTGCACTGAGCTGCACGGGGCTGGAGAAGGAGAGGGCCCCAGGGAGCTTGTGTTCAAGCTGACTCCAGAGGATCCAGTGTCAGGTCCTGCAAAGAATTCTAAGCCATTGAGAAAGCAGCAGATGGCTCCACCATGGGGCTCCTCAGTATCACATGGGGCATTAGCTGCACTGGTCCTGGGGAAGAGAGGTGGCTGTGCTGCTGAGTCAAACCACTGTGGCCAAACCTGGAAAGAGACAGGTCAAGGCCAGTCCTGTCTTTAGGGATCAAAATGCATTTTTTATAGAAATCATGGGAAAATTTGAAGCAAAGAGAAACAGCAGTTGAGAGGTGAGCTATGTGGAGGAGCAACATTAACCATCTCGAGAACGGCAGTGGTACAGAGACAGACAGAGGCTGTAGATGCCTTCACAGCCACAGTGGAAACACAGAGAAAGGAGCGTTCACAGGCACAGAGGCTGGAACTAGGAGTAGTTAAATAAAATAGAAAATAGAAAAGAAAGAAAGCAACATTTAGATGGACAAGGAGGGAGACTGGGTAGCTTTGGTAACAGATTGCATGACTGAGGAAAACGGTGGCATAAATTTCTCTTCCACCAGAAGAGACTCAAAGAAGACGGGAAAATGATTGTATCGCCTGCCAGAACAGCAGCTCTGTCCAGCCTGTGTCTCTGCACAGGCATTCTCTAATCAAAGAAGCTCCTCAGTGGAATTGGTTGGGCGGTTGTATTTCCTCGAAACACACATTGGGAAGCTGCCTTTCTGGATGATTTAACCCTTTGCCCGTTTTCCCCAAGAATACTCACCAGTGGCATTTGCGGCGGCAGCGTTTGCCCCGAGATAACTTTGCCGCGAAATACCTCGCTTTTATTATTATTTTTGCACCGCTCGAGTATACTGACTTTGGAAGCAAAGGCCATCCTTCTGTTGATAGCATTCTGTTTTTAGTAGTGGCATTTAGAATCTAGTCATTATCGATCGTTGATAATGTCAAATCCTAGAAAACGTAGCATTCCTACAGGGGATGTTAACTGCGTTCTCAGACAGTTGGCCAAAGATTCGTTTGATGAATCCCATTTTTCCAAAATAGACAATTCTGATGATTCATACGATTCTGATATTAGTTTTGTTTAGAAATAACTCCAGTACCAGTTTTTAAATTTTATTTTCACATTGAAAATCAGTCATATTTGCTTCGGCCTCAATGAATGTGTTTATGTAAAATTAAATGAGTGCTGGCAGCGAGCTGCATTTTTGTTTGTTTGTTTGTTTGTTTCCCAAAAGAGAAAGGCTTAATGTGATTGGCTCATGGTTTTGTTTCTCGTATGCTCAGCCCCTCCCAGCAGGCATGCGGCGGAGGACGGTCATCAGCAATAAGATGTAGCATGCGCCTCCTGCCCACTGCCATGTCCCTGAGCCCGTCTCACCGGCTCCCACCCACCAGCCAAAACTTGGTTCTCGACTCTCCCACCGCAAACTTCTGCCCGGTCTTTCAACATGGGCTAGTTTCCTATTGTTTACGCAACACATTACCCCCCATCTAGTGGCTTAAAACAACCTGAGCTTATTGTCTTCCAGCTCTGGAGGTCAGAATTCCACAATCGGTCTCACTGGGCTAGAGTCCAGTGTCCGCAAGGCTGGTTCCTTCCGTGGGCTCTGGGGGCTGAGAGTGGATACACAGCAGATGGTGGCCAGGCCAGGTGCCCAACAGAAGTCTGACCCGCACCTGCAGCCAGCCCCTTTATCTACAATACACAGCTCGGGAGGCCAGTGACTGTGTCAGACTTGCAGGAAGCCAGATTGCTGTCTCTAGTGACAGCCCAGGAAGCTGAACTATAACTTCTGTGACAGTCAGCCCTACATGGCCAGGACGTGATGAATGACTGACAGCTTCCTACGTTCCGTCCCTGCTTCCAACTCAGGACCAACCAGAGAACACAAATATGCACCCGAAGCCCACAGGATGCCCGATTTTAGTTCCCCGCCTCCGTCTTTGGCAGCCAGCAGCCCCCTTCACCCGCATCATCTTCCCTACGGCACATTCCCCCTGCTTGGGTTGTTTACTGCCTGTGTGCACGGCCCCGTGAGAACATCCACTCCAGGGCAACAAAGGCTTTGCTTTTGCTGTAGTTCCAGCACCTCAAGAAAGTCAGGCACATGGCAGGAACTCACTCAATTTTAGCAGACAATGAAGAGGCTCCTCATCTTCATTTGGCATAAATATTTGGTAGTGAAAGGCTAAGTGTTGATTAAAAGAAAAATACATGGCCAGGCACGGTGGCTCACGCCTGTAATCCCAGCACATTGAAAGGCCAAGGTGGTTGGATCACACGAGGTCAGGAGTTCAAGACCCATGACTTGAGCTTTCCAGCTATTCTGAAGCCCAGCCTTACTGCCCAGCCCCATCTGCTCTGAACACTGCCTCATTCCTTCGCGGTTTGGGTACTCTGAGATGCATAGAGCCTCTGGCTGAAACGGAACACTGGGGCTCCCCGCCTTGTGACGAGTGGGTCTGCTGGACAGGGGTCGAGAGTGTGCACTCAGGGGTCTGACTGCTTGGACGGGAACCTGCTCTCCCATTGACCAGCTGGCCAGTGGGAAGCCCCATCTCTACTAAAAATATAAAAATTAGCCGGCCATGGTGGCACATGCCTATAATCCAGCTACTTGGGAGGCTGAGGCAGGAGAATCATCTGAACCTGGGAGGCAGAGGTTGCAGTGAGCCAAGATTGTGCCACTGCACTCCAGCCTGGGTGACAGAGCGAGACTCCATCTCAAAAAATTAATTAATTAATTAAAGATAAATAAAAGAAAAGAAAAATATGAGTCAGAAGCTTTACTTCAAATTGGAATTTTTAAAATCGGGGTTTATAATATAATTGTTTAACAGAGCACCTCGTGCCTTTGGAATGCATTTCATTCTGCAGCCATCCCCTTGTTCAGGAAGCGGTTACTTTTTTCATTCATTGAGACTTTTTAATTGGACGCTTTTACTGCCACAGACACAGGGCAAGGTGAGAACACAGACCTGCTCCAGGGAGCTCACAGCTTAGCCATTTAGGAATTGGGTCAATGACAGAACCAGAAACGACACCAAAATGTGGAGTGCAACTCTGGAATCCGAAATGAAATGAGCTTTACAGTTGGTTTGGCTCTTTCTCTTGGCCTGTTGTTTCTTCAAACACGTGGTACCGATACACATGCCTGTTCACTGGCGGCTCCACTTGTAAATTTCCCTTCGATTGTCTGAAAGCCCATGCAGGAGGAGGAGAGAAGACCGTGCAAGCTCAGTGGGGCCGGGTTTTCCCAGAAAGAAGCACATGCGTAAAGACGCAGCTACTCCCCGTTTTCGGTAGCAAATTTTTGTTGTTTTGTTATTAAAAGTACCTTAGTTTGCTTTAGCAACAGAATCTGATAAAAAATAAAGTGAGATCCTTAGAACTGTACAAAAATATGTGTCACCCAGCTCTTAACTGCAGTGATGCAGCTCTGTGTCACCCAGTTCTTAACTGTCTTGATGCGGTGTGACCACGCAGGCCTGGAGCACGGGCCAGCCTTCCTGAGGAGGCTCCAGTCTGTACTCACGTGAGACCGTTGAAAAGAACGTGGTGTTTCTGTGCCCATCTTCACACTGTGTGTAATTTGTCAACCAAAAAAGAAACGGAATTAAGACAGATGCTTGGCATGAGTAGAGCTTATCTTTAGAAGGAGAACTGATGAGCTTGGAAATTTAATTTTTTTCCACCAGGATGAAACAGGAGTTGTTTCTCTCTGTCATTCGTTTAAATTAATTTTACAGGAGAAGGTGTCTGTTAAATTTTACAAATTAATTTTACAAATTAATGTAATGTAATGCTCTCCTACCTTTTTTCAAATATGATACCGATCCTTTCGGCAAGTCAAAGGAAATGGCCTGCCTAGCGCGAGCGTTCTGCAAGCCTGTGAGCTCACGCCACCACCTGCGTAGTTACTGCCTCGAAGCCATCTGGTCAGGTTGCTCAGTGTCCCGGGAGACGGTGTCTCCACTGATGGAAAGAGACTAGAAAGACAGGGAAGGTAGAGAAACGCAAAGACCAGAGGAAGAGGGAAAGGTATACTAAAAGCAGCGAAGTCTCCTCTCGCTGCCTTTGACCAGCAGGAGGAAAGGTGTTATCAAGAGCAGTGAAGTCTCCTGTTGTTGCCTTCGGCCAGCAGGAATGGCAGTGTTTGGCACCTAGCCGCATGTGTCACTGCTAAGGAAGATCATGGTGGTGTGCCATCGTGTTGAACCCAGACTTGCTTCGTGGATATTCAGACACCTTGACTTAGCATCTCTAAGGAAGGTGGAAATATTCAGCCTGCTCGGTGACAACACCATAGAAAGCTTATTTACCGGCTGTGGTGGGTGGCCAACCCCTGGGGAATGTCCTTTTCTGTAGGTTGTAGGAGTCCTTTCTAACCAGCTGTTGCCAGATGAGGAAAAGAAAGCTGAGAGAGCTTGTCCCCCACCCCACCACGCCACTCCACCCCACCACGCCACTCCACCCCACCACGCCACTCCTACTCCGTGGCACGTCAGTATTGTTTGAGCATTAGCCTGGAGGGGAGGCCTTGTTCATCACCACGCTTGCTGAGAAGGCCTCCCCGTTTTGTTGGATAATAAAGATTATAAAACAATATTATTCTCAGAATGAGGAACACCATCCACCAGAGGTTGCTCTAATAAGAGCAAGCCCATCACGGTCAACCCCAAGAAACCGACCCCACAGAGAGGAAGTGCACTGGTAGGCACTTGGGGCCCACTCCCTGGTGCTCCTAAACAATGCGCCCAAACCCTGGCTGCCCCGCAGCAATGGACGATAGCCACACCTCACTGCCCACTCCTAAGTTAGCACTCTCCAGCCTTACCTTTCTCAAATGGCTCAACCTCCCTGCAAAAATAAAAACGAAAGCAAAAACAACAAAAAAAAAAAAAAAAGGAAAAAGAGTTACAGGGAAAAGCACCAACACTTCCTGACAGCATCCGGGACGGAAACGCTGGGTCGGAACTGCCTTGCCACTTCATGTCAGAGGCTTGTCTGCGCAGGCTTCATTTGGAATGATTCTCCCAGGTCAGGGGAAGGCAGGAGCCCAGGAGGGCAGTGTGAGAACCTGTTCCCGCCATGACTCTCTTCCAGGACATTCCTGTAATCCCATCTACTTGGGAGGCTAAGGCAGGAGACCCCAGTCTGTGGGACTTCCCTTCGAGAACGGGGAGCGCCATTTCCCATGCAAACTCACCCTCCTCGCTGCCCTGTGCTCCAGAGGCTGGGAGGCCAGGAGGCAAGGAAGCCAGGAGGCTGACTATTAGGGACCGCTTCCATGCCTCTGGCTTCTGGGCAGTTCTGCTAGTGCGAGACAGACACCACAGGACAAGGGTGGGAAGAGAAGTGTTGGGCTGAGGCCTTTCTGCCCACAGCCACTGTCACGGTGCACCTCCCCACCCCTGCAGCCCCTCTGGTCCTGTGAGTGTCCCTGTGCAACTCTTTGGCACTGGGAACCAGGACCACCCCCAAGGCATTACATTGTGCCTTGCTGGCCGGGCCACTGACCCTCCAGCCACTCTACTGTTTTGCAAACGATCCTTTAATTAAGCCCACTGGGTTGACCCAGTTGGTGTGACATCTGATTTTTTTTTTTTTTTTCTGGGGCTTTGACTGAAACACGCTCTACTGCTGACATCAGTTTTGAACATCACGCTGCTTCGTGGCACTGACTCGCAGTGAGAATTCAGAGACAGGACCGAAAGAGGCATTTCAGGGCTGTAAATGTGGCAGGTCACAGCTGCTTGGTCCCTTGCCTGGGGGCATCAGGGTAATTCTGTTTTATTTCTGTAATAGGAATAACTCACTTGTACCAAGTGTTTTCTGTGTACCAGGGAGAGTATGAAGGGATCGATTCATATTAATTTGTTGAATCATAATAGTGAACCAGAGGAGTGCCTGGTATTTTCTAGGTTTTACGGATGAAGAAAGCTAGGTGTAGGGAGGCCCAGGGAGCTCTGCAACCCCACACGGAGCGGACAGGGAGGCCAGGTGTCAGCTGGAGTCAGACTGTCTCAGCGGCTGGGCCGCCAACCATGCGGCACATGGCCTCCCTGGGAGCAATACCTTCCTCCACCCTTCCAGCCCTCCACGGGAGCTAAGCCTGCAGACACCCACGTTCAGGTACCAGCAAGTGACATGGCCATGGGCCGAGCCACCCACTCGCACAGCAGCATTTTCGTCTCAGACAGCAAACCTGACTTCCCCTCGGGAGCAAACCAGGTGTTTGCTGAAAGACTGCGGGCTCTGCCCTGCAGAGGGAAACAGGAGCACTCATGGGCCCCTTGGAGTCTCCTCCAGATGAGCTCCTTCCCCCACAGGACCTGGGCCTGGGAGCTTCTTTTGTTTTCCTCCATTTCCCCAAATGCCACCTCAGAGAATAGTTGGTGTGTGGTGTTTGGTTGTTGACAGAGGTACTTTGGGTGTTTCGCCAAGCAATTAAATTATTTTGAAAGGCGTAACTAATATGTTTAAAATGTAATAAAAGTCAACATGCATGCTTAAATGTGTATCAGATTCTAGTAAATGACCAGGACAGTGGCTCCGATGGGTTGAAATCCAGTGCACCTCACATGTGCACATACATGCTAGCTTTTATTACAATTTAAAATAATTTTTAAAGTAAGCAAGAGTTTAAGGTAATCTGTCTTTGAAAATTGTTTACAAATACTTATCACTGTAAGTCAGAATTTTTCTGAAGACTCACAACAAAAGAACACATAGAAATAAAATAGATAACTAGGGTTGATAGGGCAGCCATCTGTAGTCCCAGATTCTTTAAAATAGTCACATTGTCCTCCAATTTCAGCTTACAAAATACGTTTTGGAATTTTTTATTTAGTTATTTGAATAGACAATATATTCTTGTGGTTCAAAATTTTTAAAAATTCATGCAGATACAGCAAGGTCTCCCCCCACCCATGGCCCCCCAGGCACCCCGTTCCCCTCCTCACAGGAAGGCAAGGCAATTAAATGTTTCCTCCTTCCTTCCAGGGTTATTTTATGCACCTACAAGGAAATGGATGTGTCTATTTGCATTCTTCTCTCCGTTTTTAAAAAAGGGATGGCGTAGGATGCACCTGCTCCGCCTTCTTCACTCCATGTGTCTTGAAGATGGTCCCTGGCGGTGGAGGAAAAGCTTCCGCTTTCTTGTTTACTCCGTGTCCTGTTCCATTGTGAGAGCGATAAAACAGATTCATGCTTTATTGTGAAATCATATTTGCGGGGAAAAAAATCTTCTACTGAATTTTTTAAATAAATTTATACATGTGTTTTAACCGTCTCCAATTGCAAAGACAGGATCCCAGCCCAGAGAGATGGGATGCCCACAGGCAGCCAGGAGCAGAGGAGTTCGGGTACCAGACAGCTGGCTTCCCCTATAGGGAGTGCAGGACCAGCCTCCCAGGACCTGGTTAGGCTGCAGCACATTAGGGAATGTCCCCCACCCCTCCTGGAATGATTGTTTTAAAAGTCTCTACTTGAAAATGATACATTTATGTTGGTAATAGAAATAGTCCTAGTGTACTAGCTAAAACTTCAGTAGAATTAAATGCCGCAGAAGGAGAGAAATTTTGTGTCCAGAAAGGGACTCTAACTCTTCTGCCTGTTTAATAATGCAAGCTGTTAGGACTCACACATCAAGGGCCACTGATGCAGTCAGAGCCGAGTGGTGGTCATGGCAGAGCATCCTTTAAAACTATAATGGGGTGAGAACTGGCACTATGGTGATTTTTTATAATGGTGACAGGGAGTGGAGGAAGCGTGACTAGGGGACAGATTATGAGCAGTGAGTCAAATGCTACCCAAGCGTTTAGTTCTCTAGAGTAAAGAAATAGCCAGGTGTAGTGGCTCATGCCTGTAATCTCAGCACTTAGGGAGGCTGAGGCAGGAGGATCACTTGAAGCCCGGAGTTTGAGACCAGCCTGGGCAACACAGCAAGGCCCCATCTCTACGAAGAATTTAAAAATTAGCTGAGTGTGGTGGCACTCACCTCTGTAGTCGTAGTTACTCTGGAGGCTGAGGCAGGAGGATCGCTTGAGCCCAGGGGTTTGATGTTGCACTGAGCTATCCTTGCACCACTGTACTCCAACCTAGGCAACAGAGTGAGACCCTGTCTCAAAAAAAAAAAAAAAAAAAAAATTAAAGAAATAGAGTTTTATGCAAAGCTCTCTGCCTACAGACTTTGACATGATAGAAGTTAAAAGCAAATCGCCCTCATATTCTAGTAGTAAAATGACTGCACATTCTCCAAATAGAGACTATTTTAAAATTAGGTTGAACTACTGTGAGAATAGTACAAATCATGGTTTGGAAGGTGTTTCCAATCGCTTCTCTTCTGTTCTGAGTGTTGTTTGCAACATACATGTTGCTCATTTCCCGTGAGTGGGGTGCCCTCCTCCCACTGGTCCTGTTCCCACAGCAGGACAGCAAAGGCGGGACTTAGGCACCTCCAGAGGGATTAGCCACCAGGGGCCAACAGTGACTTCCTGTTTCCAAGGTAGGCTTAATCACGACACCCTGTCCTTGGAAACCATATGTCTCCATGGGGTTGAAACAACTTTATCTGTTATCCTAAGACAACGGCTACAGATGCTGGGCAAGGGAAGGGAGCTTGCATGTGTCTAAACAACAGGGCGGGTCTGACCTGCGCACCATCCCCAGCATCTCTTGGTGAGAGCTGTGTGCCTCACCTCATTTTGTGGCTGGTTTGTAATTCCCAGAACAAGGCAGGAGGTGCACAGTGGCTGGAGGCTTGCTGAGGATGGTACCCACTGCGGAGGGTGGGAGGGTGGGACACATTCTGTTATTTGGTGGCAGTTGCATGAGCACCTTACACATGCTTCTCCATCCAACCTTATAACATCTTAACATTCATGTTTGAAGTCTTGTACTCCTTTATTTTTTTTTTTTTTTTTTTTTTTTTTTTTTTTTTTTTTTTTTTTTTTTTTTTTTTTGAGACAGAGCCTTGTTCTGTCACCCAGGCTGGAGTTACAGTGGCATTGTCTCAGTTCCCTGCAACCTCTGCCTCCAGGTTCAAGCGATTCTCATGCCTCAGCCTCCTGAGTAGCTGGGATTACAGGCATACACCACTATGTCCGGCTAATATTTGTATTTTTAGTAGAGACTAGGTTTTGTCATCTTAACCAAGCTGGCTGGTCTTAAACTTTGGACCTCAAGCCACCTGCCCACCTCGGCCTCCCAAAGTGCTGGGATTACAGGCATGAGCCACCTTGCCCAGCCTGTACTCCTCTTTTTAAATGTAAAACACTAGTTGTGAAAGAAAGGACTCGCCATGAATTTCCAGGCAATCTCAGGCTATCTCTTCGTCGGGTGTGAGATTGTAGTGGTTGGGCCACCTGGGGCCAGACTTTATCCAAACTCAAGGGTCCACTAGCAGATACCACCCGGAAGCCTAAAGTAGACCTCTCACTGCCACGTGCTGTGTTTGTTCCAGATCATCGATAAGAGCAAGAGAGACCCCTCGGAAGAGATCGAGATCCTGCTGCGGTACGGCCAGCACCCGAACATCATCACCCTCAAAGATGTGAGTGGTCCTCGTGCAGCGGCATCTCCACTTCCTTCTGTTGAGCTGACACAAAAAAGCTCCCATTCACTCTGAGCAAGCTTTCTCACATCTCATGCCTGTCTGAGCTGGTTTCTACCACCCACATATCTCAGTCACTTGCAGCTGACTTGCTGGACTGTGTACTCAAGTCTTTTTGATAGCCACCGCCCCAGTCATGGAGGGAGCAAGTAAAACAGAGGAAGAGAGAGCTTGTGTGAATGACAGTCCACAGGTGGAGTCTCTCACAGAGGCCCACAGGCTGCAGGGTTTGGGATCCAGGAGCAGAGAGAGGAGACAATTTTCCTCCTCACACTCCAACTCCAAACTGATTCCAGCATTATGAACCTAGGGCCACAGGGTATTGGGCCTACCTCAGTTTCCCTCACGCATAGTGATTGGTGCATGCAAAGGGTCTTAACAAGCAAGCTTGGCATGAGAATAGCCAGAGCGGGCCAGGTGCGTTGGCTCACACCTGTAGTCCCAGCAATTTGGGAAGCATAGGCAGGCAGATCATTTGAGGTCAGGAGTTCAAGACCGGCCTGGTCAACATGGTGAAACCCCATCTCTACCAAAAATACAAAATTAGCTGGGTGTGGTGGCACACACCTGTAATCCCAGCTACTTGGGAGGCTGAGGCAGGAGAATTGCTTGAACCTGGGAGGTGAAGTTTGCACTGAACTGAGATCACACCATTGCACTCCAGCCTGGGCAACTGAGAGAGACTCCATTTCAAAAAATCAAAAAATAAAAAGAATAATCAGAGCATATTGTTTTTATTGAATTCATGAGATAAAAGCCAGTATGGAGGAAACCATCGTTTTCTATTGCTTCTCTGAAGCAACAGCATGGCTCTGATACGTGACTTTGCCCTGGACTCTGCCTAGCCTCTCTGCGCTCCCAGCGCCTGGCCACTCAGTGCTGTCTGTGCGGTAGCAGCACAGACATCATGGGAAGCTGGTTAGAAATACAGAGGGCCAGGCCCCACCCCAGGCTGCAGGACCGGAGCATGCATTTTAGCAAGATCCCCCAAGATTGGATGCACATTACAGTTTGAAAAACACTGCCCTGAGGCCCTGCCCTTGCAAGGTGGTTTGCCAATATTTGCATTTCTAAATATCTCCTGGCAGGCCGGGCACCGTGGCTTACAACTGTAATCCCAGCCCTTTGCGAGGCTGAGGCAGGCGGATCACTTGAGGTCAGGAGTTTGAGTCCAGCTTGGCCAACATGGCAAAACCCTGTCTCTACTAAAAATACAAAAATTAGCCAGGCATGGTGATGTGCACCTATAATCCCAGCTACCTGGTAGTCTGAGTCAGGAAGAATTGCTTGAACCCAGGAGCTGGAGGTTGCAGTGAGCTGAGATGGCACCATTGCACTTCAGCCTGGGTGACAGAGCGAGACTTCGTCTCAAGAAAATAATAATAATAAATATCTCCTGGCAGAGTCATGAAGCCATTCATCTCAGCTAAGGACACGCCCATCTCGTATGTCCCTGCTCAGTCCCTGCTTAGCAGTGGATTATTAAAACCATATTCTTCCTAAAAAGAGCACATCTGGTATGACAGGAATGGCCATTCGCTTCTTCCCTGCAGAAGCCTTGTTTGCACTCCCATAGGACCCTGTGGTCCCAGCCTCTCCCCTCTGACTTCCTCTACTGCCCCCTCTGGAGTAGTTGCTCTTTTGCAGTAACCAGCCCCGGTGATGTGCGGTGACGTGCACGTCCCTGAGGCCCATGTGCGCACCTTCTTCACTCCGCAGGTCTATGACGATGGCAAGTTCGTGTACCTGGTGATGGAGCTGATGCGTGGCGGGGAGCTCCTGGACCGCATCCTCCAGCAGAGATACTTCTCGGAGCGTGAGGCCAGTGACGTCCTGTGCACCATCACCAAGACCATGGACTACCTCCATTCCCAGGGGGTAGGAGCCATGCCTGGGGCAGCCATCAGGGAGGAGGGAGCTTCAGGGAGGGAACCAAAACCACAAGGGTTTATGGGTTCAAGAGCTGAGAACGCAGATTGTCCTGGAATTCCTTCCATGCCACCATTGTCCCTCTTGTGTCTGGAGGCTCAGTGATGTGCAAGGGAAGAAAAATTCTCTTTTCCCTGCTGGGCGTGGTGGCTCACATGTGTAATCCCAGCACTTTGAGAGGCCAAGACAGGCGGATCATGAGGTCAGGAGTTCGAGACCAGCCTGGCCAACATGGTGAAACCCCATCTCTACTAAAAATAATAACCACAACAGAAAAAATTAGCTGGGCAGGATGGCACACACCTATAATCCTAGCTACTCAGGAGGCTGAGGCAGGAGAATCATTTGAACCCGGGAGGCGGAGGTTGCAGTGAGCTGAGATAGCACCATTGCACCCCAGCCTGGGTAACAGGACAAGACTCCATCTCAAAAAAAAGAAAAATTCTTTTTTCCCTCTGCCCATCTTAGTTCTTCGGTGGAGGCCCTATAAACAACACTGGCCAAAGACAGGTTAACAAGAGGAAAACAGAAGTTTATTAACATGTGCATCTCACATACACATGGGAGCATTCAGCCATGAATAACTCCAAGGAGTTGTTAGAACTTGAGCTTATGTAGCATTTTAACAAAAGAACAATAAATTTGCCGGGTGCAGTGGCTCACACCTGTAATCCCAGCACTTTGGGAGGCTGAGGCAGGTAGATCACCTGAGGTCAGGAGTTCAAGACCAGCCTGGCCAACATGGCAAAACCCCATCTCTACTAAAAATACAAAAATTGGCCAGACATGATGGCGCACACCTGTAATCCCAGCTACTCAGGAGGTGGAGGCATGAGAATCGCCTGAACCTGGGAGGCAGAGGTTGCAATGAGCCAAGATCACTCCACTGCACTTCAGCCTGGGTGACAGAGCAAAACTCTGTCTCACATTTTAAAATTTTTTTAATTTTAAAAAGAATAATAATTTTTAAAGAAAACAAAGAGAGGCTGGGCGCGGTGGCTCAAGCCTGTAATCCCAGCACTTTGGGAGGCCGAGACGGGCGGATCACGAGGTCAGGAGATCGAGACCATCCTGGCTAACACGGTGAAACCCCGTCTCTACTAAAAATACAAAAAACTAGCCGGGCGAGGTGGCGGGCGCCTGTGGTCCCAGCTACTCAGGAGGCTGAGGCAGGAGAATGGCGTGAACCCGGGAGGCGGAGCTTGCAGTGAGCTGAGATCCGGCCACTGCACTCCAGCCTGGGCGACAAAGTGAGACTCCATCTCAAAAAAAAAAGAAAAAAAAAAAAAAAAAGAAAACAAAGAGAAAGGACTGCATTTCTAGGGCAGCAAACTGTGGGAAGCTAAGTCTATGGGAAACTAATAGATGAGGGCTAGCCAGGAACATTTGTTACGGAGACGATTCTGGTGGCTTCTCCAGGCTGTAAGGGTCTAGAGTTTCCCTTCCGTCCTTCCAGGCAGAGAGGGCAGGAGGGACACCTTTACCCATTTATATCCTGCTTTTAGGTAAAGAAGGGGAAGGCAGAGGGCTTTGCTTATATCTGCATCTTTTCCGTTGTTTTCAGCTCAAAATAATCCTTATGGCAAAGCAGCATATTTTGGGGTGGCTGACTCTGCTACCCTTTGAGAGTCTAAAATCATTTGTACCAACTTTAGCCAAAAAACTTTGGCCTTAATCAAAGGAAATTCAGAATTTTCATTACTTGCAATGGGTAAAGTTGAATTCATTAACCAGTGCGCAGGGGCGCTGAGGCAGGGATGGCGGTGATGCCTGAGGTTCACGTGGGCCTCACCGTGATCCAGGCTGCACTTCAAGCTCTTCATTCACTGACTCCCTAACCCTAGATCACACCCACTGTGCAGGCGAGGGGCACAGGAGTTTGAGTATCTTGCCCAAGGTCACACATGAGTAGGTGGCCAGTGTGGTTGGATGCCAACCCTCTGGTTCCAGGCAGTGCTCTCCGTCCCCGCCCTGGCCTCACAGGGAGGTGGCTGTACCGTATCACACGTTTCCCCTGTGCGCTGTCTCTTCCCAGTGTTTCTCCTGAAGCAGGAAATACGGTCTTAGCCAGCTGTGTGCGTAGTCCTGAGCCTTCAGAATGCAGTCATCTCCAAACGGGAATATTCTTCCAGGACCACACACTGGGTCTTTTCTGTGTGGTCACCCGATGGTCTTGAGCATTAAGCTCTTCCAGGTTTTCCCAGTACAGTCAAACTCAGGGGAAGCCCTTTGGATGATGTTTTCTGCAGATCTGCTCATATTTAATGAGGGGAGGCAATGGAAGTGAAACCACAATCTTTCATTTCCTTGCCGTCAGCACCTCTGCAAACCAGGCCTGACTGCTGGAGCGTGTCCCTTTAATTCCCTTCTACATCCTCCCACTGGATTTTATTAGGACAATTGAGGCGTTCAGGATCCAAGCTGTACAAAGACATGCCACATGTCCTCACAATGGCCCTCTGTCCCCTCAGAACACATTGCTTTCTGCCCTAAATAGCCGCTTTGCTTTGAGGTACGCTGGCCCCACCATCATTGCAGCCAGCGCAGTCCTCCATGGGAGGCCTCAGAGCATGATTGCAGAGTGACTGCATGATCACGTGGCCCCGGTCCATCTCCCCCACGAGGTGGTGCGCCCAGGACAGCAGGTGCCTGATCTGTGCCGCTCACTGGTGCTGCTCCAACACCTGACAGTGCATGGGGTTGGGCACACAGGGAATAATTACTGAATGAATATCATCTTTAAAATGCTTTTCATTCCCATCACCAGAGCTCACCACATTTCCTTTTATGTGACAGCTCCAGTAAGCTGCAGCCTCATCTTGGAGAGGTGCTCACTTATTTACTCAAATATTCATTCACTGTAAAAGCAGGTGACACGAGGGGCTCAGATGTGACTGACCATCACAGGAGAAGAGGAGAAGGTGGGGGGCCCTCTGGAGAAGACAGCAGCTGTTGACACTGCTGACCTGCTGCCTCCTTGCAGGACCTGCTGGGAAGGCAATTCCCAAAGGCACCCTCCCCTCCGAATGCAGCTGCCCTCGCTCTCCTGCTCAGTTCTCGGCCCCCAAGTAGGCACTGTGCCTTCTGTCTTGCAGGTTGTTCATCGAGACCTGAAGCCGAGTAACATCCTGTACAGGGATGAGTCGGGGAGCCCGGAATCCATCCGAGTCTGTGACTTCGGCTTTGCCAAGCAGCTGCGCGCGGGGAACGGGCTGCTCATGACGCCCTGCTACACGGCCAACTTCGTGGCCCCGGAGGTGAGCATTCCCAGCCTGCAGACCCAGGCCTCTCCGTCCGCAAAGAGACGCTCTGCCCCTCCCACTGCAGAGCCGCTGGATAGCGGGGACAGCAGAGGCGGCTTGAGCCGCGCCAGCAGTGGTGTTGGGAAACCGAAATGAGAACCTTCAGTCTCCTGGGCCAGAGGCCAATCTTGCTTAAACACAGTTGTTCTTATTCTCATTTTCCCACTTGAAAAAACTTTTCAACAGTAACAGTTTTATGTAAAATTGTCTTCTGTAGACAATTTGGATGAAATCTCCATATTTATTCCAATTTAGAGAGATGAGACTGTAGTCTCCTTATGCAACCGGGACACAGAGCTGTGATTCACCTGGGATGGGAAATGGATCCCTCACAGCGCAGGGAGCAACTAAGTTTACGGATTTCCTCTGCACCCCAGTTCTCACTCCAGATTGGTTCCCCGGCAGCAGCAAGTCAGCAGCTGTCAGATTGAGAACCGCAGGGCTCCAGGGTGATTTGCCACTGAAAGCTCACATTGGTCAGTGTCTGTGTCTGCTCCCAGCCCCACTCAGAGCAGCTGTCAAGGCACCTGGTGAACTTCTCTCTTTTCACGTTTCCCAGGAACAAGTTCCATTAGGTTCTGAAGTCAAGGATGTATTTATAAAGCTAAGCCCAATTTCTTGCCTTTGAGAAAAGCCACTGAATCTGAGCCGGTGGTAAAAAGAGGAAGGGAAGGGCGGTGGCTGATGCTGCTGGTGGGGTGGGGGAGGAGGGAACTGGGAAGGAAGGCAGACTTCAGAGTCTGTGTGGATCCCGCGGGTTCTTGATGGAACCGGACCAGAGCTGCTCCGGTGGGAGGGGAGGCAAGTGAGCAGTGAGGCCTGAGGTGCCTGGCATCTCGTGGGGGTCTTGGAGCTATTTGAGAGGTCACCCAGGGCCACTGGTGCATGGTAAAGATGCTTCTGCATGCTGAGACATGAATGGACGTGCAGCCAGGGGCTGGGCTAAGAGGCTGTTTTAGGTTATGCAGGGGTTATCCAGACACGGGAGCAACCTGTGGCCCCTTTAAAAATAACCAAGTTTGGCTGGGTGTGGTGGCTCATGCCTGTAATCCCAACACTTTGGGAGGCTGAGGCAGGTGGATCACCTGAGATCAGGAGTTGGAGACCAGCCTAGCCAACATGGTGAAACCCCGTCTGTACTAAAAATACAAAAATTAGCCAGTTGTGGTGGTGTGTCCCCATAGTCCCAGCTACTCGGGAGGCTGAGGCCGGAGAATCGCTTGAACCCAGGAGGCAGAGATTGCAGTGAGTCAAGATCACGCCACAGCACTCCAGCCTGGTTGAAAGAGCAGGACTCCATCTCAAAAAATAAAAATTAAAAAAAAAAAAAGTAACCAGGTTATAAGTCTCTGTTCTTGCCTTACTTAATCAACATTAATATTGATAATATTACAGGAGAGGAAAACCACGTTTTCCTCATCCCTCATAAATTCTTAGCTGGACCAGACCCCTGTGACAAAAGACAGATTAAAGAGAGAAAAAGAAGTTTACTAACACATCTTCTGATGTTTGCATGGGAGATGCCCAGGGAAGGAGTCATTCTGACAGAGGTGGCTTTGAGTCCAGCCTACATGACATGTTCAACAAAGAAGAGAGAATTTTTAGAGACCTGGCAAGACAAAGGAAGGGGGCTTTGGGTCTCCAGGGACTGCAGCTTGGGGAGGTACAGGGCTGGCTGATGGAGGCTGGTTCCATATGGGACCACGTGGGTCCAAAGCTGTCCCTAGGGAAAGCCTTTGTCCTCTCTGGTGGGGGGTGGGTACCTTTTGTCTTAATCCATGTCCTGATTTTAGACAAATGGAAGACAAAGAGCTCTCCTGCATCTGCTTCTTCTTATGTATCTTCAACTCAGCGCCCCTCACGCCTGTGCAGCATATTTTGGGGTGGCATATTCTGGTCTCCCACAATATTGATTTTATTGATTACAGAATGCCCTAGGTTGTGAAACTCCTTTGCCATTTACAAAGCACTTTTACCAACTTTATTTTTTTTTTTTTTTGAGACGGAGTCTCGCTCTGTCGCCCAGGCTGGAGTGCAGTGGCCGGATCTCAGCTCACTGCAAGCTCCTCCTCCCGGGTCTACGCCATTCTCCTGCCTCAGCCTCCCGAGTAGCTGGGACTACAGGCGCCCGCCACCTCACCCGGCTAGTTTTTTGTATTTTTTAGTAGAGACGGGGTTTCACCGTGTTAGCCAGGATGGTCTCGATCTTCTGACCTGACCAACTTTTTTTTTTACTTTTACTCTCATCCACCACACGAAGTAGGCAGGGTATAATCTATTAACCATGTTTCGCAGATTCAGAAAGCACAAGCTCCGTGTGTGTAAGTGACTGCTGAAGGCTGCCCAGCTGATGGATTAGGAAGTGAGGCTTGCACCATGAGCGCCACATTCATTCAGCACGTGCTGGCTGGTCCCCTCCATGGTGCAGGCTCGCACACGGTGGCAGCGATACAGAGAGGAAAGGACAGGCTCCTCGCTGTCATCTCTAAGGAAATTGAGCCGAGCTCTCCCGACTCAATATTTAATGCTAAATCCAATCATATGCAGTAATCCATGAGCACTGATGCGGCTTCCTTTGTTGTAACTCAACTGTAACTATCTCAGAGGATTGCCCTCTACTGAAGTATGTAATCCTAGGATGCATACAAGTTTTGCTGCTTGAACAGTTCTTCAGAAAAATTAAACATTATCATGTAGCCCAGAATGGAACTTCTGGGTATATACCCAAAAGAATTGAAGGCAGGGACTCAAACAGACATGTGTCCACCCATGTTCACAGCAGCACTATTCACAACAGCCGAAAGGTGGAAGGTACCCGAGTGTCCCTCAGTGGATGAATAGGTAAGCAAATCGTGGCGTGTACACACAGCGGAACATTGTCCAGCCTGCAGAAGGAAGAAACTTCTGACGCGTGGAAGAACCTTAGGGTGTTATACTAAGTGATATTAGCCAGTCACGGAAAGACAAACATTGCATAATTCTACTCATATGAGGTCCCTAGAGGAGTCAGATTCATACAGATGGAAAGTAGAAGGGTAGGTGTTAGGGGCTGGGGGACAGGGAGTTGTTGTTTAATGGGGACAGTTTCATTTTAGGAAGGTGAAAATGCTCTATGGATGGATGGTGGTGATGTTGGCACCACGATGTGAATAAGCTTAATACTACTAAACTGTGCACCTAGGAAGGGCTTTGATGGTCAATTTTATGTTATACGTATTTCACCATAACAGAAAAATCCTTCTGCCTTAAAAATTAAGGCCCTCCTTTTTAGCCTGTCTGTCATGTGTCTGGCAAGAGCACTGGTTCACCATGTGGCTGTCCTGGGAGGAGTCCCACTGCAGCACCTTAGGGTTGGCTTTGCATTAAGAAACAGTGGCCACACCAAAGACACAGCGCTGTCCTCCTCCTAGTCCCCAGCTTGCTGGCATGGGATGCCACCGGAGAAATGTGCTGTCAACCTGAATGTCCTTCGTGAAGGGCATGCCGGTGTCCTGTCGTTCCCTCCTAGGTCCTGAAACGTCAAGGCTACGATGCCGCGTGTGACATCTGGAGTTTGGGAATCCTGTTGTACACCATGCTGGCAGGGTAAGCAGTCACCTAGCGTGTGACATCTGGAGTTTGGGAATCCTGTTGTACACCATGCTGGCAGGGTAAGCAGTCGCCTAGCGTGTGACATCTGGAGTTTGGGAATCCTGTTGTACACCATGCTGGCAGGGTAAGCAGTCGCCTAGCGTGTGACATCTGGAGTTTGGGAATCCTGTTGTACACCATGCTGGCAGGGTAAGCAGTCGCCTAGCGTGTGACATCTGGAGTTTGGGAATCCTGTTGTACACCATGCTGGCAGGGTAAGCAGTCGCCTAGCGTGTGACATCTGGAGTTTGGGAATCCTGTTGTACACCATGCTGGCAGGGTAAGCAGTCGCCTAGCGTGTGACATCTGGAGTCTGGGAATCCTGTTGTACACCATGCTGGCAGGGTAAGCAGTCGCCTAGCGTGTGACATCTGGAGTCTGGGAATCCTGTTGTACACCATGCTGGCAGGGTAAGCAGTCGCCTAGCGTGTGACATCTGGAGTTTGGGAATCCTGTTGTACACCATGCTGGCAGGGTAAGCAGTCGCCTAGCGTGTGACATCTGGAGTTTGGGAATCCTGTTGTACACCATGCTGGCAGGGTAAGCAGTCGCCTAGCGTGTGACATCTGGAGTTTGGGAATCCTGTTGTACACCATGCTGGCAGGGTAAGCAGTCGCCTAGCGTGTGACATCTGGAGTCTGGGAATCCTGTTGTACACCATGCTGGCAGGGTAAGCAGTCGCCTAGCGTGTGACATCTGGAGTCTGGGAATCCTGTTGTACACCATGCTGGCAGGGTAAGCAGTCGCCTAGCGTGTGACATCTGGAGTTTGGGAATCCTGTTGTACACCATGCTGGCAGGGTAAGCAGTCGCCTAGCGTGTGACATCTGGAGTTTGGGAATCCTGTTGTACACCATGCTGGCAGGGTAAGCAGTCGCCTAGCGTGTGACATCTGGAGTCTGGGAATCCTGTTGTACACCATGCTGGCAGGGTAAGCAGTCGCCTAGCGTGTGACATCTGGAGTTTGGGAATCCTGTTGTACACCATGCTGGCAGGGTAAGCAGTCGCCTAGCGTGTGACATCTGGAGTTTGGGAATCCTGTTGTACACCATGCTGGCAGGGTAAGCAGTCGCCTAGCGTGTGACATCTGGAGTCTGGGAATCCTGTTGTACACCATGCTGGCAGGGTAAGCAGTCGCCTAGCGTGTGACATCTGGAGTCTGGGAATCCTGTTGTACACCATGCTGGCAGGGTAAGCAGTCGCCTAGCGTGTGACATCTGGAGTCTGGGAATCCTGTTGTACACCATGCTGGCAGGGTAAGCAGTCGCCTAGCGTGTGACATCTGGAGTCTGGGAATCCTGTTGTACACCATGCTGGCAGGGTAAGCAGTCGCCTAGCGTGTGACATCTGGAGTCTGGGAATCCTGTTGTACACCATGCTGGCAGGGTAAGCAGTCGCCTAGCGTGTGACATCTGGAGTCTGGGAATCCTGTTGTACACCATGCTGGCAGGGTAAGCAGTCGCCTAGCGTGTGACATCTGGAGTCTGGGAATCCTGTTGTACACCATGCTGGCAGGGTAAGCAGTCGCCTAGCGTGTGACATCTGGAGTCTGGGAATCCTGTTGTACACCATGCTGGCAGGGTAAGCAGTCGCCTAGCGTGTGACATCTGGAGTCTGGGAATCCTGTTGTACACCATGCTGGCAGGGTAAGCAGTCGCCTAGCGTGTGACATCTGGAGTCTGGGAATCCTGTTGTACACCATGCTGGCAGGGTAAGCAGTCGCCTAGCGTGTGACATCTGGAGTCTGGGAATCCTGTTGTACACCATGCTGGCAGGGTAAGCAGTCGCCTAGCGTGTGACATCTGGAGTTTGGGAATCCTGTTGTACACCATGCTGGCAGGGTAAGCAGTCGCCTAGCGTGTGACATCTGGAGTCTGGGAATCCTGTTGTACACCATGCTGGCAGGGTAAGCAGTCGCCTAGCGTGTGACATCTGGAGTCTGGGAATCCTGTTGTACACCATGCTGGCAGGGTAAGCAGTCGCCTAGCGTGTGACATCTGGAGTTTGGGAATCCTGTTGTACACCATGCTGGCAGGGTAAGCAGTCGCCTAGCGTGTGACATCTGGAGTCTGGGAATCCTGTTGTACACCATGCTGGCAGGGTAAGCAGTCGCCTAGCGTGTGACATCTGGAGTCTGGGAATCCTGTTGTACACCATGCTGGCAGGGTAAGCAGTCGCCTAGCGTGTGACATCTGGAGTCTGGGAATCCTGTTGTACACCATGCTGGCAGGGTAAGCAGTCGCCTAGCGTGTGACATCTGGAGTTTGGGAATCCTGTTGTACACCATGCTGGCAGGGTAAGCAGTCGCCTAGCGTGTGACATCTGGAGTCTGGGAATCCTGTTGTACACCATGCTGGCAGGGTAAGCAGTCGCCTAGCGTGTGACATCTGGAGTTTGGGAATCCTGTTGTACACCATGCTGGCAGGGTAAGCAGTCGCCTAGCGTTTGACATCTGGAGTTTGGGAATCCTGTTGTACACCATGCTGGCAGGGTAAGCAGTCGCCTCAAACAGGTGTCAGGAGGAGACACGGGACAGCAGCCTCAGTGACTGGTCTGTTAGGGGACCAGGGCCAGCCCCGTCCTAGTGTGCGCATGTGGGCAAACCCAATGCGTATGCAAACACCCCCAGAACTTGAGTGAACACTCGCAGACTTTCTTAGCCCCTCAGGACAACTGGACAAGAGCAAGAAATGTAGCCACCCATTTTCTTTACACTCAGCTCATGAACAAAACATCCAACATTTTGCCAGCATAGTCCCCATTCTCTCTGCTGACCCTGCCACTGTCTTCAATGGTAGCAACAGATGTACCTTCCAGACATCCTCTTAAACCAGAAGCATCCATAGCAGCTTCAGGGTCAGACAGCGTCTGTACCTGGGTTTCGTGGTCATGAGTCATGCGCGGGCCGGTTCATTGTGGTGAGACACGTGGTGTTACAAAAAGTGGCCTGGGCCTGCCATCCAGACAGCTAACTTCCATCTGAGCCCCACTCGCCACTAGCCATGACTCTGGGCTAAACACTTGAACCTGTACCGGCCTCCCTTCCCTCTCCCCTGAGTGAGAAGAGGACACCCTGTGGCTGCTTCTAGGCAGGAAAGTCTAGGATCCTGCAAGATCCACTGGTTCCTATTACGTTTATTAAATACTTGAATGGAGGCAAAAAGAAAAGAACCCTAGACCATCCAATCCTGTTTGCTTTAGCAAAATGGCCTGAGTGCCCCCATGAAAATGAATGAGCTTGGCCTGCTTTTCATGTATTTCATCAATAGGTAGTGTCCACAGCAGAAGAAGAGTAAATCAGGCGCCTGAAGCCGCACCCCGAGGACTGCAGTAGCAAAGGAAGGAACCTCAGTTTCTTACCAATACCGCAGTCAGGTTATTTTGTGACGCTTCTAATACTCACTTTGCCTATATGGAAAACTAGATCACAAACTTTCCCACTAGAGGAAGTGCTGGCAGCACACGTATCCTTCCTTTTCTAGGAGTGTGTGGGTGTGTGTGAAGGTGGGACACCAGGAATACCTCCCACACGTTGGAATACGGTCAGGGCTGCACCAAGCATGTGTGTGTATTCATGCATACACTCTGCATTTGCAATGGAGACTCAAAAAGTTAACTTGTCAAAGAACACAGAGTTGGTAATACATCCACCATGGGTCTTTCAGACTCCACGTCTCAGGCTGTCTTGCATGATGCTACACCGTCACCAAGGAAACCATGGCACCAGGCAACTCACTAGGCCACCCCATCCCAGCGTACCTGGGTCCAGGGGGGATAGAGCACAGGTCTCACAGGGCTCTCCCACTTGCCCATCAACCTCTAGCCGCCCAATGGCTAAGGAAGGAAAACGGGCATAGTGTTAAGAGGTAAGTTCCGCTTTCCCGTGAATCCTGGCTGCAGAGCAGAGGAGGGGAAAGCAAAGTGCTGTTCTTTTTAACAGCCAAGGGGTGATAGCAACTTGCAAACTTTATTTTAGGTTGTAAAATGGAAGCTCATTACCACAAATTGTCTAATTATACAGATTTACCCCTTTTGCAAATGGGCCAGACGATACCCCTGAGGAGATTTTGGCGCGGATCGGCAGTGGGAAGTACGCCCTTTCTGGGGGAAACTGGGACTCCATATCTGACGCAGCCAAAGTGAGTACATGTCCCAGCGTCGCTTTTAAATATTCAGATTCTGAAACAGCCATATCATTTCTGAGGAAGCCAGTGGATAGGTTTTATGTAAGTAGTATAGGTATTTTATCCTCAGCATCTTTTTTTTTTTTTTTTTTTCTTGAAATGGAGTCTCACTCTGTCTCACCCAGGCTGGAGTGCAGTGGCACAACCTCAGCTCACTGCAGCCTCCGCCTCCTGGGTTCAAGTAATTCTCCTGTCTCAGCCTCCCAAGTAGCTGGGACTACAGCTGTGTGCAACCACACCCGGCTAACTTTTTTGTATTTTTAGTAGAGACAGGGTTTCACCATGTTGGTCAGGCTGGTCTAGAACTCCTGACCTCAAGTGATCCACACGCCTCGGCTTCCCAAAGTGCTGGGATTACAGGTGTGAGCCATCACGCCTGGCCTTATCCTTGGCATCTTTTAAGCCTTTCATCTAAAAACATTATTTTCAAAAACATTTTTAGCATGTTCACATTTTCTACTGTCTTGGTATGTTATGCAGCGTTCTCCAAAGAAACAGAATGTGTGTGTGTGTGGGGGGGGCGGTGGTGTGGAGAGAGAGAGAGAGATTTATTTGCAAGAAATTGGCTCACGTGACTGTGGGGATGGGGAATCTGTGACTGCAGGGCAGCCGGCAGGCTGGAGCCCCAGGGAAGAACGGATGGGGCAGTTGCCCAGCACAGGCCGTCTGCCACAGAACTCCCTCCTCAGGGGAGCACAGTCTTTTTCCTAAGGAGGCCTTCCACTGACTGGGTGAGGCTGACCCACATTGTGGAGGGTAACTGCTTTACTCAAAGTCGACTGACTTAAGTGTTAACCACATCTGAAAAAAACCTTCACAGCAACATCTAGACTGGGTAACATAACCCAGCCACGTTGACGCATAAATTTAACCACCACGCTTTTAGCAATATTGCAGAATGATTGTCCTGCATGTTCATAAACCAACCAAGTAAAGCTCTGGTTCAGAGATGTACTTCTATTCTTGTAAAATACTTGGAATTTGGCCTTGTCTGCAGTCCACACAGTTTATAACCTGCCTTATTTCCTTTGACCATCAGGTGGTTTTTTACTTGGCATCATCAAATTCCTGTCTAATCCAATAGTAAATCATGATCCAGCCACTGGTAAGCAGCGCCAACAGCTGTTTCCCATGTTCATGTAAAAGGGCTGGAAGAGAAGGAGTCAGGGGCTCTGATTCCAATTCTGCTGTTGTCATCTCAGTGCAACCTCATGCAGTGAGGGTGGAGGTGACGATTGTGGAGATGATGGTGGAGGTAATGGCGGGAATGATGATGGAGGTGATGGTGTAGGGATGGCAGAAGTGGTGGCAGAGGTGGCAACAGCGATGATGGAGGTGATGGTGAAGGCATGGTGGAGGGGATGATTGTGGAAATGATGGTGGAGATAGTGGCAGGAGTGATGATGGAGGTGATGGTGTAGGGATGGTGGAGGTAATGATGGTGGAGGTGATGATGGTGGAGGTAATGGTGGGAGCAATGATGGATGGCAGAAGTGGTGGCAGAGGTGGCGGCAGTGATGGTGGAGGTGATCATTGTGGAGGTGATGGTGGGAAATGATGGAAGTGATGAAGGGATGGCAAAAGTGGTGGCAGAGGTGGTGGTGATCATGGAGGTGATAGTGGGCGTGGTGGGAGATGATAGTGAGAGGTGATGGTAGTGACTGTGGAGGTAATGGTGGAGGTGATGGGGATGATGGTGAGTGTAATGAGGGTAATGGCAGAGATGATAGTGGAGGTGATGGTGGAGATAATGGAAGGTAATGGCAGAGATGATGGTGGAGGTGATGGGGAAGCATGGCAACTGATGGTGGAGGGTGATGGTAGAGGTGATGGAGGAGGGATGGCAAGGGTGATGGTAGAGGTGACGGAGAAAATATAGTGAGCGTGATGGTGGAGGTGGTGTTGAAGATGATGGCGATGGTGATGGTGGAGGTGGTGAAGATGATGGTGAGGGTGATTGTGAAGATGATGGTGAGGGTGATGGTGAGGGTGACGGAGGAAGGATGGTGAGCATGATGGTGGAGGTGGTGATGAAGATGATGGTGGAGGTGATGGAGGAAGGATGGTGAGGGTGGGGGTGAAGGTGGTGAAGATGATGGTGAGGGTGATTGTTCAGATGATGGTGAGGGTGATGGAGGAAGGATGGTGAGCATGATGGTGGAAATGGTGGTGAAGATGATGGTGAGGCTGATGGTGGGAGTGATGGAGGAAGGATGGTGAGGATGATGGTGGAGATGGTGAAGATGATGGTGAAGGTGATTGTGGTGAGGGTAATGATGAGGGCAATGGTGAAGGTAATGGTGGGGGTAATGGAGGAAGGATGGTGAGGATGATGGTGGAGATGATGGTGAAGATGATGGTGAGGATGGTGGTGGGGGTGATGGAGGAAGGATGGTGATGTGGTGATGATGGTGATGGTGAAGATGAGGTGAGGGAGGAAGGATGGTGATGTGGTGATGATGGTGGAGGTGATGGTGAAGATGAGGGTGAGGGTGGTGGTGGGGGTGAGGGAGGAAGGATGGTGATGTGGTGATGATGGTGGAGGTGATGGTGAAGATGATGGTGTGGGTGGTGGTGGGGGTGAAGGAGGAAGGATGGTGATGTGATGATGGTGGAAGTAACGGTGAAGATGAGGGTGAGGGTGGTGGTGGGGGTGATGGAGGAAGGATGGTGAAGGTGATTGTGCAGATGTTGGTGAGGATGATGGTGGGGGTGATGGTGAGGGTGGTGGTGGGGGTGATGGAGGAAGGATGGTGAGGATGATGATGGGGTGGTGGTGAAGATGAGGGTGAGGGTGGTGGTGGGAGTGAGGGAGGAAGGATGGTGAGGATCATGGTGGAGGTGGTGGTGAAGATGAGGGTGAGGGTGGTGGTGGGGGTGAGGGAGGAAGGATGGTGATGTGGTTATGATGGTGGAGGTGATGGTGAAGATGAGGCTGAGGGAGGAAGGATGGTGAGGATGATGGTGGAGGTGATGGTGAAGATGAGGGTAAGGGAGGAAGGATGGTGAGGGTGATTGTGGAAATGATGGCAGAGGTGATGGCAGCTGGCATTTAGTGAGAATATCCCAGATGTCAGACCCTGACAGCCCAAGTGCTCCTGTCCACACCCTCACTTTGTCTTAAATGAGTGTAGGACTTGTCTTAGTTCTGGTTCCCAAAATAGAGCCTCAGACTAGGTCGTGGGTGCTGGTGATTTGTCTGGAAGGCCATCTTGGAAGCTGGTGTGGGAGCAGGGAGAAGGTGTTGGGATAGGAGCAGAGTCAAGGACAAAGGCACATTGTCAAGATCACTACTGCAGGCAGAGGTCTCTGCCGCCTCACAGGGCCTCGCCAACCCTTCCTGCCCCTCACCACCAGTCCCTGCCATCAGCACGTCCCACCCCTGTCTTTTCCCCGTGCCTCTTCCTTTCTCTTAGCACACAACAGAACCTCCAGTCCTCCAAACACCAGCAAGGCTACAGATTAGTATGTCTTTCTCCACGTCCTACAGGTATAGAGTAAAAATACTGCTTCTCTCAGTGTCTTGACTATAAGATCATGAAAGAGTTAATAAAGCACTCTGCTTCTGTTTTTACACCCGAAAATAACAACACTTACACTTCTAGGAGATATTTGTTTCAAGAAATTACCAAGGTTAATGTTACCAAATATCAAACAGCGTTACATTTTTCTGTATAAAAAAGATATTGTTGTTGTGCATAGTATTTCTTAGTTGTTTCATGACCAAAAATTCTAATGAGTAATTCCACTTCACATTCTATATGCATTCTTTTTTTTTTCCTTTTTTCTTTTTTTTTTTTTTTTTTTCGATGGACTCTTGCCATGTAGCCCACGCTGGAGTGCAATGGTACAATCTCGGGTCACTCCAACCTCTGCCTCTCGGACTCAAGTGATTCTCCTGCCTCAGCCCCCCAAGTAGCTGGGATTATAGGCACATGCCACCACACTCAGCTCATTTTTGTATTTTTAGTAGAGACGGGTTTCACCATGTTGGCCAGGCTGGTCTCAAACTCCTGACCTCAAGTGATCCACCCACCTCGGCCTCCGAAAGTGCTGGAATTATAGGCGTGAGCCACCGCGCCCAACCGCATTCTAATTCATTTTATTACCTCTTCAAACGTGGTGGGAACAATAAGGAAGGAGAGTAGGCTAGTGGATAGAAGATGGATTCTCATCTTGGATCTTCCTCCGGCAGTGATGTCTTCATCTGCAAATTAGGAAAAGTAATATTTGCCCCATTTACCTCAAGGATGATTGTGGTGATTACAGCAGAAGCATCAGGTGTGTCTGCAAATGTAATTCACACTGTAACCAAGTACTCTGCAAATGTAATTCACTGTAATAGAATGTGCACTGTATTGTGTGTGTATGTGTACACACATGTGGAGTCTCGTTTTAGAGGTTTTTACTGCTATGACTTTACAATGAAATACAAAAAGACCTTTATTGCACATGAACCCATTGGACATATCTGATGGCTCCAGATTGTAGATGTTACAGTTTGTGATTATTTGTAGTAAATATCTGTGGGTAGTCCTGATAAAAAATGTAAGTATGTGCGTCATGATGAGTTGATTTCCACCTGTGGAATATTTATTATTTCAGCTTCTCCCTTTGGAAAGATATCATTGTTACAAGAAACAGTGTTTCATCGATTTACATGCATCATCTAACATTTCCCCGTTTAACTTCCTTTTAGACATGAAAAATTTAATAAAAGATAAAACTTCAGTGAACTTCTAAGTTTGCTGATACTTAAAGCTAAAAACCATTGACATACTTCTAAACCTGAAAGTGAACACTTGACCCCAAAATGCAAAGACCCACACTCGCATAGCATAGTGGTTGGGTGTTACTGTAGAGGGAGAGAAGAAGTTCTGCTGCGGAGGCTCTCTGACCCATCACAGATGATCCAACCATCCCCTGCACTCTCGTGCCCTTCCCTGGCAGGACGTCGTGTCCAAGATGCTCCACGTGGACCCTCATCAGCGCCTGACGGCGATGCAAGTGCTCAAACACCCGTGGGTGGTCAACAGAGAGTACCTGTCCCAAAACCAGCTCAGCCGACAGGATGTGCACCTGGTGAAGGTACCAGCAGGCGACAGTGAGGACACAGTGGTGGGAATGGGAAACCCAGAAAAGAGCCTGACACCTTGCAATTACTCTGAAGAAACCACGGAGTGCAGAGAAAGAGCCCATAGCAGCCCCAAACTGCACCGCCAGCCCACTCACCTTCACACACTTCACCAGACACGCGCAGCCATGCACAAGGCTCCTCTCTGATTAGGTGGCAGCCTCTGTGGACATGGTGGCCACTGGTGTGGCTGTTCCACTCAAGTTCAAAGCCTCCATTCTAGGCCACACATGCAAAAAAGTCCCCACTTCATAAGTGACTTATATTCAGGCAGCAGTTGCCTCTCAGGCACCCCATCCTCTGGGTGGGACTCCTCTTCTGAGAAGTATAGACCGTCCCACCCCAGCGGGACTAGGCATGACCCAGTTAGGAGCAGTCCCCTCCAGATCCATTCTGAGAACTGGGATTCACTCCAGGATATGCCTGTTCCTCCAGATGAGTCCAGACTCCTCAGCGGTGGCCAAAGTCCAGGTTGACAGGCCCTGGCATTTGCTGTGCGTGTGTCCTAGGACCCAGCAAGCCCCAAAACAGACCTGGCCTCACTGTCAGAATGCAGGGGATCACGCAACCTCAGCTTGGGGACTCCACAAGAGTCTAAAACATTTTCCCCCAAGGCACAAGCACAGTGCGAGGGGGGCACGGGGCAGGGGGCAGGTGCAGGAATGAGAAGCGCCCTGTCTCCTGGGGCCCACCGGCGCTGGCCCCCTGTGCGGGCTCACAGTACCCCATGCTCCAGGGACCCCGGGGAAGCTCTGGTTTCTCCCACATTGCCTGGGGGCAGCTGAGGCCCATGGAGGCCCCGGGCTCCGGCTCCACCCCTGGAGTGAGGCACCACGGCTCTCACCCTTGTCCTCTGTTTTGCAGGGCGCGATGGCCGCCACCTACTTTGCTCTAAACAGAACACCTCAGGCCCCGCGGCTGGAGCCCGTGCTGTCCTCCAACCTGGCTCAGCGCAGAGGCATGAAGAGACTCACGTCCACGCGGTTGTAGCAGGTGGGACCCTGGCCCCAGCGTCCACCGCCAGCGTCTTCGTGGGCTCGCAGACCCCGGCCTCAGAGCCCGTCTGGCACCCAGAGTGACCACAAGTCCAGCAGGGAGGCGGCGCCCGCCCTCGCCGTGTCCGTGTTTTCTTTTTCAACCCCGGAGAGGGTCCTGACCCGGGGGCTTCTCCAAGCCTCACTGCGCCAGCCTCGCCGCCCGCTCTCTTTTCTCCCAAGCAAAACCAAATGCGCCCCTTCACCTCACGTGCCCGTGCGAGGCCAGGGGCTTCTTTCAGAACCTGCGGGTCTTCTCATATCACGGCTTCTATTTCTGCCGAGAGATCTGTTTTCCAATTATGAAGCCGGTCGGTTTAGTCAGACTCCCGATGCCGACGTCCCGGGTACCTGGTGGGAAAGTGGCAGTGCGAGGGCGCAGCTGTCGGTGGTTGCAGGGCCCTGGAGGGCTGGGGTGACCTGGTATCCTGGGGCTCCCCGCGGGCTGGATGAGGGGGTTGGCACTGTGGCGTCCAGGGGGAGACGCCTGGTTCTGCCCAAAATAATCCAAAGAGCCGTTTCCTCCTCGCCCTTCAGTTTTTGCCTGAGGTGCTGGGTAGCCCATCCTATCCTCTGTCCCAAATTCAAAGGAGAAGCAAGAGCCCGGGCGACAGCAAGGCGGACTGGATCTTTGCCTTGAGAGCTCCATGTCACCACGGATGGAAGGGGGCGCCTCCCGGAGGAGCCTGTGTCCACCTCGAGTCTCGGCTTTCCCCGGGGGGCCAAGCGCACTGGGCTGCCCTTGGTCCCCAGCTCCGGTGGTCACACAGCTACCTGGAGGCTTTGCAGGGAGCCATGGGTTCTCACACCTTCTCAGCCCTGTGTCAGCTTCCTGTGTGCTCACCCAAAGCTGCGGTTCTGCTGTGTTCACTTCGATTTTTCTGGTCTACGGAGAAACTATGAATTTGAGAAATGGAGCTCTGTGGCTTCCCACCCAGTCCTTCTCAGTCCAACTGGAGGCTGGAGGGAGATGCAGGCCCCACCCAGCAGACTGAGGGCCAGGGGCACAGGTCGGAGGGCAGCGGAGATCAGCGTGGGCAGGAGCGATGCACTTTGTAGATGCTGTGGCTTTGTGTTGCGTTTTGTGTCTCTGTTGCACAGATCTGTTTTCACACAGATCCATATTCCCTGGGGTGTGCACACAGGGTGGGTGTGGGGCATTTAGGCCATGCTGTGCTCTCCTTCATTGAGCAAAATCGAGTGAGAGGTTCCGGGCAGGAGGCTCGACGCCCAGTCCAGCCCACAGAGGGAACACACGGGTCCTTCATTCTCCCGTAAGGGTGTTGAAGATGCTCCCCGGCGGCCCCCAAGTCAGGGGACCCAGCAAGTGGACTGGGTGGGAGGGGGTGCCGCTCACCCCCTCACCCTGCATTACTGAAGAGCCCCGCCTCTGCAGCAAGCGGAGCTTCAGGAGGCGTCCGTTGGCCACAGCCAGGTTTTCCCTAAGAAGATGTTACTGTGTTGGGTTTTGTTCCCCCTCCATCTCGATTCTAGTACCCAACTCAAAACAAAACAAAACAAACACAAAAAAATGTGCTGCGTTCTGAAAAATAACTCCTTAGCTTGGTCTGATTGTTTTCAGACCTTAAAATACAAACTTGTTTCAGAAGCTTTAATCCATGAAGATTTTTTTTTTTTTCTTAGAGAACCACAAAACATAAAAGGAGCAAGTCGGACTGAGTACCTGTTTCCATAGTGCCCACAGGGCATCCCTCACATTTTCTCCATAGAAGATGCTGTTTCCCAAGGCTGGAATTACTTCCACCATGATGAATTTGCTTTTTAGGTCTTAATTATTTCATTTCTTTTTAGAAACTTAGGAAAAAGTGGATAATCCTTAGGTCACAGAATTTGTCCTCCCAGAAATGAACAAAAGTCATCACCTCTTCTGCTTGCTACGCAGGCACAAGCTCGTGCTCTTTTTCAGTCATCCCAGTTTGTACAGACTTAGCTTCTGAACTCTAAGAATGCCAAAGGGACCGACGAGACTCCCCATCACAGCGAACTCTGTCCTTACATATATTTGATGTACATCAGCAGAGGAGAACACTGGCTTGGCCCTGCTCCGCCGAGGGTCTGTGAAATACCTCTACTTTCCCTCCCATATCCAGAACAAAGTGACACTGGAAATCCTTCCACAAAAGTCAGCCTAAAGAAGCTATGGTATCATAGGTTAAACTAAGCTTTCAAAACCCTTAGTGAAATAGCAAGTGACTGCTTTCAAGCAGCAGTCGACATGTAAATGAAGGTGTTCTTAGAATTCACATTTTGCCACTCAGCGCACCTCCACGCCAAATGAAATGCTCCATATGATTTGTACAAATGACATAGACCTCCCCAAAAGTTAATTGGCTTTCTTTGCTCACACAGATCATCTCATAACCACCACCCCCCGCCCCCGGGTCATGAAAATCACAGAACTTAATACGCACACTGAACCCTAGATCTCAGGCTTCCTGACCTACTGCGAGTGGCCCCTTGCTGGCCACCCTATAGGGTCCTCCTTCCCTAGCAGCCCCCTGTGTGGGAGAAATACCTGATTCTCCCAATCTGCAGTGGGAGAGCTTTGCTGAATTCCACCCCAAAGTCAAACATGGGCAAGAGGTGAGGATTTTACTTTTACCCTCAAGTCCGATTTGTCTGTGATTTTAAACTAACTGTGTATGTATTGATGTTTGGAAGATTGTTTGAATTTTAAAGTGGTAATAGTACTTAATGTTAGCCAGTATTGTTCATTAAATGGCGTTATCCTAAAGCTGCACTTGGGATTTTTACCTAACGCTTTACTGATTCTCTCAAGCACATGGCAAAGTTTGATTTGCACTCCGTTCATTTCTGACACAGTTTTGCTGCCTCCTACCTTTCTAAGCGTCATGCAAATTCGAGAACGGAGAAGGATGCTGCCGGTCCCTGAGCAGTGCGGAGAGGGCGGCAGGTGGACTCCAGCGCAGCTTGCGGGGCTGAGGACGGAGGCTGCAGCGTCTGTGTCGCTCTACTGAGCACGCTTCTCTGCCTCGCTCCTGACTCAGCACTTTGTTCACTGGCTCAGCAGTTATGTTTACACATCATTTTTATGTTCCTGCTTTGTAATTCATGTTTGAGATGGGTGGCCACTGTACAGATATTTATTACGCTTTCCAGACTTTCTGAATAGATTTTTTTGAATAAACATGGTTTTATGAAGTGTAATCTTTTTCTAGCCTAACAATAACCTTTGGACTTTCTGTGTTGTTACCAATAACAGTCTGGATAGCTCCCCACTCCTCTGGCCCCTCCCGCTGGCTTCAGGCCATGACCACCTCTGCCACTACCATGTGACCCCTCATGGGGAGGTGAAGCAGCATCGTGACCACTCCACCTCAGAGCCCTGTGCGTGAGTGTGTGCAGGTGGGTGAGCTCATGCATATGCGTGCATGTACACACGTGTATGTGCACATGTGTGCGTGTGTAGGTGGGTGAGCTCATGCATATGTATGTGCACGTGTGTGTACTTATGTCTGTATGTGTGCACACGTGTGTAGGTGGGTGAGCTCATGCATATGTATGTACACGTGTGTGCTTGTGTGTGCACATGTGTGTGTATAGGTGGGTGAGTTCATGAGTGTGTACACATGTATGCTTATGTGTTGCACACGTGTGTGTGGGTGGGTGAGTTCATGCATATGCATGTGTGTACACGTGTGCACTTATGTGTATATGTGGAAGTATGAGTTCATGCATGTGTGTACATGCATAAATGAGTGTGCATGAGAGCACATGTGAACATATGGATGTATGTGTGTGTGTGCATTAGGGCCTGTGTGTCTGTATGTGTGCATGCACTCCTGAGAGGAGCCCAGCTGTGTTATGGGTCTGGGGCTGGCAGGAGGCAGTGGACGGTCATCTTGCGCAGCAAAGCAGGTGCCCAGCACACGGCCCTGGGAACAGCCCTCACTGTGTCTCCTGTGCTTTGTCACCCGGTCTCAGCATGCCCATCCCTTAATACAGACATAAAGGCAGTCTGCACTGTTGGTCCTTGGCTCTCCAACCTAATTTATTCTTCCTATTTGGTAAATTCCTTCCTAACCAGCATGTGTCAGCAAGCAGCACCCACACACACACACACACAACACCGTGCGGACACATGCACACGCACACACCTTTGCTCCTGTGGTAGAATGCCCCATTTTCTGAGCTACTCTCCCAGCGGGGTGAAGGGGGCCTTGCTGAAATCCGAGACTCTCTGTGTAGGCAGGAGCCCTGGATCCCACTGAGGAAACTGCAGGACAAACAATAGATGTAGAAGAAATCCTGCCTCCTGCTCTACCCAGGAGGAAACTGCAGGACAAACAATAGATGTAGAAGAAATCCTGCCTCCTGCTCTACCCAGGAAGTGCCCACAAAATGCCTACTGACGGAGGCATCATTTGAAAAAAAAAATACCTTTTACATCCTTTGTGTATCATTTTCTATTTCTGCCCTAGCAAATCCCACCAGCCTGTGGCATAAAACAGCAGCATCTACTATTATCTTACAGCTCTGTAGGTCACAAGTCCAAGACAGGGCTCTCTGAATGAAAACCGGTATGTGGGCAGCACTGCCTCCTTCCAGAGGCTCTCAGGGAGAATCCGATTCTTTTCCAGCTTCCAGAGGCCATCTGTGCTCGGCAGCTCGTGGTCCCTCCTGCCTCCTCCAAATTCAGCAGTGGCAGGTGGAGTTTCTTCTCACACCCTCTCCTCTGCCCGGCCCTCCTGCCTCCCTCTTCCAGGTCTAAGCCCTGTGAGCACACTGGCCCACCAGGATATTTGGGAAACTCTCCCTATTTTAAGGTGGTCTGATTCGCACCCTGAATTCCACCGGCAACCTCAGTTCCCTTTGTCACAGCTTCCAGGGATTAGGACGTGGACTTTGGTGGGGAGATGGATTATCCCGCCTGCCACATACATGTAGTTGAGCGTAGCTCTGCATACACTTGTCCACCCGCACATGTTTTTTTGGTTGGGGAAGACGAGGTGTCCAGACTGAAGTAAGTCCCTGAGGCTTGGCCCTACTTGCAGGCTCATGGATGCTGGATGAAGACACAAGACTTCTAGATCAGAGACCCTACAGCAAACAGCATGGGCCCCGCACACATCAGTCCCCGTGGGCACTAAGCCTTATGGGGTGGTGGAGAGTGGCCCAGGTGGATGTGCTGCACATGTTGAATTTGCATCACAGATGAGGACCCTGACTTAGGAAACCCCAATTGTTTATGGAGGGATGCAGGAAAACCCACCCCCATGGTGCTGGAAGGGGACACTCGATTACAGTGGACAGGAAGATGCCTGCCCTTGGCCCCAGAGAGACGCTGCCTCTGCCTCCCGGGACTGTTTACTACACAAATGTCCTTGGACAGACAGTTAGAGCCAAAGCAGCTAGAGACTGCGGAAAGGCAAGAGACCGGTGGAGATTTGCCTCCCAGTGGCTCAGTGTGGTAACGCTGGACCCCAGATGCTGGACTGAATGTTGTCTAAGAATCCACTGACAGGCCTGGAGAGGAGGGTTAGACTCACACGTGGGCTGTCACCTTTATCTGTGGAGAAACTCAGCTTAATGCTCAGTCTCAGATGCATCTGAGGACATAAAGATATTTTTATAGAACTTGAAAGAATCCTCCATACATCTATCATATGTATAATGATAGGTCTAGATCTGTCATCCTTACATGGAGGGAGGCCCATATATGTACCTATATGTACCTATGATAGGTATAGATATAAATTATAAATATATAGTATATAGATATAATACATAGATATATATATTTATTGTTGTTCTCAAAATTCAGCTAATTACTTGTCCTGATTAATGCCAATCTAGGACATTAGCAGTATTTGCAGAAAGCAAGTGGGGGAGCCAGGGAGCTTTGACTCCCACTTTCCAATGCAGCCCCGGGGGCATTGAGGGAAAGTTACTCCTTCCCCCAAATTTAGGGCTCAACAAATTCTTGACATTGTATCTGGCCCATGACCTTTTAGGTACGATAACTTTCTCATTTGTACAGGTAGATCTGAATGCAACCCATAGCCCTGGAGATGTGGAGCTGGCTCTGCCGCCCTGTGTGGCATGGGTCCTGGAGCTGGCTCTGCCGCCCTGTGTGGCACGTGTGCTGGAACTGGCTCTGTCCTGTAGTTCTGCCTGCTTAGGCCTAATAGGGATGAAGGTGCCTCTCTCCAAGTGAGGACGACAAGTTACACACCTGCCACGTGAAACTGTCATCTGGGGACAGCTTCCCCCGGCCGAGCACACCAAGTGCTCTCTTCAATTTGCATCAGCCTCTTTGGTTGTGGACTTCAGCATTGCCCAGGGCTCTCTGTAGCCGGCGCAGCCACAATGTGGGTACAAGAGGCCGTCACCGCTGGAACCTGAGCACCTGCTTGCAAATAAAGGGTGCTCAGAAAACACGCTGCCTTGCAGAAAACACCAGGATATTCTGGCACACATTTGTCTGTGGAGTCAGCCTGTGACTCCAGGTGACGGGGCCATTCTCAGATGGTTAAACGTCAATGTGGACAGTCTGGACACCCAGGATCAGTCTGATGGGGTTTCCTAGACTCTTCAAGGATGGTCAAGCATCCCTAGAGATGGAGAGTGGGACGCCAAGGGCCTCCTGGGGGGCAACCATGTGTCCCTGTGCCCAGACCTGCCCAAGGCCCTTAAATCCCCTCTTCCTCCAGGCCCCCTTCTGTCTTCCAGATCATGTGCCAACATCCTCCCCGGTGCAGGAGTAGTCAGAGAAGAGAGCCTAGAAAACCCCTGCCTCTCTCGCCATCACAATCTTAGCTTGACCTTCCTGCGGTGTCCAGCGATCTCTTCAATCAACCCCGTGCTTTCTACCTCATTACTTTTCTACCTTATTACCTTTCTACCTCATTACCTACAAGTGTGATGAGAAGAGTCCAACCTTGAAAACAGTAGGCTCTGAGAGTGCCAAGCTGGAACACTACACACTCTGCCTCCACCCTGTCACTCACCACCACCAGCCCCAGGTCTCACCTGTGTCTGTCCACTGAGCTCCTCCCCTTCACCACTCTGCAGGGAGGGCCAGACACACTGAGCACTCCCAGACCAGGCCCAGGGGCCCTCCTGAGCCTGACAACCTCCTTGTTGTGTCAATTATAGGAGGTTTATGGAGCCCACACTTGCCACTGTCATTACAAGTTTATCACCAGCAAGGACCATCAGAGGGTAGCTGGCTCAGGGCACATCAGTTTGGAGTGATCTGCTTCTCAGCTCTCTCGGGAAGCCAGCTCAGGGAGCGAGGGTGGGAGGGAGGAAGGCTGGATCTTCAAAATAAGGGGCCAGGGCAGGGCAAAGCACCATTTATGGGCACTGCCACTGCCAAGACGCTGGGGTTGCAGATTTCAGGTTTCAGCTGCGCCACGAAGGGACAGTGTGTGAGCCTGGTTCACTGACCCTGCTGCCTTTACCTCTGCTACTCCCAGGGCCCAAAAGCACCTGTGTCAAAGACAAGCCAGGGGTCCCTGGTGATCCTTGCCGGGCCTTTAAGGTGAGGAGCTGGGGGTGCAGAGAAGAAAGAGTGTAAAAGACTAAAAGGGTGGCAAGTGTACCCCCAGCACATGTTTGTACAACAGATTATTTATGGAGAATCTCTGCTTCTGAGTTTAGCCATAGAATGATCTGGAGTTAATTCTCTCTCTCTCTCTCTCTCTCTATATATATATATATTTATATTTATATTTATATATTATACATTTACATATATTTATTTATATATATTTTATATATATATATTTTTTCTTTTTGAGATGGAGCTTTGCTCTATCCCCCAGGCTGGAGTGCAATGGCATGATCTCGGCTCACTGCAACTTCTGCCTCTCAGGTTCAAGTGATTCTCCTGCCTCAGCCTCCTGAGTAGCTGGGATTACAGGTGCCCGCCACCATGTCAGGCTGATTTTTGTGTTTAATAGAGATGGGGTTTCACCATGTTGTCAAGGCTGGTCTCGAACTCCTGACCTCAGGTGATCCACCCGCCCTGGCCTCCCAAAGTGCTGGGATTACAGGCATGAACCACCGTGCCCGGCCTAATTCTAGATTTATCTGGACTCTTAGGTCATGTTTCATTATACTTTTTTCACTTAATTTTATGAACATGAAGCTTCATAAAATAATGCAAAAATTAATGCAAGCCAGACATTAATTTATACAATATCATCAAGAGCCTGACAATCTCACACATTCTGCATTTGGCACCCATCTGACATTGAGTTTTCTTCAGGTTCCTCTTTCAGCATAACAGTAAATTAAATTATCTACTTTGTGCCAATTATTCACAGAGCTGGAAACTAGACACGTACCTGAAACTCTAATTCATTTTATAAGTATTGAAATTAACTCCAGATCTGCACTTGACTTCACCATTGGCTCAGTTTCTTTGTCCAGTCTCTCCTAAAAACAGAATGCCCCCCAGTATCCATAGTAAGAAGCGCAGTGACTGAGTTAACTACTCATGCCCTTGTGGACTATCTACTAATTCACAGTAGGTGCAGCCCTAGTCACAGAAAGAACCATTTTAGCAAGGCCCCTTCATGATTCTGATAGGATCGTCCAAACACAGCACCTGCCCGGTGAAATGCCACCTGCTATGGACTGAATGTTTGTACCCACTGCCAGATGTGTACGTTGAAATCCTCACCCCCAAAGTGATGGTGTTAGAAGGTGGGACCTTTGGGGAGTCACGCCCTACAAATCATAAATTCTCATCAGATGCATTTTATTTAACCCTGTATGTTGTGACTTACTTTCCAATCTGACTCTGGCATAACATTATGAGACAAGGAAGAAAATCAAAATATTTTACCCCAAAACATGTTTCTTTGCCGTATTTTGAAATGACCCTGCAAAGCTGTTCTTTGTGAGGGAAAATTTCAATCTATAAAGAATCTCTATTAACATAGCTAGATCTTTTTCTCCCAAGCCATCCCAATCCTAAGGAGATTAACTAAAATCTGAGTAGGAAACATTTGTCATCTATTGTCTCTAAGGGCAGCCACTCTAAGACTTCAGAAGAACTTTGGTCTCCACAATCTTTATCTTAACCAGAATATTCCCTTTCTATCAATCCCAGGTCTTTAGACAAACTTAAGCAATTGTCAACCAGAAAATGTTTAAATTCACCTGTAGCCTGGAAGCCCCACTTTGAATTGTTCTGCCTTTCTGGACCTAACCAATGTGTTTTGTAAATGTATTTGATTGACGTCTCATGCCCCTCTGAAATGTATAGAACCAAGCTACGCCCGACCACCTTGGCACACGTTCTCAGGACCTCCTGAGGGCTGTGTCACGGGCCATGGTCACTCATATTTGGCTCAGAATAAATCTCTTCCAATATTTTACAGAGTTCGACTCTTTCGCTGACAGCTGGTTCACTGTTACAGGCTGTTGTGTCATGTGAAACTTGCGCTAAATAAATCTGTAGACCGTTTCCCTGTTAACCTGTTCACTATTACAGGACCCTGAGCCGTGAACCTGTCAGTGGTGGGGAAAGATGTGTCCTTCCCTTCCCTGCAGTCACTGTGACCATTCGCTGCTGAATTCTAATTACTGTCACCTCTGGCCCCTGTTCCAGAAACTTGGGTTATAGGAATTTTGAAATTTATACCTCAAGGCCTTGTTGAAAAGAAACACTTCCAAGTCCAATCAGGGACTGTAGGACCAGGGTGAGAGCAAGATGTGTACGGGGTTAGTTCACCACACCCCATCTCCTTCCTCCACATCAGACCTAAGGGCTTCTGGACCTTCGGCACCAGAAATGAAGACCCAGAGAAACGGGACCTGTGCGGATTCCTGTCAGCTAACACAGACACCGCTAGAGAACCCCAGATTCCCAGGCCACTTGGGGACGGAACTTCGGGGGCGTGGACCTGCATAAATCAACTCAGGCTGATTGACAGTTAGGTCTGATCTTGCTTGAGCCCCCTTAAAACCAGACCCCATTAACAAGCCTGCAAGTCTTCTGAACCATCATGCTTCTCTTTGATTCTCTGATTCTGTACTTTGTACCCCAGGCTGTGCTGAAGTCAGGCCATGTCCTAGAGCCATTCCGAGTGAGGGCTGGGCAGAGCCCTATACGCCATGGGGAACTTCCAAGGGCTTTGGGGTTCAGTAGCCAGCGAGCTGCCAGATCAATACCACTGCTCCGTTGTTGGGATCCAAGTCCCCACAGGCCAGCGCCCCACCTTTCACAGAGCAGACTTGGCCACGCTGAGTGCCACTGACATTACAATTCAAAAATCTACAAAATCGGTCTCCAAGTTACATATCAGGTGACTACGACCCTGTTATTACAAATGTGAAACGTGCTTTCTGCAGTCACACCAAGGCTGTTTCAGACCACACTTTGAGGTGAGAATTTGTACATTCAAACTTTCAGTTACTTAATGTCTTCAGATACAACCACTCATTCCAACAGGGCCCATGTCCGTCATCTCCCTTGACCTGCTCTGTTGAGGCAGTTCCCTGTCACCAGAGCTCTGCCCTCGGTGCTAGATGCCTCCAGGGAACATGGGCAAGAGCCTGACCCATTGGCCGGGGTGCCCTATGGCCTGCCAGCTCCCTTTCCATCATATCAACAGGCGTGTCACTGCTTTTCAATCCAACTCCACACCCAGTAATCTGTCCTCAATTCTCCACATTTCCCTGAAGATGTGTTGCTTACTCATATCAATTTCTTTTTTTTTTTTTTTTTTTTTTTTTGAGACAGAGTCTTGCTCTGTCGTCCGGGCTGGAGCGCAGTGGTGCGATCTCGGCTCACTGCAAGCTCCGCCTCCCGGGTTCACGCCATTCTCCTGCCTCAGCCTCCCCAGTAGCTGGGACTACAGGTGCCCGCCAGGCGTGAGCCACCAAGCCCGGCCACTCATATCAATTTCTATATTAGTTACGGTTCCTTGGGTACAAGCAATAGAAAGTAACTATCCTAATCAAACAAATGGAATGTATTACAAAGTAAAGTAGTTAAGATTAAGTTTCAGGGGTGAAGAAAGATTGATTAATAGGCACAAACATGCAATTAGATAGAAGGAATAAATTCTAATGTTCAATAGCAGAATACGGTGACTGTAGTTATCAACAGTGTATTGTATGTTTCAAAAATAGCTAGACGACTTGAGACGTTCCCAATGTATAGAAATAATAAATACTGCAGGTGATGGATACCCTGAATCCTCTGACTTGATCAGAACACATTCTGTGCATGCAACAAAATACCACACATACCCCGTAAGTATGTAAGAATATGTATCAATAAAAACATGGAAACAACCCAGATATCCATCAGTGGATTCATGAAGAAACAAAAACGTGCTATCCATGCAATGGAATATTATTCAGCCACAAAAATAAACAGAGTGCTGATAAATGCTCCAACATAGGTGAGCCTTGAAACACTCTACACAGTGAAGGAAACCAGACGCAAAGGCCACATGTGGTGTGATTTGTTTACATGAAATGTCCAGGACTGGGCTGGCATTTATGAGTTCCCTGTTCAGTGTCCACTACGCATATGGCCATTCAAAATTCTGCATGGGGTCTTGGGTGGGTGGGGTGGCCTTGTTGAATATGGCCTATTAACCATATAAATTCATCTTTTTTTTTTTTTTTAATTGAGACAGAGTCTCGTTCTGTCACCCACCCTGGAGTGCAGTGGTGCAATCTCAGCTCACTGCAACCTCCTCCTCCCGGGTTCAAGTGATTCTCCTGCCTCAGCCTCCCGAGTAGCTGGGATTACAGGTGCCCACCACCATGCCTGGCTAATTCTTGTATTGTTTAGTAGAGACGGGGGTTTCACCATATTGGCCAGGCTGGTCTTGAACTCCTGACCTCAAGTGATCCGCCCTCCTTGGCCTCCTAAAGTGCTGGGATTAAATTCATCTCTTTTCCTTCTGGAAACTTCACTACATTGCAGGCGAGTTAAGTTCTGTGTGTTTGCGATTGTTACAAGATGCCAGCAGAGGGCAGTGCTTGTATAGCTAGACCTGCAGGCCATGGAGAAGGTGCTCAGCCCTGCAACTCTGGGAGCCCTCACCACTGCGCTGGACAGAGCCCACATGGGTCACTGGTCAGACAGGGTCCTGCCACTGGCTCCTCATACAGCCCAGGGCAAACGATTGCCAACCTGAAGTTCACAACAGGACCAGGAGTCCGTGAGCTCCATCAGTATCAAGAAAAGCTGATGAAGGCTGGGCGCTGTAGCTCACATCTGTAATCCCAGCACTCTGGGAGGCCAATGCAGGCAGGTCACTTGAGGTCAGGAGTTCGAGACCAGCCTGGCCAACATGATGAAACCCTATGTCTAATAAAAATACAAAAAAAAAAAAAAAAAAAGTCGGGCGTGGTGTGGGCACCTGTAATCCCAGCTACTCGGGAGACTGAGGCAGGAGAATCACTTGAACCCAGGAGGCAAAGGTTACAGTGAGCTGAGATCACGCCACCGCTCTCCAGCCTGGGTGATAGGGCCAGAATCCGTCTCCGAAAGAAGAAAGAAAGAAAGAAAGAAAGAAAGAAAGAAAGAAAGAAAGAAAGAAAGAAAGAGGGAGGGAGGGAGGGAGGGAGGGAGGGAAAGAAAGAGAGAGAGAGAGAGAGAGAAAGAAAGAAAGAAAGAAAGAAAGAAAGAAAGAAAGAAAGAAAGAAAGAAAGAAAGAAAGAAAGAAAGAAAGAAAGAAAGAAAGAAAGAAAGAAAGAAAAGTTGATGAGAATCGTAAGTTCACACACCGTAAACCTGCAGAGGTGAAAAGTCATGTTTATTTGCGCTTTGTCTGGTTTTATATTAACCCAGTATACTAACACTGGATGTCTCACATGTAGGAGAAATTTAAATGTCTCCTTTAAAATGTCCTCTTTGGAGGGGACAAACATGTTACATAGTAAACCCTTCCTTATAAGACAAAGTCTTTATATAGCAGGTCTATTAGGAAAAACAACTTTAAAAAGGATCTTAAAGGGTGAAAATGGTTGTGAATCAGTGACTCAGGTAATGAGAAGAGAGTCGTAGGCAATGTGTCTGAAATGAAGCCCAGCAGCTGTATTTTACAGCGTCATGTAGGACTCTGTTGATCTGCTCTGTTGGAGAAGCACTATTTAATACCACGTGCAGCGCAAAGGACCGTGACTCAAAACAATAAAGTGCTGTCTCTAGCTGGGGCTTCCTCGAGCTTCTGCCCGCTGTGCACTGCACGTTGCCACTGGGATGTGACACAGCACTTCACACCGGCCGTTCCAATCCTGTGTCCATGTCTTCACCCAACCTCTGCCCAGACATGCTCCTCCTCTTTCCTTCCCTAACTCGGCTGAGACACTTCCATACATGCCATTTGCAAGTGATCAATCCCAAGATCCTCGGATCCAAAGCTTCTGTCTCACCCCCAGCACACCATCGGTGATCAGATCCTAACAGGTGCTCCCCACAGAGTTCTTGACTGTGTGCTTTTTCCCCATTCCCATCACCTCCAGCTTGTCTCTGCAATCGACACGTCTCATCCAGGCAATTGTAGTAACTTCTTGGCTGGCTTCTTGCCACCACATTGCCTCTCTCAAACTCTTTTCACATAGCAGCTTAAAATTCTGTCAGAAAATAATTGTGCCCATATCACTTTACTATGTTCAACAACAACAACAACAACAACAACAACTTCAGCAGCTCTTGTTCTTCGAGGGAAAAATCCAAAACCCTGGGCTCTGTGGTCCAGGATACAAAGCTTCCATGACCTTGGCCACATCAGCTCTCTTTGGTGAATCTCTAGGCACATCCACCTTAAATGTATGCTCTCAGGCTGTGCTGTCTGACACGCTAGCCACTAGCCATATTTGGCTATTTAAACTACTTACAATTTAAATTACTTGAAATTCAATAGAATTTACATTTTAGTTGTGTGGCCACACTCTCCACATTTTAAACGCTCAATAAGCAGGCTGGTGGTACATGAGAGTCCACGAGCAGGAGCTGCTGGAGATTGGCAGCTAGACCTGCTACAGCCACCCTGGTCACAGCGATCATCCTCACTCCCTGGCTGGCAGAGGTGGCTCGATGTGGCTACCACCTCCCTGCAAGTCTCACATGGGTAGCTGCTCAGGAAAGCTCAAGTCACAGGGGAAATTAATGCTTCAAAGAAGTTTGAGATTCCAGCTTTCAAATAGCTTGAGTACAAAAAACCAATCTGTTATATCCACCACACTCCAGCCTGCAGCCGCTCAAAGTCTCCATGCAATTTTCTTCCTATACTTCACCTCCAAAGTAACAGTGATGGCAGCCATGACATCCCCACCTAAATAACACAGCTGCTCTTCATAAATAATGAAAACATGCACACCCTCTCCCAAAGACAAAACCCAAGTCTCGCCAGCCTCTCTTTACAGCCCTGGACAATCTTTCTCTTCCAGTCCAGTTCAGACTGAACACCTACAAACCATGAGCAACGTAGGAAGTTGGCCACCATCAGCACAATCTAAAGATGACGGGGAAATGGGGGTGGTGGAAGAAATCAGTTACCATAAGGCCCAGGATGAAAATGTGAATAGCTACTGTCATGGGTTGAGTCAAGGTTTCACCCCTCCAAAAAAATTATCCTGTTGAAGTCCTAACCCCAGTACCTAAAAATGTGACCGTCTTTGGAAACAGGGCCTTTACTAAGGTAATCAAGTGATAATGAAGTCATTGGGATGGGGGGACCTAATCCAGCATGACTGGTGTCCTTATGGAAAGGGACATCTGGACACAGAGAGGGACACACACACAGGGAGGATGATGTGAAGAGACAGGGAAAAGGTGGCCCTCTATAAGCCAAGAAGAGAGGCCTTGGGAGAAACCTGCCCTGCCGGCACCTTGGTCTTGGCCTTCCAGCCTCCCGGGCTGTGAGAGAGCAGCCTGCTGTTTAAGCTGCCCACCTGTGGGACTTGGTGATGGCAGCTGCAGGAAGCCAACACAGCTGGCACAGCCCTCAGCCCTAGTGCAGGTCCCTGCACCTGTGATGTTCCCAGCTTCCCCTCTCACACCAACCCCAAAACTGGCCCCAGAGCTGCTTGGGAATCTTTGTATTTCCCTGTGGTCCCAGAAGGTGGAGTGCCCCTGCCCTTGGGTTGCTGCTGTCTTCTGTTAATGTTTCCCCACTGGGCTGGTGGTGCGGGGGTGCTTCCTCACTGCCCCATGGAGGAGCAGTGCCCTGACATCCCCCTTGCCAGTCAGGAGAAGCCACCCCATGATGTGGCCCCTGCCTGTGATTGGACAGTCTTGAGAGGCAGGGTGGCAGAACAGCATTGGTGTCCCTAGGGGAAACATTCCCCCAGCAGGGCACCAGAGCACAGAGAAAGGAAATAGTTTCTTGGCAAGTCATTGGGTGTCAATGTGAGTAGTTCCACTATCACCTACACTCCTTCAATCTCCACTTGTAGAGTCTGCAAGGGGAGAAAAGGCACCAGATAGTACAGTGGTTCAGAGCATGCCCTGCTCAACCAGGATGCACCCCAGTCCACTGGGGCTGCAAGGACCCTTCAACAGGCCGTGTCTCATTCTAAAGAGGCACAGTTCCTGAACACAGTGAGACCCATGAATCCTGGAAGTATCAGCCCATTAATTCCCTTGCTCCGGGTTTGGGCAGTTGGTGCAAAGTAGCACAGAAGGGGTGGCTTAAACAGCACACATGGATTCCTTGCCATCTTGGAGGCTGGAAGTCCAAGCTCATGGTGCCAGCAAATGTAGTTCCTGGTGACAGTCCTCTTCCTGGCTTGAAGAGCCACCTTCTTACTGTGTCCTCCTACGGCTGTAGGAAGACGTCTCTCTTCCTTTTCTACAAGGGCACTAATCCCATCATGGGGCCCCACCCACATGTCCTCATCTAAACCTAACCCCCCGGAAAAGGCCCCACCTCCAGACACCGTCACGCGGAGGGCCAGGTCTTCAGCACATGAATTTTGGGAGGACCTAGGTACTCAGCACATAACACGTTGCTGTGAGCTTCTTGGTTAGGAACAATCCTGTGTGATTACCATATGGATAAGCACCGAGTTGACCCACATATGTTATTGGAACAGAAGCAGTGTGTGGTCAACATAGTGGGGTGTGCACACATACAGAGCTGTCTCCAGACCAGACCAGGCCTGAGGGACCCTCTTACTCATCTGATCAGAGAGGGCCCCTTCCTCGCTGAGGCCACAGGGAAAGTGCAGTGGGAGGTTCCCCAGGGGCCTGGGCACCTGCTCACACAGCACACACCTGTGCTTGCCCCGCCGCCCCCCTCGCCCCAACCACTGGATATCAGCTGTCCACTTCTGCCTCATGAGGGATCCCTGCTGGGTACATCAGCTTCTTGGCTGGGTGAGTCAGAGAGCAGTGTTTTGTGATGGGCAGTCAGGACACTGGTGTCCCCTGACCAGGCATTCAGTCTTCCAGGGCCCAGGAGAAATACATTTCTCAAAAAAAAAAAAACATCTGTTTGCCAAAAGGGCATGATTTTTCCAAAATCTCAGGGGCTGCCCATGTGGTTCCCATACTGGAGCTGGTCATGGATGCTAGTGCCTCCACCATGCAGACACGTCAAGTGTCTTTGTCCTTGCAGGTGACAGAGTGGCTCCAAGCTCAAGTTTTAGCCCATCCCTAATACTAGCCTCCCTCCCTGAGGCTACCAGGACATGTAGGGCCCTTTTGTTCTGCTGCCTCCTCTGACTGGAGCACTGTCCCTAGGCCTCCGCCTCTGCTCCTGATTTAGATCTCACCTCCTCAGAGAGGCTCCCGGATTATCCTGTCCACAAGAGCGACCCCACCCACCATCAAAGGTCAGCTCCCTCCCAACACTCTGCCTCTGGCCCTCCTGTCATTAGCATAATTTTGGATGCAATGGTTCTCTCTCTGTCTCCCTCTCTCTCTCTTTCTTCCCCCACCCACCTCCCTCTCTTTTAGCCTATTTCTCCAGTTGGAATGTGAGCACAGCAGATGGCTTATCTGTTTGTGTTTACTTGAACTACAGATGCACTCAGGCACGGGGCAGGCCCTTGGCAGGGCTGTGGGGTGGATCAAAGGCGGCGCGATGGGCCATGAGTGAGAAAACGCAGTCACGCGTGTGAGCCACATGAAAGGTCTGAGCTGAGCTGAACTTCTCAGGAAAAACTTCCCCCTCCTCTTGCTCCCACCTCTCCCACCTCAAAAAACCACTGGAAAACTTAAATTTCCATACACAGGACTGGCCGGGCATGAAAGCAGAAAAATGCATACACTTCAGCAGTCACAGGTTAAAATTGTAGCTCCAGCCAGGCACGGTGGCTCACGCCTGTAATCCCAGCACTTTGGGAGGCCAAGGCGGGCACATCATGAGCTCTGGAGTTTGAGACCAGCCTGGCCAACATAGTGAGACCCCGTGTCTACTAAAAATACAAAAAAAAAAAAAAAAAAAATTAGCCAGGTGTGGTGACGAGCACCTGTAATTCCAGCTACTCGGGAGGCTGAGGCAGGAGAATCGCTTGAACCTGGGAGGCAGAGGTTGCAGTGAGCCGAGATCACGCCATTGCACTCCAGCCCTGGTGACAAGGCGAGACTCTGTCTCGGGGAAAAAAAAAAAAAAAAAATGTAGCCCCAGCCATTATGAGCTGTGTGGGGACAAATCAGCATCTTAGGAGCTTGATGACTTGAAACGTGACATGAGGTGAAGGCAAACTTCTTCCTCCTCCTGAGAGATGTCAGGGCTTGGGAGCTGTGAAAAGCATGGAACAGAGCCAGTGCCCAGCCAGCCCCAGTTCCCTCTCTCCCCATGGGGACTTGTTGACAGTATCTTGTTACTATTGCAGGTAATGTCCCCTTCCACTGAATGATCCAAAGACACCAAGCTTTGCCTGACAGACAGGGGAGGCTGCTAAGCTGCACCTGCTCCCTGTAAGAGTGAGGTCAGGCCAAGGCATAGACGCACACAAATATTAGCTTTCAGACTTGCTTAGGATTACGTCCAGTCTCATCACAGCCGTCCACGTGGAAGTCTCTTTGAGGTCAAGCAAACAAATTCAACACAGTCAAACTTTAAACCATTTTGTGGGTGAAAGGTTTCTGAAGAAAAGACAGATCTTAATCTGCAGCTTAATGTTTCTGGCTAATCTATATAATTGTGTTATAGAGCCTTCACCTCAAATATGCCACACTTCAGCAGGCTACTTACTCCTTCTCTCATATCACATTTAGAAATGTGTCCAGAGGAGCCTGGACAACACCCTTAGAACGCAAAGTTTTCTACTCAAGTTCCAGCCATTGGGATGGGCAATTCCCTTCTGGCTAGGGCTGGTCTAGGTGCTCCCTCAGTGGGTATCAGCTGAATCCTACCTGGTGTTGGCAGTGCTGTGTTCCAAAGCAAACTTCCAGAAATACTGCACCTTCCCTTTCCCAAGCACACAGATTCTCTCTGAACTACAAGGCAGTTGCCAGGGGAGGGGGGAAGAGTGGTGTAGACAATTCAAGGCTGTCTTTCCTACTTTTTTAGCAATATAAACTTAAAACCAGGTACTGTGAACACTAACCTGATTTTCGGTTCATATAGAGTTGCTTTTTTGTGTAGACAGTTGTCAAATTTGGTGTTTCTGTGGGGAAGACAATCAGTGGAGGCCTCTATTCAGCCGTCTTGCCCCACCTCTTCCCCAGGACAGTTTTTTAAATAGTTCAGTACATGCGAGTGAATGCCATGAGTCACTGTTGGTTTCTAGAACTACTGAAAGAAATTTAATGATATTTGCCAGTGTTCGTTGGTTGAGCTGAGGAAGAGTTTTACAAAGCTTTATTCCACTTTAACTCCAACTCGAGAATTTCCTAAAATAAAGGGAAAGGTTCCCAAATACTCAAGAATCAAAACACACAGCAGTGCTTCATTTTCTCACCAATGTCACACGGCAGATGGAAGAGCTGATTTAAAAGCTTCCTGTAAAAGTTTCTTTGCCACCCAGGTAGATAGGAGGATTTATTGGCAATTGAAAATGCTGGATTACATGTCAATAATAATGATTTTACAGATTGTTTCTAACATAGGCAGTAGGTTTTCATTGTAATAAACAGCATTATGTAGACTAGGTACAACAGTTACACCCTGCCGGGCATGGTGGCTCATGCCTGTAATCCCAGCACTTTGGGAGGCCGAGGCAGGTGGATCATCTGAGGTCAGGAGTTCGAGACCAGCCTGGCCAACGTGGTGAAACCTCATCTCTACTAAAAATACAAAATTATCCGGGTTTCGTGGCACATGCCTGTAATCCCAGTTACTTGGGAGGCTGAGGCAGGAGAATTGGGAGAATTGCTTGAACCCGGGAGGCGGAGGTTGCAGTGAACTGAGACCACGCCATTGCACTCCAGCCTGGGCGACAAGAGCAAAACTCTGTCTCAGAAAAAAAAAAAAAAATTACACCCCAAAATCTAAGACATGTTTTTCAATTTACGCAGTCACTTTTTAATTCAATGTTATTACAACTCAACTGAAACAAGTAGGTGAACTGAGGTAACTTGAAGTGATGTAGCTTTGAAATGGATGTTTTTGTTTCAAAGTGAATCAGTTCTTACAAAGATGAACCCATTTTGCCAAGGTGAATATAAATGTTAAAGGGACATAATGTTTCGGCACTCAATTCAGCTTTGGAAAACTTTTCAGTATATCTGGAAGAACTTGGGTATGTGATATACTTTTAAAAACTGTAATTTTTGAAATTCAAATATAGATCAAGTGTTGCCAATGAAATTTAGCACCTGAATTGAGATGAATCATAATTGCAAAATGCACATCAGGTTTTGAAAACTTAGTACAAAAAGAGGAAAAGAAAATACTTTAATAATAACTTATTGATGACATGGTGCAATAATATTTTGGATATAGTGGGCTAAATAGAATATATGATTAAAATCAATTTGACCTTTTAAAAACATGTTCAATGTGTCTACTAAAAACTTACAGTTCCAACGTGGCTCCCATTATATTCCTGTTGGACATGTTTGGGCTCAGAACCTGTTACCTCAAAGTACGGCACTTTTGCATGCTGGGAACTTTAAAGGAGATTGGAAGGGCCCAGAAGCAAGGTCCTCCTGTCTCATGGCCCTCTCTTTCTTGCTTTGCAAGCCAGAAAACCTAGAATGGTTGCTCTCTCCCTTCTCCCTTGAAGACCGTCATTCCAGAGGGATCCTGCCCAATACCCAGGAGGAAGGAGGACCTGAAAAATCCAACATACAGGCCTTGCTGGGGTTCCCCACTCAGTTTATGACCGTTACCCTTACGTTCGATCACATCCCTACTGGCTAGCCTTTCTCCATCAAATCTAAGCATAAAAATACACAGTTTCCCCAGATCTTTGGGTCTTTTATTTCTGAAAGTCCTGTGTCACATAAAACTTTGGTTGCATATATTTGTGAGGCTTTTCTCTTGTTAACCTGTCTTTCATTCCGAGGTGTTGGCCATGACCCTAATGATGAGTGGGGGGATAGCGTCACACCTTTCCTTACCTACATACAACACGGGTTCAGAGCCCCTGCAGACAGGGGCTCAGTGGTCCCGTCAAACGTTCCACTGGCTGGATAGGTTAGGTTACTTTCCCATAGTCTGCTTTCACTAGTTTCTGTTATTTCTCATTTATTTCCTGTAAACTGAAGGATAAAGGTTTGATTAGATTCAGGCTCAAGATTTCCCGCAGGAATACCCCTCAGTGGGGCTGCTGGCTTCACAACATCCTCCCGGCTGGCACCTGGAGCTGGGCCTTCCCTTAGCGAGGCTGAGGTCCAGTGGATCCCTCCTTATGAGTCTACATTTTCCCCTTGAGGACCAAGAAATCACCCCGGGCGTTATACCGACTGTCCACTGCCTGTCTGCATTTCTATTAACCGTGGGCTGAATGCTTCTAGCATCCCTCAATGGTTTTTGTCTGAAGCAGTAACTTCACTTGGGATGGCAAAGTGGTGTTCTTTTCATTCTACTATTCTTTCACATTTATTATTTGGAATTATTCTGAAAAGAAAAGCTTTCCTTCACCACCAGGACTAGCTGAAATAGTTTATACAGATAAATGGTCTCTTCCCTTTACTTACTGAAAGAATTAGTGCACTGATTAAGACAAAAGACTTTAGTGGGGGCTGGAGGGGGATTGTTTTGTTTGCTTTCTTTCTATGTATCTTTTTAAAGTTTTTTTAAAACTGTTAAGTTTCGGGCCGGGCATGGTGGCTCACGCCTGTAATCCCAGCACTTTCGGAGGCTGAGGTGGGCAGATCATGAGGTCTGGAGTTCGAGACCATCCTGGCTAACACGGTGAAACCCCGCCTCTACTAAAAATACAAAAACAAAAATTAGCCGGGCATGGTGGCACGTGCCTGTAGTCCCAGCTACTAGGGAGGCTGAGGCAGGAGAATTGCTTGAATCCGGGCGGCGGAGGTTGCAGTGAGCTGAGATCATGCCACTGAACTCCAGCCTGGGCGACAGACCAAGACTCCGTCTCAATAGTAATAATAATAATAATAATAATAATAATAATAATACACTGTTAAGTTTCTACAGATAATTTATTGGAATATAATTTGCACCCAATTAAAGTGTCCAATTCAATGGGGTTTTTTTTAGCATATTCACAGAGCTGCACAACCCTCACTACAATCAATGTTAGACCATTTTCACCACCCCAAAAGAAAGCAAGTCCCTGTTAACAGTCACTCCCTATTGTCCCCCAAAAGTCCCTGTCCCAGGCAACCACCAATCTATTTCCTGACTGTGGATTTGCCTACCTTGGGCATTTCATGTGAGCAGATCATACGTGAGCAGACCACACAATACATGATCCTTCCTGTCCCGCTCCTCTCACTTAGCCCTGTGTTTTCAAGGTCCTGCGATGCTGTAGGAAACATCCCTGCATGTTTCCTTCCATGCATGGGTCCACACTTCATTTCTCTCTACTGCTGAATAATATTTCATTGTGGGGATACTAGATCTGCATTTCTCTATTCACCAGTTGGTTCAACATTCGGTTTCTGCTGATCTGATTTCCCCCCAATCCAGTTTTTACCACACACAGAACCAAAGGATTGTGTAAGAGAAGCAGACAAGAGAATCGAGAGAGAGCTCATGACGTTTCTGACCTTCTCCAAGGTTAGAAACCAACAGGGATAACATCTCTGCCTTTTACCCTCTAACAGAATAGATAATGCTTTGAGGGTTAAAGTGTACAATATTTAGAACCTCTCCTTGATAAAACAAACAAACAAACAAACAAACAAACAAACAAACCCAGATGTCTGCTTAGCAGCAAAAGAAAGAATAGTAGGTAGGAGTTGCCATAAAGTAGAATAAAGGGAAAAAGAGAAATTCATATTTGTCAAATATATTATTGGCAGTATCAGGCCTTTTATGGCGATTATTCCTTTTAATTCTCATAAATACTCAACAACTTATATGATGTGATATTTACTGCTTTCATTTTATAGATTAAAAAACTGAGGCCTAGGGAGTGTTAGTTACTTGCCACATACAGGCAGCTACAAAGCTGCTGGTGTGCAGCTCTGAGCCCTCCCATGGCACCCCCCAGCTTGGAAGGCATGGAAGCTGTTGTCGTGCACAGCAGTCGGGGTGCACAGCCATCGGGGCGCACAGCCACTGGAGCCCCTGGGAGGCTTGGTCCCACAGATCCACTTTCCAAACGGGCTCTATGTTCAAAGAAGCTTGGGAGGACCAGGCACAGTGGCTCACGTCTCTAATCCCAGCACTTTGGGAAGCCGAGACAGGTGGATCACTTGAGACCAGGAGTTCAAGACCAGACCAGCCAAGATGGTGAAACCCTGTCTTTACTAAAAGTACAAAAAGTAGCTGAGCATGGTGGCACAGGCCTGTAATCCCAGCTACCTGGGAGGCTGAGGCACGACAATCACTTGAACCTGGGAAGCAGAGATTGCAGTGAGCTGAGATCATGCTATTGCATTCCATCCTGGGTGACAGAGTGAGACTCTGTCTCAACAAAAAGTTTGGGAAATGCTACATGGTGAGAGTTCCTCTTGCGGTATCACAATTCACATAGCTTAGTAAAGGCTCTCAGAAGAGCTGCAGAAATTAAGTAATTGCCTGATTCAAATAAGTTTCCTAAATACATTTGACCATGAAAACCTCCTCACTATTTCTCCCTGCTCCCAGCTCCTGGGGACAGGGGTTGGGAGAGCTGCCTCAATAGTGTGCTGAGCACCTTTCCCCTGGTGACCAGCAGCAGGGAATCTGTGGGCGCCAGTCCAGCACTTGGGATTATCCAGTTCCCTTCAAAGGAGGCTTTTTGGCTTCTATTGATGATTGCTGCTTGAGTCCCTCACTTCTACAGGGATTGCAAAATAGTGAGGTTTCCACTTCCTTTGACCCTTTGCCATTTATTTGCTAACAAGTTACTGAGTTGCTAAACAGAGTAAAGATTCCTTGCCTGTAAAACCCTTTCTTTGTGACTTCTCCATCCACAGTGGAAGGACTGAAACCAACCTAAGACAAAAATAGGGAGCAGGAGGGAGCAAAGCTGCTTACTTAACAGGATGTACCAAGCCCTGGGGCAGCATGTGGGTTCATTAGAGGTGGGACAGGAAGGGCTATCTTAGCTAAACTATTGTGCATTCATACTTGACACGTTGTATTGGTTTTTGAATCTAGGTGACACTGCTGACTTGGGGTCAAGGGTCCGAGTTTCTTAGCTTATTGGTGTACTACAGTACATTCTTTAAATTACTAAGCAAATGGAATTAATGTGTAACCTAAGAACCAAACAGAGGCAGGTGTTGGGCTGAGAGAAAATTGGGCAGCAGGACAGAAACAATGCATCTTTACATTTACAAAACATTTTTATCATCCACTAAATACTTCCTTCTAAATTGCCTTTGCCATCGCAACAAACCTGCAAGAAAGACAAACAGGCTATTTATCCCCATTTCCGGAATGAATGAATGAACAAAATAAAGGCAATATGATCAGGAAACGGTGGGATTCAGTGTTTTCACTCACAGAATGACTCTGCTTTCTTATTTTTTCTTTCTTTTTTCTTTTTCTTTTTGAGACAGAGTCTCGCTCTGCCGCCCAGGTTGGAGTGCAATGGCGTGATCTCCGCTCAATACAACCTCCACCTCCTGGATTCAAGCGATTCACCTGCCTCAGCCTCCTGAGTAGCTAGAACTATAGGCGTGCACCATTATGCCTGGCTAATTTTTGTATTTTTAGTAGAGACAGAGTTTCACCCTGTTGGCCAGACTGGTCTTGAACTCCTGACTTCAAGTGATCTGCCCACCTGGACCCCCCAAAGTGCTGGGATTACAGGCATGAGCCACTGTGCCCGGCCTTTTTTGTTGTTGTTGTTCTATGTTGATAATTGGATGAGAGAAGTTGGTTTATTACAAATGGAAGCTTTTCTTCGATCATAGGAAGCTGATGGACGTTGTAAGATCAAGGAAAGAACAAACGGAGGTAATCAGCTTAGAGTCAATCAGCAGCCTCCTTGGAAGAGTGTGGGCCTCATGAAAAGGTAACAAGTACTACATGCTGAAATGGAAAAAAAATATTTTCCTGAGAAAGTGAATGAATTAAAATTAGACCGTTATAAAAATACTATGTAGACACATGAAAAAAATTCATAACCATGCAGGAAATGCATGACTGCCAACATTTTTAACGACGTAGTTTCGATGGAAATTATGGTCAAATTAGTAATACATACATTCTCTTCTTGACAAAAATTGGAAACATTAATCCTAATCAGTGAACACTTAATAACTACCTTCCCCTGAGATAATAACAAGAGGAACAGAAATTCTTCAGAGTATCATTTTCCTTATTCTCTAGAGAGAAATAAAAGCTCTTTAGATAATATGTTTATTAACCCAGGGCACAGAAATCTCTGGGCCCAGGGATGAAAATTGAAGTAAAGCACTTGCCATCCCACATTGCAAATGGCTCCGCAGATCAGGAAGGATGAAGAGTCAATTTGTGGACAGCCTGGGCGCTCCTCAGCAAGTCGGCCAGAACCAGTCATGCGGCCCCATGCGGAGGCTCTGCAGAGGGGACCCAGCCCTTCTACAAGCAGACGCACTGCCATCTCATACACACCATGTACGTGGACTGCCTGCACAACACTGACCCGTAAGGGGTGTTCTGTCAACAGAGGCCAGCTTCCTTCCAAACTGACCAGAAATCTGTCCAAACTCACAGATCCTGCGTCTACAGGGAAGTGCCAAGTGCAGCCTATTCTGAGTGTCGTCTCTGAACTTTGATGGGCAGGTGAGATTGGGGCTCACTGCTGGGCCTTTACACTCACTTCCGCAAACCTGGGGTTCAGAATAGCCAGTGATGCTTTCATTTGTGCCTTCCATACACCATCCAAACATGGACAAACCATGTAGGACTGGCCTTTCCAAAGTGTTACAGAATCATGTACATGGGTCTATCTATTGCTGTGTTCTTATGCTTTAGATCACATTCCTGCTTCATATTTGAAGTAAGAGATACATGGCAACATGAAAGAAATACTTTTTGTGGCAACATGGGGGAAGTATGAGAGTCACAGAGAACTTAGTTCAAACCCAAATTATCCACTTACATATGTCTTTACATACTCCAATTTCTACTCCTTCATGGAACGGAAACTAGTGGAAAGCTCAGAGATCCCAATTGAGGCCCAAATGTGGGAAGTAAAGCCTCTTGACCTCAGCCCAATGGTGGCAACAGTACATTAGGGAAAGGTGCCCTCTGTAGGGTTTCTCCAAGTGCTGGACCCTGACCAGCAGCCTCAGAATCACCTGCAGCGCTCATTAGCCGCACAGCTTTCAGCCCCAACTTCAGATCTTCTGAGTCTAAGGTTGGGGTCTAGGAATCTGCCAAGGATTCTTCTGACAGCTCAGGTTTCAGAACCACATTCATGAGGGAAAGAAAAATATTAAGGGTTAAAACAGAGCAGCTATGAGATCCAGGAGCCTGTTATCACATGGAAAGTCTCCTTTTCCACCAATCTTGCAGAGCAGTTTGGCTTCATTCAAGAAACCACTCAGTTTCCTTATACCTACCTTCTGGGTTGATGTGAGGAGGAGAAATAATATACAAATAGTGCCTAATGCTCAACAAAAGGTAGCTATTAATAACATTATTATTAATAATCAAGAGCCCCCTCACTTTTCACAGGTTCTACATTCCTAACCCCATCATGAAGCCAGTTCAGGTGGAACAGAACAACCTTCCTGGTGTTATTATAAGACTGCAACATTGTGTAATGAGATACACCTTCAGAGGCGATCAAGGTCAGCTGTGACCAATAGAGACCATGATCCTAACAGAAAATGAACCCCACTCAATTAAGGGCTTACCATTTTCATTCTCAAAGGCATTTCTTCTTTAACAACACTTATTTTGAATAGATAGCAGATGTAGACTGTACAAACTTCAAAAACAACAAAGAAAGATACAATGAAAAGTCAGTGTCACTTGCTCATCCTTAGAGGCAGCCACTACTAACATTTCTCCAGTATCTTTGCAAACATGAATGTATGTATTTTATTTGTCCCTATACACAATGAGTAGCATACTTTATACACTATTCTGAACCTGGTTTTTTTCTTGAAAATAAAAAAGATATTTCATATCAGCACATACAGAGTTCCAAGGGCTGTATACTAATCCACTAAATGGATGCACCGTGATTTAACTCTCTCCCTATGGGTGGATATGTAAACTCTAATCTTTCCATACTAAAAACAATGCTGTACACATGAAATTACACAAACTGGCTTGTCTATCCTCGGAAATCTCTAGATTGCCTTGCTGGGTTAAAGGGTACGTCCGTTATTAACACTAATACACTGCGGGTCACTAACGTTGAGAATTCCTGTTCACCAAAGGCATTTTATTTCTTTTTTTATTTTAGAGACAGGATTTCCCTCTGTTACCCAGGCTGGAGTGCAACGGCACAATCTCGGTTCACTACAACCTCCACCTCCCAGGTTCAACCGATTCTTGCGCCTCAGCCTCTCTAGTAGCTGGGAAGCTGGGATTACAGGCGCGCATCACCACGCCTGGCTAATTTTTGTATTTTTAGTGGAGACGAGGTTTCACTATGTTGGCCAGGCTGGTCTCAAACTCCTGACTTCAAGTGATCCACCTGCCTCAGGCTCCCAAAGTGCTGTGATTACAGGGGTCAGTCACCGCGCCCGGCCACCGGAGGCATTTTAAATGATCATCCACATTAGAAACATAACGAAAAAACCTGGAAAGGTAAGCAAAAGCCTTCAATGTGTTCCTTTCTCTGCCTTGGTGATCCGAAAGTCGTGCTAGGGCTTATATACCTAGGCGAGGGTCGCGTGCTAATGGTCCCTTTCTTTTCAATATGCACCCGCGGTGGGACTTATAGAACCTTTATTTTCAATACGTAAGCAGTCACGCTTCCTCGAGCCTAAGGCTTTGTGCTATTCTTAAATGCTTTCCTCCTCCAACGCTGCGGCTCCCTCCTGAGCCCGTAGCTGCGGCGCGCTGGTGAGGAGCGCCGGCCCTGGGTGCCGTCCGCCACCCTGGAGGGACCGGTCCAGGGAAAAGTGCTCGGGAGAAGCCAGGGGCCCCGGCTGCGGTCGCTGGCCCGGGGCTCTGTGCACTCCCCAGTGCCCGGAAACCGCAGGTGGCCCAACTGGCGGGCCGGGTCTGCCCACGAGGATGCAGGAAGCGCGGGGGCCGCGGGCCGCCCGGCCAAGGTGCCCTTGCCAGGAATCGGCGCAGACACAGGCCCTGGGCGCCGGGGGAACCCGGCCAGTCCCACCGCGCGCTGCGCCGCAGGGGCCCCACTGCAGGGCGCCCCAAGACCGCGCGACGCTCGGCAGGGCGCCCACAGCCCTGCGGGCCAGAGAGATGTCACCTCCACGCCCCCGCGGGCCGGGAGCCGCTGGAGCCTAGCAACCGCCTGTCAGCCCCCGCCCTGCCCCAGCCGTTTTACGGCAGCGGGCCCCGCCCCCGTGCGCCACAGAGGGCGGGAAGGAGGTGTGCGCCACGAGCCAGCCAGTCCGCGCCACCATCTCCGGCCCTGCGCCCTGTCATTGGCCGAGAGCCGGGCTGCGCGGCACGGCCGTAAGGCGTGGCGGGGTGTCGTGAGGCGGGCCCCAGGGCTAGCTCGCTGTCGGCCGCCGCCGGGTGGGCCTGGGTGTCATTGGCTCTGGGAAGCAGCAGCAGCGGCAGTGTCCTCTCGGGGTCTGGTGTCGGCACAGCCATGGCTGGCGCGCTGGTGCGGAAAGCGGCGGACTATGTCCGAAGCAAGGATTTCCGGGACTACCTCATGAGGTGACGAGCGCCGCAGGTCGGACCCCGCAACCCGGAGGGGCGCCCAGGAGGCTGCGACCCGTGCAGTCAGCGACGAGGGCGGCCGCGAAGACGCGGTGGCCCCGGGCAGCGGGTGGGCCCGGGCCCAGGCGAGAGGGTGCGCTTCTCAGGGGGCCCCCACCCAGATCCCTCCCGGACCCCCATGCCCCGAAGCGGACGGCGTAGAGAGCCGTTGACAGTGGGTGGGGGTGACAGTGGGTGTCCTCTCCCGGCAGGGTGACAGTGGGCGCCCCTCAGGGCGGGAGAGACCGTGTCCTCTCCCGGCAGGGTGACAGTGGGCGCCCCTCAGGGCAGGGGTGACATTGGGTGCCCTTCAGGGAGCGGGCGACGGTGGGCGTCCCTCGTGGCCAGGGTGACAACGGGGACGCCTCCCCTGGTAGGGATAACAGTGGACGCCCTTCCCGGTCAGAGTGGCAGTGGGGACCGGGAGGGACGAAAGTGACCGTGGGCGCCCCTCAGGACATGGTGACAATGGGGACGCCTCTCCCGGCAGGGGTGCCAGTGGGCGCCCCTCAGGGCAGGGTGACCGTGGAGACGCCTCTTCTGGCAAGGGTGACAGAGGCTCGTTCCTCTCGCATAGTTCAGTGGGGAACGTCCCTCTAGGCCAGGTGACAGTGGCTCGCTCCTCCGGGCGGGAGTGGTCTCCTGGCCGGTTTCTACCAGATCCTCGGAGTGGGTCGCCGGTCACCTGCGTCGGTCCAGGTGTGCTAGAGGCCGCGACCTGGGCGTGGGTTGGGGAGACGCCAGCGGGAGGCGCTGCTGAGAGCGCGGCGCGGCGCTGTTGGAGCGGAGCTTCGGGTGCACCCAGCCAGCTTCTGGGACAGCGGAAATAAAATGTGCTGGCCTTGGGTTCGCCTTTCGGTGTTCTCATTATAAGGACTTTAAGCTTGGGAGGAAGTACAACTTAAGATGTTTTTATATACGAAATTCTGTCATCCAAAGTAAAGTGATGTGTCTCTGAGGACGTACCTTTTTCTCCTTGTTCTGTTTTCTGTTCTCTCCTTTCCAATTAGAAACAAGGAGCATTCGCGGTTGGAAAGCCTGAAAATACGTCTATAATTTATTTGCACCTCTAATCTTGAGGCGCTTGCTTTTATTTCAAAATATTGACTATAACTTTGAAGCAGTTTTAGGTTATTTAGGAGGATAATTTTAGTTTTTCAGTGAATGATTTTAAAATCGAGGTAAGTGTACAGCTGTGGGTTTTTTTTTTCAGTAGTTAATAGTGTGGTCAAGAGGTAAAGAGGTGAAAGCTGAGGAGAAATAAATCCTGTTATAACCGTCCAAAAGGTATAGTGTGAAGGCAACTTGTTTTAGCAATAAATAAGTTTTAAATCCTGAATTTTATTGCTAATACTTTTTACTTCCACTTTTATAGAGCACTAGGGTAGGAAAAATAATTCAGTCTGCCGTATGGTAAACTTGTAAACGGAAGCTTCACTTCTGATTTTCATAAAAAGACATTTCTATGCTTAAATCGAACTAGGATTAATTAAGATGGATATTTAGTACTGTGGAGCACAGCAATTTATCAGATTCATGGTAGTAAAAATGTGAACAAAGTACCAATCTGAGGATATGCTCTTAATCCTTGCAGTTAAGTTTCTTTACAGCTTTGAATTTTAGCTTTTTATTAATGTCTTGTATAATGAACCTTCCTAATAGGTACAGCTAAAGATAACATTGTATGGTAAAATTAAAAATACAGTTTTGACACCTAGCTATATAAAAATTATGTTGATAATTACCTAACAGTTTTCTTTTCTTTTTTCTTTTTTTTTGAGATGGAGTTTCACTCTTGATGCCCGGGCTGGAGGGCAGTGGTGCTATTTTGGCTCATCCAAACCGCTGCCTCCTGGGTTCAAGTTATTTTCCTGCCTTAGCCCCAAGTTGCTGGGATTACAAGCATGCACCACCATGCCCGGCTAATTTTGTATTTTTAGTAGAGACGGGGTTTCTCCATGTTGGTCAGGCTGGTCTCGAACTCCCGACCTCAGGTGATCCGCCCACCTCGGCCTCCCAAAGTTCTGGGGTTAACAGGTGTGAGCCACCACGCCCGGCCCTAACTTCCTAGTTTTATTACATAGGAAGAATTTGTTAAATATATTTTCAAGGAAGAGAGCTCTGCTTTTCTAAGTGTTATATTTTCTTCTACTAGATGGGTTTCCAAGAGCCAGGCTTTTCAAAAGGATACTTCAGTATATCATCTAACCTTCTTTTCTAAAATTAATTTTATGTAGCTTTAAATTTTTATACTTTCTCCAGTATTTAATTCAATTACACTTTGACTAAATAAGGAAAAGAAAAGAATTGCATTACTCAGAACAGTGTTGCCTGGTAGAGCACCAGACTAGGATTCAGAAGAATGACTCACAGTCCAGGATCCCCAGCAAGTTGATCCCAGCAGACTTTATTTGCCCATCAAATGGGTTTAATGATAATGCTCTTTTTGGGTTATCAAGAAAATTAAATTGGATAAGGGATGTGAAAATACTAGGAAACTCCAGATCACTCTACATTTTATTATACCCTTCTGTTTTTGAAAGCAAAAACACTTTTTAAAGTTTATAGTTATTTAGAAAGTTAAAATCTTGTGTGAGCTATAAAGCTCTATGATCCTGAACTGAAATTATTTTTGAAAGGTGAACACGTGATGTGAAACATTCAGCTGACCTGTTTTCCCTGCCATTCTTGGCAGCAGTGGGAATTCATGCTAGGTCTGCCAAATAGTGATTGAGGGCCAGTTTGAGGTCAGGTATCAAAACTCTGACCAGAAGCTTTTTATTTTAGTGTTTCCTCCTAGAAAGAGAAACCTTTCTTCCTAGAACGTATCAGAGGAAAGTACTTCCTATTTGTTCTTCCAAGCTTTTTGCTTACAGCCCGGCTTTTGTTTAGCAAAGAAGAATAAAATATAAAGCAGAAAATGTAATTATATCTCTCTTCTTCTAATCAGAAACAAGGTTCTATCCCTTCCTCTTTTTACTTCATCAGTTGCCTGTTGTACATACTTTGCATGCTCTGCATTCTTTTTGTAGCCTACTGAAGGGGTCTGGAGGTTTTCTCAACTAAAGCTGTTCTAGAATTTTAAAAATTAATTGAGTTTTTCAGCATAAATTTAAAATCATATTTTACACAGATTATAAATTTATTTCAATCATGTTTTATGAATCAAGTTGAACATTCTTACTAAACTGAATTTCCAAGTGTATTTATTTATTTAGAGACAGGGTGTTACTATGTCACCCAGGCTGGAGTGCAATGGCATGATCATAGCTCACTGTAACCACTCACTCCTGGGCTTAAGTGAGCCTCCTGCCTCAGCCTCCCAAGTAGCTAGGGCTACAGGTGTGCACAATCATACCTGGTTAGTTTTTTGGGTTTTGTTTTTTTGTAGAGATGGGACCTTGCTATGTTGCCCAGGCTGTTCTTGAACTCCCAGCCTCAAGCAGTCCTCCCATCCTGGCCTCCCAAAGCTCTGGGATTACAGGCATGAACCACTATGCCCAACCCATCCACATGTATTTTAAATGATGATTTTTTTTTTTTTTTTTAACTGAAAGAGTTTATGAAACTGGCTCTCACTTAGGACACCTAAGAACCAAAGGCAATGTGTGGACTTTGATTGGGCCTGGTGTGAAAAAACAGCTGGAAAAGGCATTACTGGGATAACAGAACACTTAAATAGGATCTCAGTATTAAATAATATTAAATAATTATTGGAAATTGTTAGTTGTGATAATAGTACTGTTAAACCTAGGTGATGAGTTTGAATGATGGATTTGAAGCCCAACTCTTGCTTTCCAGCTTTGTGAGCTTGGGCAAACTGTTTAGCTTTTGTGCTTTGGTAGCTGTTTAATGACATACTATAGCGCTTGACAAAAGTAAGTGTTGAATTTATTTTTTATTGTAACTAATATTGCATGTTTAATCCCCAGGATTTCTGGTACTCTCTTTTTGGTACTTTATTCTCTCTCTTCTTACTTACCTTGATTAGTATCTTGAATCAAGAACTTCCTGGGTCTCTATTCCAATACCTTTTTCTTAAGAAACGATTCCCTCACCTTTCTTATTGACAGAATAAAGAAAGAGAGCTTTTCTTTGCTTTTCCTCTTCTCTCATTCTCCTTCCTGGATTTCTGGTTAAGAAGAATAAATTAGAATAAGCAAAAAAGTTTTGAGGTAGGACATATATTTTAATGATTAACTCAATCAAGGTCTGTGCAGCTTTATTCTGGAGACTGATTCCTCTTCTCAAGTTGCGTATATTACAGTAAAGGTGAATGGATACACACACACACACACGTATGTATTTGTATATGTGTGCAGAGGATGTTTTCTTAAGAAGAAACTAGATCATAGAGTGCTTTAAAATCAGTTAATCACTTAGCATGCTTATGAATCTGAAGTTAGTGGGATGTTTGCATTGAATATTCTGAAGTTAATGAGGTATTCTAAATTAATTTTAACTTCTGAGTCTCCAGGAAAGCTTTCAGAATTTATACTTACCACCCAGGTGAGAAGTTGCAGTAGAATAAAAGGGAATCTTTCCCAAACTTGTGGAATTTTAGAGTCGGAACGGGCCTTAGACATTCCAGTGCTTCATTTGCCACATGAGAAGGCTGATATCTGAACCAAACAGATAATTTCAGAACCTCTGGATACCAAACTTGTGAAGCTAAAACAGAAATGTCAACTTGGGATTTAGAGGAAAATAATAATGTGTAGAAACGGTTTTGAAAAAAAGGTTTTAGATATTTTTGTGCTCCGTGTTTTCCTGCATATGTCTCCCTTTTCTCTGCCAAGCTGCTTTTCACACCCGGTCCTTGGACTCTTTGAGCACTTCCCTGCCATATAATTGACTTTCAGAAATTGAATGAAGCTGTAAATGTCGAAGCAGGACTGGCCATAAGAGTCTCTTAATATCTGGATAGTCCAGTCACAAAGGTCTTTACTGTCATTCAGCTGACTTTTGGCTCGCTAAATATAGCTGAATATCACAAATTCTAATTGTTAAAACCCTCCCTCATTTTAATTTGAACTAGAAAACTAGACAAAATTTGGTAAGAATAAATTTCAGCAAACTGTAGAATTATGATCTAGAATATCTCAAAATTTTATCCCATTTTACTTTGAATAATGTTAGAAATATACTATGCTAGGCTGTCAGTTGGATCCTTTTAGTACTACATAAGTAAGTTATAAATTACCTAAATTCCTCTCAGTACTTTCAGAGAAAGCTAACATTACCGTAATTGTGGAAAAATTAGAGACTGACCTAAAAGCTCCTCTGCTCCTTTTCAAATCTCCTCCTGGTTCTGCCTGCCTGCCTCCACTTCTGCCTCCACCATGTCCATCAGGGTGACCTAGCAGCCCTACAGGGTGTTCACCTCTGGCCCCTGGGCCTTCAGCAGTTGCTCCTACATGAGCAGGCCCAGGGCCTGCATCACCTCCTTGATTGTCTCCCGAGTGGGCAGCAGCAGCAGCTTCCAGGGTGTCCTGGGCACTGGCATGGGTCTGGCTAGAGGCTATGGTGGGGCCAGGAGTAGGGGAGGCATCACAGTCGTCACAGTTAACCAGAACCTGTTGAGCCACCTTAAGCTGGAAGTGGACCCCAACATTCAGGCCATGTGCACCCAGAAGAAGGAGCAGATTGAGACCCTCAAAAACAACTTTGCCTCCTTCATCGACAAGGTGCAGTTCATGGAGCAGCAAAACAAGATGCTGGGAACCAAGTGGAGCCTCCTGCAGCAGCAGAAGACGGCTCAGAGCAACATGGACAACATGTTCGAGAGTGACTTCAACAGCCTTCTGTGGCAGCTGGACACTCTGGGCCAGGAGAAGCTGAAGCTGGAGGCGGAGCTTGGCAACACGCAGGAGCTGGTAGAGAACTTCAAGACCAAGTACAAAAATGAGATCAATAACCGTACAGAGCTGGAGAATGAATTTGTTCTCATCAAGAAGGATGTGGATGAAGCTTATGTGAACAAGGTAGAGCTGGAGTCTCACCTGGAAAGGCTGACTGATGAGATCAACTTCCTTAGGCAGCTTTGTGAAGAGGAGATCCGGGAGCTGCAGTTCCAGATCTTGTGCACATCAGTGGTGCTGTCCTTGGACAACAGCTGCTCCCTGGCCATGGTCAGCATCATTGCTGAGGTCAAGGCCTGGTATGAGGAGACTGCCAACCGCACCCGGGCCAAGGCTGAGAGCATGTACCAGATCAAGTATGAGAAGCTGCAGACGCTGGCCTGGAATCATGGGGATGACCTGCGTTGTACAAAGACTGAGATCTCCAAGATGAACCGGAACATCAGCTGGCTCCAGGCTGAGATTGAGGGCCTTAAAGGCCAGAGGGCTTCCCTGGAGGCCACCATCTCAGATGCCAAGCCGCCCTGGGAGCTGAGCATTAAGGATGCCAATGCCAAGCTTTCTGAGCTGGAGGCTGCCCTACAGCAGACCAAGAAGGACATGTGTGGCCTCTGCATGAGTACCAGGAGCTGATGAATGTCAAGCTTGCCCTGGACATTGAGATTGCCACCTACAGGAAGCTGCTGGAGGGTAAGGAGAGCTGGCTAGAGTCTGGGATGCAGAACATGAGTATCCATATGAAGACCACCAGTGGCTATGCAGACGAGCTGAGCTTGGCCTACAGGGACTTAACAAGCCCTGGCCTCACCTATGGCCTGGGCTCCAGCTTTGGTTCTGGCAGGGGCTGGAGCCAGCTCCTTCAGCTGTACCAGCTCCTTCAGGGCTGTGGCTGTGAAGAAGATCAAGACCTGTGATGGAAAGCTGGTGTTCAAATCCTCTGATGTCCTGCCCAAGTGAAGGGCCACAGCAGCCCCACCCAGTCTACCCACCCTGGGGCTGCCCCAGAGCCTGTTGGAGAGGCTGTAGTGCAGGGCTGCACAGGGAACAGGACACCCACCTGTTTTAGTCCCTTTTCACACTGCTTATAAAGACATACCCAAGACTTGGAAGAAAAAGAGGTTTAATGGACTTACAGTTCCACAAGGCTGGAGAGTCCTTACAATCCACCACACCCAGTGAAAATTTTTAAAAAATAATTATAACTGGCTGAGGCGGGTGGATTACCTGAGGTCTGGAATTTGAGACCAGCCTGGCCAACGTGGTGAAACCCCATCTCTACTGAAAATATAAAAATTAGCTGGCTGTGGTGGCACATGCCTGTAATCCCAGCTACTTGGGAGGCTGAGGCCGGAGAATTGCTTGAGCTTGGGAGACGGAGATTGCAGTGAGCCAAGATCGTGCCACTGCACTCCAACCTGGCCAACAGAGCGAGACTGTCTCAAAAAAAAAATAAATAAATAATAATAATAATTGTTATTTTAGGAAAGAAGGGAAAATGGAATCATACAAAATGCTCATTTAAAACCATAAAAGGCAGAAAAAGAATGGAAGGCAAAAAAAGAACAAAGAACAAGGACAACAAATAGAAAAACAGTAACAAATATGGTAAATAGTATTAAAACTATATCAATAATCCTTTCAATATCAGTAGACTAAAAGTACCAATTAAAAGACATATTGTACGAGTGGATCAAAAAATAAGACTCAATATACATTGTCTACAAGAAACCCACTTTAAGTGTAAATACACATCTAGATTAAAAGTAAATAGAGATAGGTGTACCATGTTAACATTAATCAAGAAAAGGCATTGGTAGCTATAGATGGAGCATAGTTCAGAGCAAGGAAAATTACCAGGGATAAAGAGAGACATTACATATGATAATGGGATCAATTCTCCAAAAAGACATATGCAATGGTTAATTTTAGGTGTCAACTTTACTGGGTTAACAGATACCCAGATAGATGGTAAAACATTATTTCTTGGCATGTTTATGCAGGTGTTTCTGGAAGAGATTGGCATTTGAATCAGTAGACTGAGTAAAGAAGATGTGCCCTCACCCATGTAAGTGGGCATCATTCAATCTGTTGAGGGCCCCAGTAACAGAAAGGTAGAGAACAGACAATTTGCTTTCTCTTCTGGAGCTTGGACATCCATTTTCTTCTGCCATCAGACATCAGAACACTAGGTTATTGGGCTTTTGAACTCTAGGATTTACAACAGTGGCCCTTCAGGTTCTCAGGTCCTTTAGCCTTGGACTGAGTTACAATATCGGCTCCCCTAGTTCTCAGACCTTTGGACTCAGACTGAGTTACAGCGCTGGCTTTACTGATTCTCCAGCTTGAGACTTATTACTTCTATAACAGCATAAGCCAGTTTCCATTAAAAATTATACATATATACACATGTATGTGTATATGTATCTATAGCTATACATCTTCTACATCTTCTATTAGTTCTGTCTCTGTGGAGAGCCCTAATACAGGTAACAATCTTTAATGTGTATGCACCATTAGAGCATTAAAACACATGAGGCAAAAACTGATAGAATTGCAAGAAAAAATGATGAATCCACTAATATAATAGGAGATTTCACCCCTCCATCATAAATAGACCCAGCAGGCAGAAAATCAGTACGGACATAATTTAACTCAACACAACAATGAATCAACAACTGGATATGATGAACATCAGTAGACTGCTACATGTAACAGCAGCAGAATACACATTCTTCTCAAGCTCACATGAAACACTCACCAAGATAAATTATATTCTGGAGAATAGAACACATCTTAACCAATTTAAAGGACTAGAAATCATATGGTGTGTGCTTTGGAATTAAACTAGAAGTCACTAACAGAAAGATAGCTGGAAAATCCCCGATACTTGGAGATTAAACAGCACACTTCTAAATAACTCTGGGTCAAAGAAGAAATGTCAAGATAAATTTTTTAATATTTTGAACTAAATAAAAGTGCAAACACAACTTACCAGAATTTGTGGGATACAGTTAAAGCAGTGATTAGAGAGAAATTATAGCATTGGATGCATATATTAGAAAACAAGAAGGTTCTAAAATCAATCATCTAAGCCTCCACCTTACAAAACTTAAAAAAAAAAAAAAAAAAAAAAAGCAAATTAGAATGAAAATAAGCAGAAGAAAGGAAATACAGTAGCTCTCCACCCACCTTATCCAGAGTTTGCTTTCTGCAGTTTCAGTTGCTTATGGCCAACTAAGGTCTGAAAATACTAAGTGGAAAGTTCCAGGAACAACCAATTCATACATTGTAAATTTTGTGTCATTCTGAGTAGCGTGATGAAATCTCATGCCATCCCACTTTGTCCTTCTTGAAACATGAACCATTCCTTCGTCCACCATCTGTATGCTGTAGATGCTACCTACTTGTTAGTCACTTAGTCATGCCACCTAGTCACTTAGCCATGTCAGTTGTCAGATTGTTGTGGTATTGCAGTGCTTCTGTTCAAGTAACCCTTATTTTATTTAATGATGGCCCCAAAGTACAAGACTAGTGATATACAAGACTACTTTGAATATGCCAAAGAGAAGCCATAAAGTACATTTTTTAAGTAAATAGGTAAAAGTTAAAGTCCCAGCACATTATTCTGTGGATATCAACACACAGATTTTGGAGTTTAAATGGACAGGGCGGTAAACCTGAAAATAGCCAACACAGTATTGGAGGAGAAGAACAAAGTTGGAGGACTGACATTACCTAACTTTAAAACTTACTGTAGAGCCACAGTAATCCAGACTGTGGTATAGGCAAAGGAATAGACAGATCAATCAATGGAACAGAATGAAGTGCCCAGAAGTAGACCTACATAAACAAAATCAACTAAATTTTGACAAAGGAGCAAAGGCAAAACAATGTAGTAAAGACAGCCTTTTCAACAAATAGTGCTGGAACAACTGGACATGCAATTGCAAAAAATAAGAAGAAGAAACGAATGTAGACACAGACCTTATACTATTTACAAAAATTCACTCAAAAAGGATCACAGACCTAAATGTACATCACAAACTATAAAACTCCTAGCAGATAATTTAGGAGAAAATCTAAATTACCTTGGGTTTGATGATCAGTTTTTCTGATACAAGATCAAAGGCATGATCCCAGAAATAATTGATAAGCTGGACTTTGTAAAAATTAAAAAGTTTTGCTCTGTGAAAGATGCTGTCAAGAGAATGAAAAGATAGGAGAAAATATTTGCAGAGGACATAACTGATAAAGGACTTTATCCAAAATATACAAAGAACTCTTAAAACTTAATGATAAGGCCAGGTGTGGTGGCTCACGCCTGTAATCCCAGCACTTTGGGAGGCCAAGGCAGGCAGATCACTTGAGGTCAAGAGTTTGAGACCAGCCTAGCCAACATGGTGAAACCTCTACCTAATTCTCTACTAAAATACAGAAATTAGCTAGGTGTCGTGACGGGTGCCTGTAATCCCAGCTACTTGGGAGGCTGAGGCAAGAGAATCACTTGAACCGGTGAGGTGGAGATTGCAGTCAGCCAAGATCATGCCACTGCACTCCATCCTGGGCAACAGAGCAAGACTCCCTCTCAAAACAAGCCAACAAAAACCACAAAAACAAAACTCAATAATAAGAAAGGAACTCAATTAAAAATGGGCTGAAGACCTAAACAGATACCTCACCATGTTCAGATTGGCCAAAAGATTGGACACCACTGTTCTACATCATATGTCATCAGGGAAATGCAAATTAAAACGAGATACCACTAAATATCTGTTAGAAAGGCCAAAAGGCAGAACGCTGACAAAAGCAAATGCTGATGAGGATGTGAATCAACAGGAACTCTCATTCGTTGCTGGTGGGAATGCAAAATCATACAGCCACTTTGGAAAACAGTTTGGCAGTTTCTTACATATTCCTTGGTATTTACCCCTAGGAGTTGAACACTTAGGTCCACACAGAAACCTGCATGTGGATTTTTATAGAGGTTTTATTCATAATTGCCGAAACTTGGAAGCAAACAAGATGTCCTTTGGTAGGTGAATGGCAAAATAAATTGTGGTACATCCAGACAATGGAATATTATACAGCACTAAAACATGAGCTATGAAACCATGAAAAAAGACATGAGGGAAACTTAAATACATATTACTGCATGAAAGAAGCCAGTCTGAAAAGGCTGCATACTACCTGATTCCAACTACATGATGTTCTGGAAAAGGCAAAATTACGGAGACAGTCGAAAGATCAGTGGTTGTGAGGGTTTAGGTGGAGCACAGAGGACTTTTAGAGAGTGAAACTACTGTAAGACACTGTAATGATGGATGGATGGCATTATATGTCCGAATCCACAGGATGTACAGCACTAACAGTGAACCCTAATGTAGATATGGACTTTGGGTAACAATCCTGTGTCAATGTAAGTTTCGTGATTGTGATAAATACACCATGGCGGTGGATGTAGATAATGGGAGAGTGCGTGCATGTTTCGGGACTGGGTATATATGGGAAGTACTTGGGTTCAGTTTTACTATGAACCTAAAACTTCTCTGAAAAATAAAGTTTATTTTTAAAAAAAAACAGAATACTTAATTTTTAACTGGAAATATAGTTTCTCCTCCATGAGAATTCAAAATCATAAGTGAACCCAAGAAAGTCTATGAGTTTTGTGTTTGTTTGCTTTTTTACTGAAATAAAGGCAGCATACCAAATAAAGAGAAAATCAAGAATATTTTCTAAATGGTTTTGCATGACTGTCCCCAAATTGCAGTTTATATGTGGCTTATAAATTTATCTTTTTTTTGAAACAGGTAATAATACATATTTGGAAGCATTTTTTTTTCTAATTTGGTTCTGCACAAATATGCTTTTCAGATATTTTGATTGAGTCATTGATTCATGCATTCTAGAAAGTCCTGACTTAGAATTGAGGGATGATGAGTTGTAGTGTTTTGTATTTAACAGACATATTTAAACTGACTTGACTCTCAGATTGTTTTACAGTAATTAAGGTGATTATATTCATGTAGGACTTTTGAATTGAGCAGGGTATGAAGGCAGAAGGTAATTCTCCCTTATTCTCATACATTTGTAATCTATACTAAGGTCTTCTGTTGTAAAATAGGGTATAATTGAGCTGTTGTATGATTTAAGGAGAGAGTCCTAAAGGAAAAACTAAGTTATGTCCAAGCTGAAACTTTACATTGTAAGTACTACATCCTTTAAAATATTTTTATAGGGAAAAAATGTGCCCTTGGTTATTCATAGTTACCTAAAGGGCCAGTGTTCAGATACTGACAAAGGTATTTTAAGGAGAGCAATGCTGTAGGTGACTGACTGTTCTAGCTAGATTGTGCTGTCTGATCCAGTAAGGTTATCAATCTCTCTGCTATAAAGCATTGTGGTCAGTTTGCAATTGGTGTGAAATATAATTTGGATAATTACATTTGTATATATAATTTTATATGAATGATATACATTTCATAATATAACCTATCTGAAGCACATAGTAGGACTCTCTGATCTGCAGTTTCGCCTTCTGTAGTTTCAGTCACTCAAGGCCAGTTGTGGTCCAAGAAAATATTACAATATTGTGAAAGAGAGCGACCACATTCTCAAAATTTTTATATCAGTTTATTGTTATAATTGTTCTATTTTATTATTAGTAATTGTTGTCAATCTCTGCCTAATTTACAAATTAAACATTATAATAGGTATGTATGTATAGGAGAAAGACATAGTATATATAGGGTTCCATATTATCCACGGTTTCAGGCATCCACTGGAGGTCTTACAATGCATCCTCTGAGGATAAGGGGGACTACTGTATTATTGGCACCATCAACAATTATTTTCATGTTACAAATTATAATCTCTGTGCTCTCTAAAACAAAACAACTAGTAGAATTCTTTGGACTTGAGTGTGTTTATAAAGGATTTTATTTCATTTTTCCCCCTGCTGTACTGCTCAATTTTATTATTTTATTTCAATAACTCTTTCAGTAGCTCAACTTTGAGATTTAGCCCTAAGAGAAGAGCTCAGGTATATCCTGGCAAGAGAAATTGCTATTTCAGAAATAAAAGTAACTCAGTATAAGTTTTTGGTGTATTTTTAAGTTTAACATTCTGGAAAACAGCACTGACATTTTTACTATTCATTCATTCATTCAACAGATATTTTTAAAATTCTAATGTAAATGCCAGGCACTACTTTAAGTAGTCCAGTAGTAACAAAAATACATCCCTCCAGGGGTTCACATTCTGATGCAATGTGTTAGTAAGCAGAAGGAAAAGTTTCATTGTTAATAGAATTCTGCAGCAGTATGCTTCTCTCCAACTTGGCACTTTTAAGGAAATATTTCCTCGAAAGCTGTGCTGTCCAATTTGAGAGCCACTAGCCACAGGTGGCTACTGAGCACTTGAAATGTGACTAGTTCAAGCTGAGATGTGCTGTAAGTGTAAAATACACACTAGAGTTCAAAGAATTGTATGAAAAACCATGTAAAAGTTCTAATGAATAGTTTTTATTGATTACATTTTGAAATTAAAATGGTTTTTTGCATACATGTGGATTAAATAAACTATTAATACAAGTAATTTCTGTGGTTTCTTTTCACTTTTCTACTTTTCTTTTTTTTTTTTTCTTTTTTTTTCCAGACGGGGTCTTGCTCTGTTGCCCAGGCTGGAATACAGTGGTGTGATCATACCTCACTGCAGACTTGAACTCCTGGGCTCAAACAATCCTCTGGAGGCACAAACCACCCATGCCCAGCTAATTTTCAAAATATATTTGTGTATAGATGGGGTCTCACTATGTTGCCCAGATTAATAGTGAACTCCTGGCCTCAAGCAATCCTCCTGCCTTAGCCTCCCAAAGTGCTGGGATTACAGGCATAAGCCACTGTGCATGGCCTTCTTTTTACTTTTCTTAATGTGGCTTCTAGAAGTTTTAAATTACATATGTGGCTTGTATTTGTGCCTTGCATTATATTTCTACTGGATAGTTCTGCTCTAAGGATTGCACTTACTTTCCATAAAAATTAAGATCTAATTTCATTAAGTCAAAGTTCTTATTAGAAATGATATTACTTGATCTTTTAAAAATAATGAATGTACTCTGTTAATATTGTAGTCCTGTTACTGAAATTTGAATACAGGTGTAAGGTTGCAGTAACCTAATAAGACCAAAATCATTTGATTTTTTTTTCCATGTCTCTCCTGTTTGAACTTCGGTGACTCTTCACAAAATAGTACGGTAAGAAAATTATTTCCATCCATTTCAGGCTTTTGCAGACTTTCTGCATTAACAGAGTTATGGACAGCAGACTTAGTGTCCTTTGCTTGTGAGAGCCTCTCTAGCCGCCATGGCTGGCAGGTTGCCAAGGGTGCCTACTGCACCCTGGCTTGTCCTAGGGAGCCTAGACATGAGCTCTGTGAGAGCCATGCTCCTGGGGCTGCTCCCTACTCCTGTTTTTAGAAACAAGCATATAATTACTTCATTGATAACAGTCACAGTGGAGCCTGGCAATGATGAAAGGAAACAGAGAAAGAAAAAGAGAAAGCAGGAAAAGAAAGGTGGGATGATTTTTTCCTGTAGGGTAGAGTTCATTTCCATGGCTTGATTTCACGCAGGAAGTGGTGGTGTACAATTCTGTTGGAACTTTCTTTTCAGCACAATTAAGAATTATAATGAAGTAAAATGTTTAATCCAACATATGTTAATTTCTTTTTGGATTTTAATAAAGTTCCTTATTTTTCTCAAAATTGCTGAATATCTGACAGAGCATAAATCAATCATATTCTAAAAAAGGGAAGAGAGAACTAGAATCATGTACTAGATAGAAAAGATGCATTATAAACTTTCTAAGGTTAGATATTTTAGCAAACTAGTGTTAAAATTATCTTTACCTTTTGTGTTCTTCTTAAGAAATATGTTTTCAGTATCGCTCAACACTTACAGTCATAAGTGTATATATAGTTCTTAACTTGCAGAACTCTGTTCCCTATAACCTAACACTCATCACACTTAAACTTTTTATTTTATTTTTTTATTTTTATTTTTTGAGATGGAGTCTTGCTCTGTTCAGCCCAGGCTAGAGTGCAGTGGCACAATCTTGGCTGCAACCTCTGCAACCTCTGCCTCACGGGTTCAAGTGATTCTCCTGTCTCAGCCTCCCAAGTAGCTGAGATTACAGGTGTGCGCCACCACACCCAGCTAATTTTTGCATTTTTAGTAGAGATGGGGTTTCACCATGTTGGTCAGGCTGGTCTCGAACTCTTGACCTCATGATCCGCCTGCCTCGGCCTTCCAAAGTACTGGGATTACAGGTGTAAGCCACCATGCCCAGCCCACACTTAAACTTTTAATACCATCACTTAGCCAGGAATCTCCCAGGGCTACTTTAGGTTTAGATTTATTCCATTGTCCATTTCTACTTTACCCCCACCTATAAAAGAAGACACATTCACAACCGGTGGTAGAGAAACTGGTTTATATGCTCCTCTTAGAATAACTCTTCAGGCTTTGTCACAGCCCTGGGTTCATGCATGATAAAGTAGACAGCAACACCACCATATAGTGCAGAGGAATGGAAAGAGAGTAAATGGAAAAGGAGATGAAAATAGACCAAGTGGAGAAAGGCCTGGTCAAAAAAGGAAGAAAAGGAAGGTCACTATGGAATAATAGAGAGTTGAAAAATGAAGTGACACCCAATAACAGGACAGGTAGGAAAAGAAGTAGGTAAGGGGGAGATAGATACTCTCCCTTAAAAGAGTCTGGGGAATAAGGAAAAAAGAAAACTGGCCATATCTCATCTAAATATAAGAAATTAAAGGTCATTGTTAATAGAATTCTGCAGGAGTGCACTTCTCTCCAACTTGTCATCTTGTCATTTTTTTTTTTTTGGACAGAGTCTCGCTCTGTTGCCCAAGCTGCAGTGCAGTGGTACAATCTCGGCTCACTGCAACCTCCACCTCCCAGGTTCAAGCAGTTCTCTGCCTCAGGCTCCCAAGTAGCTGGGATTACAGGCACCTGCCACAGCACCCGGCTAATTTTTGTATTTTTAGTAGACACAGGGTTTTATCATGTTGGCCAGGCTAGTCTTGAACTCCTGACCTCATGATCCACCCGCCTCGGCCTCCCAAAGTGCTGGGATTACAGGTGTGAGCCACTGCACCCGACCCAACTTGTCATTTTCAAAGAAATATTTCCTCTAAAGTCGTGCTGTCCAATTTGCGAGCCACTAGCCACCTCATCTAAATGTAAGAAATTAAGTGAAAGTTGCAATAGTGAGTATCTTAGATAATATCTAGTCTGAACGCAAGAGGACTAATTAGCCAGCCCAGAATCTCAAGATTCTTTAAACCAACTGTGCCTAATTTACAGAGTTTATAACTCACATGTTAAACCCTGAAATACTTATCGTGATGGCTATATGGGAACTCTGACCTTTTATAGTTATTTCAATGACCTTGTGGCTTACATGTTAAGTAAACATTTTTAAATACTCTATTATGCCAAATCTAATTCCCATTTATTTTTCTTATATTTCCCTTGGTTTACCACTTTTTAGGGAATTTTTGTATTTTAACCCCTCATCAATAATAGAAGCAAAGTCTAGAAATGTATTTAACAGTCTGAATTTAACCTAAATGTTATGATAGGCAGAAGTCAAGCAAAGACTGTTTTTACTCTTTAGTGTTGGGATAACTAAAAGGGGTGTTTAGCCAACAAGATGTGGTTTCTTTCAGATTTGGAAATATTATTTCCAAATTCTAAATTAATGAAACAATTTTTCATTTAATGAACAAAAGCCACAAGCCTTATTTTATTTCAGCCTCTAAAATTAAATTGATTGTGGCTGCTGTCAAACACAGACAACTTCACTTTGGTATCCTTGAATGAGTGTAGTTGTAGAATGAAAAACTATTGGTTCATTTTTTTAATATTAATGTTAAGTTTTTGCTATTATGTCAAAAGTACTTTCCAATCTTAATTTCTTAGTGTCTGGAGTCCTGGGTATTGATTTCCAAGTTCTTTTAACTTAGAATAGCTCATATAAGCTGAAAAACAATTTATTCCCTTATTAAGCTTCTTTCTTCAGAAAAGTACCCAATTTACGGTCTGCATTTTAAGAATTATTAACAAATATCCTAATGAAAATTTGGGAAAAGGAGTGTGGATAGATTTAAACATAAAAATTATGGAGAATAGTTCTAACAGGGTTTGAATTATAGCAACAATGAATTGTGTAAGAAGTTAATCTTATTTTTAAATTTTCTAAATGGGACAATCAGAGACAACTTGGTTGTAGTGTGGAAACCAGTAGGGACCTTGGGAAGCTGCCAAACCCTTTCTAGCTCTGGGCTCACCTGTAAGAACTGCTGATTCCTATGGGAACACTTGGACAATCCAATACCTGAATGTTAACCATCAATTAACCCAGTAAACCTGCAAAATGGAAACGAAGATTTGTTTTCACGAGTTTCACATGGTTATTTGAAGTAAGGAAAATTTCAGCTATTTATAGTTCTGTCTTAACTTTTTCCTCTCTTCATTCTTTTCCTCTCATTTTTTGTAGCACTTCTGGGGCCCGGTAGCCAACTGGGGTCTTCCCATTGCTGCCATCAATGACATGAAAAAGTCTCCAGAGATTATCAGTGGGCGGATGACATTCGGTAAGAATGCAGATTTGGATAATTGGGAGAACTTTCAACATAGTAGAGCTCCTGCTTGCATTTCAAGATTGTAGCACCAGATGTTACAGTCACTATCAGAAAGTCACATACAGAATGTGATGGCATGGAAGAGTGTTACTTCTCCATGTGAGTAAGAAACAAGATTAATTAGAAATATTTATCTAGGAAGTAATAACATCTTATTTGCCTTTCAGATTTAGCACAACCAACTGAAGAATGTGTCATCTGAATCATTCTAATAGTCACTCTAATGATTTATATTGTGAACTTTTTTGGGGGAAAGTGTTATTAAACTTACTTGAAACCCTGATATTTGAACATAAAACTGTTGTGGAGGGAATAAATAATTCTTTCATATAATGAATGGATTATAAGCAACTCTAGGAGATAAAAAAGAAGTGGCTAGAATGAATTTCAGCCTACTCTTGCTCTGAAATATGTTCCTTAAATGTTTAAATAATTAACAAAAATGCATAGCAGTACAGTAAAATTTTTTATGAGCTTCCTATTCATACAGGCATTTAAGTAACAACTTTTATCTGTCAAAGGCTTTCGCAGAAGAGGTTCTTTTTTATCAAGGCAATGGAACTGTTCATCTCTGTGGTCCTATCAACTCTCTCAGTTTTCTAAGTTATTGATTATCTTTGCTCTGCTATTTTTGGCAGCCCTCTGTTGCTATTCTTTGACATTCATGAGATTTGCCTACAAGGTACAGCCTCGGAACTGGCTTCTGTTTGCATGCCACGCAACAAATGAAGTAGCCCAGCTCATCCAGGGAGGGCGGCTTATCAAATACGAGTAAGCAGATTTCAATTTAGCTACTTTCTTTTCAGGAATTTGAGGAATTGGGGTGAATGAAACTAAACTCTTGTCTGAGGGAGTACTTGGGGACTGGAGTGTGTATAGATGTGCTTTAGCAGTTGGGGAAACCACTTAATAAAACATGCAAGTTAACATGAAGTAGGATACAGGCTGAGCATCCCAAATCCAGAAATCTGAAATGCTCCAAAATATGAAACTTTTGGAGTGCCAACATGACACTCAAAGGAAGTGCTCATTGGAGCATTTCAGATTTTGGATTTTCAGTTTAGGGATGCTCAACTGGTATAATCCAGTTATTCCAAAATCTGAAAAAATCTGAAATATGTCTGGGCCTAAGCATTTCAGATGAGGGATACCCAGCCTACATTACTGTTTTTTAAGTTGCAAGTTGAAATAAATGTTATGTAAAAGTGTCTTTTTAAAGCCATCCAAAGCCCTTGTGATTGGCATTGAAATGTTGTTTCTCATTGAATTTTTGTTTCTTTCCAGGATGACTAAAAAGGCATCTGCATAACAATGGAAAATGAAGAACAAGGTCTTGAAGGGACAGCATTGCCAGCTGCTGCTGAGTCACAGATTTCATTATAAATAGCCTCACTAAGGAAAATACACTGAATGCTATTTTTACTAACCATTCTATTTTTATAGACATAGCTGAGAGTCTCTAAACCAACTCTCTGCTGCCTTACAAGTACTAAATATTTTACTTCTTTCCATAAAGAGTAGCTCAAAATATGCAATTAATAATTTCTGATGATGGTTTTTTCTGCAGTAATATGTATATTATCTATTAGAATTTACTTAACGAAAAACTGAAGAGAACAAAATGTGTAACTACCAGCACTTAAGTACTCCTAATTCTTGACATTGTCTTTAATGACCACAAGACAACCAACAGCTGGCCATGTACCTAAAATCCTGTCCCCACTGTTTAAAAATGTTATCTGTGTATCTCCATGCAGTGTGTATATTGAGATGCTGTAACTTAATGGCAATAAATGATTTAAATATTTGCTAAATGAGTATGATTAAATATCTCGCTGCATTCCGTAGGAAACTGCAGAATAGTGTATATGAAAAGACAATTATAGGTGAAAATGGAGCTCCTTGAAAACTATGGAGACGGCTGGAGGAAATGCAGAGCTGGAAGACCAGTGTTTTCTGGAAATCATCGACAGTCCAGCTACGCAGAATGCATTCTTTCTCTTATGGGCAAGTGTTATTAATAGAAATGCCCCTCAGTCACTGAGACTCAGGCCAGTCACGTGAGTGTTCTGGGCTTCTCTTTCTCCATCTGTAAAAAGTTGCACAGGCGATTCCTGTGGTGATCTAAGAATAATGCTGCTTTCCCGAGAAAGCTGTTGAGATTGCAGTCCCACAGGAATGGGCTGATCCTGTGAGGAATCAACTTTCAGGGGAGGGATGGAACCGCTGACTAGGAGCTGCTCCGGAGAGGTCTGACCAAATGACTGAAAATATTCTAAGAGCATAGTCCTGACTTCTTATTTCACATTATACAGTTAAGTTAGGGTTTTTTAAAAAATCCAACTTGAATCTGATTACAGTTTCCCATTCTCTATGTAGTGGCAGATGAGGGCAGCAGAGAAGCCCATGCTGAGCAAAGGGGAAGTCCGTGAGGTGCAGTCTCCCTCAAGGGTCCATATTCTGTCACCTCTTTTTCTTTTTTTGAGACAGGGTCTCGCTCTGTGGCCCAGGCTGGAGTGCAGTGGCGTGATCACAGCTCACTGCAACCTCCACCTCCTGGGTTCAAGTGATTCTTCTGCCTCAGCCTCCCAAGTAGCTGGGACTACAGGCACATGTCACCACACCCGACTAATTTTTGTATTTTTAGTAGAGGCAGGGTTTTGCCATGTTGGCCAGGATGGTCCCGAACTCCTCGCCTCAAGTGATCTGCCTGCCTCCCAAAGTGCCAGGATTACAGGCGTGAGTGAGCCACTGCACCCAGCTTCATATTCTGTCACTTTTCTTTTCTTTTTAAGGTGCTATACAGTTCACAAAGCATTGTCATATGTGTTCTATCTGGGCCTCTCACAGCACTGTGGAGCAAGCTGGGCATTTATAGATGAGCGGACAGGCTGTGAAGCTGTGAAACACCTGTATTTGGCAAGGCCAGGGCGCACACCTGTCTGGGGATGCTGCTCCTGCCACACTGCAGCTGGGACCACGGCAGGACAGACTCTGCAGGAACCCTGCCACACCACAGCTCCGTCAGGCTCAGCTTCCACAGTTAAGTACAGCTGAGTGTGGTGAAAAAAACTAGCATGAAGTGCTATAGATTGGTTAAATTAAGTTAAAACCACTTGTTCTACTTTATCATACAAGTAATAATACTTGTGAGACATCTTAACTCCACAGAGACACAGGGCATACAGTGCAGCAGCTGAAGCCCTCATAGGTCTCCTCCACCTTTGGCCTATCCCTGTGGAGTCAGCCCCTGTCAAGGATTTTTGGCTTGAGGTCTTTCTCTTCATCACCTTGGAAAAACTCCCAACCTGCTAGGCTTTATTGCTGGGTAAGAAGCAAGGGGATTTTCCCACCTCCATTTCAGAGATTGGCCAGCTCCCTGAAGGCATGGCCTTGTCGGTCAGCCAGGTGGAAGCTTGCAGAGCACCAGGGACCAGGAGCAGATACTGCAGGGGATTCGAGCAGGAACAGGCCCTGATAGAAACCAAGGCAACAGTTTGGTTCCGTGGACTTTCCTGGTACTCCCGAGGAGAGAATATGGAGAGACAGAGGCCAGTAAGGTCATTCCTGCTGGCCAAAACCTGCCTCCGAGCTGAGGGAATCCTGCAAGTGTGCAGATGCAGTCAAAGCAGGCACAGGTGCAGGAGTGGCGTGGAGTCTGCTCCCTCAGGGCCACAGCTTCTGACTGGGCCTGAGAGAAAGTGACGAGGGACTCACTGGGGAAAGGACTGAACAGCACTAGGCCCACTTAAGGGTCACTGGAAGCTTTTAACTGTCGTACTTCCTCTTTCCGCACAGAGCCCTGAGCGCTTGCAAAGATGAAGGTAAGAATGCAAAAGGCACCTGAGTAGAAGCAGTAGGAAAGGATGTGAGACTTTTTCTGCTGTCAGAATTTGATTCCTAATTTCACACAGCATTGAGACCAGTCATGATAAACTATATTCCAGAACAAGAGTTTTTGGGGTTTTTTGCATTGTTTTGTTTGAGATGGAATCTTGCTGTGTTGCCCAGGCTGGAGTGCAGTGGCACCATCTTGGCTTGCTGCAACCTCTACCTCCCAGGTTCAAGCAATTCTCCTGCCTCAGCCTCCTGAGTAGCTAGGATTACAGGTGCACACCACCATGCCCAGCTAATTTTTGTATTTTTATTTAGTAGAGACAGGTTTTCACCATGGTGTCCAGGCTTGTCTCGAAGTCCTGACCTTGTGATCTGCCCACCTTGGCCTCCCAAAGTGCTGGGCTTATAGGCATGAGCCACCGCACCCAGCCCAGAACAAGAGTTTTTAATGGTTCTTGGTTGCTTTAAGTTTACCATATCCAATGTCTTTTGTTAGCAAAAAGCGCACTCAGAACACCTCGGAATTCAGCTTATAAGCAATAGCCTTATCAAAAGGAGACCGACCTGTTCTTTAAATTGTTTTTCTCTGGACTTTAGAGGTGGAAGACTTCCCAGGCAAGGCTGATTCCTAGGCCCCGGGCAAGCTCTTGCTGCTCTTTCATCCTGGGAATTTCCAGAGCTTGCCTTCCAGAGACAGGTGAAATACATTGTCACATTTGGTAAATGTTTGGTTTGTACTATGAGAGCAATATGTATGATAATGTTTCATCTTAAAGACTGGAAATCCGATCTGGTCTCTTTAGTATAGTTTCAGAAATCATTGCTTTAGTATTTTGATGTGTATTAGTGGAGAACACTGCTGGCAATGCAAATGCATTAACCATTAGAGAGTCAGCATTTAAAGTAATCATAGGTGATAAGTAAAATGTGAAAACTCAAAGATTGGGCTGACCAGAACTTGGTTACTTTAAAAGCCTAGCAATATATATTCAGAATTTAAACTGCCATATAACATTCTTTCTCAGAATAACTCTCAAGAACTCAAAATGCTTTTCATTTAAATGACAAAATATAAGGAAAGGAGACTCAAATGAGTCCTGACTCACTTCCAAGATGAAGTTCATACTAGTTGTGAACAGTAAAGTGTCATGTTGGTTTCAGCTCCAGAGGCAGTGCTTTTCTTTGTTACAATAAATTCATGGGGCAGAGCTAACAATTGGGAAATTCTTCCCGCACGAGCAAACATTCTCCACCTAGACAGTGGGAATCCTGGCACCAGGCAGCGTGACTGCAGGCTGCATGCTCAGTGAGAGTGGCCCATGTGTGGGGGTGGTGGAGAAATCAACGGCCTCTTGTTTCATCATTATCCTCTGACTGCACTTGGCTTACTATGACATAGCTCAGTTTTGTCAGCTCTCTTCCCCCACTCCACGTAGCAATGGTGAATTTCTGCCATTCCGAACTCCAAGTTGGGTTCAGTTACTCTTTTGCGTTTTTACATTTTTGGACTGGATTTCTCTGATGTTTTCTTAGATTAATTTGTATGGAGAATTTACAAGCCTTAACAAGAAAGCACAAGTTGTTGCAACATCTGAGGATACTCTGAAATTGCATCAGATTACTGAGAAGACACTAGATGGGCTCAAAAATAATCATTTCTCCTCTAAGGTCTAGAAGAGAAGTGCACTCTAGACTGCATTTAGACAGCAAAGCCTGAGCTGGCTCTGCCTGCAGCCCTGGCAGGTCAGTGTCCCCTGGGAATGTGGAGAGGGCACAGGCTGCAGATGTCTGTGGAGAGGAGCCACCCACAGTGAGAAAATTGCCGTCCTCCTGATCTTCCCTCAGACAGCTGCTGAGAACTGACCTAAACTGGGCTGGTCACATAGGACTCCCAGGGTTTTGCTGTTATTTTGTTTTTGGTGGATATAACAGAAATCATAGAAAAGTTGGTGAGGATTAGCTACTCCCTGACAACTTTATTATGAAAGTCACAGGTCAAAATCTGCCTTCCCTATAGACATGCGTTTAGCAAATGTTCATTAGCTAGTACATTAGCAGGAAGCACGACACCTTGCTGTTCTCCTATGTTCCTGATGAATCACAGCTCTTCTTCCTTTCAGGCTCTCTGAATGAGTCACCTGTCTGAGGCAGATAGGACAGTATTTCAGCCAAGACATAATTCCCACCTAAACTAACAATCCCATGGGGTAGCTTAATGGTGGTTTCCTACATCTAGTTATTAGATCATCTTCCATAGAGTAGACTCCATTAACTAAGTCTGTTCACTTATACACAAACATGGGTCCTAATGAAAAGGCAGGATAAATATTCAGTTCTTTCCTTCTATACCCAATTTTAAATATAAAGAATTGATGTGATTCATCACATAAACAGAATGAAGAACAAAAACCATATGATCATCCAATAGATGAAGAAAAAGCATTTGATAAAATCCAGTATTCCTTCATGATAAAAATCCTCAACAAACTAGACATCAAAGAAACATACCTCAGAATAATAAAAGCCATATATGACAGACCCACAGCCAACATCATAGTAAATGAGGAAGAGCTGAAAGCATTTCCCCTAAAAACTGTAAACTTTAAATATGCCCACTCTTCCCATGCCTATTCAACATAGTACTGCAGGTCCTAATCAAAGCAGTCAGGAAAGAGAAAGAAAGAAATGGCACCCAAATTGGAAAAAAGGAAGTCAAATTATCTCTGTTTGCTGATGACATGATCTTATACCTAGAAATCTCTAGAGACTCCTCCAAAAGATTCCCAGATTTGATAAATGACTTTGGTAAAGTTGCAGGATACAAAATCAACATGAAAAGATCAGTAGCATTTCTATATACCTACAACATTTAAGCTGAGAACAAAATCAAGAATGCAATCCCATTTACAATAGCCACACACATATACAAAATACCTAGGAATCCATTGAATCAAGGAGGTGAAAGATCTCTATAAAGAGAACTACAAAACACTGATGAAAGAAATTATAGATGAAACAAACAAATGGATAAACATCCCATGCTTGTAGCTGGAAGATGAATATTGTTAAAATGACCATACTGCCCAAAGCAAGATATAGATTCAATGCAATTCCTACCAAATTACCAATGTCATTTTTCACAGAATTAGAAAAAAAAATCTTAGAATTCATATGGAACCAAAAGAGTCTGAATAGCCAAAGCAATCTTAAGGAAAGAGAACAAAGCTAGAGGCATCATACTACCTGACTTCAAACTATACTACAACGCTAGAGTAACCAAAACAGCACAGTATTGGCACAAAAATAGACACATAAATCAATGGAACAAAATAGAGCACCCAGAAATAAAGCATCATACCTACAGCCAGCTGATCTTCAACCAAGTCAGCAAAAATATACACCAGGGAAAGGACACCCTATTTAATAAATAGTGCTGGAAAACTTGGAGAGCCATATGCAGAAGAATGAAACCAGACCCAAAGCTCTCACCATATACAAAACTTAAGATGAGTTAAAGACTTAAATGTAAGACCAGAAACTATAAAAAATCCTAGAAGAAAACCTAGGAAAAACTCTTCTGGACATTGGTCTAGGCAAAGAAGTTATCAGTAAGACTTCAAAAGCAAATGCAACTAACCAAAAATAGACATATGGGACTTAAATAATGTAAGAAGCATCTGTACAGCAAAAGAAATAGGCAACAGAGTAAACAGACAATGGGAAAAGGATACGAACAGACATTTTTCAAAAGAAGATACACAAGTGGTCAAAAAACGTGAAAAAATGTTCAACATCACTGATGAGAGAAATGCAAAGTAAAACCACAATGAGATACCATCTCACACCAGTCAGAATAGCTATTATTAAAAAGTCAAAAAACAACAGATGTTGGCGAGAATGCAGAGAAAAGAGGACACGTATACACTGTTGGTAGGAATGTAAATTAGCACAACATTCATAAAAACACGATAGAGATTGCTCAAGGACTAAAAATAGAGAAACCATTCAATCCAGCAATCCCATTACTAGGTATCTACCCAAGGGAAAAGAAATCATTAAAAAGATACCTGCTCTCATATGTTTATCACAGCATTATTTGCAATAACAAAGTCATGGAATCAACCTAAGTGTCCATCAACAGTTGACTGGATTCAGAAAATATAGCATATGTGACCCATGGAATACTATGCAGCCATGAAAAAAAAGAATGCAATGTCTTTTGCAGCAACATGGATAGAGCTGGAGGCCACTGTCATAATTAAAATGACTCCAAAACAGAAAATCAAATACCACATGTTCTCACTTCTATGTGGGAGCTAAATAATGGGTACACATGAACATACTGACACTGGGAACTCCATTTATAAAATCTGATGACTTTATCCTGCCACCTTGTGAAGAAGGTGCCTGCTTCCCTTTTGCCTTCTGCCATGATTGTAAGTTTCTTGAGGCCTCTGCAGCTATGCAGAACTGAGTCAATTAAACCTCTTTCCTTTAAAAATTACCCAGTCTCAGGTAGTATCTTCATAGCAGTGTGAGAACTGACTAATACATTCACTGAAAGCCCAGACTTCACCACTACCCAAAATATCCAAGTCACAAAACTGCACTTGTACCTCCTGAATCTATAAAAATAAAAATTAAAAGTTAAAAAGTAAGGAATTGGTGTAATAGCTATTTCAGTAGTGATAAATTATTTTGAATGTTTTCTGTTTTAAGCGTGATAACAGACTTCTGAATTTTCATAGATTTAATGGGTTTATATCAACTATGATACTATTCTCTTTGGCTCAAAGGTCCTACCTTTGGCCACTGGGAGCCCCTTAATGGTGTCCTTTTGATACGATCCCATCAATCTGAAAGCTTTCATGTTTGCTAGTACAAGATTCTCTTGCTCACCCAGTCCTTTCCTTGCCCCCAACATGAAAGGAAGAGACATTTCTCCAAGGAGCTCTGGCTGCGTTTATGAGGAGTGGTGTTTGTAGCCGGAAGGTGGACTCTTGGCACCCTTATGCTGCTAGGGGGACATTGCTTTTTGGCCATTTCAGTGGTCAGTGCTAGAAAGGTGTCTTTTTTAAAATCACAAGTTCATATTGATATTTACACTTCAACTCTAGTATTGTATTTCTACTTAATTTTAACTTGATTTTAGAATTGAATCTCTTTTCTCTTATACTGAATAGCATTATTTCTAATCACATAAACATTGTCTACTTACTTGCTTTAACAATATAATTTCACAATAACAATACCATTATTAACACAAACAGTGAAACTACTGAATACAATTTCAAAATTTTCTTTACAGTTTTTCTTTAGAATCTGTCCTAAGCATGTGTGGTTTAAGTGATAATAGTTCTAAATTCACTTGAAATTACCTTTTGCTGTGTGTTATGTAAGCACCTATCCAATGTAGACTTTAATGCAATTGTTAGTTTTATTTTCAGTGTACAGTTTCTGCATTCTAGCAGCTGCTAGTTCTTAGAAGGCTAGTCCTCTTCGCTACAGGAGGTGGGAGATCAGTCTACCATGAACTTCAAGACCATCTACCATCAGAGCAATTGGGCCTAAATGCTTCCATTCTTCATCATTTAGTCTGTCTACACCAATGAGTTCTGGATAAATAAACCAATTTCTGCCTTTTCCTTTTTCACTTTTTTTTTTTTTTTTTTTTTCCGCGATAAGGTCTTGCTCTGTGGCCCAGGCTGGAGTGAAGTGGCACAAACACAGCTTACTGCAGCCTCAACCTCCTGGGCTCAAGAATGTTCCCATCTCAGCTTCCCAAGTCACTGGGACTACAGATGCATGCCATCATGCCCAGCTCATTTTAAAATTTTTTGGAGAGATGGGTGTCTCACTATGTTGCCCAAGTTGGTCTTGAACTCCTGCGCTAGCTAAAGTAATTCTTCCACCATGGCCTCCCACAGTATTGGGATTACAGATGTGAGCCACCATGCCCGGTCTGCCTTTTACTGTTAATTTCAAGTGCTATTAGAACCTAGATATTTTAACTTTTTAATCTTGTCCTGAAAGATCATCCTGTGAAACTTTTATTTTGTGCCCTTTTTGAGTGATAACTTTTCTCTTTAAAAATAATCATATCCAACCTATCTAAATAGCATGCTATGTATTTTCTCATTATGGCTTATATTGTATAAATTCAAATAACTCTCAGTTAACATTCTCTTGACTTTATTTGAATCAGTGTTTAATTTTCCTATAGAGGGGCTTTAAGGAGATAGATGATGTTTTAAGATTCCACATGATGAGCAGAAGTGACAAATATAAACACAGCTTTTTAGGGTTTTGTCTGAAACCTCTTCACTTGTAAGTCAAAATACAGACTTTGCTTTTTGTGTATGTTTTCTAGTACAACTAAATACGTTTCAAATAGCTCACCTACCTCAACCCTTTTAGTGATCACAGTTATTTAGTTAAAAAGACAAAACAAAAAAAGCCTAGGAGGTGTGCATGACTAAATTTGCTTAGTTTGTAACAGCAACACCTTCACTGAAACATGAGTTTTGCAAACTGGGTGAGGGTTAACACAGACCAGCTGGATGCAATGTGTGTGGCAGAGGGTGCCATTGCAGTGCCTATGATTCTGGCTGGGAGAGATGAAGTGAGGGCACAGGGCAGGCCACTTTACAGGGTAGGACACGGGCTCTAGTGGGCTGCCCCAGGCACATGGTGTTTCTTGCTTCCCATGTGTCTAATGCACTTCTCACTCCAAAGAGAACACACAGGCATCCAGATGTAATAAGGACTCATCAGCAGATCCAGTTTTTGAGCTTACCTTCATTTAAAGTCAGCCACATTTATGCTTTCTTCTAAAAGTACTTCTAATCAAGAATTATAATGCCATAATTTTTTACTATAAATTAGCATAAATTTCAAGTAAGTTGCTACTTAGAGCAAAAAGTGGCTCCTTAAAAACAATTAGGGCACATTAGCCAATTGGGGGATGGGGAATGAATCAGGCAGTTATTTTTTCTAGACAAACGCTATGAAATCTCTCTAGGTCAACAAGATCAACTCTCAGTTGAACAAAGCAAGCTTACAGTGTTTTAAAAATAGTCTGAAAAATGTGTGAACATATGAGGGAGAACTCTGCAACTTGTGTTTAAAATTTAAAAGGCTTCCTTTCTATTTAGAAGGGAGAATTAGACAAGCCCTCAGAGAGAGGTGTATATTTTCTGATGTTGGCCAGAGCTGCCTGAGACCAGCTACAACTGTACAGGTGCATCTCCCATCAGCCCCCTGCACACTGAAAACCTATGTTTGTCTCCTCCACTGGACGGTAGGCTCTTTGGGAGCTCCTTAGTGAATGTTTGTCATAATCATGGACCATAATAATTTAAATTACCTTTATATGTTACTTTAGGATATTCTGAACTTCCTGTTAATCAGCCTGTCTCCCAACACACTTCCCTTGCAGCTAGAAAGGAGGGCATTGGCCTGGACTTGGCCAATAGGACACATCCAAATAAGACTTCAGTTTGGAAGTGTCACAAGGAAGTTTCTGTGGAACATCCCCTTTGTCAGTCTACCTGCAGCTTCTGTGATGGAGAAGTGGTAGTTCTTTCCAGTGGCAGACGTCCAGGCATTAACGGGGGGACAGCAGCAGTGAGGGCAGGTTCCTCATAGTTCAGTCCCACAGCATGGGGGTGGGGTTGGTCCTAGAAGTCATTCCCACTCTGCAGCATGACTTTGGAAGCAACCTCCGATCCTTTAATGAATCTCTTTGCTGCTCAAACTGGTCAGAGTAGATTGTTACTTGCAGTTAAGAACTCTAACCAACCTCAGACAGGTAGCATGACTTATCAGTCTTCATGTCCTCAATTCCCAGAAGGAAATCAGTACTGGACATGGGCATGTGGAAAGGCACAGTGCACTACCCTCAAAAAGGCTGAGGGATGGTGTTCCTGCCTTTGTGGGCCCAGAGACTTTTGTCAGTGCCAAAGGCTCTGCACATATTGAAAATGTGCTGCCGGTGGAAAGTCCTAGTCCATTTGGGCTGCCATAACAAATGCTACAGATTGAATGGCTTTGGCAGCAAATGCCTACTTCTCATAGTTCTGGAGGCTGGGAAATCCAAGACTGCCAGCAGATCTGGGGTCTGGTGAGGACTGCTTCCTGGTTTGCAGAAGGCTGTCTTTTCATGGTGGAAGGGTTAAGGGAGCTCTCCGGGGCCTCTTTTATAAGGGCACTAATCCCATTCACATCGGCTCTACCCTCATGACTTCATCACCTCCCAGAAGCCCCACCTCCTAATACTATCACATTGGAGATTAGTTTTCAAAATATGAATTTTGGAAGACACAGCATTTAGTTCTTAATATGAAAGAATAGAATAGAATTGCATTTAACATTTGCAATAATAAATAAAAGTTTCACATGAACTGGAAAGGCTCATGTTGGCAGGATAAGTGCACTCTCTATGTTCAACATAAATAAAAGAGCCTGAGAGTGAAATTAGAGTAGGAATTATTGGAACAAAGATGGAAGGAAGGAGGGAAAGAAGGAAGGAAGAAGAGAAGAGGCAGAAAGAGAGGAAGAAGGGAAGGAAGGAAGAAAGGAGGATAGGGAGGGAGGGAAGAAAGTGTGGAAGAAGGAAGGAAGAAAAGAAAAATATGGAAGGAAGGGAAGGAGGAAGGAAGACGGGAAGAAGGAAGAAAGAAAGGAAGGGAAGGAGGAGAGGAAGGGAGGGAGGAAGGAAGAGAGGAAGAAGGAAATAAGGAAGGGAGAGAAGAAGAAGGGAAAGGGGAGAAAAGGAGGGTGGGAGGAAGGAAAAGAGGAGGAAGGAAGGAAGGAAAGAAAGGGAAGAAGAAAGGGAGGAGAGTAGAAAAGAGGGGAGAAGAGAGGAGAAGAGGAAAGGAGATAGAAACAGAGAAAGAGGGGGAAGAAAGAAGGAAAGAAAGAAAAGAAGGGGAGGGAGGGAGGGAAGGAGGAAGAAAGAGTGGAAGAATCAAGGAAGAAGGAAAAGATGGAAAAAAGGGAAGGATGAAGGAAGAGGGGAAAAGGAATAAAGGGAACAAAGAAGAGGAGGGGAGAAAGGGAGAGAAAGACAAAGGAAGGAAGAAAGGAAGGAAGGAAAGGAGGAGAGGGAGGGAGGAAGGAAGACAGAGGAAGGAAACGGGGAGGAAAGGCGGGAGGGAGAAAGGAAAAGAAGAGACAAGAAGGAAGGAAAGAAGGAGGGAGAGAAAGGATGAAATTTAAAGGTTCTATATGATTCCAAGGCACTTAGCACAAATGGCTCCATTCTGGTTTGGTCTGCTTTACTGGGGCCTAGTGAAGAGGGCTGTCCAAAACAGTGGCCTCTCATAACCTGTGTTTAACATTTATCAGTGCCTGTTTGTTACAAAGGATATTTTAAAGAATACAAATGCACAGCCAGATGAATGGATACATAGAGTGAGGTTTGGAAATTCCTGAGCAGAAAAGTTTGTCCTCATAGAGTTGGGTTGTGCTACTATCCTGGCACATTGATATGTTCTTGTTGATCAACCCATAAGCTCTCTGATTCAGCTTTTTTGTTTTTGTATGGAGGTTTCATTACCTAGACATGATTGAGTCAATCACTGGCCATTGTGATTGACTCAACCTACAGCCCTTCTCCCCTCCAAGGTTGAGGGTAGCTTAAAGCTGAAAGTTACAACCCTCTAATCACACAAGGGTTACCCTGGCAACCCCCTCTCATGCTGAGGCTATCCAGGAGCCCCCAGCCCACATTCATCTCACTGGCATACAAATAGATGCATCACTTTGGAGATTCTGTGGGGTTTTTGGAGCTACATGCCAGGAAAAAGGAGAAAGACCAAATATATGTTTCGTATTATAAATCACAGTATCACAGAAGGCCAAGTAGAGAAAAACAAAGAAGCCCATGCCTAGAAGTATTATAGCAACACCTAAAAATATCAAACACAAAGAATAAAATTCTAAAAGCTTCTAGAGATAAAGAACTAATCACTTATAAATAGGGTGACTGAACACCTATAAATAAGTGGACCACATGTCTTGACATACACTGGACAGTCCTGGGTTACACCCACTGACAAGCGCAATTATTACTAGTATCCCCTTCATGCTCCAGTGTCCTAGTTGAATGATAAGTTATATCATCATCCTGCCTACAAAGGAATAAGAGTCAGATTGATTGTGGACTCCTCAATAGCAAAATGATACAAGAGAAAAATGGTAGAATGTTTTTAAAATGTTAAAAGAAAAGAACTTTGAATACTAAAAGTTTTATCCAATCAAATTGTCATTAAATGTGAAAGTATAATAAAAATATTCTCATTCATGTATTTCCAAAATTTTGCCACATGTTGAAAACACTCTTAAAGGAAGGTTTAAATGAGAAAACAGCAAATCCAGCATATTTCTACAAAAGACATAAAAATTAAGGGTAACTGAATACCTAGGTAAAGTTTATTATAGGACCTGTCAAAAGAAGAAGTTTTTAGACAAATTAAACAGTTTAATTGAGCAAATGACGATTCATGAATCAGCAGCACTAAACCAGTAGCAGTTCAGAAAGCTCTGCTCCTCAGAGTGGGCAGGGAGAGTTTATAGGCAGAGAAGGAAAGTGAGGTGCAGAACGGGTGTGACTGGTTTCAGCTTTGTGTTTGCGGTATTTGGATGTGGACTGATCAGCAGGAAGCCTGTGACTGGCTGAAGGCCACTGCTCAGATTGGCTGACACTCAGCTGTTTGTTACCAAGAATACTCCTTAATTAAGCTTTCAATTTGTTTACCTACTAAACCAGTTTATACTTCCTTACTCAGGGATTTAAGCTATGGCAGCCTCAGGCCAAGTTTTAATTTAACAGATCAAAAAAGGAAAACGACTGTATTCATAACAGCCCAGAATTAAAATATCAACATGATGGGGGCTGAGGGAAGAGGGAGATTAAGGGACATAATCATGTGCAAAAATTCTTGACTTTAAAGCACTGTAGATGTTGCTAAGTTTATTACTATGGATAAATACACATAATTACAGGCTTCAAATTAACTGTAACCACTATGAGAACAGAAGTGTAATGTTTAACTTTTAAACTGGCAGAATACTCAAAATTACCAAAAAGAAAGAAGGAAAAGAGACTTTAAATAAACAAAACAAAAATTCAATGAAAGTAAGATATGAAATAAATAGCGAAAATACATCCTGTTTATGGTCATTGTGATAATTATAAATGATTTTTTAAAAACTCACAAAAACAAAAGATAAAGATTCTCAGATTGAATACTAAAAATTCAATGATATGATGTCCAGGAAGATTGAAAATAAAAGATGGAAAAAATAGCAAATAGAATTCAGCACCACATAATTTATCATGATCAAGTGAGATTTATTCCAGGAATGCAAAGTTGGTTCAATATTTGAAAATTCATTAATATCCTCTATGTATTTATAGATCCAGGGAGACATTACAGTTATCCCACAGATGCTGTAAAAGCCTTGAACAAAATTCAAAACCCATTCCTGATAAAAATTACTCAACTGAAATTGACAGGTGCTTTATTAATAAAATGAACTATGTCTTACTAGTATATATGGGCACACTTCGTTTTATTGCTTTTTGCTTTACTGTCTTTTACAGATACTGCTCTTTTTACAAGTTGAAAGTTTGTGGCAACTCTGCATTGAGCAAATCTATCAGTGCCATTCTTCCAACAGCATTTGTTCATGTTGTATCTCTGTCACATTTTGGTAATTCTCACAATATTTCAAAATTTTCCATTATTATTATATCAGTTATGGTGATCTATGATCAGTGATCTTTGATGTTACCACTGTAATTGTTTTGGAGTGCCAAGAACTGTGCTCATATAAGATAGCAAAGTTAATCAATATATGTTGTGTGTATTCTGACCGCTCCACTGACCAGGCATTCCCCTGTCTCTCTCCCTCTCCTCAAGCCTCTCCATAACTTAAGAAATAACAATATTGAAATTAGACTAATAACCCTGCATGGCCTCTCAGCAATCAACTGAAAGGAAGAGTCACACGTGTCTCACTTTAAATCAAAAGCTAGAAATTATTAAGCATATTGAGGAAGGCATGTCAAAAACTAGGCCTCTTCCACTGAATAATTAGCTACATTGTAAATGCAAAGGAAATTTTTCAGGAAATTAAAAGTAAGTGTCACTCCGGTGAACAAATGATCAAAAAATGAAAGTGAATTATTTTTGATATGGGGAAAGTTGTAGTAGTCTGGATAGAAGATTAAACCAGCCACAATCCTCCCATAAGCAAAAACCGAATCCATAGCAAAGCCCTAACTCTTAAATTCTATGAAGCCTGAGGGAGGTGAGGAGGCTGCAGAAGAATGGTTTGAAGCTCGTTGGTTCATGAGATTTAAGGAATGAAGCCATCTCCATAACATAAAAGTGCGAGGTGAAGTAGTAAGTGCTGATGTAGAAGCTGAAGCAAGTTATCCAGAAGATCTTATGAAGATAATTGATGAAGGTGGCTACACTAAATAACGGACTTTCAATGTAGACAAAACAGCCTTAAATCATAAGATGTCATCTAGGACTTCCATAGCTAGAGAGAAGTCAATGCCTAGCTTCAAGCTTCAAAGGACAGGCTGACTCTCTTGTTAGGGGCTAATGCAGCTGGTGACCTTAAGTTCACACCAATGTTCACTTACCATTCTGAAAATCCAAGGGCCCTTAAGAATTACACTAAATCTACTCTGCCTGTGCCTGCACTCCGTATAAGGAACATCAAAGCCTGGATGACAGCACATCTGTTTACAGCATGGTTTAATGGATATTTTAAGCCCATTGTTGAGACCCACTGCTCAGGAAAAAAGATCTCTTTCAAAATATTACTGCTCATCGACAAGGTACCTGGTCACCGAAGAGCTTGGATGGAGATGCACAAGATGAATGTTGTTTTCATGCTTGCTGACACAACACCCATTCTGCAGCTTATGGATCAAGGAGTCATTTAGACTTTCAAGTCATATTATTTAAGAAATACCTTTTATAAGCCTACAGTTGCCATAGACAGTGATTCCTCTGATGGATTGGGGCAAAGTAAATTGGAAACCTTCTGTAAAGGACTGAACATTTTAGATGTCATTAAAAACATTCATGATTCATGAGAGGAGGTCAAAATATCAACATTAACAGGAATTTGGAAGAAGGTGCTTCCAACCCTCATGGGCGACTTTGAGGGGTTCAAGGCTTCAGTGGAGGAAGTAACTGCAGATGTGGTAGAAACAGCAAGAGAAATAGAATTAAAAATGGAGCCTGAAAATGTGACTGAATTGCTGCAATCTCATGAGAAAACTTGAACAGATGAGGGGTTGTTTCTTATGAATGAACAAAGAAAGTGATTTCTTGAGACAGAATCTATTCCTGGTGAAGATGCTGTGAACATTGTTGAAATGACAACAAAGGATTTAGAACACTGCATGATGAACTTAGTTATAAAGAAGTGACAGGGTTTAAGAGGACTGACTTCAATTTTGAAATAAATTCTACTGTGGGTAAAATGCTATCAAACAGCATTACATGCTATACAGAAATATTTCATGAAAGGAAGAGCCAATCAATGCAGGAAACTTCACTGTTGTCTTATGTTAAGAAATTGCCACAGCCACCCCAACCTTCAGCAACCACCATCCTGATCAGTTAGCAGCCATCAACATCGAGGCAAGGCCCTCCGCTAGCAAAAATATTATGACTCACTGAAGGTTCAGATGATTGCTAGCATTTTTTAGTAATAAAGTATTTTTAAATTAAGGCATGACCATTTTTTTTTTCAGACATAATGCTATTGCACCCTTAATAGACTATAGTATAGTGTAAATATAACTTTTACATGTACTGGGAAACCAAAAAATTTATAATTGCAATTTTTGCTCTATTGTGGTGATCTGAAATTGAACGAAGGTCACTTTGGTGAAGTTCTCCTGGGCACTTTTCTACTAAAGGTTTGGCCAACTTTCTCAAAACATAATAAACAGACATCACTGCACTTTGGCCCTCCAGAAAGTCAACGAGCAAAATGTCTTGGCATCCCAAAACACTGTTGCCATGACCTTTGCTCTTGACTGGTCCACTTTCGCCTTAATGGGACCACTTCGGCCTCTTGGTAGCCATTGCTTTGATTGTGCTTGGTCTTCAGTATTGTACTGCTGAAGCCATGGTTTATCTCCTGTCACAATTCTTTGAAGAAATGCTTCAGGATCTTAATCCCACTTGTTTAAAATTTCCATAGAAACCTCTGCTCTTGTCTGCAGCTGATCTGGGCATGATGGTTTTGACACTCATCAAGTGGAAAGTTTGCTCAACTTGAACTTTCAGTCAGAATGGGGTAAGCTGAACCAGTTGAGATGTCTATGATGTTGGCTCTTGTTTGTGCTGCTGTCAGTCCTCTTCAGTTAGGGTATGAACAGAATGAATTTTTTCCTCATAAATTGATGTGGATGGTCTGCCCCTGCTTTGTATTCAAATTAATCTTGTCCCTTCTGAAATCAGGTTATATGCATTTTTTAACTGCTGATTCCTTTGGGGGCACTGTCCTTACAAGTGTCTTGTAAAGTATCAGTGATTTCACCATTCTTGCAGGCAAACATCAGCATAAATTTGATGTTTGTTCTTCATTTTTCTTTCCTTCTTGCTTTCAAGTCATGTTGCTCTGACAGGGACTCTGTTCAATTTGATGTCTTATCCTTAATGCCTCAAACTTGAACCCGTTCAGACATGTTATAAAAAGTTAGTATAGGTTTATTTTGGTGCAAAAACGTTTAAAATTCATGCATAGTTTTTTCATAATACATATTTCCCATAAACTTTTTGAAGATCTCTCATAAACATATATATTACGCATTATTTATTGCAATATTGTTTCTTATTGAAAAATATTAGAAACAATCTAATAGTCATTGAGAAAACTACAGAACAACGCAGTATTATGCTGCTGTGCCATAAAAGGGGCAAAATCTCTGAAAACTGATATGAACTGATTTCCAGGGTACACTGTTAAATGAAAAAAGCAAAATGAAAAGAATATACTATACTATCCTTCACGTAAGAAAGAAGGGAGATGTAGGAAAGTATGCATGTATCAGCTCTCTTGTGCAAAAGAAACAAAGGAAGTAGAAACCAGAAATTAATGAGATTATTTACCTACAGGGGATGGGTGGGAATGGGGTGGAAATAATGAGAGGAGAGAATGAGAAGAGACAAGGGGAAACTGGTATCTCTGGGTGTAGCTTTTGATATAGTTAGGCTGTTAGAACAATGCTTTTCCATACTCCCCCAACAAATTAATATTTAAAATAAACTGGGATGGGGGAGCCCAAAATAGAATTGTCATTCTGTGTTAATCACTCACTGTAGACACTTAGGAGGGAGGCTGTTGGCCTTCAACCAGAGATGACCTTCAGTGTTTATGCCAGTCCTGTGGGATGGGCTTCTCCCCATAGGATCAGCTCCTTCAGTTCAGGCACCACTTCTTTTCCATTCTCTCTCTCTCTCTCTCTCTCACACACACACACACACACACACACTCTTTGCATGAACCAATGGGCAAAGTGTTGTAATTTCAGAAGTTCACTAGAGATTATCTCATCTTTCCGTCTTCTTCTTTTTTAAAAATAAGGAACCAAAGATCCAAGGACTTTCTTGCAAGTGACTTTCTTGCCGTTTTATAGCTGTTTAGGAGCTGAGCAAATGGCAACAAATTAACAAACCCTTTATGACCAGAACCCTCCTCTTCTCCATGGACATGGAAGGGAGAGAGTTGAGGACATTCCCAAGCACCCTTTTGTGACATCAAGAGTCCCCTCTCACTACCCACATTTCCCATCTAGGCCTGTTCACGGAGGCAGAAGGTGGTTAAGGGGTAGATGTTCTTTCTTTGCATCGAGGCCATTTGTTAATCACTTGCAGAAGGATTGTTACAAACAAAAAATGGAAGCTTTATACTTTTTCCAGTCTATGCCCCTGCCTTACCTAGCCCAGACACTACATCTGAGGAGTTGAGATTTACAAACATTGGGGAAGTTTTTGTCCTAGAGTTTTCTGTACATTTTAGTAGATAAAGGGATGTTCCAATAAGGAGAAGGTATGTGTTTCGGAAAGTACTTTTCTATTCCTAACAACAAACGCCTCAGAATTTGAATTTTGTGATGTCACAAGGTGGCAAAATTTTGCCACAGATAGTCTCAGACCTCAGGCAAAAACACATGACGTTGACATCATAAATATATTGAGTCCAGCGGAGGCTGGGAGGAAGAGCAGAAGTTCGGAGTTCCCAGGCTCTCGCTGCAGTGTTCCCTGCTCCTGGGCGTCCGTAGGAGTCTTTTCTACCACAGCCCAATTACCATGTCCCTAAGTCACCTCAACCCACAGATGGGAAGAGCAGTCAGCCCTGCAGATATTTCAATGACATACGAGATTTGATTAAGTTTATTTTATTGCACAAAGTATTTAACCAGTTGCTAAAGCTGACAGATACAAGCCAACACATTTCTTCTCTCTTTTTTTTTTAAACGTCTATCCAGGAGCCTCCATCTGCATTGCTGCTTTTGTCCTTGGCCTTGCAGTGCTGTCTACAGCCCAATGCACAGATGCAGACGTCAAAAGGAGAAAGCACACAGCCTCTGGGGGACCACGCCCAGGGAGCGACTTTGTGCCGCAGGCTTTCTGGAAGGACATGTTCTCACTCAGGTTTCATCTGAGATGTGGTTAGGAAAACTCCAAGGAATGAGCTGAAACTCAGGTAAATCAAGACAAACATTTTACCTAGAATGGCGATTTGTAATAAAAATGTCGTAACTTGCTGTCTCAGAGGAAGATTCAACTGCTGAAATTCAACAAAATGATCACTGGAAGCTGTAATTTACGGCATTGCTTAGTGGTTAGGTGAGTGAATTCTGGTCTTGAAGAGCTGGGTTCAAATTTTGAACTTACCTTACTGTGTGATCAACCTCAGACAAGTTATTTAACCTCTTTGTAGTCGATCTGTAAAAGGCAAATGTGGTGGTGTGCGAAGTGCCTAGAATATCTTATGTGTATAATACACACTAGTTATTATAAAGTCATCATTTTTATAGTACTCATCTTTGTCTCTGTGATGTCTCCTTGCCAAATCATTGTATTTATTTATTTATTTATTTTTATTTTTGAGACGAAGTGTTGCTGTTGCCCAGGCTGGACTGCAGTGGCACAATCTCAACTCACTGCAATCTCCATCTCCCAGATTCTCGCGATTCTCCTGCCTCAGCCTCCCAAGTCGTTGGGATTACAGGCTCGGGCAGGCCTCTGCCTCCCTGACCAGGGCTCTCATCTCTGAATGTCTCCTTGCCTCCCACGTGTATGCTTCTCTGCAGGTCAGGTAAAGAGAAGGAGCTTGGAGGGTTGACGTCAGATGTGGAGACCATGGTCCGTTCCTGTCCTCCCCTTGGCAGGCCTGGAGGAAGGCAGAAGGGGAGAGATGCTCGGCACAGTGCATGGGAGAAACAGGCTTTGTCTCTCTCCACTTGGAGCCTCCTTTTATTCTGTGTTGGGAAAAAGCTGAGTGTTCGGAGGGAAACTGAGGCAGGACTTGCATAATGCCCTCTGGAATGTGTCTAGACTTGCTGGCTCCTTGCTTCTAGCCTTCCTGGGCTCCTATTCCCATTATCTCCAGTAGCAGAACATGTTCCATATAAATGCTAAACTGTCACAGCTGTAGATCATGAGATTAATACAGCGTGTCCTTCTGACCTCCACATTCTCACCACCAGTTTCTTAGTTGGATTACCAATAAATACCGTGGGCTCCTAGAGCTCGGGGTCTTTGCAACCTCCGCGATGGCGATGACCCTCTGGTGTCTCACCTTTCTCTCTCAAACTGTCTTTTTCTCAACCCTTTGACTCCGCTGGACTTTGTCACCCCCACGACCCGGTGTTGGATCTGATCACCCCAACATTCCTGGCCGCCCAATGTGGGGCGACAAAGACCCTGGTGAAGGTAACGCTAGAGGACGTGAAAGCGGAGGATACATCGTCAAAGGACACCCAAGGACATCTAAAAGAAGCTTGGCGGGAAAGCTGAGCACTCAGAAGAACCAGAGTAACATGGGACAAGGTGAAAGCAGACATTCTGCTTATACTAAATTTCTTAAAGCATTTATTTTGAAGACGGGGAGTGAAATTAGTACTCAAAATTTGTTATCACTCATCCTAGCCCATGGTTCCTGGACGAAAGGTCTATAGAGTTGGATGAATGGGAGAGAACTGGCAGATTTTTTAAAAAGCATATAAAGATAGAGCAAAAATTCCAGTTTGGTTTAGTCTATGTGGGTGCTAATAAAAGCCCTTGAGTAGTTTCAAACAGATGAAGATTCAGATGAAGAGGAGGACGAGTGTAAGAAACTTCAGATTCTGAATGTGAGGAACAGGAAACATAGGAAATTAAAGGGAAACTGAAGAAAGTATATTTTACCAGCCCATCGGCTCCACCTGCTGAACTAAGTGAAAGGTCACCTCCTCTTTCGCCTCTTAATAGGCAAGAAGATTAGCTACAAAACTTCTCCTGTAGTTGCAACATTAAAACCTGGAGCAATTGGTGGTGCAGTACAAAATTCTATTCAAAAGGCTAGAGCTGAGGGAGACCTTGAAGCAGGGCAACTTCCCCTAACTATAATCCAGCAGGGAGGACAGCAAACGCCCCTCTGCTGTTTCCAAAATCCATCTACAAAGGATAAAGATATACAAGTAGTTAAAAAGTGTACCCTATTCCTTTAAAAGCCAGGGTAAATTTAAAAACCTATAATTGATAATTGAAGGTCTTCTGACCCTATATTACTCCAATGCTACCTTTTTGTCAGTGTAAACAAGGGCGTAGCCCGAAAGCACAGAGACCAGTGACAACCACTAGCCTTCCTATCAAAAATCCTTAACCCAGTAACCCGCGGATGGCCCACATACATTCAATTAGCGGCAACTGCTTTGCTAGCAGAAGAAAGTAGAAAAATAACTTTTAGAGGAAACCTCATTGTAAGCACACCTCACCAGTTCAGCACTATACTAAGTAAAACAAAAAGCAAAAAGGTAGCTTACTAACTCAAAAATCTAAAAGTATAGGGCTATTCTGTAAGAAAAAGGTGATTTAACATTAACCACTAAAAATTCCCTTAACCAAGCAGGTTTCCTAACAAGGAATTTAAATCTTAATTACCATACAAAAGTCTGACCAGACGTAGGAGGAACTCCCTTCAGGACAGGACCACAGATGGTTCCTCCCGGGTGATTGAGGGAAAGGAAAAAAAAAAAAAAAAAGCCCATGAGGGGTATTCAGTAATTTATAGGGAAACTCTTGCAGAAGCAGAGTTAGGAAAACTGCCTAATAATTGGTCTGCTCAAACGTGGGAGCTCTTTGAACTCAGCCAAGCCTTAAAGTACTCACAGAATCAAAAAACTCTATTTCAATCCTGACTCAAAAGGTTACCTACACCCTCTCTGAAATGAATTTGCATAAGAACTTTTGTTTTTGGGAGTGCATCTTGATGGGGAGGGGCGGGGCGGGGTTGTTATGAAATACTCAGGAACCCAGCCCAGCTCTAGAACTCACCCCTGAGCGCAAAGGCAATGGTGGTCACGCTGGTAAAGAACCACTAGAATCCAGCTGCCCGGACCCCTTTCTTTGTGGTCAAGAAAGGTGGAAAAGGTGCAGGACTGCGACATTGGTAAGTGTAACGAATCCGATAGGCAGAGGTCCATGGGCGGTTACTCACCCTGAAAAGGAATAAGCATTAGGACCATAGAGGATGCTCCAGGACTAACGCTCATTGGAAAATTACTAGAGGTGCTGGCATCCCTTTTTTTTTTTTTTTTTTTTTTTTTTTTTGAGATGGGAAATGTTCCCCTCAAGGCAAAAACGCCCCTAAGATGTATTCTGGAGAATTCGGCCCAGAGTATATGTACCTTTTTCCTTCTCAGACTTGAAACAAATTAAAATAGACCTAGGTAAATCCTCAGATAACCATGATGGCTATATTGATGTTTCACGAGGGTTAGGGCAATCCTTTGATCTGACATGGAGAGATAAAACGTTACCGCTAGATCAGACACTAACCCCAAATGAGAGAAGTGCCGCCATAACTGCAGCCTGAGAGTTTGGCGATTTCTGGTATCTCAGGTCAATGACAGGATGACAACAGAGGAAAGAGAATGATTCCCCGTAGGCCAGCAGGGAGTTCCCAGTGTAGACCCTCACTGGGACACAGAATCAGAACATGGAGATTGGTGCCACAGACATTTGCTAACTTGTGTGCTAGAAGGACTAAAGAAAACCAGGAAGAAGCCTACGAATTATTCAGTGATGTCCACTGTAACACAGGGAAAGGAAGAAAATCCTACTGCCTTTCTGGAGAGACAAAGGGAGGCATTGAGGAAACATACCTCTCTGTCAGCTGACTCTACTGAAGGTCAACTAACCTTAAAGGATAGGTTTATCACTCAGTCAGCTGCAGACATTAGAAAAAACTTCCAAAGTCTGCCTTAGGCCTGGAGCAAAACTTAAAAACCCTATTGAACTTGGCAATCTTGGTATTTTTATACTAGAGATCAGGAGGAGCCGGTGGAACGGGACAAACAGGATTAAAAAAAAAAAGGGCCACCCCTTTAGTCATGGCCCTCAGGCAAGCGGACTTTGGATGCTCTGGAAAAGGGAAAGGCTGGGAAAATCAAATGCCTGATAGGGCTTGCTTCCAGTGCGGTCTACAAGGACACTGAAAAGACTGTCCGAATAGAAATTAGCTGCCCCCTCGTCCATGCCCCTATGTCAAGGGAATCACTGGAAGGCCCACTGCCCTGGGGGACAAAGGTCCTCTGAGTCAGAAGCCACTAACCAGATGACCCAGCAGCAGGACTGAGGGTGCCTAGGGCAAGCGCCAGCCCATGCCATCACCCTCACAGAGCCCCGGGTATGCTTGATCATTGAGGGCCAGGAGGTTAACTGTCTCCTGGACACTGGCACAGCCTTCTCAGTCTTACTCTCCTGTCCCGGACAACTGTCCTCCAGATCTGTCACTCTCCGAGGGGTCCTGGGACAGGCGTTCACTAGATACTTCTCCCAGCCACTGAGTTGTGACTGGGGAACTTGACTCTTCTCACATGCCTTTCTAATTATGCCTGAAAGCCCCACTCCTTTGTTAGGGAGAGACATCCTAGCAAAAGCAGGGGCCATTGCACACTAGAATTACAAGGAAAAGAGGTGAATACATATACAGCCACTAAGTATGCTTACCTAGTCCTCCATGCCCACGCAGCAATACGGAGAGAAAGAGAATTCCTAACTTCTGAGGGAACATGTATCAAACATCAGGAAGTCATTAGGCCCCCAAATTCTCCTTACCTCTGAATCTACTTCCTCCCATGCCTAAAATCCCTGCCTAAAGATAATTTTATGGGGAAGACGATTTGCTTGTGTCTCTCCAGCTGACAATCAGGTGCCTATGTGGGTGCCCACCAAACATCTGAAGATGTATCAGCCATAGCATCTAGTGGACCCCCCTCCCCTGTACAGCGCGAATTGAAGGTTTGAAAAGCCTCGATTTGCTTTCTCTATGCCTTCTGTTAATCAGAAAAGGCCTGTTTCTCATTATTGATGGCCTCCCAGCTACAGCCACAAAAGTTTTTGCTTCTGTTTCAGTAGATTTACTAACGTGGGGGTGGGGGGTGAGGTATGCTTGTGATTTTGCAGATGAACGAACCGTGTGGATGCCCTCAAGATGTGTACGGCCATGGAACGGGAGACTGGAGGGACTCATGGATCCCAACCATGGACCAGGTTTCCCCAGTACAAGCCATGAGCCAGTTGAATTTGAATGCGAAGATGGAACGAGGACCGACGGGAGTCACGATGCTTAACGGACCAATGCTTTCTGACTCAACTACTCTCTACCCTGAATACGAGAGACCCTAATAGTTAAGGCAGGAGTATCATCGCCCTTATTCAGCATGAAGAAGTTACGGAAGATGGACCTTCATCCTTCTGCTACCCCTAGGATTAAGGGTCCTCTTGTAAAAGGGAAAGGGGAGATATGTTGGAAGCGTTCAAACCAGAGTGACTCTAGTAATAATGACAGCTAGCAATAATGATACCTTCTCTTTTACAATAAAGAGAAGGGGGGGCATGTTGGGAAAAAGCAGAGTTTTGGGAGGGAAACCGAGGCAGAACTTGCATAAGGTCCTCTAGAATGTGTCTAGCCTTCCTAGGCTCCTAGGCCGCTATTCCCATTATCTCAAGTAGCAGAACATGTTCCATAAAAAGGTAACCCATCACAGCTCTAAATCAGGTGCTTAATGCAACATGTCCTTTTGCCCGCCACATTCTCACCACCTGTTTCTTTATTGGATTACCAATAAATACTGTGGGTCCTAGAGCTCGGCGTCTTCGCAGCCTCCACGGTAGTGATGGTCCTCATCGTCCCACATTTCTCTCTCAAACTTTTTCTCAGTCCTTTGAGTCCACCGGACTTTGTCACCCCCATGACCTAGTGTTGGGTCTGATCACCCCAACAATTGTGTGCCTGGGCTGCCTTGTGTTCAGGAGCGTCATTGGCTCTTGAAAAAACTGTGGCCAGGAAGCAGGAAAAGCTAGCAAGTAAGGTTTTTTGTTTGTTTTTTGAGACGGAGTCTCACTCTGTCGCCCAGGATGGAGTGCAATGGAGCAATCTCGGCTCACTGCAACCTCCACCTCCCGGGTTCTAAGCGATTCTGTCTCAGCTTCCCGCGTAGCTGGGACTACAGGCACCCACCACCACAACCATCTAATTTTTGTATTTTTGGTAGAGGTGGGATTTCACCATATTGGCCAGGCTGGTCTCAAACTCCTGACCTTGTGATCCACCCATCTTTGCCTCCCAAAGTGCTGGGATTACAGGAGTGAGCCACTGTGCCTGGCCTATACTTGAAAATCTTGAAAGCAGTTATGTCAGACGTGCTAACCAGAGCACCCCATCCTGAATAGCGGCTGGGTAAAATGAGGTTGAGACCTACTGAGCTGCATTCCCAGACAGTTAAGGCATTCTCAGACACAGGATAAGATAGGAGGTCAGCACAAGCTACAGCTCATCAAGACCTTGCTGATGGAACAGGTTGCAGTAAAGAAACCGGCCAAATTCCACCAAAACCAAGATAACAAGAGAGACCTCTGGTCGTTCTCACTGCTACACGCCCACTAGCGCCATGGCAGTTTACAAATGCCATGGCAACATCAAAAAGTTACCCTATAGGGTCTAAAAAGGGGAGGTATGAATAATCCGCCCCTTGTTTAGCATATCATCAAGAAATAACCATAAAAATAGGCAACCAGCAGCCCTGGTAATAGACAGCCCTGCTCTGCCTGTGGAGTAGCTATTTTGTTCCTCTTTTTTTTTTTTGAGACGGAGTCTCGCTCTGTCTCCCAGGTTGGAGTGCAGTGGCGTGATCTCGGCTCAATGCAAGCTCTGCCTCAGCCTCCCGATGTTCCTCTACTTTCTTAATAAACTTGCTTTCACTTGCCCTGAATATTTTCTTGTTTAAGATCCAAGAACCCTCTTTTGGGGTATGGATCCGGACCCCTTTCCTGTAACACAGATATACTCTATGACTTATTCAATAGAAACAGAGTTTTCTATAGATTTTACAATCTACTTTGACCTTTTAAAGTTAAGGACATAAGGATAAGACTTGACATTTTAGTATGAATACGCCACATAGAAATATCTTATGCCTAAAGGACAAGGATGCTGAGCATTAGACTGTTTTATCACAAGGTGCGACTTGCTTTCCTAAGGTTCCTGTGGTATTTGTTTTCATCTAATTGAGTTTAGATAAAATCTCTACTGAGGCAGTAGGATGGACAATAAACCTTTTTGAGGATCCACCTTTTAACTGAAAGATTTTAGGGAGGAAATAGAGTGGGCAAAGTAGTTAAACAAAATAATAGACATTCTCATTACCATCTTACCAAGCCCAGAAGCAAACAGAGCAAAACCTATCACTTAATGACTTCTAGAGCCCATATTAGGCAGCCCTGATTTTTAATCTCCTTTTTTTTTTTTTTTTTTTTTTTGAGACGGAGTCTCGCTCTGTCGCCCAGGCTGGAGTGCAGTGGCCGGATCTCAGCTCACTGCAAGCTCTGCCTCCCGGGTTTATGCCATTCTCCTGCCTCAGCCTCCCGAGTAGCTGGGACTACAGGCGCCCGCCACCTCGCCCGGCTTGTTTTTTGTATTTTTTAGTAGAGACGGGGTTTCACCATGTTAGCCAGGATGGTCTCGATCTCCTGACCTCGTGATCCGCCCGTCTCGGCCTCCCAAAGTGCTGGGATTACAGGCTTGAGCCACCGCACCCAGCCTAATCTCCTTTCTTAGCATGGTGGAAAATGAGAGAAAAAATGCCACTTCCCCCTCTGTTAGTGTTTGTTCATCCAGCACGAGCCGGAGAACAGTGAACGCTTGTTCAATGGTCTGTTTACGCAGAACTAGAAAAATGGGTTGCATTAGCTATTCCTTTAATAAGATTTCACTCTTTCAAACTCCTAGCTGACCAAGGAACTGAGTAAAGAAATAGCTCTCACAAGGCAAAGGAGCGAGGCAGCCTCCTGCTACTTCTCCTGAGACGGTCTGAAATACAGTTCCTCGCTTTAATCCTGAGGCAGGTGTTTGTGTCTCCGAATGAGGAGACCCAGCTGTGAGGGCTGGCGCCGCCCCCAGGGCTCCCTCGTGGGTGGCAGGGCGCTCATCGGAGCACTGCCACCTGCCCCCAGAAGCCCTCCGCTCCCGGATTCCAGGCGAGGGAAGGGGCATTCCGGGCCGCGGACCCGCCCAGCAGGGCCCCTCGCGGGGTCCGCAGGACGCCGGGTCTGCAGGGTTCAGTGGTCGTGCCCCGGTCAGGTCTACCTTCATGGCTGTGCGCCAGCTGTGGGCGGGAGGCCCATACCCACGCTGTGTCCCCGCGCGTTGCCACTCTGCACCTCGAGGACAGTGGGAAGCGACAGCCCCACCATCAGCGGCCACTACGCAGACTTCACGGACCACGTCCAGGCCAGAGAGAAACGCTGGTGAGCATGCACCCATTGCTACGGCGGCCGCCCTGGCAGCGCTGACGAGCCGGAAGTGTGCGGGACCGGACTTCCGGCTGCTCTGTGGGATTCGGGTTCCGGGTTTCCTGGTGGGCGTCAGGGGCCGGCAACAGAGTGGCGGGCGCTACGGCCCTGGAACGGGGCCATGGAGAAGCTGCGGCGGGTCCTGAGCGGCCAGGACGACGAGGAGCAGGGCCTAACCGCGCAGGTAGGAAACCCGCGCCCTCGTCCAGTCCCGGGGCTGCCCGCCGGCCCCGGCCGCAGTGAGGACCGGCCGAGCGGGTGGGGTGGGTGCGAGGCCGGGGGTCTGGGCCTCCTCTGCTCTGCCGGTTGATTTAAGAGGGCTCCGTCTGCTTCCTGGGGAGAATTTGAGAACCTTCCTGTTTCCATGGGGTCTACTTAAACCCCCTTTGAGACCCACCCTCCAACTCTTCAATCTGGTCTTCTAACTCTCAGGAACCCACCAACGCCTGCCTTCGCGGTCCCAAATAATCCATCGCTCCCACACCCTATTTGGTTTTCTGAGCCTAGTGCGGGGTTTGGCCTCCGGCTATGCAGCGTAAGTAGCTATGCAGGGCATTTATCCTGAGAGCTGCAGTGAGCCGAGACCCTAAAGCTTGTTGCATCTGTTTGTCTCTAGAGGTAAAGGAGGTACTATGTGTGTGGGGGAGGTTGGTCTTTTGGAAATAGGGAGACTGGAGGAAAAATAAACAGGACATTGATAAGTGAAATTATATTGAATTAAAAATTTTCTGTTAAGGCAGTGAGCCCTGGTAAGATAATTTTTTTTCCCTTTCTTAATAAAAGCCCTTGTGTCTGCGCCTTACCAGCGAGACTTGATAAGGGTTACTTTCTTCAGCAAGAAGGTTCAAAGTAGCAGTGGAGCAGGAACTGCGGTATAAGTGTTTTTGTTATTGCTTGAGATTATATTGCATGTTATTGTGCGCTGTCGCAGAAGTTGGACATTTAAAATTGTATTTCATAAGGATCTTCTGTTTGTCTCTTCCTGACTTCCTTGTCATTATACTTACTCAGCACTTCTTGTGGGCAGAGTTCTGGGCTAGAGTTTTGGGTTCAGAGAGTGTAAGACAAGTATCTGTTCTCATTGCGCTCTGTAACTCTACATTACCACAGCCACATGTGGCCAATTAATTTTTTTTTTTTTTTTTTTGAGATGGAGTTTTGCTTTGTCGCTCAGGCTGGAGTGCAGTGGTGCGATCTCGACTCACTGCAACCTCTGCCTCCCAGGTTCAAGCAATTCTCCTGCCTCAGCCTCCTGAGTAGCTGGGATTACAGGCACCTGCCGCCATACCCTGCTAATTATTTTGTATTTTTAGTAGAGATGGGGATTTCACCATGTTGGTCCGGCTAGTCTCGGACTCCTGACCTCAAGTGATCCGCCCACCTTGACCTCCCAAAGTGTTGGAATGACAGGCTTGAGCCACAGCGCCTGGAGCAATTAAATTTAAATTAATTAAAATTAAATAAAATTTAACATTCAGTTCCTTAGTCACAGCAACCACATTTCACGTGTTCAGTAGACACATGTGGTTAAAGGCTAGTGTATTGAACAGTGCAGATATAGAACATTTGCATTGCAGAAAATTCTATTGGACAGTGCTACTCTAAACTTTGGAGATGCGAAGGTAATATCACTTATCTTGAGCCCACTGTCTAGAGGGGAGAAAAGATATGTGGAGAAGTAATCAAAGACTAGAATGACTGGCTTGTATAGACAAGTGCTGCGAGTTCAGAGGAGGTGATCGTTCATTAACAAATATTCAAGTTCCTGCATATGTTTGACATTGTTCAAGATGCAGGTGTTAATAACAAGTGACCAGTGCAAATACCTCTTTCACATGGAACTTTAATTTTAATTGGAGGAAACAATGAATAAACAAGTAAGTGTATAATGTGTCAGACAACCACAGAAGTAGTCAGAGCAGATTGAGGAGGTTGGGGTTGCCATATTACTTAGATAAGGCCTTCCTGCCAGGGAATCATGTGTGCACAGCTCAGAAGAGCTGCTGGGATGTCTGAGCGTCCTGTGAATAAGAGCCTCCAAGGCAGAGGGCCCAGCAGATACAGAGTCCCGAGTGGAGTGTAGTCAGCATGTTCAGGGCCAGTAAGGAGGCCAGAGGGGCTCTAGCAGCGGGGCAGAGAAGGGGGACAATTGTAAGAGAGAAGGTGAGGCAGGAAGGGGGATTCTCAATTGTGGGGGTTCTCATAGGCCATAGAAAGGATTTTAGCTTTACTCTGAGGGTGATAGGAAGCCTTGGGGTTTTGAGCAGAGTGGTGGTGTGACCGACTTGGGTTTTAAAGGATCACTCTGGCTGCTCTGTGGAGAACAAACTGTAGAGGCAAGGTTAGAAGCCCAGAGACTGGGCTGGAAATAAGTACAGTTGTCCTGGCAAGAGATGACTGTGGCTCGAATCAGTGATACAAGTCGTTTAAAAAGCAAAAAAGCCTGTTTAAAAAACAAACAAGTGGTCAGATTCTGTAAATAGTCCGAGTGTGCAGCCAGCAGGCCTCACTGTTGACGGATTGGATGTGTGAGTGAGAGGAGGCAAGGATGCCTCATGCATGCGACCTAAGCGTCTGGAGAGGTGGAGTTGCCATTAAGTGAATGTGGGAGGAGCAGGTTCAGGGAGGAAAATTATTTCAGTGTGGATGTGAGGTCTGAGATCCAGGTAGCATCCAAGTGGAGATGTCAGGAAAGCAGTTGAACATAAGACTGTAGAGTTTGTGGGAGGAAATAGGAGAGAGATGAGATCGTCAAGTAGAAAACAGATGAGATCCAAGGTTGGACCTCTGGTTTTCTCTGGTGTGTAGAGGTTTAGAGGATGAGCAGCAGCCAGCAAAGACAGCTGAGAGGATTGGCGAGAGGAGGAGGAGGAGAACCCAGAGAGAAGGATGTCCCAGAAAGTGAGGGAAGAGAGTGCTTTAGGAAGGGGAGGGGACCCAGTATTGTTAATGGTTTCAGAAGTTAAGAGCAGGTTACCTGTGGAGGTTATCAGTTGTCATTCCATGAGAGCAGTCTTGGTGGCTGGATGGGGACAGAGGCCTGATTGAAGTCAGGGGAGAATAGGAAGAAGATGGAGACAGTATGGCTATCTCAGTGATTTTTCCTGTGGAGCAAAGAAGTGGATGGTAGTTGAAGGATGCAGTGAGGTTGGGGAACATGTCATTTTCCCAAGGAAAATGCTGGATGTTTCTGTGCATTGGGAATGGTCCAGGAAAGGGGAAAATTATGGTGCAGGCAAGAGGGGATTGTTGCTAGGGGGCTGTTGAGGAGTGACTTGGAAAGCAGGTGTCTCTAGGGAGGAGGAAGGGGCAGGAAGTGGCAGTGAGGAGGGAAGACACCTGGCTCACTGCCTGTCCAAGTGGTGCAGGATTCGTAGGGGAGAGCGCTGTCCCTAGAGACTAAATTTCAAACCTAGCAGGAAGGCGAGAGGATCCTCAGAGGAGAGAGTGAGGACATAGGGAGGTTTGCTGTTGGTTTTTGGAGATAGGTAGGAGATAAGATGGGATTAAAGGTGCACAGACCTGAATGGGGTGAGGGATGACCTGAGAGTGTTGCACTTCTTGTGCAGCAAGACGTAACCAGGATGGTGGGCACGTTGGAATTGGGTCTTGACAGGGATAGTTCTAGGCCAGTTGAGGAGTTGGGTGAGGCAGTGAAGGTCATAGGGGAGCATGCTGACATCCAGGCTGCGTTGCCCTCCTGTGGAGGTGCTTTGAGCCCAGGGGAGAGGCACGGTAGCCAGAGTTCTGGGACCCCTCCTTTGAGATGTCTGGGAAGAAGTCAAGGAGGGAGAGATGTTGAGCCAGATCTTAGAGAGTTGATCATATTCTTCCCTTGATCACATCCTTCAGTGACTTCCTGCAGCACCTGAATAAAATCCAGATCCCTCCCTTGGCCTCTCAGCCCTTCACTGCTTGTTGGCCCGCTTCCCCACCATCTCCCCAGTGCTTGCCTTGCCCATCCCTCTTTCTCCTCCTCGGTTGGAGCCATTTTCTTCTGCCTGGGAGACTTGACAGTTGCATTTCCTTTTTCTGGAATGCCCCTCCCTGGCTCTTTTCAGAGTTGGATTGGTCACTTCCTGATGTCTTTACTTGGTCACCTCTTTAGAGAGGCCTTTCTAACCCAGTTACTCTGCCCCTGTTTATGTCCTTAGTAAAACCTGCCTCATGAGTTTATTGCCCATTTCCCCCCATCTGAATGTAAGTGCGCTAGGTTCTGTCTTATTCCCTTCTGTGTATGTAGAACCTACCAAGTACCTGACATCTAATAGCTGTTCATAACTACTTGTTGAACAAACAGAGGAGTGAGTTGTTTGGATTTGGGTAACTACCAAGGAGAGGTGAGGGCGTTGGCATAAGGTACTTGTTGGGAGTTAGATGACAAGAATGGCAGGAACATTCTACAGAGTTCTCTTGTGGGAGCCCCTACTGACCCCTGCTGACAGTTTGCGAGATGTCTTAGTCCATTCAGCCTGCTTTAACAAAATACCTTAGACTTGGTGATTTGTAAGCAACAGAAATGTATTTCTTATTGGAGGCCGGAAGTCAGAGATCAAGGTGCGCTCATGGGTTCTTGGTGAGCCCTCCCTCTGCTTCCTGGTGTCACACTGTTGCCTCTGTTTACATCTTGACATGACAGAGAACAGGCAGCTTTAGTCTCTTTCTCATCTTATTAGGGCACGGATCCCATTCATGAGGACTCCACCCCCATGACCTGATCATCTCCTGAAGGGCCGTCTTCCACCGTCACCATGGGGCTGAGGATTTCAGCAAACACTCGGACCATAGCACACGGGTTGAGACAAGTCCATTTGCTTGTTGACTGAGTATTTCATATTTACAAATGGCATTAATTTATCATGTTTCACTTCAAACATCACCGCGTGGAGGATGATAATAAGAGAAAATTGCCTAATATACAATTTAAGCTCTCTCTGCCTCTCCCACTTAGAAGATTGTAAATATATCTACCTTATCTACTTCCCTCACTGTTCCCATGGTGGGTGTGGGTGAGGTGGGTAGTGGGAGAGTGTAGAGAAGCACAAGGAGGAAGCTGTCTTTCCAGGTGGAGGGAGCTCAGGTGGCAGAGGAGACCCCTAGCAGGAGCAGCTGGTGAGGCGGGAGGACAGTCAGGAGAGCCTGTGGGATGTGGGAGTTGAAGAGAACATTGCAAGCAGGAGGGAGTGCCAAAGTGTCCTGTGCTGTTGAATTGGAAAGGATACTGATGTCTCGAAAATGTCCCTTGGAATTAAGGACAGGGAAGTGACTTGTGTCTGCAGGGTTTCAGCCAGGTGAGGCATGTGAAGCTAGAATGGTCAAGGTGAACTTCCCAACCACTGCCAGGCGTGTGCCAGCTGGGGGTCCTGTCCACTCCCATGGCCTCAGATAAGGACTCCTCGGAAAGAAGGCACTGGGCTAGGAAGGGAACTACATGAAAAAGCTTGGGGGCCGAAGGGCCTGGGACCTTGACTGCACCTCCCCAGGGGCTGCACTGCTCCAAGTCTGCACTGTGCTCCGAGTCCGGTGTGCAGAGGGAGCTTTCCTCGGGAGGCCTGCCAGGTAGAGCCTGTGTAATTGCCTGTGGCCAGCCCCAGAATCACTCACAGTGCTGTGGTCTGAATGTCTGTCCTCCTGGAATTCCTATGTTGAGACTTAATCCCCAGTGTGATGGTATGAAGAGGAGGGGCCTTTGGGGTGTGATTAGGAATGGGTTTCATGCCCTAATAAAGAGACCCCAGGCCACATGCAGTGGCTCATGACTATAATCCCAGCACTTTGGAAGCCTGAGGCAGGAGGATTGCTTGGGCCAAGGAGTTCAAGACCAGTCTGGGCATCATGGCGAGACCCCGTCTCTACAAAAAATTTAAAAATTAGTTGAGCCTGATGGTGTGTGCCTGTGGTCCCAGCTACATGGGAGGCTGCGGTGGGAGCCTGGGAAATTGAGGAAACAAAGGACCCATTGCCCTTTCTGCTGTGTGAGGACTCAGAAGGTGTCATCTGGGAACCAGAGATGCCTCACCAGATGCTGAATCTGCTGGTGCCTTGATCATGGACTTCCAGTCTCTAGAACTGTGAGAAATAAGTGTCTGTTGTTTATAAGCTGCCCAGTCCACAGTGTTTTTTTTTTTTTTTTTTTTAAGAGAATTAAATAGTTTTATTAGCTACATACAATTATGGATGATATACAAGCTTCATTCCCATCTATAATGTTATCTGGTACCATTATTCAGTTTAGATGTATTGCATAGGATGTGCCAACAATCTTTTTTTTTTTTCTGAGACCGAGTCTCGCTCTGTTGCCCAGGCTGGAGTGCAGTGGTGTGATCTTGGCTCACTGCAAGCTCTGCCCGCCGGGTTCACGCCATTCTCCTGCCTCAGCCTCCCGAGTAGCTGGGACTACAGTCGCCCGCCACCGCACCGGGCTAATTTTTTTGTTTTTTTTTAGTAGAGACGGGGTTTCACCGTGTTAGCCAGGATGGTCTCGATCTCATGACCTCGTGATCTACATGCCTCGGCCTCCCAAAGTGCTGGGATTACAGGTGTGAGCCACCGCGCCCGGCCAACAATCATTTTTATAACTGATAATTCTGTGATTTTGCTTGGGTGATCCCCTTTAGTGGTGAGCTTCAGGTCACAGCAGTAACTGTGAGTTCAGCTACACCGAGCTTACTGAAGACAATGGCTTCCCCACCCAAGCAGACTGTGAATAATTTCCAAGTAGAACCTGGCATCACCCTGAAGGAATTCTGACTTCACACAAGATCTTGGGGCAGTTTACCAAGATGGCTTCAGAGGAGACTAACTTTACATAGCACGTTTTTAAAAAAGACACATTTATTCAGTGTTGTGATCAGACTGTTACATTTAGCAATCAACAGCATGAGTGCAAAAAAAAATTAAAAATTACATTAAAACCCTTTGTTGGAATGCTTGGTACTTTCCACAGAACAGAAACTAAAATAACCTGTTAATAAAATTAGTCACAAATACAGTCCTGGAGTTTTTTGCTCTACATGAGTATTGTCTAAAACGTATCTTCTTTGTAGCAGCTGGGCTCTGCCACCACTGTGCTTGGCTGACTGAGTTCACAAATCTCTTGTAACCTGTAGCTTCCGTGTCGCGTCTCTGGCTCTCCTCTCCTACTAAGCTTTGTTTCCTGGCAGTGATTAAAATCTTCTGCCAGTGCCATGGCTACTGCTGCTATTGGAACCACCATAGCCACCTTGGTTTTGTGAACCCATTTATGCCTGATGTTCCATTATTGGAACGCTAAGCATGTGGGAGATATTTATATTCTCCTGTTCAATGTCATCGCCAAGGTCTGATTTTTCAAATTCAGAAAAATGCAACCTCAGGCCTAAATGGGTTAAAATCTTCTGCCAGTGCATGGCTGCTGCTGCTACTGGAACCACTCTAGCCACCTTGGTTTTGTAAAGTATTGTAAAGTAAAGTTTGGCAAAGTATTGTTCTCCACCACCATAGGGGCCAGAGCTTCTGCCTCCAAAGTTTCCTCCCTTTATGGGTCCAAAATTTGAAGACTATAATTGCCAAATCATTGGAGCTTCTGCCACCTCCAGAAATGATTCCATCATTACGAAATCCATTACAGCCATCCCTGCTGTCACTGTATCCACCACCACCACTGTGGACAGCTGCCACCAAAGCCATGACCACTGAAGGTCGCTCCATGACTGAAGTTGTCATTCCCACCAAAACCACCTCCACAACCATCACCAAAGTTTCCAGAAGCCCTTCGACCTCTTTGGCTGGATGACGCACTAGCCGTCTCTCGCTTTCACAGGACTTCCCTAACTTCACAGTTGTGGCCAGACACAGTATGGTATTTCTGGGTGACAGTCTTGTCCACAGTCCTGGTTGTCAAAGGCTTCGCAGGCATAGCCCCTTTTCTTGGCACTCCCTCTGTCAGTCGTGATTTCAGTCACTTCAGTTTTTCCATACTGTTCAAGATCTCTTAGGCTATGTTCTTCAGTGTCTTCTTTAATGCCACCAACAAATATCTTTTTCACAGTTCGTGGGGCACCTGGTCTTTGAGAATCTTCTCTTGAGACAGCTCTTTGGTTCCACAGCTCTTCATCCACCTCGTGTGGCCTTGCATTCATGGCACATCCACCTCCTTCACAGTGGCATACAGGACAAAGCCAAAGCCCCCAGAGCGCTAGGTGCTTGGATCTCATGACCACACAATCCATGAGCGTTCCCCATTGCTCAGATTGGCTTCTCAAGTTCTCATCAGTTGTTTCAAAGCTCAGCCCTCCAATGACGAGCTTCCACAGCTGTTTGGGCTCTTTGGGAGACTGACCTAGACTGGAGTGCAGTGGTGTGATCTCGGCTCACTGCAACCTCTGACTCCCGGGCTCAGGTGATCCTCCCACCTCGGTCTCCCAAGTAGCTGGCACCACAGGTGTGTGCCCCCATACCTGGCTAATTTTTGTATTTTTTGTAGAGATGGGAGTCTTGCCATGTTGCCCAGGCTGTTCTTGAACTGGGTTCAAGCGATCCGCCTGCCTCAGCCTCCCAAAGTGCCAGGATTACAGGCATGAGCCACAGTGCCTGGCCTATGGTATTTTTGTTGTAGCAGCCAGCACATAGATTTTTAACCAGGAGCTAGATCCCTTACCCAGCACTTAGAACAGGCACATAGCGGCGCTCAATACTTAGAACAGGCACATAGCGGCACTCAGTAAGTATTGAGCCAGTTAGTGGATGGATGAATGAAGGTGTGAGTGTACAGAGGCTGGAAGGTGAAGTCAAGTAAGCTTTCTGTTTAAGATGGAAGGGGTTTCAGCTTATTTAAAAGTTGATGGACGCAGTTTCAGAGAGTGAGAACACTTTCACTAGAGGAAAAAGCCCAATAGCATAAATTCCCTGAGCAGGTCAGGGGTTGGCTGTAAAGCAGGGTGGACAGGTGGATCTCAGCTCTGTGGGAACCAGGAAAGGATGAGAGCATGGGTGTTCTTACTGGGTGGGTTTTGTGGTTTGGTAGCAGCAGGAAGGTGAGGGAGTTCTCACTGATGACTTTGGGTTTCTGTGTGTGAAGTAGGGGAAGTTGTCTGCTAAGAATGGAAGCGTGGGGCAGGAAGTGGAGGTTCGAAGTGGGTTAGAGTAAAATGCACGTTGAGATAAAGCAAGAAGCCTTAGATTGCCAGGTAGCAGTGTGCAGGCCGTGGGGTGCTGATGAGGACTGGCTCAGGACCCCCCTGCCCTGTGCCTGACTTCACCCAGCAGAGCTCAGCTCAGCACCTCCTGGAGCAGGAGGAGGGAAAGCTGCATTCCGGTGGGATTTTACCAGGTGGAGGCAGCGGAAAGGGAATTGGAATGTTCTGTCGAAGCCACTGAAAAGAAGGAAAAGGGCCGGATGAGGTGTTCAGGAGGCCAAGGAGTCAGCACAGTGGGAGCCAAGGAACCAACCTGCTGTGGTCGGAGAGCGGCAGCCGGAATTTTGGCGATGGTGTAATTTCGGGTAGAAAGACGGCCCTGGGCTGGGTCACGGACTGGAGGGGAAATGCCAGTGGAGATTAGGGAATGAGAAACAGAAAGGCCAGGCTGCCCATGTGGATGTGGAAACCGTGCCAGATGCTGCAAGGATCTGGGTCAGCCCCCTGATCAAGAGTCCTGAATGAGGAGGAGGAAGAGGGTGGCTCTCTAAAGTGTGGACCACAGCAGCCGGTGTGGGGAACAGGCGACTAGGGGAGCGGTCAGTTCTGTCTGGAATGGGCCTGAGGGTCTGGGGATGCCTGTTTATTTTTCTCACTTGTCTGTGCAAGTTTGTCTTTTTATACCCACTGGTATTTTGAAAAAGGAGTGGGAGGAATACTGGGTTCAGTGTCATCATTAGTGGAAAGCCACAAGTGTTTTCTGTGTTTAGATGGCAGAAGCCCACGGGCAAGGCTCAGGTCCTTCCAGCTGTGCTGTTTCCTGGCCCTCCATGGATTAGAGCTGTTCCTCCGCTTCTCCGTCACCTGAAGGGGGTGGGTTTCGGCTGTGCTGTGGGAGCCACTCATTCAGCCTTTGTGGTGTTGCTGCTAGGACTACATTTTCTTGTTATGTTTCTCACCTGCTTTTTAAAAAAATTAATGAAGTTCTAGTTGCCAGCAGTGCTGTGTTTACTGTGGCGGGAATAGGGAGAGCAGTCCCTGCTGAGGGGCCTGTATGCTCTTGGCTTCCCCTTTCTGTGGTAACAGGTAAGTAAAATGATTGACAGTGGTTTTGGAAGAGAAAGAGGTGGCAATTTTATTTCTTTTCTAAGACTAAGAGATTAACAAAGTTGCTGGTTTTGGTGGGATTGCTCCTGATTGTTGGTAAAATACAGCAGCACATAAATGCTTATGGTAAGCAGGCTGGGTGCTATGGCTCATGCCTGTAATCCCAGCACTTTGGGAGACTGAGGTGGGTGATCACATGAGGTCAGGAGTTTGAGACCAGCCTGGCCAATACAGTGAAACCCCGTCTCTACTAAAAATACAAAGAATTAGGCATGGTGGCGTGGACCTGTAGTCCCAGCTAATTGGGAGGCGGAGGTAGGAGAATCACTTGACTGTGGGAGGCCGAGGTTGCTTTGAGCTGAGATCGCGCCTGAGCAACAGGGTGAGACTCCGTCTCAAAAAAAATGCTTGTGATAAGCAGATGTGAGGGTTCCTTCTGTTTCCTAGTTGGAAGATGCACTGCCAGGTTTTCTTTCATGTTGAAGCATTTCGCAGTTTTCCCAGTTAGCAGTTAGGAACTCTGTATTTGTTTCTGTATCCTGGACAATTTGCAAGACTTGAGACAAATCATTTGCTTGTGGATTGAATATTCCATGTTTACAAATGGAAATAATTTGTCATGCTGTTTCGTTTTAAAGATCAGTACATGGAAGATGGCAATAAGAGGAAAAAATACCTACTTTTATACAAATAACCATGCTGTTTCATTGCTGAGAGAAGAACTGGCTATTGAAAACCAGCGTTGAACTTGTGAACAATGGGGTGATTTGAACTTGTAAAAGAAGGAAAAATGGATGCTTTTTCCTGTCACTAAATCCTCACATCATTGTGGACTCACCCTAACCTTTAGAAATCATTAGTTTATTCTTTCCATTTTTAATTGACAAATAAAAATTGTATACATTTATTGTGTACAGCGTGATGTTTTGACATGTATACTTTGTGGGATGGTTAAATCAAGCTAATGAACATATCTCTATTTTTTTTTTTTTTTAACAGATCATTACTATGTAGTTCAGTCTTTCCAGTTTATTCTGGCCTGCGTAGTTAAAATATACTTAGTGTGTATTCATATTCTTCCTGATCAGTAAGAATGAAATTTAGATGTTTTTATAGGCAAGTTCACTCTTTGTTTAAAATCAAGTGTTTAGTTTTGCTGTAAACAGATGACATTGCTGGAAACAAGAATGTCTGTGAATTAAAACAAAATGTAAAAAACATTTAAAATGTGTTAAAGAGTGATATATGTTTCATTACAGAATACTTAGTTATTTTTATCTGCTTTTCATGCTACATAAGGATTCACAGATTAATCTCTTGAGGTAAGGAATGTAACCAAAATGTATTTTGAGCTGTTGCATATGGAACTTCGTCTTATTTTTCATTATTCTTGAAAATATAAGCATGTAGTCTTATTTTTAAGTGGATGTGGTAGTATAAATTAGAAATTTAAATTTTGGAATATAAATCCTTACTGTGTGTGTCTAGTTTCTTGCACAACTGTTGTCGATATACTTTTTTTAGCCTTATTGGGAAAGTATGTTTTAATAGTATAATTAGTAATCTGAGTGTGTTTATTGCACCCACTGTTTCTGGGTTATCATACTGTAGGAAGTAGACACAGTAATTTCTACTCTTTTCCCCGCATAATTTGGCTAGAATTTGCATGCTGTGTAGGAATGCTGTTGCTCTAGAATAAATGATCATTTCAAAGTATGTTTTTACAGTGGTGGAGGAGGGGCCCAAAGCTTTCATGGCTTGGATTGAAAGAGCTTAGAATGGGCACCGTCTGGTGTGTGCTGTGGTGGTCTCTGCTGGGGCTGCTCAGGCTGCCTCCTGTAGGTGGCCAGCGTCCTCTACCCTCTATGGGGTGCAGTCACCCCACTCCACCCCCGGCCTGCAGCCAATGACCGGCCGAAGGGAGGTGGCGTCTAGAAGGCCAGCCTCTGCCTCATGGCAGGACTTGGCAGTGCAGTGCGTTTACTCTTTCCCAGCCTCAACAGTTTCAGTGTTTGGCCTGGCCTGTTTATCTGCCCGCTGTATTTTTTTAATCTTTGTATATTTTATAATATATCTCCCATGTCATTTTATCCATATCAGTGTATATTGGCTGTCCCTAACAGATAAGGACTTTTGCGAAACATATTATCAGACTTAGCAAAATTAATGGTTATTCCTCAGCATCATGTGCTACCCAGACCATGGTCATATTACTCATAACAACCGTGGAATCTTAGTATTCTTAAATGACACTGTGATATGCAAAATAAATTATTTAGACTGTGTGTTAAAACTTTGCTTAAATTTAGTTAAAAGAATCAGATTGGTAGTGAATTAAGACTATATTCTCAATTTTCCTATTTTTTATTAAGGTCCTGGATGCCTCATCCCTTAGTTTCAACACCAGATTGAAATGGTTTGCCATCTGCTTCGTATGTGGCATTTTCTTTTCCATTCTTGTGAGTTAAGGCTTTATATTGTTTAATAATTTTTATTTTGTGTTAGACTAATAATTCCATTTAGTACCAAAAACGAATGTCCTTTACTGAATCCCTGTTAGACTATTTTGGTGGAACGTATTTATTGAACTGAAATAAAGGGGTAGAGATCAATGAAAATACGTAGAAATTAATATTTTGGGGAGTTTTGTTGAAGTAATTTAAGAAAAATTTATCAGTGTGTTAAAAGATCTGGAAAATCAGTAATCTAGATGTTTATTACCTTTTCATACTTGACATTTAGCATGAATATTTAACTTAAATAGACTGAGATTTACTGATAAGCACAAAAAAAGTTTTGTTATGGCTCATTTATATATGCTAGTGCAAATAGGAAGATTCAAGTTAGTGTATAACATTGAAAAATAACTGTTTTTTCTGTGTAATCAGACTAGACTGTCTACAAGCAGATTTGTATTTAAACATTTGTATTTGCATAATATTGGTATTGTATTACTGCAGTAGCACATTTATATTTTAACCATTAAAATCATAAAATTATTTTTAAATAACTATAATATCTTAACTTAGGGAACTGGATTGCTGTGGCTTCCGGGCGGCATAAAGCTTTTTGCAGTGTTTTATACCCTCGGCAATCTTGCTGCGTTAGCCAGGTACGTTTGGCTTCTCAAAATATCTGGTTTGCTCTTGCTACCAAATTCACCTTTCTAATAAGCACTTTCCCAGTAGGATGTTTATGTAGCTCTGTGCATATTGTGAATTCAGCCACAGGATTTGCGTTTATTAAATAAATATGTATTGACTGCTGCTACATACCGTCTCCCATAACAGACGGTATTAGTGCTAGGAATAGCCAGCCTTTGTGGGGCACTTACTGTGCGGGACTGTTCTAAGTGTTTTATATGTATTACAACGAGCTTGTGAGGTAGGCAGTGTTATCATCCCCGTTTATAGCTGGAGATAATAGCACAGAGCAGGGGAGTCAGTGCTGCCCGTGGCAATGAACCTAAATTGTGGCTGAGGTGGGAATCCTGCAGACGGTGGGCTCCGGAGCCCAGGCTTGGAGCTGCTGCACTCTAGGCCTTGCTCTTGTGGAGCTTACATTTTAATGAAGATGTTCACATCATAAGCCAGAGAAAGATCGAATGGCATTGGTGCTGTGCAGAGAATTAAACTAGGGTGCGGCAGTAGTGACTGAGGGCTACTTTAGGTTGGGAGTATGAGAATCCCTCTTGGAGAACCTTTGACACATCCTTGGGTTGTTATGTGTCTTAGTCCCTTTTGTGCTGCAGTAACAGAATACTGTAGACTGGGTGACTTAGGAAGAATAGAAATTTTTCTCACAGTTGGAGGCCTGAAGTCCAAGGTTAAGGCACTGGCAGACTCAGTTTCCTGCTGATGGATGCATCCCCCAAGGAGAAGATCCCTGTGTCCTCCCAGGGCAGCCTCTCCTCCAAGTGCCTTTGATCCCTGTCAGAGGAGTTCTCACAGCCTAATCCGGTCTTCATATACCACACTGAGGACACCTACGTTTTGAAGAGGATGCCTTCACACCATAGCATGTTTATTGGAATAGTTGTGACGTTTCTTTATAAAGTTAAGGAAAAAATAAAACAGATTTAGCGAGAGATTTTTAACTAAATAAACCAACAGGGTTTCTTTTTTAAAACAGTTTATTTTTGCATAGCCAGATACATTAGTAGACCTGTACCTCAGTTAAACTTTATTTGTTTCAAATAGTACATGCTTTTTAATGGGACCTGTGAAGCAACTGAAGAAAATGTTTGAAACAACAAGATTGCTTGCAACAATTATTATGCTCGTAAGTAAATAGTGCATTTTTAAAACTTTTATGGAAGTATTTGCACTGTTATTTTATGAATAATTGCCTGTTCTTAGGTATGTATACTTGTTGTGCTGAATATAATAATTATATCTGGCCAGGCCTGGTGGCTCACGCCTGTAACCCCAGCACTTTAGGAGGCCGGATCACCTGAGGGCAGGAGGTCAAGACCAACCTGACCAATATGATGAAACCCCGTCTCTACTAAAAATACAAAAATTAGCCCGGCATGGTGGCATGTGCCTGTAATCCCAGCTACTTGTGAGGCTGAGATAGGAGAATTGCTTGAACGTGGGAGGCGGAGGTTGCAGTGAGCCAAGATCGTGCCATTGCACTCCAGTCTGGCCAACAAGAGTGAAGCTCCGTCTAAAAAAGAAAAAATAAAAATAAAAAATTATGTCCTGTGTGTTACAGCGTTCAGATGGTACAGTATTGTCTAAGACTACTGGCTGGGTAAAGCCCGCTTCTGTTGCGTATATGGAATGGTGTAGCTGTGTATTTAAATGAACCCTAGAGCTGAGTTTGCTTTCATTTTTAAGCCCTGCCGATGGTTTCATAACGGATTGTTAGTTTGTACCCTTTGGAGGGTGGGCGTAGACACCCTCCAGAACACCCTCCATAGACACCATACTTCTGTGTCCTTAGAATATTCTTAGGGAGATTCAGCGTCCTTTGTCATCTGACTTTTGTCCCTTTCCTGTGTGCTGACTTGACACATTCTAACAATATGGCTCCCGTAACAGTATCTTTAAATGTGCTTTCATTACGTTGTGGGTTCTCTCTACAACTCTCAGGTCATCGTTCTTGTTTTCTTGAGCCTGGGTGGTGGGTAGATTAGAGTTTACGCTTTGGCTGGAAAGGTTGTTTCCATTCTCACACAGGTGCCAGGTGTTCAGCTGTTCGTTTCGTGTATTGTGGGCAGGAGGGGGACCCAAATCTCTTCTCCATCCTGCCTCTGTCTCCTAACTCACCTGGTCTGTGTCTCTTGTGGATTTCTTTTGCCTTCAAGCATTTATGATATTTAAAGGATTTAAATATCACCATTATAACTATTAACATGAGCTTTCCAAACACAGCTAACCTATGTTAATTTACAAGGAAATGTTTGTTAACTCTAATCTGCCTGGCAGTCTTCTCCCATCCCCTCACTAGAGGAAAAACTCATTTTTAGCTTTATTTATTATGTCTTTATTCAGCTTAGTATTTTCTTACTTTTGTAATCTCCAGTTATTTTGAATTTCCTATAACAGCATATGTATCAACATATATATAAACATTTAACTTTAGCTTACGAAGAAATTATATTTCACTGTTAGAATATAAGTAGTTTATATTCCACGAAGATTTTAGTTAGATTAGTTTTATTTAAGAAATCCTGGCACTTATCCCTCAACCTTTTCAGTAACATACTGTACCTTACAAAAACACACATCAAATTGAGAGAATGTGGGAGCGTTTGAACATATAAGATGTTTCCCAAGGTGGAGCACTTTGATTGGTTTGATTTGCTGCCCACATAAGATCATGCCTAGTAATGGCGGTGAAGAGGCTCTGTCACGTAGAGCCTTGCACGTGCCAGCTTCTAGCTCAGGCCCATCATGGATGCACTCTACCTTATTCATTACAACAGCCCTTTAAAGCATGTGGGTAGGAACTCTCCTCATTTTAAAGAGAAGAAAACAGGTTTAGACAAGTCCACTGACTTCACCAAGGACCCTCAGATAGCAGGCGTCAGAGCTGGAATCTCTTTAGGTCTTTCCAACACCACACCGCCCACCTCTCACGTTCACTCCTGTGCCTACTTGCTTTCACAGGGATGAGGAATGATCATTTTTCAATTTACTTAACAGAGTAAATTATTAGTTGCTTCCAATTTGCCAAGGAATATTGCAGTCGTAGACTTTAAAGTAAAATAATACTTACAGAAAATGTAAGTAAAACTAGTCAGCTGTATTCTTACTTTTGTTCTATAGTATATTACCTATGCAAATGAATGCAGAATAGTTTATGCATTTCTATCAGGCTTTTGAAAGGGTCTCAAATTTATAATCTACTCTTTCTTCCCTTGTAGTTGTGTTTCATATTTACCCTGTGTGCTGCTCTTTGGGTAAGTTATGCCAGCCCTGCTGGCTTTCAGTTAACTCTGTGCCCCCTCCCCAGCTGAAGTGTCATCACACCGTTATGTTAAAATAGCTCATCTGGTTTTTAAAAACTCTCTAAAGATTAGGTATTCCTAAAATTTGAGATGTTAACGTCCAGCTAGTGGCTAAAAATACCATAGATTCTACTGTCCACAGCATAGAGGTAGTCAGTAAACCCACATGTACACACATGCTCACCCATCCAGCTAGTGGCTAAATGTGCCATAGATTCTGCTGTCTACAGCATAGAGGTCGTTAATAAACACACACGTGTGCCCGAGAGCTCACCTGCTTGTGGGCCCGGTTGGCTCCTCTGACAGTGCCCTGTGTGGTGAGAGGCCCTGGCTCAGGGGCTGTGCTCTCTCCCTCATGCTGCCGCAGGGGTGCCCTGTGACTCTGCAGTGGTGAGGCAAGTACGCTCCAAGTAGCAAGGTGTAAAACCAATGGAGAAGGCCAGAAAACGCAGATAGTAACAACAGAGAGACAGAGGAACTGAAATCCTCCTCCTACCCCGTGGAGAAGGTTAACAGCTCTTCACTAGCCTTTAAAGAAGTCATAATGTTACAATTCCGTTTACTTTTTGATCTTCCTGATTCTACATCATATTTTTCTATTGTACTCAACCTATTTTCCCAAAAGGGTTTGAAGCAGTTCTTGAACTATCAACAAGAAAAGTCCCATTTTAAAGAAGAAAGGGTAGTTTAGACATATTCTAACAGAAATATTCCAGATTTTTTTTATTTTGGTGATGTAAGGACAGAACTTTAGTTATATGAGATTGATTTACGTGTCATTTATTAATGATAAAAGAATATTCTTGCACATCTCTATAGAACATTGATTTTTGGTTTTGGAATTGTCTGTTTACTATAAACAGTAGACTGAAGATAAATAAGTAAAACACTGATGGACAAGGAATTCTCAAAATAGATCTTTTAAAACAACCATGGAAACTGATTATATTATTCCAGAAGATCACAATAAAATACAATTTTCCTTCAAAATGTCACTCAAGGAGCAAATAGGCATGAGTAAAATAAGTAAATTTCACATGGGGCATACAGATCTCAGTGGGATTTTAAATGTTGAATCTAGATAAGTTAACATTGACTTTAAAGACCTGACCACCTTTAAAAGTTTAATGTTTTCAGCCTATGCACGATTGTTTCAGTAACATTTATTTAAAGTCACATATTTTGCAATATTTAAATTAATGGATATAGTTTTATAAAGGAAATTATTTTGTGGATTCTAAAGTTTCAGACCAACTGTATCTTAAATTTATCACACTAAAATTTAGTAAAGAAAATAAATGAAGCCATCTTCATTTTTGAAAGAGAAGAATTAAGTTTGATTGAGAAAGCTGTTTTAAAACTTTGAAACTCATAATTCCTCTGTTTTTGCTACTGTTAGTGGCATAAGAAGGGACTGGCCGTGTTATTCTGCATATTGCAGTTCTTGTCAATGACCTGGTAAGTCTTTCCTCATCCTGGTAAAATGTTAAAATTGCCTGAGATGTGACAAGCATTTCGTCTGGTGTTTCGGAGCCAGACAGGCCCTGCAGGCTCAGAGGAGGGGAGGTCTGGGATGAGTCCTGTTGGAGTTGACAGCGTGGCTCAGTGGTACTGTTAGGGAGAAGTATGGGGTGCTGTACTCGTGTAGTTACGTAGTGATGTGTTCTGCTTTTTTCTAATGTGAGAAAGAAATAAGAAAAGTAGGTGATGCCATGTGAAAACATGAAAGTGAGACCAAATCACAGGGTGAGACCAAGGGAAGATGAGTTTCCCTGCATTATCCACTCTATTGCTGGATAAATACAAGGTGGAATTTATCTTAATGTTGACTCTGTGGCCCTGTGATATCTGGAGATGTCTTCTGAATTGGCAGTGATTAAATACTTCTTAAGTTACTGGTTGAGCAGCCCAAATCCAAAATGCTTCAGGATCCAAACTTCTTTCTTTTTTTTTTTGAGACAGTCTCACTCTGTCACCCAGGCTGGAGTACAGTGGCATTATCTTGGCCCACTGCAACCTCTGCCTCCTGGATTCAAGTGATTCTTGTGCCTCAGCCCCTCAGGTAGCTGGGATTACAAGTGTGAGGCACCATGCCCAGCCCAAAATCCAAAACTTCTTGAACGCTGACATGATGCTCAAATTTGGTTGATAACCAGTAAATGTAATGCAGATATTCCAAAAATCCAGAAAAATCCAGTATCCAACACATTTCTAGTCTCAAGCATTTCAGATCAGAGATGCTTCACCTGCACTGCCTTTCCCACTCCAGTTTTGTGAATATTCAGTCATGCTCTGGTTCCTACTCAGACTCTCCTCCTCTTAGCCTTTTTGTGTCTTGTACTCTAAGAATTCATCAGCATAGAGGCCATAAATATCCGGGCGGTTGATTAAACGTGCCCTACAACTCCTGTGCCCCTCCGTGTTAGTGAAGAGTGCTTTTCCTTTTCCTTTTCCCTTTCCTTTAGAGCAGCTCTTGCTTGCTTCCTAATTTTTGCTTCCTGGTTTTGCCATTTTACATTCCTCTTACTCGATGTTACCCAGTTTGGGATCACCTTTCTTTTGGCCCTCTTTTCACTGACAGGTGAAACATCAATGAATGTTAAATGCAATTCTCTGTATATCTCAACCATATAATGTTCCTTACTCTTTTTCATTGATTTAGTGAAGAAACCTAAATTTAAATCTCTTGGTTATTTTCTCTAGTATTTTGCCTTTTATTGCCTAATTTGTACCTAATAATTGATTTATCCCAAAGGAGACTATAAATATCAGTTTTGGTACAGTTTCTATTTTATTATAAGAAGCTCAAACTTCAGCATGCACCAGAATCACCTAGAGAGCTTGTTTAAAGGGCAGGTTGCTTGTTAAAGCAAGCTTGTGATTTAGGAGGTTTAGGGTAGGGCCTAATAATTTACATTTTTAACAAGTTCCCACATGATACTCTCACTGCTGGTCGGGGTCACACTTTGAGAACCACTGTACAGTCTCATGGTGCTGTGTTTATTATAAGGTTAGACATGGCCTTTTGGCATAAAGAAAAACCATGATTCAGATGAAGATTCAACATGCTTGAATATTTCTTGCAGGTATAGCCTGTCGTACATCCCATATGCAAGGTGAGCTTGTTTGAATTCTGTCTTGTTTCTGGTTCTTATCTTCACACAAATAAATGAATTTAAGTAATTTTTACATAAAAATACTATTTAAACACTTTTTTGGGTTGATCTTAATTTCCTGAAAGGAAATAAACTTTTTTTTTTTTTTTGAGATGGAGTCTCGCTCTGTCGCCAGGCTGGAGTGCAGTGGTGCGATTTCGGCTCACATTGAAATCTCTGCCTTTCAGGTTCAAGATTCGCACGCCTCAGCCTCCTAAGTAGCTGGGACTACAGGCGCGTACTACCATGCCTAGCTAATTTTTTTTTTGTATTTTAGTAGAGACGGGGTTTCACCATGTTGTCCAGGATGGTCTCAGTCTCCTGACTTTGTGATCCGACTGCCTTGGCCTCCCAAAGTTCTGGGATTACAACCGTGGGGCCACCGCACCCGGCAATAGACATATTTTCAATGAGATGAATAGAAGCTTGCCATGATAATGTCTGTGTGGAAACATTTTGGTGACATGGAGCAACTGTGTGGGGAGTATCCTCCCGCCCTGCTGCCTGGCATGCAGTAGGGAATGTGGATGAGATTCTGGACCCTTCCGTGGCTTCAGGAGTTCAGAAAATAGGACACAGAGACTCCAGGAAAACAAATTCTACTTAAAAAAAGGAAGTTATGGCTGAGTGCGGTGGCTTATGCCTATAATCCTAGCACTTTGGGAGGATCACTTGAGGTCAGGAGTTCAAGACCAGCCTGGCCAACATGGCAAAACCTCATTTCTACTAAAAAATACAGAATTAGCTGGGCATGGTGTGCGTGCCTGTAATCCCAGCTACTCAGGAGGCTGAGGTGGGAGAGTCACTTAAACCCAGGAGGCAGAGGTTGCAGTTAGCCAAGTTCGTGCCCTTGCACTCCAGCCAGGATGAGAGCCAGACTCCATCTCAATAAAAAAGGAAGTTACTGGGAAAATGAGGGCTTGCACATAAATGCTTATTTTTAGTCAGCAAAAACAGTTGTATGTCAAGAGGTAACTGGCATTTTAAAATATTTTTCCAGAGAAATGTATTTAGCCGTGGAGGAGAAAACAAAACGAGTTCCAATTTTCAATCTGATAGATTTAGAAAAAGATTCTGGTGAGGCACAGCTTTGCCTGTTTGTGAAATTCAAAGATATGTTTTATATTTAAAAACAGCAAAATTGTCTGATTAAGACGAACAATGAAGCAAATTGGTAGAAATTTTATTTTTATTCCGTTTCAAATGTATGATTCTTTCTGATAGATACTTATAAGGAGAAAAAGCAAAACAGAGTCAGCTACAGGTGAGAAAACTGCTTAACCAAGAGTGTGCAAGGGTAATTTACCATGCCTAGGAGCTTTAGGGCAAGGAGACCTCCAGTACTTCTTGGTGCCGAGGAAAGGACCTCTAGACATGATGCCCCGTACAAGAGGCTCTGAAGAGATGGCAGGACTTCGAGAAAATGACCAGCCTCTCCAGACACTTAGTAGGATCCTGCACTTGAGAGCAATAAGCAATGTACAGATTTTGCCTATAAGAATTTTATTAGTGGATGTTTTTAATGGCCTAGGTGAAAGCTTTTTTAATGAAAGTATCAAGTAATAACAGTTTTGGAAAAAAATATGAAAGGTCACACTTTAATCTTTTTTTAATTCTGAGGATTCAGTTATAAACATTACACTTTTAAAACTCAGTTCATTAGTCTTTTTTTTTTTTTTTTGAGATGGAGTCTCATTTTGTCACCCAGGCTGGAGTGCAATGGCGTGATCTCCGCTCACTGCAACCTCTGCCTCCCGGGTTCAAGAGATTCTCCTGGCTCAGCCTCCTGAGTAGCTGGGATTACAGGCACATGCAGCCATGCCCAGCTGATTTTTGTATTTTTTAGTAGAGATGGGGTTTCACCACATTGGCAGGCTGGTCTCGAACTCCTGACCTCAAGTGATCTACCTGCCTTACAGGCATGAGCCACCTTGCCTGGCCTAGTTGTTTTAAAACATTAAATCTTTGTGCCGGGTGTGGTGGCTCATGCCTGTAATCCCAGCATTTTGCGAGGCTGAGACGGGTGGATGGCTTGAGCCCAGGAGTTTGAGACCAGTCTGGGCATCAGAGCCAAGACCCTGTCTCTACCAAAAAAAAAAAAAAAAAAATTAGCACGGTGGTATGCCCTATACAGTCCCAGTTCCTTGGGAGGCTGAGGTAGGAGGATCTGTTCACACCACTGCACTTAGCCTGGAAGACAGAGCAAGAACCTATCTCAAGAAGAAAAAAGTTAGATCTTCTGTTAGGTTATTTTTGGTATTTAAACTTATTTCTTTGTATTGAGATCAGTGTATATGGCAGTAAAAATTTCTTAAGATAAATACCATGTCAAAAGTTAGCAAAATGTTTTCACGTCTCAGCTCTTAATCTTAAATGATACTGAACAAAGTTTTTGTTAATCAGAAAGTGTGCTGGAGCATCCCCTGAGTTCTGTTAAAAACGGTGATTTAGCAGGAACATTTTCTGCAGCTTTGCTCTTGAGGAATATTATATTCTGTTTTTTTCCCTCTTTTTTCTACCAGGGATGCAGTTATTAAATGCTGTTCTTCTCTCCTAAGTTGAAAATCAGAAACTCATGGAAAAGAGCACTCGAATGTTGGTACTCTGTGTTTGGTGAAGTTTGCTTTTCCCCATAAAATATTCCAGAAACAACTGAAGTGACAGTTGAAGACCGTTTTGTACTAAGTCTCATTTTGTATACTGGTAAAAACTACATGCTTGATTAAACCGTTAAATGCTTGTAACTTTAAATTCATTATGTGTCATTAATATGCTTTTCCAAAGGAGATTTTTAATCACTGCCAGTCGTCAATTATTTTTAGCCGATTTTGAAAGCTTTTCGAAACAGCTTTGAAATGTGAATATTTAAGGGTAGACCTGTGCTGCAAGATAATTCAGCTTTTTTGGCTTTTAAAAAATGTCTGCATTTTTAAGACTTTTTTTTTTTTTTTTTTACTTTAAATGTGAAACTTCTTATTTTAAGCTAAAAATTGCTTGCTATATGTAATAAAAATAATATATAAATCTTTACAATTTTGAAATAAACCCATCCTTGGAAAAACATTTTCTGAATCAAATTTATAATATTTTAAGTGACTCAATCCAATATTTAGGCACTATACAGTCTTTCTGTAGAAAAATGAGTAAGATACAGTCTCCCCTAAATAATACTGCTAAGTATAAATTGTGAGAGAGAATGGGACTGACAGCAGAGCCCATTCCAGGAAGTGCAGGGGGAGGAGGTGAGGTGGCATTGGCTGTGCAGGTGTCAGGAGAAGTCAGGCCACCGGACAGTAATGGCAGCAGGAAGCTACCTTCACCTCAGGCTGGAGGAGAAGCAGAGAGGGAGGAGAACTAGCCAGCGCCCTCCTCCTTCCCGCAGGTCTCCCACTGGCTGTCCTGGTCTCCTCAGTTGCCAGGGAGAGGCAGATAGGCGGGTGCCAGCATGATGTGGTGGTGCCAGCAGGAGGGAAGGCAGCCCTATGTCTGTCCAGGGTAGGGAGAGTTAATAAAGAGCGCACAGCAAGGTAATGGGAGCATCACTTTCTGCACAGTCAGCTTAGAGGAGAACTGGGGGGGGTGTCCTTGAGGGGCAGCAGGCAGATGGGCAGAAGGGAGCCTATGTGCCTCAGGTTGGTGGTGGCCGGACCTTGTAGTTGTTATTCCAGTCATTAGGTGTGGCTCAAGTCCAGGAGTAGCATTGTGGGGAGAGAGACGAAGCTGGCAGGGAGCCAGGATCAGGCCTTAGGAACCTGGAAGTCAGGCATATGCTTGGGAAAGAAGGTACAGGAAAAGAGTGAGTTCTGGTGAGTGGGCGGACACTGTGCTTGGTGCTCAAGGAAGATGCAACAGACGTCCTTGTCCTCAAAGACTTTACGATTACGGGGACAGACGTGTTCCCAGTTGTTACAGTGAGGTGTGGGGACTGGCTTCAGAGATGTCCACAGGGCCCGGCGGACGTGTGGAGGACAGCTCACCCAGCTGCAGGGAGGGTGATGAGCAGAGGGGCAGAAGAAGAGGGTGGTGTGGAGGGGCACAGCGTGGCCTGTGTGGAGCACCACGGAGGACGCAGGGCTCCAGAAAATGTGACGGAGCTGGAGTTTGAGAATAGCAGCAGCCTGAAGAAGAATCTTATTTTAGACAGTAGGTGACAATGGGAGTAAAGAAAAGACATGTCAGTCTGCAGAAGAGACTAGGAAGATCTGAAGTCATGTGCTGAGCTCTGGCTGGGGCCTGGTTAGTCCGTGGGCTGGCCCACAGCCCTGCGGCGTGGCCGAGTCTCCATGCCATACAGAGGCGCAGCTGCCGTGGTGACTCAGCCTGCGTGGCAGGGGCAGGTGTGGCCAGCTTGTGGGCTGTGGAGGCTGTGCCCCCTGTTGTGCTCTGCTGCCTCCCCAGAGTCATTTTTCTGCATCCGCGTTTGTCAGCCACAGAAATGTTCCTCTAGGAACATTTCCCCCCGGCATTGGGACTCTTCCTGAGAATTGTCTGTTGAGCTTCATTTCTGCCCAGGTAGACTTAAGCATGGAAACGGCTCTTTGCTTCCCATTTGCTCTGTATTGGTGGCAGATTTGATCTGATCAAAGTATGGGGTCTTCTAGGAGTCTGTGTGAGATAAGTCAGGGGTGAGCTTGACAAGTGTCACATCCGGGCAGCCTGAGAGCTTAGAGCAGGGACTGGTGGCACAGGCGGTAAGCTCGCGCCTAGCTCTAGAGGAATGAATCCCAGTCTTCCAGAACTGAGGGATAAACTGGAGGCCACACTTAGAGTAACCGTTTGGAGCAATGTGGGTTCAGAAACTACCTCTGATTGATGCAGGGGTCGGGGGGTGAGGGGTAGTTCTAGGACAGGATATGGAGTAGCTTTGGGTCCACCATGGGGTGTGAAGCGTGGCCTCAGGATAGAGAAGGGTGTCATTCAGTCTGCCCAGGTGGTAGAGAGAGACACCTGAGTTCAGACAAGGGTGTTGCCTTGCTCAGAGCTCTCAGGCTTCCTGGATGGATAGGATGGATGCCCTCGGTCTCAGTCCAGACACCGGCAGCAGGGCAGGCATGCCTTGGGCTCCAGAAGGCCTGGGTTGGTGCTGGAAAGGACTAAAATTGGTGAGCACAGGCTCTGTTGGGGTGATCAGACCCAACACCAGGTCATGGGGGTGACAAAGTCCGGTGGAGTCGAAGGACTGAGAAAAAGTTTGAGAGAGAAGGGTGGGACACCAGGGGGGCCATTGCCATCGGGGAGGTTGCGAAGGCCCGAGCTCTGGGAGCCCACAGTATTTACTGGTAATCCAACAAAGAAACAGGTAGTGAGAACGTGGATGTCAAAAGGGCAGGCACATGATCTACAGCTGTGACAGTTTAGCATTTATATGGAACACATTCTGCTACTTGAGATAATGGGAATAGGGGCCTAGGAAGGCTAGAAGCAAGGAGCCAGCAAGTCTGGACACATTCCAGAGGACATTATGCAAGCCCTGCCTCAGTTTCCCCCAACACTCAGCTTTTTCCCAACATGCCCCCCTTTTTTGTAAAAGAGAAGGTATCATTACTATCATTATTAATAGCTATCATTAGCAAGGTGATTGCAGGCTGTGCAGCCCTTAACTGCTGGTATGTGACCCAGCTTCTCCTAGCCCTTATTCAAACTGGAGTCACTCTGGTTTGAACGCTTCCAACATATCTCCCCTTTCCCTTTTACAAGAGGACCCTTAATCCTAGGGGTTGCAGAAGGATGAAGGTCCATCTTCCATAACTTCTTCATGCTGAATAAGGGCGATGATACTTCTGCCTAACTATTAGGGTCTCTCGTACTCAGGGTAGAGAGTAGTTGAGTCAGAAAGCATTGGTCCGTTAAGCATCGTGACTCCGGTCGGTCCTCTTTCCATCTTTGCATTCAGATTCAACTGGCTCATGGCTCGTACTGGGGAAACCCGGTCCATGGTTGGGATTCATGGGTCCCTCCAGTCTCCGGTTCCATGGTTGTACACATCTTGAGGGTATCCACACAGTTCGTTCATCTCCTGCAAAATCACAAGCATACCTCACCCCCACGTTAGTAAATCTACTGAAACAGAAGTAAAAACTTTTGTGGCTGTAGCCGGGAGGCCACCGATAATGAGAAACAGGCCTTTTCTGATTAACAGAAGGCATAGAGAAAGCAAATCGAGGCTTTTCAAACCTTCAATTCGCGCTGTATGGGGGGGGGGTCCACTAGATGCTATGGCTGATAAATCTTCAGATGTTTGGTGGGCACCCACATAGGCACCTGATTGTCAGCTGGAGAGACACAAGCAAATCGTCTTCCCCATAAAATTATCTTTAGGCAGGGATCGGAGAAAGTAGATTCAGAGGTAAGGAGAATTTGGGGGCCTAATGACTTCCTGATGTTTGATACGTGTTCCCTCGGAAGTGAGGAATTCCCTTTCTCTCCATATTGCTGCGTGGGCATGGAGGACTAGGTAAGCATACTTAGTGTCTGTATATATATTTACCTTTTTTCCTTCTAATTCTAGTGTGCAATGGCCCCTGCTTTTGCTAGGATGTCTCTCCCTAACAAAGGAGTGGGGCTTTCAGGCATAATTAGAAAGGCATGTGAGAAGAGTCAAGTTCCCCAGTCACAACTCAGTGGCTGGGAGAAGTATCTAGTGACCGCCTGTCCCAGGACCCCTCGGAGAGTGACAGATCTGGAGGACAGTTGTCCGGGACAGGAAAGTAAGACTGAGAAGGCTGTGCCAGTGTCCAGGAGACAGTTAACTTCCTGGCCTTCAATGGTCAAGCATACCCGGGGCTCTTGTGAGGGTGATGGCATGGGCTGGCACTTGCCCCAGGCACCCTCAGTCCTGCTGCTGGATCATCTGGTTAGTGGCTTCTGACTCAGAGGACCTTTGTCCCCCAGGGCAGTGGGCCTTCCAGTGATTCCCTTGACATAGGGGCATGGACGAGGGGGCGGCTAATTTCTATTCGGACAATCTTTTGAAAGTGTCCTTGTAGACCGCACTGGAAGCAAGCCCTATCAGGCATTTGATTTTCCCAGTCTTCCCCTCTTCCAGAACCTCCAAAATCCGCTTGCCTGAGGGCCATGACTAAAGCAGTGGGGTGGCCTTTTTGTTTTTAATCCTGTTTGTCCCATTCCACCTGCTCCTCCTGATCTCTAGTATTAAAAAAACCGAGGTTGCCAAGTTCAATAGGGTTTTTCCTAAGTTTTGCTCCGGGCCTAAGGCAGACTTTGGAAGTTTTTTCTAACATCTGCAGCTGACTGAGTGACAAACTTATCCTTTAAGATTAGTTGGCCTTCAGTAGAGTCAGGTGACAGAGAGGTATGTTTCCTCAGTGTCTCCCTTTGTCTCTCCAGAAAGGCAGTAGGATTTTCTTCCTTTCCCTGTGTTACAGTGGACATCACTGAATAATTCGTAGGCTTCTTCCTGGTTTTTCCTTTGTCCTTCTAGCATGCAAGTTAGCAAATGTCTGCAGCACCAATCTCCATGTTCTGATTCTGTGTCCCAGTGAGGGTCTACACTGGGAACTGCCTGCTGGCCTGTGGCGAATTGTTCTCTTTCCTCTGTTGTCATCCTTTAATTGACCTGACTGAGATACCAGAGATCGCCAAACTCTCAGGCTGCAGTTATGGCGGCACTTCTCTCATTTGGGGTTAGTGTCTGATCTAGCAGTAACGTTTTATCTCTCCATGTCAGATCAAAGGATTGTCCTAACCCTCGTGAAACATCAATATAGCCATCATGGTTATCTGAGGATTTACCTAGGTCTATTTTAATTTGTTTCAAGTCTGAGAAGGAAAAAGGTACATATACCCTGACTGGGCCGAATTCTCCAGAATACATCCTAGGGGCGTTTTTTTGTCTTGGGGGGAACATTTCCCATCTGAAAAAAAACAGGGATGCCAGCACCCCTGGTCATTTTTCGATGAGCATTAGTCCTAGAGCATCCTCTCTGGTCCTAATGCTTATTCCTTTCCAGGGTGCGTAACCGCCCTTGGACCTCTGCCTATCAGATTTGTTACGCTTACCAATGTCGCAGTCCTACTCCCCTTTTCCCACCTTTCTTGACTACAAAGAAAGGGGTCTGGGCTGCTGGATTCTAGTTGTTCTTTACCAGCGTGGCCACCATCGTCTTTGCGCTCAGGGGTGAGTTCTAGAGCTGGGCTGGGTTCCTGAGTATTTCATAACAACCCCGCCCCACCCCATCAAGATGCACTCCCATAAATAACAGTGCTTATGCAAATTCATTTCAGAGAGGGTGTAGGTAACCTTTTGAGTCAGGATTGAGATAGAGTTTTTTGATTCCGTGAGTACTTTAAAGCTTGGCTGAGTACAAAGAGCTCCCACGTTTGAGCAGACCAATTATTAGGCAGTTTTCCTAACTCTGCTTCTACAAGAGTTTCCTTATCAATTACTGAATACCCATCCTGGGCTTTTTTTTTTCCCCCTGCTCAATCACCCGGGAGGAACCATCTATGGTCCTGTCCTGAAGGGAGTTCCTCCTAGGTCTAGTTGGACCTTTGTATGGTAATTAAGATTTAAATTCCTTGTTAGGAAACCTGCTTGGTTAAGGGAATTTTTAGTGGTTAATGTTAAATCACCTTTTTCTTACACCTATACTTTTAGAATCACCTATACTTTTAGAATGTTGAGTTAGTAAGCTACTTTTTTGCTTATGTTTACTTAGGATAGTGCTGAATTGGTGAGGTGTGCTTACAATGAGGTTTCCTCTAAAAGTTATTTTTCTACTTTCTTCTAGCAAAGCAGTTGATGGAATGCATTTGGGCCATCCATGGGTTACTGGGTTAAGGATTTTTGATAGGAAGGCTGCTGGTTGTCAGCGGTCTCAGTGCAGCACTTCTCACAGTGCGTTCCCGGCACGCCTGGGGGCCCGGAGGCCTGTTAGGGTCTGTTTTCATAGTGATACTGAGCCAGCATCACTCTTTTCCCCTCTCCTGCTATCCCCAGTACACAGTGGCATTACTGAGGTCCCATGGTGCGTGATGACACAGGACAGAACACAGTGGATACGAGATCCCATGGCTTCTACTGAGCCCACCACTCATGTCTCATTTGATTGTTTTAGAAAATAGTTTTAAAAAATATATTAAAAATACGTTAACATAATGGGTTTATTGCTAACATGTATGTATTTAAAGCTATTTAAATTTTTAATAAGGTTAACATAATGGGTAAAATCCACAGAACAGAAGCTCTTTGGGGTTCTTGGCCATCTGGTCTGGAGACCAAAGAAATTGCGATCCCCTGTCCCTCGCATGGAGGGAAGAGTGTGCTCTGGCGCCCCCTGCCTAGACAGGCTGCTCTTGGCCACATGCTAGTTGTGTGGCTACTTGGGTAAGCCTTGGTTTGTCATCTGTAAAATGCAAGTATTGCTAGTACTGCTCTCATAGGGCTTTCATGAGCTTTCAGTGATATAACTAATCCAGATAAAGTGGATTATTTAGTGCGGAATAGACATTGCCTATTATCTTAATAATGGGGAAAAAGAAATACTTTAAAATTATTAGCATCCAACACATTTCCTAAGTGTTTTTTAATTCCCAAAGCCTTTCACAGTAACAGACCAGTGTTAGAAGAAATTTAGACATTTTTAAGTTATTCAAGTGTTCCAAGTAATAAAATTGGTTTTAAACTGGAATAAGATTTTCCTGTGTTAAAATTCGGGTTTAGTTTTAGTTCTAGATGTTTGACTGCTTACTGTTATATCATGTAAAAATGATTTGAATGAAAATATAGAAAGAAATAGACCATAGGGAATAATGAGAAACAATGTACTGAAATAGCTCCCATTTTGAAATTTTTCTGAATGTACATTTAAATATTATATGACTTAGTAAAAAAGAAGAAATTAAGTTAATGAGCAAAATGAAACTTTTTTTCAAATAATTGCTAATTTCCTGGTGGTGTGATGTGATTACTGGCTCTAATTTTATTCACTGGTAACGACGCAGGAATGCCCAGTTGAGCAGTCAGCAGCCAGCGTGCATTGTGTGGGAGCACAGAATCCTTGGGATCGTTTCTGTAGGGTCTGGGCAGTAGGGATGATCAGATCTGAGGCCCTTTACACGGCAGGGTCACTGAGCTGCAGCCTTGACAGTTCTTCAGTTCACACAGTTCAAATCTGTGGAACAGTTGCCTCTATAATTTTAGTTGGGCCTGAATGTAATCTTCCTGATGTTTTATTTTAGTGACTGAAATATTCTCTGTGCACATATTATTCACTGGGAATGTCTTAAAGGATTGTGGTAATGGAAATTCTTTACTCTGATACACACTTTACTCTGACAGAATAGTGGGGCAGGTGGATAATCACCATTCCCATATGTGGGCAATATCGTGTTATTGTTATATTTGAAATCTGAAAATCAAATTTAAAACATAAATGATGTAAAACATAAGTCAAAAATATGGACAGTTCTAAATACATATGACCGTTGAGCAATGTGGGGGTTAGGGGTGCCAGCCTCCCATAGGGTCAGAAATCCTTGTATAAATTTTGACTCTGCAAAGTGTAACTACTAATAGCCTACTGTTGACCGGAAGTCTTAACAATATCATAGTTCATTAACATATTTTCTATGTTATATGTATTATATATATATAATACAGTATTCTTACAGTAAAGTAAGCTGAAGAAAATGTTAAGACAATCATAAAGAAGAGAAAATATATTTACTATTCTTAAGCATAGAAGTGGATCATCATGAAGGTCTTCATCCTCATCACCATTACCTTGAGTAGGCTGAGGAGGAGGAAGGGGAGGGGTTGGTCTTGCTGTCTCAGGAGTGGCAGAGGCAGAGGAAAATCCTCCTGTAAGTGGACCCTCATGGTTCAAACCCGTGGGATTCAAGGGTCAACTGTATTTGGTTTTGCTTAGTTGACCTTTTAAATCAACCAACTTATTTGAGACAGTAAATTTAGATAAGATGTAATCATGCAAGATAAGATGTAATTATGCATTTTAGAGATCAGCTCTTGTTCAGGTGAACCCCAAAATATAGTTCTGAGACAGATTAGCTGATCTCAGTATTCTAGTACCCAAGCTTTACTATTTAATGTTATATATGAATAGTTATTATTATTGTGTTCTGGGCAAGCTATGAGAAATCCCTTGTAAACTGTAAGCTAAATTTTACTATTTTTATTTTTTTTGAGATGGAGTCTTGCTCTGTCGCCCAGGCTGGAGTGCAATGGCATAATCTCGGCTCACTGCAACCTCCATCTCCTGGGTTCGAATGATTCTCCTGCCTCAGCCTCCCGAGTAGCTGATATTACAAGCGCATGCCACCACTCCCAGCTAATTTTTGTGTTTTTAGTAGAGACAGAGTTTCACCATGTTGGTCAGGCTGGTCTCGAACTCATGACCTCAGGTGATTCACCTGCCTTGGCCTCCCAAAGTGCTGGGATTACAGGCGTGAGCTACTGCAACCAGCTACTATATTTCTTTAATCGCTTTTCAGTTATACCTGCTGTTCTGAAGTTAAACGTAGCCGTCTCTTTGGGGTGGCTTTCCTTGCTGGGAACTGCTGCCGGCTGCTTGCATCAACCGAAGGGTATTTGTAACGGATTCTTTAACAGCCACAGCGCCAGTGAGGGCCAGTGACAGAGGCTGCTTTCACACATTCTATTCCAGGCCCAAGCCAATCTTTCTAACTTCTAATTTACAAGGAGCTGAAGGTTTCAAGTAGCAGAAGTAGCTGGGCAGGGGACATGTGATGCTGTCATTTGGGTGCTTTTATCAGAGTCTGAAGAGGGGAGAGTCCGTCGGCAATGCTAACTCCTCCGTCACTCCTGGGGCAGCAGCCTGCCATGAGAACCCGAGCTCAGAACCCCTCATAGGGACATGCTTTCCTCTGGGGGTTCTGGGTAGACAGGGAAGAGGCACTGCCCCTCCTACCTGGCCTGGTGATGAGGTAGCGGACACTCAGAATGTACTTTTCTGCCTCTTAAGGGTCACACAAACTTACAGCTTTCCACGTCTCCAAGCTTCTGGGCTGGGATGAGTTGTCTGGGAGGACTTGGAGAATCCCAGTTCCTTGTCTGGTCAGACATGTGCATTAATCTGACAAACTATCACTTTTCTTGGCTTAGAAAGGCCCAAATCGCTACTAGTTTGTGGGTGAGGGGTCACTTAATCCAGTCATCCTGATCTACCAATACTTTTTCCCTCTCAGCTTTAGTGTAAAAGTTGCAATCTGGTCTTGGATTCGCACTCCTGGGGTGGAGTCTTATCTCCTCCGTCCCGTTAGAGCCGTGTGATGGCAGGTGCGTAGTTACCTCGCTTCTGTACGCCCAGTGTCCCAGCAGAATGGAGATAGCAGTGGAAGTTGGAAGCATTATGAGGCCACTATCCCACTCTCACCCCCAAACTGTCATTCATTCTGAAGTATCCTAAGAGTAAGGAGACAGGAAGGAAAGAACACCCCACCAGCCCACCAATTTTGCACATTGTCACCAGCACTGTCACCGCTTTTGAACTGCAGGGCTCCAAACTCAGAAGTCTGAGTGTCCAAGTGTTCGCTGATTTTTCTCCATAGCCTGCCTCTCCAGCTGTGTGACCCCCATAAATGATATTTGATACCTCCTCTCGCCCCACCCCCGTCCTCTCCTTCCTTACACTCCCTTCCAATCCTCCACTTTCCAGGCACAGAACTGTGGACCTCCTGCCGCCACTGACGTGCCTCTTCCCACAACCACCCAGAGATTCTAAAACCTGGAATAAAACACATTGTGGGGGAGCTTTCAGTATCTTAGGACCTCATCTGTCAAGCCGATTAACAGCCTGAGCCCATGGGCAGAGACAGGCTGGCAGGGATGGAGGGAAGGTGCCTGTGAACTGGGAGGTTTGTTTCAAAGCTGTATTGGGGTGGTTTGGGAGGTGCTGGTAGAGATGATGGAGCCCAAACCTGTCACCCCAACCCAAGCTCTGGTGAGAAGCGTTTCCCACCACCTACCAGGTTTCCTTGATTCTCCCCTGTATCCACAGTGCAGTTCTCTGAGGCCACCAACAGTCAACAGGGGGAGGCGTTGCTGCTGCCTGGGAGACTGAGGCAGCAGGGGGGAGGGCGATGCTATCCTGCTGTGACTGTTGGCACAGGGCACATTTGTGTTTACCCACATTTGAATGTGCTTTGGAGCTAACCTGGGGCCATAACCATCACACATGTGGTTTCCATCAGAAAAGCGTATCTGATGGAAAGTACTTTGTGGAGATATAAGCAGTTGATGATTATCCTGAAGTAATGCAGGGACTGCACACATGAAACGTTGACTTTTTGATCCATCACTTTGCAATTGTTCAATTATTTATTAAACAAACATTTGAATATCGTAGGATGTCTTCATGTGTCTACAACCAGAATGTAAATTGACAGTGAAGATTTATCTCATTAATTCTGAATCTCTGCTACAGTGATAAATATATTGCTTTGCTCACAGGAATCATTAAAGGGACTTAATATCTAATACTTGCTATGTAATCAGCACTATATAGCTGAAACTGAACTATTTTGCCTGTTCATAGATACTTAGATAGAATTAAATTCAAATAGAATTTGAAAGTGACTCCTCAAGGGGTGGCCATGAACACTAAGATTCATTGAAGGTTTTTTCTCCCCTCTCAGCTCCAGCCCGCTTTTCTCTGTGAAGTGGGATGTGTGGGGCAGCAGAGCTGTATTTACGCGCGGTGCCTTTCCCGCTGTCTCGAAGGCACCGGGAAGGCTACAAGGGATTTTCTCTCAAATGTGCAGGGCCTCCACCTATGACTCCGGAAGGCTGCCGGCTCCCCCAGGGGGCTGCTCCTGGCTTTCGATGGACTAACTTAACCTCGGGCCACCGGAGCGCCAGCTGGGGGAGCCCCGGGATGCCTGGCGCGCGCTCCGCCCTCCGCTGTCCTGGCACTTTGCTCCCATTCAACAGTCGGTGGTGACACCAGCTGGGCACAGCCCGGGGCATGGCAGGGCCGCGTCCTTAGCGAGCGCGCTGGGCTCCTCCTCCTGCTGGCCCGGCCCGCGTCTCAGCCGTGGGGACCCGGGGGCGCCGCGACTCGCCCACAGTCGGACGGCGGGAGGCGGTTTCCGCAGGGTCCAGTCCCGGAAGCACCGAGTTAGAGGGGAGCCCCTGGCCCCAGGAGGAGGGGAGGGTGGGAGCTCCTCTCTTGGAGTCCCCGGGTTTGGTCGCCGGGATGTGAGCAAGCCGAAGAGGCCGCGGCTGGTCGCAGGTGGGTGTGGTGGGGCCGCCCGAACTGCAGGGACCCGCTCCGCGCACAGTGGCTGAGAGCCCGCCTCTTCTTCTAGGGGCTGAGGATCCGGCCTCTCGGCAGCACCATGCCCTTCCCTCCGGTGCCGCCGCAGACCGCCCAAGCCGCGCGCCACTTACCCCGGAGGCCCTGCGCCGCGGGGGACAAGAAGAGGCCCCCACAGCGGCCCGAGGGGCCCCTCTCCAGCTCCTGGCCCTCCGCCACCCTCAAGAGGCCGCCGGCCCGGCGCGGCCCCGGCCGGGACAGGACGCAGCTGCCGGCCCCTCTGGGCGTCTCCCCCCAGGCCTCGCCCTGCCGCGCGCTGGCCCCAGCCACGTGCGCCCCGCCCCGGCTGGCCGGCTCCGGCCACAGCCCGGCGAGGACCACCTACGCGGCGACCTCGGCAGGGACGGGGACCACCGCCGCAGGGACCTCCTCGGGGACTGGGGCCGGTCTCGACACCGCTGCGCTCTTCTCCCTGAACCTCACCCCCGAGGCCGTCCTGGTCATCCAGAGGCGTCATCTGGAGAAGCAGCTGCTGGCGCGGCCTCGCAGGCCCTTCCCCTCACCCTCGGCCGAACCCAGGCGCCTACTCACTCCCTGTCCCCGGGCCAGGGCCGCGGGCCTGCGGAGGGGCGGCCCCGCCAGCGACCCCGACGCGTCCCCAGCCGCTGGCCTGGGCCGCCGCGACCCTCCGCCCCGCGCCCAGCTGCTGTCCGGCGGCCTGCAGGTTCCCCAGCTCAGCCCGCGGTCCGGGGCCCTGCGCCCGATGCTCAAGGTGTCGCTGCTCAACGAGCGGCACAGGTACGACGACGTGGAGTACGAGGAGGAGCCGGAGGCGGTGGACGAGGGCCTGGTGCGCAAGTGCACGGAGTGGCTGCGCGGCGTGGAGTCGGCGGCCGCCGCGCGGGGCCGGGCCGGGGCCCTGGACTCACGGCGGCACCTGAGCACACTGTGAGCCCAGCGGTCCTGCGGGGACAGGCCAGACCTGACCCCACATCACCTGCACGCACCACTCCGCCTGGGGACCCTCGGGGGAGACCGCAGGCTCCTCTGGCCGCCAGCGCCCACTTCCAGGACACCCGTGAGCAAGCTGGCCCGCGTGGGGTGCAGCCAGACTCGCCCGACGGCCACCCCCCTCCTGCCCTCACCAGCAGGCAGCCCCGGCCTTTCTCGTTCATACTGGTGGTATCTACCCCGGAAGCTCGCCTATGCCCCACTCTGGCCTCCTTTTGGCGTCCCCGAGTGTCCATGCAGTTCGTGGGGAATTAAGCAACTGAGAAAATGCCTCTCGACGCCCCCAGCCCCAGGGTTCGTCTCGGTCCCAGAGACCCTCTGCCTGGAGGTGGGCCTTCCCCAGGGCGACATCTGCACCCCCTGCGGTGTCACCCTCAGCCGTTGCCGGGCACCCTGGACAGTGCGGTGGGCGATGGCCCAGGGTAGGTGGCCGCGACGGTGGCCTCCTGCAGAGCTGGGACCCGGTGCTACATTGGTGATTTTGTTTTCTCCCAAGTCGGAAAAATGTTGAGGGTATTAGAAATCCCTGAAACTCAGTTAACCGAATTTCCAGTCGCCAAAGCGGAAGGGTAGGCATCGCCAGGCGCTGGTGAACCCTGGTCAGTGAGCGCTTCCGTGGAAACCGCTTGGCTGATTACATGTTTTCTGTGTATTATTTGAATAGAGAGTAAAGCTCCTCTGCTGTTTCCTAACCATACCCTTTCCCCCGCTCACTGGAGGCTGATTTCTACATATTTCTTCCATGTATCTGAGAATATCTAACTCGAAGGATGAGAAGGAAATAAAATGTTATAATCAGATAAGGCTGGTTATAGAAGAGTAATGTATTACCTCAAGTTTTGACTTACTTTGTAAAAGCCAATAACTGGTTTAATGTTTATCTTGACAGACTTTAAATGTATCAAGTCCTAATTGTATTTTAAATTGAAGCCTTACGTTTTTAAAAACAGACTTTGTATTTTTCTCGTGGAGGTCTTTGCTCTAATCTCTCTCTCTCTCTCTCTCTCTCTCTCTCTCTCTCTCTCTCTCCCTCTCTCCCCCTCCCTCCCTCCCTCCCTCCCTCCCTCTCTCTCTCTCCGCCTCCTCTCTCTCTCTCTTTCTCATTCTAGGCACACATTTAGTTAGATGTGAAGCATTTAATTCATTGGGAGCTAGGTCAGCTGCCAGATAAGTTGCAAAAACAAAAACAAAAACAACCTACCCATTGAATAACTTCTTTGAATTTGGAGATAAGTTTTCTTTTACTTGAAATGAATATATTAATACTAGAGGGGCAAAACTAGCAATGCTTGCTGAAGTGACGGTGCTGCTGTTGTTCCACCCGCACCCAGATGGTCTCTGAGTGCTCCATCCTGGGCAGGGCACACAGTCTGGAGCTGAGAGGGTGGGGCAAGAGTGCATTGACTCCAAGCCGAAGGCAAGAGTGGCTCAACTTGGTCTCATCTTGCACTTAGTGCAAATACCAATAACTAAAATGCCTAGACTTCTGCCCTTGGTCACAGTAACAACAACGTTTTGAAGACTTTTCCCTGGTGGCATCCTAGAGGGACTGACTTTCTGCAGCCTCTGTCTTCCAAGCTGAGCTTCTGCTGCAGTGTGCCTGTCACTGCACCTGTGTGTCTCCCTGATGTCCCTGTCAGCTGCTTCATTTTGATTTCCTTTCTTTTCCTGCTCTTTCTCCAGTCTCCATCCCAGCATCTCCTGTTCTTAACTGGCCACAATACAACACTAAGCACACTTTTCGTAATTTGCATTTATTAAATAGAGTTTGTAGGCCTTGTTCTCTACTTTAAAAGCAGATGAGTGGAATATTTATGTTTCTCTAGTCAATGAGCCTCAATAAAAAAAAAAAACAGAAAAAAGGTTTGACATGTGACACATGATATCTTTTCATTGCTGTTAAGGACATTTTGAGAAAGTTTTCTAAGTTGCTATGCTTCAATTTCTTAATGCTTAAATAAAAGAGAAATTCAGTGACTTGTGCTTCTTTTTGAGGAGGACACTGAAAACTGGTCAGGAAGAGACAACTGAGGGATTTACAATTCACATGACATGGTTTTCAATGTGGCGCTCAACCTAAGGTTCTGGAATTTCCAAGAGTTGACAAAGGTTTGATGGTTTTTTTTTTTTTTTTTTTTTTTTTTTGAGACGGAGTCTCGCTCTGTCGCCCAGGCTGGAGTACAGTGGCCGGATCTCAGCTCACTGCAAGCTCCGCCTCCCGGGTTTACGCCATTCTCCTGCCTCAGCCTCCCGAGTAGCTGGGACTACAGGCGCCCGCCACCTCGCCCGGCTAGTTTTTTATATTTTTTAGTAGAGACGGGGTTTCACTGTGTTAGCCAGGATGGTCTCGATCTCCTGACCTCGTGATCCACCCATCTCGGCCTCCCAAAGTGCTGGGATTACAGGCTTGAGCCACCGCGCCCGGCCGGTTTGATGGTTTTAATCACTACTAGAATTTTTAAGCATCACTACCAGGATTTTTAAGATAGTCAAATACTGTAAGGTTATTTGGCAATGACACTGGACCTTTTATGGGGTCACAAATCTCCATGAAAGCTATATTCCAGAAGGACTCCTAAAACCATGGACCACATAGCAACAAAACATTGCATATAATTTGCATATATTTTAGGAAGCTCATGGGTCCCAGGTTAGGGACTCCTCCTATATACACTCACTAAAATATTTTTTTCTTTTGCCTAAAGTAATTTCAAACTGGTAGGTCATACCAATCGGAAATTGAAGGGTTAATTTGAATAATGGCTAGGCTATTAGATTACTATTAGGTTATTGTCAAATTCTCCCGTCACTGTACTGGCTCATAGCAGGGACTGAGGGGGACTTCCACCCCAGGAGAGAAAATTGGGTGCCACTATGTAAGTAAAAGTGTTGCCAGTTGTAAAGGCTGGGCATGTATGTGACTTAATTCCATCTGTTTAGAGAATAGCTGGCACTTTAAGATAGGTTTTTATGTTGATCTGCCTTATTTCTAGAAAAGTGGATGCCAAGTTTTCAGAACCATTAATTTTGAGGTTTCCCTAGAAATTATGCAATTCAGATTAGGGTGGGTGATCTGTGGGATCTTTGCTTTTCAGCATGGTAATTTCAACCAACCATTGTATATCATTCAAAGAAAGTCGAAAAATAACCGTCTCTCTAGTAAGCAAGGACACTTTTGCATCCACAGAAATGCACATGCAGGCCTTTGTGACCTGAGGGAAACCTGGATTGATGTGGTTCCCCAGCATGGCCTCTGTCCAGATGCTGTCTGGGTAAGGACACAGCTGCTCCCACAGCCTGTAGTGGTGGCCCCATGGCCCGGCTTGGAGACGGAGCACCCCTCAGCATTGTGCGGGAGAACTGCACCATGGTTCAAGGTGGATTTTGGTGCCCTGGAGGCTGGAGCTCCCACACTGATGCTGTCATTTATCCATGTCTTTCATTAAACTTCCATGTCTGTTTCATCTTCTGTCTGTGGGGATAGTTGAACATAGGTGACCCTGGTGAGGATTATGAGGCAATATGCAAAGCGTTCCCCCAGCTCAAGGTTAACTGTAATTTTTACTATTTCAAAAAAGTCTTTACTCAAAAAACATCCTTCTCTGGCACTCATGTGCACATTGGAAACCCTACCTGGTTACAGCATTCTGAGATTTTTATCTTTAACCATTTAATGCACACCTACACTTTTATTTCCCTGAGGAATTAAAATATTACAATGTCTATTGTGTTTTGCTTTCTTATCTCACACTTAATTATTATGTTACGAGCACAAAATTTAGCTCTGAGCTTCCTGGTAGCAGAGACAAAGTTTAAAGTAATGAGTCATATAATCTCAATATCTAATAACAAGAAACACTTTTTGGAGAGAATTGTTATGTGTGTATTTGAATTATATACAACATAATGGATAATATCCTTAAATGCAGCTTCTCGAAGATGTCTAAATGTTCTTGTTGTTTTTTTATTTTTTGAGATGGAGTCTCACTCTGTCGCCCAGGCTGGAGTGCAGTGGTGCGATCCCAGCTCACTGCAAGCTCCGCCTCCCGGGTTTACACCATTCTCCTGCCTCAGCCCACACAGGCGCCTGCCACCGGGTCCGGCTAATTTTTTTGTATTTTTAGTAGAGACAGGGTTTCACCGTGTTAGCCAGGATGGTCTCGATCTCCTGACCTCGTGATCCACCCACCTCGGCCTCCCAAAGTGCTGGGATTACAGGTGTGAGCCACTGCGCCCGGCTGAAGATGCCTAAATGTTCTTTACATCAGCTCTTGATGATTAAAGAGCTCTTGATGAAAGCCAGTGGGGTCATCATTAGCGACATCCTTCCTGGAACTGGCCCATCCCACCTTATGGAGGTGGCATAGATGGAAACCTGCAAAATACAGTAGGGAATCTTCAGGAAGCGTTTTAGATCGGCTCAAATATTTAGCAATTACTGCCCTAGAACCTCAGACAATTCTACATCAGTCCTTAAATGTTTGGTCTCATGACCACTTTCTAATCTCAAAAATTATTGAGGGGAAAAAAAGTATTGAGGGAAGCCAAAGAACCTTCTTCAGTGCGAGTTTATCAATCAGGACTTCCTGTATCAGAACTTAAAGCAGAGACCCCAGAACAGTCAAACTGCTGGTTTCATCCATATCATGTCAGCTCCTAATGCCTGCTGTAAGAACTGGCTTAGCTGCATCTGAAATGGACGGGAAGTGTTTTAAGAAACATATTTTCCAGACCTCAGACCTAAGGATACTAATTCAGTAGATCTGGGAAAGGGCTGATGTGCCCCCAGGTTGGGAGCCATTGCTATATGGCAAGACATACAAGACCAGGCTCAGGAAATACTTCAGGCAGATTTTATTGAAGGTGGATTTAACCAACTATGTCCTCTCAGAATAGACACTGCAATGCTACCCTGTCAATATCAGAGTCTCCTTTTCAAGGTAGTTATGTCTCCCTTCCTGGCCATGTGTTTTCACGGCAGGGAGGGTAGGATGCAATGACCAAAAATAACTAAAGTGACCCCATGTCATCAGCCTAGGCACCGTCCACCTCATAGAATTGGGAGTGCTGGCCACTCCACTTCTGGGGGGCCTTGCCCCAGATCTCATTCATCCCAAGTCCTCTCCCTTGATGACTGATGTCCTAGGTCTTCCCTCATCTACCTCTGTCAGCATAATTATGAGTGCCTCCCAGATACAAGCTTCCACAACACACACACGCCACTCCTGATGCCATCGTGTCACCAGAGTGGGAGGGCAGACTCTGAGAACTGCAGATGCATGGCCATGTCCTGAAAAGCCAACCCCAGACAGTGCACAGAGCTCAACACCTGATTTTATGAGGAAATTATAACAAGTATCTATTGAATATTTCACTTTGAGCAGCTTAGTATGCCAGCAGGCCCAGAACAGTTCAGTTACTCATTCAAAAATATTTACCCTGCCTCTACAGGATGAAGGGTATCTGAGATACAAAACTAACTGGAACTGTTCCCTACATAATCGAATGGGTCGGCCTGTTCAAAGGTGTATCCAGGTCTGCCAAGAGCAATGACTTTGGTTTGAGGACAGTCAATATTGAGTGGTTCTTTTTTTTTTTTTTTGAGACAGAGTCTCACTCTGTCCCCGGGGCTGGAGTGCAGTGGCGCGATCTCTACTCACTGCAAGCCCCGCCTCCCGGGTTCATGCCATTCTCCTGCCTCAGCCTCCCGAGTAGCTGGGACTACAGGCGCCTGCCACCATGCCCAGCTAATTTTTGTATTTTTAGTAGAGATGGGGTTTCACCGTGTTCGCCAGGATGGTCTCGATCTCCTGACCTCGTGATCCGCCCATCTTGACCTCCCAAAGTGCCGGGATTACAGGCTTGAGCCACCATGCCCAGCCTGTTGAGTGGTTCTTTAGGACAGCCATTGATCTGTATTTGTTTACTTGGGCCAACTTAACAGAATACCAACACTGGGTGGCTTAAAAAACAGATATTTATTTTCTTATAGTTCTAAGGCTGGATGTTCAAGATCAAGATGCCGGCAAGGCTGGTCCCTGGTGAGGCCTCTTTCCTGGCTTGCAGACAGCCGCCTCCGGCACTGTGTCCTCACAGAGTCTTGGTATTGCTTCCTTTTCCTACAGGGACACCAGTTCTGTTGGATCACAGTCCACACGTATGTGCCCGTTCAACCTTTACCTCCTTAAAGGCACTCTCTGCAAATACAGTCGCAGTGCATTTAGAGCTTTGATATATTAATATTAATTTGGAGGTGCTGGGGACAAGATTCAACGCAGAACGTGGTCTACGGTTTCAGTTGCTTTTTAAGGCCACTTATGGAATATGATAGCAAGAGAAGATCCTCAGCTTCTTCCCACCTCTTAGGTGCACACACAGCACACACACACAAATACATGCATGTACACAAACATACATGTGCACAAACACACTCATGCACACATACGCAAGCATGCACACAAACACATAACTTTTGGAAGCATAAAAATAGAAGAGTTTTTATTGAAATTTGAAAAATTAATTAGTTCAACCTTTTTATTTCTATCTCCAAGTATGTGGCGATGAAAGAATTTGCCCAACTAGTCAGAAAAGTTCAAGCCAGGTCTAAAGTCTGTAACCTAAAATTGCAAAGATTTTATTTGCTCTCTACGATCTCTTATTTTTGCCTTTGTATCTGCTCTGAAATTTTGTTTGTTTTTGAGACAGAGTCCCACTCTGTCACCCGGGCTGGAGTGCAATGGCGCGATCTTGGCTCACTGCAACCTCCGCCTCATGAATTCAAGAGATTCTCCTGCGTCAGCCCCCCAAGTAGCTGGGATTACAAGTGCCCACAACCACGTCTGGCTAATTTTTGTATTTTTAGTAGAAATGGGGTTTCACCATGTTGGCCAGGCTGGTCTTGAACTCCTGACCTCAGGTAATCCACCCGCCTCAGCCTCCTAAAGTGCGGGGATTATAGGCGTGAGCCACCTCGTCCAGCCTGCTCGAAATTTTTGGCCGAATCTGCGGTGCCAGGCAGAAAATCTAAGGCACAGTCCCTTAATGAACCTGTGCAGGGCGCAGGCCCGGCCGGGCCGTTCTCCGCTGCCTGCTGGCCCACAGCCCTGCAGCTCCAGCCGTCTGTCTACATTCTTGCATGATGCACGTGTACAGAGAAACACTCTGTCTTGCTTTCTCTTCTTAACAAATTTTCTTTTCTTTTTCCCACCTTCTCTCTTTTTCCTTCTTCTGATCACTTCTTGGCAATTTTCTTTTGCTCCTAATTTTCTCTTCTTTTTGCTAAAGCCATGACCATATGCTGTCTCTAGCTGACTCAGCAGTTATCTTCCTTTTCCTTCTAGGTGGAGGCCACCGAATTAAGAGGACACAGACTGTACATTTCCATATCACTAAGAGAGAAAATCTCAAACGTTCTCATCACAAAAATGTCAAACTTCTGAGGTGATGGATAGATTAATCAGCTTGTATTATGCATCATATTCAAAATTCATAACATCTGCATAAGTCCTGGAGGTGGCTTCTCACATATCCTCCAACAGGTAGAGTGTCAAGATGCTGGTGCTGACTGCTTTGCACACATGGGCAAGCTTGAGCCTCACAGCAACCTTCTTTCTCTTTATAGGTGTAGAAAATGAATCTCTGGCTGGGCACGTTGGCTCACACCTGTAATCCCAGCACTTTGGGAAGCCAAGGCGGGCAGATCGCCTGAGGTCAGGAGTTTGAGACCAGCCTGGCCAACATGGTGAAACCCCGTCTCTACTAAAAATACAAAAATTATCCGGGCATAGTGGCAGGCACCTGTAATCCCAGCTACTTGGGAGGCTGAGTCAGGAGAATCACTTGAACCCCAGAGGTGGAGGTTGCAGTGAGCCGAGATAGCGTCACTGCACTCCAGCCTGGGTGACAAGAGTAAGACTTCATCTCAACAAAAAAGAAAAGAAAAGAAAAGAAAATGAGTCTCTGAGGGTAAAGCAACTGGCACATTCACCTCACACCTATTTACTTTAGTTTTACAGCTGAGCTCATGCCCAGGTTCACCTGAGTTCAAGTTCTTAACCAGTATGCAAAGGGCCTGTCCCAGTGCTGTGGGGCCAAGTGGGAGACCAGGTAGGACTTACACCAGTGCCACATCCAGGAGCCTCCCAGGAAGTGGATTTAGAACCCTTGAGGGTTCCATGGACCATAGATTTAAAACCTCTGGTGAATAATGACCACGGCAGAAATCAGCAAAGTAGGACTATAGGGAAGATAAACAAGGTCCAAAGTTGGTTCTTTGAAAAAAAATTAGATTAAGCAACCCTTAGCAAGTTTGATCAAGGAAAAAAAAATTATCAAGACCAGGAATGAAAGAAGAGATATAACTACAGACCCTACAGATGTGAAAAGGATCCACAGACACACCATGAGCAGAAAGAGGCCCAGGCTGCAGCCCCTCCACCTCACTGCCCACAGCATCATGCAGAGGGAGAACTCAACCTCATTTCCCACCGTTATTTTAGAAAGATTTTTTCTGTGGTCAATACCTTCTTTGCCATAATTAAAAACAGCCAATATACACATGACTGAGGCTGAAATTCTGTGATTTATGATGTTCTTTGTAGGAGTGGAGGCAAGGAGGATTTTGCTTTTATTTCCTTCATCAAAATAACAGATACACAGAACTCCCCCAGCACACATCATCTCAAATGTTTTGGAAAACATCTTTCCCTTTTGCAAACAAGAGCCTAATTTGCATGGCCACAGCATTCATGGAGAGGGGGATGCCCGGTCCCTGGAGCGTGAGAGCCCCAGTCCCCCACCAACACCCACTGCCCTCTCTGAGCAAGCACTGGACTTTAGCTCACCTCTCTGCCCCTGTAGATCTATGCCAGAGATCGGCTCCCCACAGCCTTTCCCACCTTCTAGTAACATCGATAAGAAGACTCACCTTAATTTTCGAGGTCTCACATTCATCACTGACTGGACGCAACTGCTTGGTCAATCTTGCAGATATAGGTGGGGAAACTCTTTGGGAGGGGTCCCCCATCACTCAGGTAGGAGTGGCAACAACTAACTCACAGCCAGTTTAAGGCAGACATGGCTCCCTTCTGGGCAGTGCCTGCCTCAGGGCCTGGGGTCAGCGGAGAGAGCTGGGCTGGGCGTGCTGCTCTCTGTACCTCACTCCACAGGGATGTGCTTCTGTTGAAGCAGGGAGGGAAACATCCCTGCAAATGTACTTTGGACAACCTCCCGACATGTACTTGCCACTGTAACTTCACGGTCGAGAGGCCACATTCGAGTTAAGACTGTCCGGGGATTAGAGAAAGCGGCCTGTTTCCTTACTATATCTCACAATGGAGGGGTCGGCGTGGGGTTCCTGAGTTAGTATCATAAAAGTAGGAAATCTTTACTCCAGGAAGTTGTTTAAAAAACACTTATATGAGCCAGGCACAGTGGCTCATGCCTGTAATCCCAGCACTTTGGGAGGCTGAGGCAGGCTGATCACCTGAGGTTGGGAGTTTGAGACCAGCCTGGCCAATATGGTAAAACCCTGTCCTACTAAAAATACAAAATTAACCAGGCAGGATGGCAGTGCACGCCTGTAATTCCAGCTACTCAGGATGCTGAGGCAGGAGAATCGCTTGAACACAGGAGGCAGAGGTTGCAGTGACTCGAGATCGTGCCATTGCACTCCAACCTGGGCAACAAGAGCAAAACTCCATCTCAAAACAAGCAAAGAAACAAATAAAAAACAAACAAAAACACTTATACGAAACCAGCTATCTGGGAAAACGAGAAGGAGGACAGGCGCTGAGGGGCACCAGACGGCTCCGACGGGGACCATGCGTCCCCTGTGCTGGCTCCGGCCCCAGGTCCACCCCTATCTTGGGGAGGGACCGCCATGGGGCCGCTTCATCTCTGTGCCCACTTTATCTCTGTGCCTGCTTCCCCGGACAGAGCACAGCAGGTGCCGAGGCCTGTGCCTGGCACTCAGTAAGATGGTCTTGGCCATCCTCTGTCACTGTCACATCTCATCCCTTGGTGCAGTCCTGCAAGGGTGAGCGTGGCTTGACTGCAGCCCAGCACTGTGGAGACAATGGAGCCACAGAGTTCCGAGACACTCACTGCCCATTGTGGCTCTCCTCATCTGCAGTGTCGTCATGCTGCAGAAAAAGAGCACAGGCAGCACACAGGAGACAGAGACTTCAAACAAAGGGCCTCGTTCATCCACTTAAAGGACAACGAGCGCCCGCTTCTGTGTCATCCCAGGGTCTGCGGAGAGACATCGAGAGGAGTGGAAGTGTCAATTAAAGAAAACTGAAGAATAAATGAGCTCACATAGTTTCATATTTGTTACAAATCATGATGCTCTCAGGCCAACTGGATTCAGGGGTCAGCCAGGGCTATAGTCAAAACCGCACTAAAGAGATGACTTTATCTCCCTACTCTCAACAGCAGGCATATATTTTGTGGAGATAAAAAGTTATGGGCACCTTTTCTAGGGATACCTATCTGGGCTTGCAGCCCAGCAACTTCCAGAAGAAACTCACACGTCCACAAGAAAATATTTAACAGAATTTTAGAAAAATGCGTTCTCAATATTTTCAATGTAGCACCTCGTGCCAACAGCACGGGAGAATATTGTCATCACACCAATGATATTTTGCTGTGTGTAGTTTTTAGGTTATACTTACCTTTGTTTGAAAATAGATCTGGTGGGGCCGGGCGCGGTGGCTCAAGCCTGTAATCCCAGCACTTTGGGAGGCCGAGACGGGCGGATCACGAGGTCAGGAGATCGAGACCATCTTGGCAAACACGGTGAAACCCCGTCTCTACTAAAAAAATACGAAAAACCAGCCGGGCGAGGTGGCGGGCGCTTGTGGTCCCAGCTACTCGGGAGGCTGAGGCAGGAGAATGGCGTAAACCCGGGAGGCGGAGCTTGCAGTGAGCTGAGATCCGGCCACTGCACTCCAGCCTGGGCGGCAGAGCGAGACTCCGTCTCAAAAAAAAAAAAAAAAAAGAAAAGAAAAAAAGAAAAGAAAAAAGAAAATGGATCTGGTTAGGATGATGAATGAGGAGCTGGGAAATGAAGGGACAGAGCGAGTTCTAATTACGCGAAGATCTCTGACTAAGAAATGGTCCTGTGCTTTCTGAACCCAGGGGAGCCTGTTTCCAGTGGTACTGGAGGCCTGGGAATACGCTGGCAGGAATCGCCTGATGTCTCGATTTTCTGTAGCCTCTCCAGGCACTGAACCCCATGTGTCCGTACTTAGTGATGTTGGCTGAAGATTTTACTTTTGCTGTAAAACACAGTCAGTACCATTAGGGTGAGCGTGGCAAGGCAACTGGAGATGGCTCATTTGCTCCATCGTAAGCTACTGGGATTTTTTAACGAGGAGAATGGAGGGCATGAAGTGTTTGAAGAGGTGGGAGAGGGGTGGGCAGGGTACCCAGAACGAGGGAAGACTTGGGCATGGAAGGAACAGGGTCAGCTGACACCCACTGGTGTCACCTCTGCCCTGCCAGCCCTGGAGGAAGAGGAAGGAGAGAACTGGTGAGCGGGAGGGAAGAGAAGGAAACCCACTTACCCTGGGCTTTGCAAAGTGCCAGAGGGCCCCCTGCTCACTGCCCTCTCTCTCAAGCCAGCCCCTCCTCCAGGGCCAAGCAAATTCTCCAAAGCTCAAAATGGTTCTGATCTTTCTCTATGAGAAACTCCTTCAGGGTCAGTTTTTAATGAAACAGACTCCAATCAGTACCATTTGTCTTTTTGGGACCACATTCATGGGATGCATAAACAGAAGCATCCTGTGTGGTTTGGTGGGGCTGTGCTGGGCTTGCTGGCATGAACATCCCTGGGTACTTAGATTGCTTCATGTTGATTGGGTTGATCAAAACATCCTGAGTCACTCTTTCATTCTACAGACCAGTGTTTCAGATTCTTAACTGTTCTGCAATGCATGGATTTCTTTAACTGTAATAGCACCAATAACATCCCCAGATGGGATTGCAGAGACTGAAAGACTTGTTCCTTCAGCTGAGACTAAAGAGCCTGCTATTGTTTCCAGAGCATTGCTAGCCTACTCTGGTATGTACAGCTTGTTAGTGTTGTTGATTTGTTCAGGAAATTGAGAGAGAAAAAATTTCAAGTACTTGGTATTGTGGACAAATTATAAATCCCCCTCTCAGGACACTTGGCAGCTGGGTAATGCACCAGGGATGGTAGACTGGTGCACATCTAGGTGGCTTTCATGTAGCTTAAAGGGGATTCATCCTGCAGACTGGTTCTTTAATATGGTTAGACTACGAACTATACATTTCCAACAGGCTATGTTGACATGGCATGTGTTTGTTTACCAGTAGTGTTGGAAGGACCCAGAGCTGTCTCACATTTAGTTGACTTTATGCTGTTCCTGCCACCCCAATACACACATACACACACACACACACACACACACACACACACACACACACACACACTTCTGCTACTGCAGACCTGACAGAAGGGCATGGAAAATTCCACCTTGTGCAACTGACCTTCTTCAGGCATCACAGAAAAGAACAATTTTCACTTAAAGCTTTCTCTGATTTTTTAAATTATAAAATTTTACATACTTATTGTGCCCAAGGATAGAAATATATAAAGACAAAGTTAAAAGTCCCAATGCTCCAAAGTTCTCCTTACTGTAAGAATTAAAGAAAGAGGAAAGAAACACGAAAAGTGGCTTGACAGTCAAAGACAGGTTTATTTTAGAGAATAAACCTGAGAGGGGCTTCTGGCCAAGTGAGGTCAGAGGCACTTTCTCTTACAGACTACGGGTTTTTAAGGATTCAGGGAGGGAAAGTTTATTAGAGGCTTGGACTGCTTCTGTGTCTTTTTGTTGTGCTTATCCGGGAGGGAGAGTTGTGTGTCTGTTCCCATATGTCTTTCTGTGGCTGCAGGCATACACCTCCCCCCACCCCACCCCGGAGTTCTGCTTTTAGCTTCCCTATCTTAGTGCACCTGAAGAGAAAAGAATGTTCTTATTAAGGCCCACTGTTTTACTGGGGCCCACTCTGTGAGGGTGAAGTTTGGGAGTTACCCAAGAGACTTTCCCCCACCTGCCTCTGTGCCTGAGCTGTCTTATCTGTATTTTACTGTCTGCTCTTTCCGACTGCTTGTTGTTAGAAGAGAAGTGGTTTCCTTGAAATGCATGAGGCTAGAAAGGGAGTTAGAACTTAAAGTGGCGGTGTTTGTCCAAGATGACGGTGCTCCAGCTCTGTCATTTACTAAGATGGCCAAGTCAGCGTAAAGTGGATTCTTCTGAAATTTTTCTTTCAGCCTTTGATTTACTATTTTCCTCAATTGTTATGATTCTGTTCTATGCATTTGCAATTTAAAAAATCTGAGGACTAATACAATTATGTTTTTAAAAAAACTTTTAGTTTTGGCTGGACACAAAGACTCATGCCTATAATCCCAGCACTTTGGGAGGCCAAGCTGGGAGGACTGCTTGAATCCAGGAGTTTGAGACCAGCCTATGCAATGTAGCAAATCCCTATCTGTACAAAAAAAACTTAATTAGCTGGGTGTGCTGTACACCTGCAGTCCCAGCTACTTGGGGTGCTGAGGTGGGAGGATTGCTTGAATTCAGGAAGTTGAGGCTGTAGTGAGCCTGATCACACCACTGCACTCCAGCCCAGGAGACAGAATAAGACCCTGTCTCAAATACATACACACACACACACACACACACACACACACACACATATGTATGTATGTGTATATATATGATATTAGAAAAAAGACTTGCCTATTTGGACACAAAAAGACTTTAGTAGTGCCTCAAAGGGGTCTGCCTGCCTGTCACCGGCACAGTGGCTCAGGCAATTGTGGCTGTTGGCTGTCAAGCTCCCACCCTGGGAAGACTTGTCCGCTGTTCCTGAGGACAGACTGTCAGGACAGCAGGCTGTCAGAGCAACCAGTTGGGGTTTGGTTTTCCCAGCAATTGCAGGCGTGTGTCTTCTTCCGTTTCCTCTTGCAGTGAGGAAGACTCCACCTCCCACATTGCCCCTGCCGGCCCCGCTGCACCAGGAAACACCGTTGGGTCAGGGATACCTGAGCTACACATTCACAGTAGCCGCTGAGTCTGAATTTCTTAGAAACATTCTGGTTCACTAAGATTCTTCTCCCACGTCAATTTTAATTTCATTTTGGAAAAAAACAGTCATCTCACAGATTTAGCAGTGTGGGGTGGGTGTCTTCCCCTTTTTGTCTTCTCCTCGCTTCCTCTACCAGTTGTAAGGACTTCTTGGGTGTCCTCTGCTGGTGGCCTCTTTTCAGCTCATCTGAAATAAATAAGGGCACAATAAATCCAAAGTGAGAAAAGTCATCGCCCTGATTCAGAATTGATGCTTCTTGGTCAAATAATGTCTTAAAAATAACAAAAGCCACAACAAAAAATGAACCTCTGGCAAGGTCCATACCTGTGCTGCTCTCCAGCCCCAATCTGCCATGAAGAGGAACGCACAAGAAGAAACCATTAGATAAATATAAACGCCTCTCACACAGCTTCTGCAAGGCTCCTCAGATGCCTCACGAAACCCATTGTATTTCTACATCAAATAATTTGACTGACTGTAGGATATTATTCATTTGGTTTTTCTATTCTCAAAAAATTTAATATCCTACAAAAACTTATAATCAAGTACAAATTTCATTTTACAATTTGCAATAAATGAAAATACTAGATCACTGATGTCCTTTAAAAAAGATTTCATGGCCGGCATAGTGGCTCCTGCCTGTAATCCTGGCACTTTGGGAGGCCAAAGTGGGTGGAGTGGATCACTTGATTTCAGGAGTTCGAGATCAGCCTGGCCAACCTGATGAAACCATGTCTCTACTAAAAAGACAAAACTTATCCAGGTGTGGTGACCCACGCCTGTAGTCCCAGCTACACTGGAGGCTGAGGCAGGAGAATTGCTTGGACACAGGAGGAGGAGGTTGCAGTGAGCCAAGATTGCACCACTGCACTCCCGCCTGGGCAACAGAACAAGACTCCATCTAAAAAACAAAACAAAACAAAACAAAAAACTCATGACTATCCAATAGTGAAACTGAAAAAATAAAAGACCACTTAGGAGAAAGTGAAATGGGCAAACTACCTGTGATCATTGTAATCTCAGCAGACATGATTAATTTTCAATTGCCTTCCCTTGTATGGGTTTCTTTAAGCTAACAAAGAAATAAGATTTAAACAAAAGTACTTCATGCATTATGTGCTTGGAATTAGAGATCAATTCAGATTTGAACATGGATGTGGTTCAGAATGTAATTGGTGTGTAACTCTCAGAATGAGACAGCTTGGCTTAGCTCTTTGCTAAATGTTTCATTGCTTTGAGAGAGTAGAGGAATCACTTATTGACTGTTTTCCTTCAATTTTGATTTGAAATCCTTGTTTGGCCCTTTTTGCTCTTGTGAACTCGTTGACTCACACATTTACCTATATTTAACTCATGCTTTAAAATGCTGCCGGTCTTGGAAATTGCAAAGAAAAGGTGGTAGTGGAGTGGGACTGTCGAGGCCAGGGCTCCCCTGCCCACGGACAAGGCCGGGGCCCACGAGGCAGCTGTGCCCTCCTCTTTCAGCTGGTGTCCTCTCCAGCTACTTCTGCAGCAGCTGATGCTATCCGTGTTTGTGCTTTTGTTTTAGAGAATTAACTGCCTCTGTGCCTGGCCCTTGGCTTCTGCCTGTGGAAGGCATTGCTGGACGTTAAAGCTCAAATATCACCTCTTGGTGGGAACCATTCCTTGCCCAGAGGAACCACTCTTTCTTTTTTTAACTTTTATTTTAGGTTCAGGGGTACCTGTGCACGTTTGTTATATAGGTAAACTCAGGTTCCAAGGGTTTGTTATACAGATTATTTCATCATCCATGCATTAAGTTCAGTACCCAATAGTTATCTGTTCTGCTTCTCTCCATCCTCCCACCCTCTCCCTTCAAGTAGACCCCAGGGGTCTATTGTTCCTTCTTTGTGGTCATGAGTTATCTTTATCTCCCACTTATAAGTGAGAACATGCAGTATTTGGTTTTCTGTTCCTGTGTAATTTTGCTAAGGATAATACCCTCCAGCTTCATCCATGTTCCCACAAAAGACATAATCTCATTCTTTTTAAGGGCTGCCTAGTATTCCATGGTGTATATGTACCACATTGTCTTTATCCAGTCTGTCATTGATGGGCATCTAGGTTGATATGGAATCAACCTACACACCCTAACTTTCTAACTCTCCTCTGATGCTGACCATGCTCTGCCCTGAGCATGGCTAGTTTTGTGCTCACCTCTTTTCTCCTCCTAGAGTGCATCCTCCCAGCAGCCGGAACTGAGGAGCTGTCATTTACCTTCATGCTCCAGGTGCACTTGCTCGCACATTGTAAATGTGCACAAATATCTCTTGCACCAATGAGCAAGTGACAATGCATTTTACTAAATGAACAACTCATCTCATTTAGTTAATTGATCAGAAATGATCAATACAGCTCCCGTAAAAGGGAACTTACTTTCTAGGCACATGGAGAAATCTAAAAGCAGGGGGAATGACTAAGTAAAGGCTTCAGTTGAATCAGAAGTGGAACTGGCATACTGGTGACCACCTCAGTTTTCTCCACACTCATTCAAACTGTCCCTCTTCTTGGTTAGAGTTTTAAACAGATGGGATTCTCCATTCCTGTTAGATTTTAGTGCTCCAGTTTATACTAGAAAAGCTTGCCTTGTTTACTCTTCTATTACCTTTTATATCCATCTTTACCTAAAGTAGATACACACCCAAGTACATTTATAATCTGATGATGTCTCAACATAGCAGCCAGAAAGCTGGTAACACAAACATCAATTCTCCAGGCGCACCAGTAGCAACCAGAAATGGGTAAACAAATGGATGTCCTTTTGCTAATAGGGTGTCCATGAAAGCTAGAGGCCATGGGTGCTGGGAAGGATGAGGGGATTTTTAAACATTATTTTTTCAGTATCAGATTCTGCTGGTAATTAACACATATTTCATGACTGCCAGTAGGATTCACCTGCAGCTTTGTTTGTGACTTGACAGCTCCTATAGTTTGCAGAATGTGACGACACTGGGCAGTTTTTTGGTTTGTGAAAGTGACGATTTGGGGGTAATTTGGGCAGGAACTGTACATGAACACATTTAAGGCTTAGTCCAGTTATCAATGTTTTTAAAAAATGTTTTAAAAAATTAATGTTTTAAAAAAATTAATGTTTCTAACCTTGGTTTTACTGTCCATAAAAGCATTTAAATAGATAAATTAAGAAAGCAAAATCTATCTTTATGATTCTTTGGTTTCTAGTGAAGGGGATCAGGAAATGCCACCTCAAAATATGCTACTTTGGTATAAGGATTATCGTAACTATTGAGTTGAAGGCACTTGAGTTCCTGAAATCCCTTACCTGCCTAAAAGAGGAGCCTACCAAAATAACTCAGTTATTATAAATCCCCTCCCAGGAGCAACTGTCATCTTTTTTCAGAGAAGTTGGCATCCCACCCAGAAAGACATTGTCACAAGACTGTCATACCTTCTGTCTGTTCTCCTGAGGGCCTATTTATCTTTCCAAAAAGTATTGTGCTTTCGGGCTGGGTGTGGTGTCTTATGCCTGTAAGCCCAGCACTTTGGGAGGCCAAAGTGGGTGGATCATCTGAGGTTGGGAGTTCCAGACCAGCCTGACCAAAATGGAGAAACCCCATTTCTACTTTAAAAAAAAAAAAAAGTAATATGCTTTCCATAATTACCCTTTCTCCCTATTCCTTTTCCATCCTCTGAGTGCTCCCATGAGTACACATGACTTAGCAAACATTTGTATGATATTTCTCTTGTTAATCTGTCTGTTGTCAGTTTAATTCACACACCCCCATCACTGAACCTAAGAGGGTAGAGAAAATTTTTTTCTTATTTATGCTCACAATAGAAGCCAGCTCTGCTTCAATGTGATTAAAGAAGAAAGTGATTAGAAGGCTATGGGCTCAAAAAGGAGTGGGAGGAAAAACTGAAGAACCAAGGTAGGCCAGGGATCCAGTCCACAGGAGCTAATGTAGATTCTCTCAGGGCTGTGGATGCATCTGCGGCTGTGCTCCACCCGTAGGCCACTTTCTTCAGGCTGCAGATTTCACAGAAAGGGCAGCTGTGGTGTGAGTCTTCCTAGGACCTTATGGTGTGTTTGGAGGTGGTACTCCAAAGGGAGATGAAGATTCTTGGCCAGAGAAGAGTGGGGTGAATGCTGCCTGCCAGCACAGCTCGACACACCTGCAGTACCCACTGTGTGCTGGGTACCCTATGTGCACTCCACCATATGGCAACCATAGTCTTCTGTGGACCACGTATCTGATACGTGCCGGGTGCTATTCGGAGAGCTCAGATGCAGCACTAAACAAAACGTCCTCACGGGCTTACATTCTAGTGGTGGAGACAGTGAATAATAAATAACAAGGGGAATTGTGTAGTGAATGAGAAGGTGATATGCACGATGGAGAAAGAAGAGTAGAGCAAGCTAGTAGGTGAAGGGAGATGGGTGGTGGAGGCAGCCTGCAGTGTTGGGCACTCCTGGAAGCCATTATAGAATAGGTGAATCTGAGCAAAGACTTTAAGAAGGCGAAGGGCTGGCCCATCAGATTCTAGGGACAGTGGTCCAGGATCAGCTGCGTGGCAGGACTGAGCCACAGGGAAGTTTGAGTGGCTAATGAGGAGTGAGCCCAGAGGGGAGCCCTGCATGAGACATAGGGGGGTTGGGGTAGATTACACAGAGTCTTGTAGGACCCTATGCTGATGGGGTGGGCATTTTCAAGGAGAAAACTGAAGTCCAAGGATTACTTGCCCAAGTCCACATGGCTATCAAGTGACAGAGCGAATATTTACACCTAAGGAGTTCCACGCTGTAGCACCCAGCACACTCATGTTTGATAAATGGAACTACACCATGGGGCCATCTCTTATCTCTGCAAAAGCCCCTCCAATAAGGGGAGGAACATAGCCAATGCAGCCACGCATTTGCCAGAGAGGTTGCTATACTTTACCAGTAGTGGCTTAATGGACATTTGAAACATATTTAAAAGGGTAATTAAATACAGAACACACACACATATATATGTATATATATATATGTGTGTGTATATATATGTGTGTGTATATATATGTGTGTGTGTGTTTATATGTGTGTGTGTGTGTGTATTCTGAGACACGGTCTCACTCTGTCACCTAGTCTGGAGTGCAGTGGCATGATCTCAGCTCACTGCAACCTCCACTTCCTGGGTTCAAGCAATTTTGCCTCAGCCTCCCGAGTAGCTGGGATTGTAGGTGTGCACCACCACGCCCAGCTAATTTTTGTATTTTTAGTAGAGATGGGGTTTTACCATGTTGCTCAGGCTGGTCTCAAACTCCTGACCTGAGGTGATCCACCTGCCTCAGCCTCCCAAAGTGCTGGGATTACAGGCATGAGCCACCATGCCCGGTCTGTATTTCTTCTTTGATAAATTGTTTATGGCTGTTTTAAAACATTTTCTGCTGAGCATATGAGAGGTGACAATAATGACTAATAATTGTAAAGTATTTCGTATCTGCTAGTTGCTCCAAACACTGTGCAGAAATTGACTCCTTTAATTGCCTGACACACTTATGAGACAGGCACTATTTTGCAGATGAGAGCGTGGAGGGCTGGAAAGGTTCATGGACTTGGCCACCATCAGAGATCAGGAGGTCTGGGAACCAGGGCTCAAACCTCTAGCCTAACTCTTGCCAATACATAGTCTCTCGCAGGCTGGCGGGACAGGAGAAGGGAACCTGTTGAGTCATCAGTAAAGAAATTCCCTTCAAAACGGTTTCATCTTCTTCCTGTTAGGTCAGCACTTCGTCCTGGCTGCAGCCTCTGATCGCAGAGTGAGTGAGGTCTGCTTTGTTACAGTAGGATGAACAAATGAAGAGAAACAGGAAGTAACCTCAGTTGTTTCTCCCTGTTATGGCCAGGTGGCAAGTAGGTCTTTGTGGAGCTAGTGAATACAAAAGCACAGAAAGGCCATCCCCCACCAGCGGCCCCTTCCACCTCGCAATGAGGAAGAAGGAATGCCTGCTTCCCAGGGGCCTTGCTCCTGTTGGCAGCAGTTTCTGTCGCTTGGGTGGTAAAGCGTCCCCACATATGTGCAGGACCAGCTTTCTAGACTCCTGTGCAGGAAAGATCGAAGAATTCGAGCCACAGAGAGATAATTGTTATAGTTGTCCAATTTTCATCAAAAAGATACAAGAAAAAATAAAATTTATTTCATTCTTAAATATGCTTCAAGATAATGTTGAGTTTAAAATGATCAAAAAAGTATTATAATTTTATAAAGCATTATGATTTTAATGTAACTGAAATAGATGCATAGCTCACTCATCTTTCCAATTTTCAAAAAGAACATGACCAGGCTGGGCTCTGTGGTTCATGCCTGTAATCCCAGCACTTTGTGAGGCTGAGGCAGGTGGATCACGAGGTCAGGAGTTCGAGATCATCCTGGCCAATATGGTGAAACCCCATCTCTACTAAAAATACAAAACTTAGCCAGGTGTTGTGGTGCGCATCTGTAACCCCAGCTACTCAGGAGGCTGAGGCATGAGAACTGCTTGAACCTGGGAGGTGGAGGTGGAGGTGGAGGTTGCAGTGAGCTGAAATTGCACCACTGCACTCTAGCCTGGGTGACGGAGCGAGACTCTCTCTCAAAAAAAAAAAAAAAAAAAAAAAAAAAAGGAAAGAACATGACCCTATCATTCCTTTTTTTCCCCCCCAACAATATAACTGCTTAATGAGGAGAATCTGTGCTAAAGTACTGTGAAGCCCCTCTGGATGAATAACAGAGCAGCCCCTTATTGAAGCCATGTGCCCACAAGGAAACTGAAGCTCAAGTTAAGCGCTGGGTTAAGTTCAGATGGTTGGTGAAAGGAGCAGACAAGGCTCAGAGCAGTCCTGGTCTCCCTCTAAACCCCCCTCTCCATAAGAACCTGTGCCCCCACGTGAACAGGGACTCAGTCACAGTTTCCCCTTATCTCAAGTGTGCTCAGGCCACCCTGCTCACCCTCCTGGTGCCAGGATTCTGACCTCTGAAAGAGGCTTAAAGGATGGAACGATGTCATCAATTGAATAATAAACAGAAAATCGCTTCTATTTCCACAGTTATTTAACCTAACTAGGCATTATTAGGCTATATTTTTAAGTATAATTTTAAGTATCACACATTGTGCATGTGTTTTTTTTTAATGCACATAGGATGTTCCTGAGTGTCTCCTAATTTTCAGGCAATGGAAGTACAATGGAGACAAAATTGAGAATCCAACACCTCAAGGAGCAAATCTAAAAAGAGCAAGATAATTCTACTGCAAGGAATAATATTAAGTTCCAACACGAACCACAGAGCTTTTGGCTAGAATGGTGAAGGAGAAAAATAAACCAAGAACTGAGACCTCGGACGCTGGGCACCTGGCAGGCAGAACACGGGGAGGCTGAACACACGAAGGCTGAGCTCGGGGAGGCCAAGTGCACAGAGGCTGAGCACATGGAGGCTGAGCGCAGGGAGGCTGAGTGCAGTGTGGAGAAGGAGGCAGAGTGCAGTAAGTCTGAGCTTGGGGAGGCTGAGAGCAGAGAGGCTGAGAACACGGAGGCTGAGCTCGGGAAGCCTGGGTGAGGGGAGTCTGAGTGCATGGAGGCTGAGTGCCGGGAGGCTGAGCACATGGAGGTCAAGTGCGGGGGGGCGCTGAGCGCCGGGAGGGCACGCGTCAGTCGCCAGGCCGCGGCTGGTGTTGTGACCACCGGCTGGAGGCTCGGAGCCCACGGTGAGTCCCCAGCCTGGACGTGGGGGGACTGTGGGGTCCGCACAAACGGGGACTCCGGGTCAAGAGGCAGCTGCACCGCACGCTGGGATAGGTGATAGAGCGCGGGTGGGCGCCACGGGGCCCCCGGGAGCGGGACGCAGCCCGGGAGAGTCAAAGTGGGAGCTGGGGTGAGAGGTCCTAGGGTGGGTGAGGACCGAGACAGACTCAGGCAGTGGAGAGGGCAGGGCGGGCAAAGGGGACGGAGATGGAGCCCGGACTCTCGGACCAGTTTCTCCCTCCCGGCGAGGCCACCTGGGCACCACCTGCGCTGGCCTAGAAAGAGCCCCTGGCACGCTGCTTTGTGATCTCTCTGGGGAATTTAAAGGGAATTAAAAGCATGGAAAGTGTAACAGCACTGGCCAAAAGCAAACACATTTTTTGGCAGGTTGGATATTTGTTTGTTTCTGTTTTGAAAAAAAAAAAAAAATCTAGCGATATTGGGTAGGGTGGCATACCACTCCGATTGTTATGAAAACAAGTCAAGAAAAAATGAAAATTGTTAAAATGAAAATTCTTAAGTACTCTTAAAGATGATGTGAAGTTTCTTGAGTCAGTAAAATGACTTTTAAATTGCAATACCACTAAACATTTTTTTTCTCCCTTCCAGTTGAGTGAACAGCTATTCTGTGTTGGAAATGAATAACCTGTTCTCAATTCTGGCTGCCCCTGGGTAGCTAACAAACAAACCAACCAACAAAAAGCCAACGCCTGGTGAATCAGAGCCTCTGAGGTGGCCTGGGTGCAGGTCAGAAGCTCCCAGGTGATGTCCAGGTGTGGCCAGGGTCGGAAGCACAGACAAACACTTAACTTCCTATAGCCCCTCCCTACCCCCATGGAGCTTCATTACAAGTTACTTTAAATTATCGTCCATGCCAACAATCTAAAATCCATGCCTGTTTTGTTTACTTGCTCATCATCATTTATAGAGGACAGACCTCAGAAACATAGGCTCCAGGAAAACTCCACATTCCCGGTGTAACGTGGAGGCCGGAGTTCCTGAGAAGTGTCACTGCCCAGTAGGTGAATGGAGGAGGCTGCTTTCTGGCTTTCAGTGGTGTTGACGCTTCTCTAAGACACTGCTTCATATCCAACAGAATGGAGCCAGGTAGGCCAGGCTTCACAGCTGAAGTTCCCAGCTTCAACTTCTTTTCTGACTTTACTTTGGAAAATGTTCTTTAGCTTAGGTGAGGTCATCACCTAATTCATCTCCACTTTGCTCACACAGCTAGTGTGTCAGTACAGAGGCAGACAGTGTATTTTCTGCCAGTGAGCTTGTGATTCCACACCTGGTGATGTCATGCCCTCTGAGAAGGCGAATGCCATCTTGCCCTTCTGTGGGACATTTCGGGTTTCCCTGGTTTTTGGATCTAATGTATTCTCTCTGTTTTCCTTCTTACCAGTAGCAGTTACACAATAAATATTTATTGAGTTCTTTCTAGTGCCAAGCATGCTAAGTAATAGAACCTGTGCCAATTTGACTGTTGGCTACAAAAAGCAGTAAGTAATTTCTAAACAACTTAAGTAAAAAAAGAGAATGCTAATAATTAATTGGAAAACCATTAACTTGCTCACAAAGTCAACAGGGAGCCTAGGAGGCTGCTTGGAGAAGTGAGTTGGAGCTAGGGGAGACGAGCTGTGGGCTGAGTCACACACAGGAACAGCCACTTAAAATGCCACCCCCGTTTCTGTGCCACAGGACCTGCTGCCCAGGTGCACACCAGGGGTGTGGGATTCCTGACTGGTCGCAGCCACCACAGTTTTGAGTCACTCCCTCAGGTATCAGATTCCAAGCAATGGTTTCTGATGAGCAGGTGTGGGTTCCCTGCCCAGGAGAAAGCTGCAAAAGACTGGGCCCACTCTGGTCCACCCTGGGAGTGTGGTTCCTGCCTCTTTCTGTGTATGGGAGGCAGGGGAGAGGTAGTAGTTGACACCTGAAGGAAACAGGGAGGAGCCCAAACAGGCAAGGTTCTACCAGGCAGCCCAAGGGAGGTCGATGTTTCCTAGTAACAAAGGTGGGTGGGGAGGCGTGGCATGTAGAGTGCAGAGCTGCACCCTGTTGGGCCTTGTGGAGTGTCTTGGGAAATCAACCTGGGAGGTCAGGCAGGGCTTTGCATTTGCACAGAGGAGATGGAGCCTCATCCTCCTGGCCAGGGCATCTCAGACCCCATACCACTGACATTTAAGCAGGTCTTCCCTGGTGGGTGGGTGTTCTGTTCTGTGCACTGCGGGATGTTGGCCTCTACCCACTGGATTCCAGTAGCAAGCCCTCCCACCCCCACTCCTAAGGACCAAAAATAAAGAATATCTTCAGAGTTTCTCGAAGCCTCTCTTCCCAACTTCCCTTCCCCACCCATGTACCACAGTCACCTGGGGTTTTATTTGAGTGGATTCTCGAGCCTGCTTTGAACGACTGAAGTGGGAACTCCAGGATATGAGATTGTCTTTTCCTTTTGGATGGTTCTTACACCCTGGGGTTTGACTGCCATGGGAGTGGAGCACATTAGAAGATGGGCAGGTGGGGTGGCGATGGCCAATCAGATTTGTAGAAAGATCCTGCAGGCAAGGGGGGTGTACAGGGAATAGGAGGAATTTAGGTAAGGCTGGGCTAGAGATGATGCAGGCTGAAATGAAGGATGGTGGTGGAGAGGGAGGGGAGGGGTGGACTTTGATGGGATTTGTAGGGTGGGTTTCTTAGGACTTAGTGACAGATGGAGGGAGAGCCTCAGGGAGAAGGGTCAGTGACTCCAGGACTTCTGATCTGGGTGGACAAGGAATATAGCAGGGAGATGAGGCTTGGGGATAGCAATGAGCTCAGATTTGGAAATACTGGGTTTCAGGTGCTGATGGAACCTCCAGGTGGGTGTGAGTTTACAGTAGGGAGGGAGAGGTCAGAGCTGGAGATATGGATGTAGGAGTCATCAGCATCCTGGGGGCAACGAACGCAGAAGGAGTTGAGACCCCCAAGGAAGAGTGTAGAATAAGAACCACAGAGGGCGAAAGGAAGCCCTGAAAAGTCAGCTTTTAAGAAGGAGGCAGCCAGGTGCAGTGACTCACGCCTGAAATCCCAGCACTTTGGGAGGCCGAGGAGGGTGGATCATCTGAGGTCATGAGTTCGAGACCAGCCTGGCCAACATGGTGAAACCCTGTCTCTACTAGAAAAACAAAAATTAGCTGGGCATGGTGGCACGTGCCTGTAATCCCAGCTACTTCGGAGGCTGAGGCAGGAGAATCACTTGACTCCAGGAGGCAGAGTTTGCAGTGAGCCGATATTGACCCACTGCCCTCCAACCCGGACGACAAAGCGAGACTCTGTCTCAAGAAAGAGGGATACCCCATGGTGAGCAGCGGCCTGGCCACCCTTGGCAGGGCCCGTTCGGATCTGAGCAGTTTCCGCAGGGCTGCGGTCGCATCTTGCTGTGCTTTTGATTTTCACTGTCCTGATGACTGACACTGCTGAGTGTCGTCTTCACTTGCTCTCCTCAGATCTTTGGTAAAATGCCTCTTCTCATCTTTTGCCCATTTTGCAACATTGGTTGTTTTCTGATTACTATCTGCATTCTAGGTTTCAAGGGTACCATGAACTCACTGAAAATGGATTTGATTTTTGATAAAAAGAACATACGGTGGATTTGGACAACACAGGACTCTCCAGACATGGCCTCAGGATGTGGTTTTCTTAAACAATTTCCTTTCCTGATGGTATTTTAAGAATCTCAGTTTCCTTTCTTTGATGACTGAAAGATCAAAATGCAAATCCTTGGTGCAAAGATGAAGCAGGTGGCCGGGTGTGGTGGCTCACGCCTGTAATCCCAGCACTCTGGGAGGCCGAGGCGGGTGGATCATGAGGTCAGGAGTTTGAGACCAGCCTGACCAACATGGTGAAACCCCATCTCTACTAAAAATACAAAAAAAAAAAAAAAAAAATTAGCTGGGCGTGGTGGCACACACCTGTAATCCCAGCTGCTCAGGAGGCTGAGGCAGGAGAATTGCTTGAATTCAGGAGGCGGAGGTTGCAGTGAGCCAAGATTGCACCACAGCACTCTAGCATGGGCGACAGAGCAAGACTGTGTCTCAAAAAAAAAAAAAAAAAAAAAGATGAAGCAGGCTCTGAGTGGAGAGACGGAGTCTTCATCAGGAGCTGGGCCCCGCCATGCCCGTGTCTCCAGGGCTGCTGGCAGGCTGGCTTTTGTGGCTTTTTTGTCCTCCTGCAGTAGAAGGAACCACAGAGGTGCCCTTGGGGTGAGCAGTGTGCTTATTTTATTTTATTTTATTTTATTTTATTTTATTTTATTTTATTTTATCTCCTTCCATCATCACTGAGGTGTGGGAGGCCCGGTCCCGAATCTGCGGCCCATTCTGCAAGGTACAGGCTGTCTCAGAGAGAACATGACTGTCCTTCCCCTCCTGGTCCTCGAAACAAAACCCTCATGTCACAGGAAAAGAGGCAGTGCTGAGCTTTGCCTGCTGATGAGCACAGGTCGGTAAGCCAGGTGGGTCCGCCAGTGTCTGCCCTGGGCAGGGGGCTTCCGTTCTGCTCCCACCCTCCCGGTGGGGTGAAATTCTGGGCTTGGAGCATTACCCAGGCCCCTGCAGAGCAGTGGTTTCCATCACGGAGGGAGGAAGAATAGGATCCTATCGTGTGGAGATGGCCAAGCACCTCAGGCTGCCATGGCAACACAGTGGGCAGGCCCTGCTCCTGGGGCTCTGGTCTCAGGACAGGCAGCCGCGACCCACATTCTGTGCTGGCCTTTCCTGTGTGGGTGCCGCAAGGGCTCTTCTGAGTAGTGATGGTCAGGACCACCTCATCCCACTCCAGGAGAAGGCGTAGGCTGTGACCTCTGCCCCTTGGCCTAAGGTGGCATGGTCTCCAAGCGTCCACCTGGCACGTGCAGATCGAAATCTCCCTCCTAGTCTCCTCCCTTACTCCTCACTGTATTTCCAAAGGTGGGTGCTCAGACCACACGAACTATGGAGGCAACCCCGGTGCTTCCTGAGCCCCCCAGGGCCTGACTGCCGCTTCCTCTATCCTCATCTGCTTCCCTGGGACAAAGGTTTGCTTTTCCTTTTCCTTCCTAAAATACAGTGGTTTCCAGACATTGGCTGTCTGACCTCCAGTAAGAAATACACATAATTGTGATCAAGTGTATATGTATGTGAGTGCATCTGAAACAAAAAATTTAAGGAAACTCTACTCACTCTATGTGAAATTCAATTTCTTCTATTCTAGTCCATATTGTATAGAATCTATTACATTATTATCTCTTCTATTCCTTTAAAAAATTGCCGGCCGTACTCACTAAATTGATTACATGAACCACTAATGGTTTCAGACTTGAGCTTTGGAAAACACTGCTCTGATGAATGTGCCTGGAGTGGAGGGACTTCAGATTCCCACCATGTTCACCTTTATCCCTCCCCAGGTTCAGGGCTAAGCAGGAAGGAGAGTTGGCTTTACTGAAGGAGCACAGCCTCGTCATTTCCTAAACACGTAAGTTCCAAATCCGTACCTCTCCCGTTACATATACCCTCAGAGGATAAGCCCAGATATGACGAGAGATACGATTTCTCTTTCCTATTTCAAATATGCAGAAGGTATTTGGATGGTCCTATGGCTTCCTTTTGTAATCTACTGACATTTTGGATTGTTTCATCAAGGAGCAAAAGGTGAACATTTTGCAAAGGCTACCCATATCTAGAAATAAAGTAACTCTGGGGAGGTGAGGTCTGAGCTGGTGAGGCCTCCTCTGGCCCTGGGAGCATGGACTGAGCCACAGAGGTAGGAATTATGATGCAAGAATGAGCCTGCTAGCCCGGGAGGGGTGCCTTGGCAGCTCAGGGATTGGACTACAAGTACAGATAAACAGACAGCACTATTTACAAAGCTTACCTCTAAAACAAAAACATGAAAGGCTTGAAAGATTAGCAAGAAAATGTTGAATTTGGAAGTGACAAGCAAAATTGATAATAACACCATCTTCTTTTGGGAACACGGGGCTTTCCTTCGCGTGTGAGGGGGCGGCTGCGGTTGTCCTTACATACATTGCAGAGGTGGAGGAGACGCAGGTGACTGCTAAATCCGTCCACCAGTGCCGAGTTCCTTGCCATCCACTCCACCACCAGGAAATTAAAACAGCAGCTGCCTAAAATGGAGCTAGGAAGAAATTCCAGTTAACAAGTCATCAGCTTTTATTTTAGAACACAAAGAGCTGCAGTGAAAGCCCGCTTATGCTAATCCTCTAGGAAAAGAGATTAGGGCCTCAGAAGAGCGAATTGCTTAGGAACAAATGACGCAGCCCACACTTGTCCCTCATATTCCTCTGGTCCTCATTCTTTCCTCCCCTCCCACCCCGCCTTCTCCTTGACGCAGACAGCTGCCACTTTCCTCCTTAAATTTCTAGCGTAGCTTGTACCGAGCCCAAGCCAGGAGGGTCTACAAGTTGTCATGCAGCCATGGGTAAGACAAAGGGCCCTTAGCTGCACAGTTCCTCCTGGTGAGAGCATGTGTCCCAGGTGCAGTGAGTGGAGCAAGAAATTCGTTTTGCAAATGTTTCCAAAAGTGGAAGATTGACTTTCATTGTTTCAGAGAAATCCCTTTCAAAGCCGTAGTGGTTTCTCGGGCACACTCTCACCAGGCATACAACTGGGTCTTGGAGCTCTGGCCTTGCACTGCCATGGAAACCTCCAGGGAATTTAAAGATGGTGGCATTCCATTAACTCAGAACCTGCAGCCAGTGCTAAAAAGGAGAGAAAGTCACGATGTGACGTGAAGGCTGAAGTCCTCTCAGGGCGCAGCTTCTAAGAGTCTTCAGCGATTAAAAAGATAACCATATGATTTCAGAAACTCAGTTCCTAAGCCTAAAATGTACAAATACACATTCACGTGGATAAATATGTTTCCTTCAGAAAGGTTAGCTACAGAAGCCAGAGAATATTTAGTATTCAATCACAGGAAAATAGCATAATACTCATAATGTTCCTAATAGGTGTGTCTTTACTAATATTACTTTATTCCAACAAATACAACTGGAATTAAAAATCGAGTATTAGTTAATAGTGCACAAAACAGAAGTACTGAAAAGTTGAGAAGTCATTGTGTCAGCTTGTTCAGCAGTTACATAAAATTGCTATCATCCAAGTAGCCTTGTCTCTGAGGGGTTTGCTGAGCACCAGGGGCAGCACCCCTCCTACCCAGCTGTGTGTAGCTCCTGGTACCTGGATGCTTCCCGCACCATGGTCAGCTACTGCTGCGCTGGGAGCCAAGGGGCGGACACAGTCCCGGGGGGCAGACAGTTCTGGAGCACAGAGTGAGAGCCTCATCCAGAGAGAAGGGACCATGGACCCCTGGGAAGAAAACCAAGACCACAAACAGGAGGGACCATGAGCTCTCACTGGGTCTGAACTTATCGGGGCAGAGATGGGCTGGAGATGGGTGGTGGTGGGGTTGGGGCGTGGATTGAAGATGGGGGGATGGGGCTGCAAGCCATGAAGTGAGAGGGAATGGTTTTCTTTTTCTCTGGGGTTCTGTAAAGAGCAGAGCCTGCCCTCACGGGATGTGAGACAGCAATAGCCAGACCACCCCTGTGGACCAGGCTGCTGAACGTGCTCCTGCCTCCCTTTGTATCAGCAAGCGCCCTGCTGAAAGTCCCGCCTATGCCCACGCTGCTCTTGGTCACCATTTAGGGAATGGTCAGGACACAGGCCCGCCTCACACATCCTCAGAGAGGTGAGGCTCAAGGAGCTTACCTGAGGCTGTGTGGTGCAGACTGACCTCTCCAGAGAGGTTTCCCCCAGCACGAAACTGTAGCATGTCCAGGTTCACAGAGACGTTGGGCCGGGTAAGGAGCACACCTTGTGCCCTGGTGGTGCTGCCTGTGTGGGAGCTGCTCATCCTACTGGGGCAGAACTGTATGTGAGCTTTTTGGACATTTCCTAACCAGTTGATTTCACATGGAAGCTTCAACTCCCCACAGAAATGGACAAACACTGTAAGTGAGCCGCCACCTCCCACAGGACAGTGCTGGCAACTGCTGTGGGCAGCCTCATGTGAACAAGTCTGCAAAAGGGGCTCTGTCATCCCCTGGGACTGGTCCTACAGCAGCAGAAGCGTGAAGCAGTCGGGGAATCGGCATCTTCATGAGATCCCGCTAATGCCATAAAAACACCCCTCAAGATGTTGACCACCAGGCTCACTCAGCCCGGAGACCACAGCCAAGATGCAGCACATGTTTAGATTAGAGCCTCGGCAGTTGTCTCATGCTGGACTGCCTATAAAATACCTTCAGGTGTTGCTTGTCCAAGGTGTGATTTTTCTCCTGACATGTGCTTTGGTAGCTTATTCCCTGAATGCACCACCGCTGAATGCATTATCTCTTCCTGAGTAACCTTGTTCCTAAAGACTTAGGCTTTAAGTAAAATACAGCTAACTCCCCTTGGGTGGTGTCTTCAACCCTTTGTGCTGCTATTATAGAATAAATACCACAGGCTGGGCAATTTATAAATAAAATAAATTTATTTCTCATAGCTCTGAAGACTGGGAGGTCCAATATTCAGGTGCCAGCATCTTGTAAGGACCTTTGTGCTGCGTCATCCCATGGTGGAAAGCGGAAGGGCAAGAGAGCATGGAAGAGAGAGAGAGAGGGGAAGAGGGAGAGCCCAGCCCAATCCCCAGAGAACCCCTCCTGTGATAACAGCCTTCATCCATTCACTGAGCAGAGCCCTCATGACCCAGTCACCTCTTAAAGACCACAGTCCCCACACTGTTGCACTGGGGATGAAGCATCCAGCATTTGAACTTTGGGGTACACATTCAAATCATAGCAGATGGAATGACCAGTATGAGTATGAGCCAGAGAGGAATGCTGTCTGGGTATTTTACATTCCATGGGGGAAATAAACATTTTGTGTGACACAAGACTATAACCAAGATACTAATGAATCGATGTGATTTAGGATCAGTCCAGAGAAAAGGAGAAACATACTTTTTAAACGAGGCGATAAGATGCCTGTGTGCACAGTTTTCCTGTAACACATCTTGGCCATCAGGAACCTGTGAGTCAGGCACAGGTACAGTGCACAGACCGGAGCGAGGCCTGTGAAGACAGAGCTCTGGAGGGGGGCTGCTCAGGGCTCTGCTCATTCTCTGGGCACCATGGTCTCTATGCAGTTGCCTGTTATGGTCTCATAGCCTCAAAGGATTCAGTTTTGCCTTAACTCAGGACGCTAACGTGACAATACAAAGCCTGGAAGTGATGAAGACCACACTGTGGCCTGCGACCTATGAGTAGTTTTCCTTCTCAGTTAATGTGAATCTAAATATTCAAAGATATAACAATATACTAATGTATTGGTGTGCATTGGGGAGCTTCTCTTTAAGCTCGTTTCATGAAGAAATACAGAGGTTCTCAGGAAATAGGTTTGAAAGAATGAACGTAACATAAGGGCCCTTCTTTCTAAGAAATGGGTGAACTCCCTTTGAGAGATGATTGAGCGCAGGTCTCTTTATGTCTGACCCCACTTGGACCCTCCTCTTTCTTCAGCTCCATGGATCCTTGGGTTTTCGGCAGATGTAACTCTTCAAGCGTCTCTTCCTTGCCTTAGCATGCTGAAGGCTGCCGGTAGACAGTGCTGTCTTTTCGTCTGCTGTGGGCTGAGAGCTCACGGTTCTGGTGGACTCCTCAGTTCCCTCTTCGTCAGCCCCATTCTAGGGTGTAGCTTCCTCCAGGGTGCTGCAGTGTTTCCATGATCTGCATTCCCCCACTGGCCTCCAGGTTGGGCTCCCAGGCTCCATGCCGTTTCTCTCTGATCCCCCAGGTGCAGAGGCAGGAGGGACCTAGCACCACCCGGCTGAGTGGACAAAGACTGAGAACAGGTGTTCCAGTGTGCAGAGGCCCTTCAGCTCCATGTTCCTTGGTGGATTGTCAGCTCCATCCTCACCCTTCACCATCCGCCCCAGCCCCAACCTCCGGCTGCCGGTGCGGCCGGTCTTCACGCTTGCTCTCCTGTAGACCCCACAACACCATTCAGCGCAGCTGGGCAAATGTGCCCAAGGAGATGGTCCAAACAAAATAATGCAGGAGCTAGGAATTCTGGATTTGAACAGCAAATAGCAGACCTCTCCAGAAAGGCTGGGGCTGAGGGGCTGCTGCCATTGGGACCTCAGGGGTTTGGTGGGACTTTGAGCTCTTGGGCCCCATGGACATCGCCTTTGCAGGACAGCTCAGGAAGGCAGTTGCTGTTATCCCGCAAAGACCTGCAGTCTCAGAGGACACCATCTCTGGAAATGACTTCTCTGCTGGCTAGGTGCTCGGTCCTTACACAAAATCCCTTCTCACCCCTAGTAGTGTGGAGATGAGGCTGGAAGTAGTCGTAGGGAGAATAACAAGGTTTGCTTAGCATTGTACATTTCACAGCTCCTTTTTACATGATTACATTTGATCCTCAGCACAGCCTTGTGAGACATGGTTTTCCCCACGTTCCCACAAAGACATGGAAGCTCAGACAGGTTGTGCTCCCCTGCCCCCGCCCTGGTGTTCTGAAGCTCTTCCATTTTTGTTACTGTGGAAAAGTCCAAGACTGGTTAGAAAGATGTTCATTGAGAACTCAGATACTCTGAATAATTGCTTCAAGAGCATAGAGTCAAGTTGACATAAAAATATTTCAACTATATATTGTTTTATCAGTTTAACACAATTTTATTTAAGATGTTCAAAGTGCATTTCTTGAAGATGCCTTGAACTTGAAGCTATTGCCTCTCATTTTTTCACCCTTATTGGGGTTAAAATGCTCACATTAGAGTGACCATGGTTTTCATCAGCTTATCTGTTACTCCTTCCTCCTCTGACCAGTGTCACGCACGTTCAATTCAACAAACACTGACTGACTGCCTCTGGTATGCCAGGCAGCGGTCCGGGCAGCAGGGATGCAAGCAGAGAACACGACAGCAAAGCAGCCCTGGCCAGCGGAACTTGGGTCTGGTGGAGGGAGACAGCCAGGAAGCCAGCTGGCTAAGTTAGTTATTTCTAAAGCTATATTTGGAATTGCATAGAAGTAAATCATGTATATAAACAGTTTGTTAGAATGTAATCAGTAGTATGGAGAAGAATAAAGCAGTGCAGGGAGAGGAAGATGGGGGTGGGGTGAAGGCTGCAATTTTAATAAGGTGCCCAGCAAAGCTCTCACCGAGAGGGGCTGTCTGAGCACAGCTAGAAGGTATGAAGGTGCTGACCATGAAGGGAGCTATGAAAGAACTTTACAGACCATGAGCCGGGCCTTCTGGGCATGAAATTGAACTTCAGGGAATGGGAAACAAGGCTAGAGAGAGTGGAGTTTAGTGGCAGCAGATCATAGAGGACTGGTGGCCTTGGGAAGATGTGAGGGAATTTCTAATGGAACTATGTCTCAGGAGGCTGAATGGGAAGTGCAAGAGCTGGCCGGGTGCAGTGGCTCACACCTGTAATTCCAGTACTTTGGGAGGCCCAGGTGGGCATATCACTTGAGGTCAGGAGTTTGAGACCAGCCTGGCCAATGGGTGAACCCTCATCTCTACTAAAAAAAAAAAAAAAAAAAAAAAAAAAATTATCTGAGCATGATAGCACGCACCTGTAATCCCAGCTACTCCGGAATCTGAGGCAGGAGAATCGCTTGAACCTGGGAGGCAGAGGTTGCTGTGAGCTGAGATCGCACCACTGCACTCCAGCCTGGGTGACAGAACGAGATTCCATCTCAAAAAAAAAAGAAAAAAAAAGGAATCATTGCACTCCAGGGTGACAAAGCGAGATTCTGTCTCAGAAAGAAAGGGAGTACGAGAGCTGTGTTGAGGACTGGGGGTTCAGACAGAATATGAATTCATTTTATCTTCACCCCAGAGTTCTGGAAGTCGTTAAGGGGAGCAGCTTGGGGGCCGTGGTCAGAGTGAGCTCTCTAGGCTCTTCTGGAAGAGCACTGTCTCAGAAGCACCTGGTGCCAGTTAGGCACCCGTGATTTGGCAGCTTGGTAATGGAAGAGGATGGTCAAAGGAGCAATTACTCCTGACCAGGAGATCTAGTTATGTGGGAGGAGAGCACACAGGCACAGGTGCACACACGCACATGCACAAACACATGCCTGCACAAACGTAAGCCTGTGCACACATGCATGCACATACAAACATATACACACATGCACAAATGTGTACACGCAAAAATGTACAAACACACCTGTACACACAAAATGCAGAGTCACACATGCACAAATGTGAACACGCAAAAAACGCACAAACACACATGCATATATGCACACACACACATGCACAAATGTGCAAACACAAAAAGTACAAACACATCTGTACACACAAAATGTATATATGCTCACATGCACAAATGTGTACACACACAAAAACATGTACAAACACACGTGCACACATAAAATGCACACACACATGCACAAATGTGCATATGCACAAATGCACACAAGCACACATACACACAAGCATGCTCACATACACGAGTGCATGCATGCACAGACATGCACAAACATACATGCGGATGCCTGACCATGTGCATCCGCATGTACACCAAACATACACAAAAGCACACATGCACAGTTACACAAGTTCAATGATGCAAATATGGCTGAAGTATAAAATCATTATGTCATATTCAGTAATGGGCCACATGACTAGTGATTATGTTCCTGATGTTTGTGAAAAATACAAGTATTGGAAGATGAGGCAGAAAAAGAAGCTGTTAAGTTAACCATTGTTGATATCAAAGAATACCTTGACCACAAGATACCACTTCACATTCACGAGAAAGCCTATAATAAAAAAGATGGTCAATTACAAGTGTTGGCTACGATGTGGATAAATTGGAGCCCTTATATGTTGCTGGTGGGAACGTGAAGTAGTGTAAGAGCTTTGGGAAACAATTTGGTAGTTTCCTAAGAAGTTAAACATAGAGTCATCACATGACCCAGAAATTCCCCTTCTATGTGGAATCAGTTACCCAAGAAAACTGAAAATATATGTTCACAAAAACTTTATATATGATTTTCATAGCAGCATTATTCATAACAGTCAAAGGGTGAAAGCAGTCCAAATGTCTGCCAATTGACGAGTGGATAACCAAAATGTGGTCTGTCCACACAATGGAACATTATTCAGCCATAAAAAGGAATGAAATACATACATATGTGCACAACATGATGAAATTTGAAAATGTTATTCCAAGTGAAAGACACCGGATGCAGAAGACCACACATTGTAGGACTATTTATGTGAAGCGTCTGGAAGAGGAAAATCTATTATGTTCATCTACCAGAGCTGCCATAACCAAGTGCCACAGACAGTGGGTTAAGTAACAAATTTATGATCTCACAGTTGTGAAGGTTGGAAGTCTGAGATCAAGGTGTTGGCAGAGTTGACACCTGGTGAGGCCTTCCTCTTTGGCTTGCAGATGGCCGCCTTCTCACTGTGTCCTCACATGGTCAACCCTCTGTGCCCGGGTCTCTCGATGTTCTGGTGCCTTCTTCTTATAAAGACAACAGTTAGTTTGGATCAGGGCCCACCCATACAACCTTATTTTAACTTAATCACTTCTTTGAAGTCCCCGTCTCCTACTGCAGTCACATTCTGAGGTATGGGGAGCTAGGGCTTCAACATATGAATTTTGGGGGACACAGTTTCAACCCATAACATCTATGGAGCTAGAAAGGAGATTAGTCGTTGCCAGGGGCTAACAACAGGGAAATGGGGAGTGACTGCTAATGGGTACTGGGTTGTGTACAGGGACAGTGAAAATGTTCTAAAATTGATTGCGAAGACAGCTGCATAACCTTGGAAAAATACTAAAAACCACTGAATTGTATAAAGAGTGGTTTTTATGGTATATGAATTATGTATCTCAATTTAAAAATAAGAATATTTGCTAACCTCAAGAAGAAATTAATATAGGTGCCAGTGGGAGAAAGACAAGGCAAAATAAAGACAAAATCATGCAGAAAATGTTTTTCCTGTGATGTCTCTCTACATTCCATAACTCCCAGCTAGGACTCCTTTGGCTGGGTTTCCAAGTGCCTTTGACAAACCACCAGCGCAGGGCTTCTTTCCCCCAACCGCCACCCCCTAACCTCGTTGCCAGGCTACAGAAATCCAGGGCACTGCTTGAGAAGGGAAAGCCAAGGACAGAACAGAGCCCTGGGGAGGAGCTCATGGTGGCCAAGCTGAAGGAGGCAGGGAATTCCTGTCACCCAGAGCCCTAGCAGAGGCTGCCGCTGTGTCGAGCCCGTCACTTGGTTGAGTTTCACGGTGTTGCTGTGTTTGGAAAGACAATTTCCTTTTCAGCAGCATTGGTATAGGCTTTGGACGATCTCTCCTGGTGCTTCATTTCTCTCTTTCTCATGAAAGCCTTTCTCTTCTCGGTAAGTAATTGTTCCTATTCTGTGTCCTTCGTGAGCATGGGAAAGAGTGGCCAGTTTGTGGCACTTTTTTTTGTGATGCAGCCCAGAGGCCTCGATGTCTGTAGCACTGCGCTTTGGGATCTTACAATCAGCTTGTCCATGCTCTTGTCTAGGAGTAGGTATGGGCACACAGACACACGGAGCTCCATGACCTCACCCCTAGCCACTGTCATAGGGAACCACAATTTATTAAATGCATGGGAAAACACAGTATTTAAAAAATCTTTCCAGCTGGGCATGGTGGCTCACGCCTGTAATCCCAGCACTTTGGGAGGCTGAGGTGGGTGGATCACCTGAGGTCAGGAGTTTGAGACCAGTCTGGCCAACATGGTGAAACCCCGTGTCTACTAAAAATACAAAAATTAGGGCGCAGTGGTGCACACCTGTAGTCCAGCTACTCGGGAGGCTGAGGCAGGAGAATCGCTTGAATGTGGGAGGTGGAGGCTGCAGTGAGCCGAGATCACACTACTGCACTCCAGCCTGGGCAACAGAGAGCGACTGTCTTGGGGGGAAAATAAAATATTTCTCTGTAAAAATATCCTGATCGAAAATATGATACGTGTGTGTGTGTGTGTGTGTGTGTGTGTGTGTGTGTCTTAGGCTGTCACAAATCTTGAAAGCTCATACAAAAAGGCATATGGAAAGAAGCCCAGCGAGAAGAGTTTTCCTGCTGATGAACACAGGAAAGGCACTGCAGCAGATCCTGCTGCAACAGGTAGCAACTATTCGTGTTACTGCTAACAAGCTGAATTTCAGGAGTCTTTAGTGTTTCTGTATTTTATGTCCTCGGTTCGTCTGACAACAGAGCCATTATTAGTGGCAGGAAATATCACTATACATTTATACTGAAAGTCTGTAGTTCTGGCAAAATTTTGAGAATTGCCGGGCGCGGTGGCTCAAGCCTGTAATCCCAGCACTTTGGGAGGCCGAGACGGGCGGATCACGAGGTCAGGAGATCGAGACCATCCTGGCTAACACGGTGAAACCCCGTCTCTACTAAAAATACAAAAAACTAGCTGGGCGAGGTGGCGGGCGCCTGTAGTCCCAGCTACTCGGGAGGCTGAGGCAGGAGAATGGCGGGAACCCGGGAGGCGGAGCTTGCAGTGAGCTGAGATCCGGCCACTGCACTCCAGCCTGGGTGACAGAGCAAGACTCCGTCTCAAAAAAAAAAAAAAAAAAAAAAAAAAAAAAAAAAGTGAGAATTGGCAACTTTGTGAACATGAAGTTGCAAATTCTAATAACGCTTTTTAGAAGTCAGTTTTCTTTCACATGAATGCATGTGAAAAATTCACGCAGCTTTTGGTCGTCCAAGGTCCCAGGGATAGAGCATGAGCCTTGAAACCTGCACCAGCAGCCCAGGCGAGGCGGCTCCTTGTGCCAGGGCGCCCTCTAGAGCCGGAGAGAGGAAGCGGCGCGGGCGGCGGGTGGGGCCTCTGCGCCCAAAAAGCCCTTACCCCCAAAACATATGCTGGTCCGCAGATGCCTGCCCTGGGTAACCAGCACGAATGAACAGAGACACCCCAGGCTGTGTGAATCCTTGGGGATCCCCTAGATTCATCCCTTGAGTTTTAAAACCGAGAAACTTGATATCCAGAGAAGAAAGACCCTTTTGAGGCAAGGATTCCGTGGGAGGAAGACCCTCTCCCCAACCCCTTAATACCCACCCTCCCCAGCCAGCAGGACCCTTGGGGAGGAAAACCGTCTCCCCCACCCCTCATACCTCCCCCCAGATCCCCCAACCCCTCTAGGGAAGGAAGACCCTCTTCCCCCACTCCCTCACGAGCACCCTCCCACCCCAGACAACAGGACACTGAAGAAGGAAGACCCTCTCCTCCCCTAAATCCCTCCTCAGCCACCAGGACCCTGGAGGAGGAAGAGCGTCTTTCCCACCGCTCACGACCACCCCTTACTCCCCAGCCCCAGCCAGCAGGACAGACGAGGTGCAGGCAGGCTCATGGGTTCGGTGGAGGGAGTTTGGGGTCATCCCAAAGCTTTTTCCATTTCTGGGGTCAGAACCAGCCAATTCTGTGAGAACACTGGAGACATGAGCAGCCCCTGCTGAGCAAGTGGCAGCAGCCTGGCCAGGGAGGCGTGGGAGTCACCAGTGAAGGGCCCGGTGGGGCCAGGGGCTGTGACCACATGTGGAGGGCCAGGGCCTGGGTGCGGGGCCTGGGTCGGGGGCTTCCCTTCTTGGGGCTGAGGTTTGCTCATCTGTGAGTCAGGCTTCGGTACCCACGCCTTGGGGTGGCCTTGAGGTTAAGGGGGTCTGTTTGTGTGAAACACTCAGGGCTGGGCCTGCCCTCAGCACACTCAATAGGTGACAGAGACCATGACCGTGATGTTGGACCCGTCAGCCGCCCTTGCAGGTGAGCACATGGCACACCCAGGGGGAGCTGGTGATGACATGGCCTGGTCCTCACCTGAAGCAGCTGAACCTCTGAGACCCTGGGCAGTGCTGTTCACGCTTCCCTTATTTTCCATACCTCACTGCCACCTGAAGCCCCAAATATACAACGCAGGTAAACCATTTCCCCTTAATTGTGTTCACAGATTAAAAGATGCTAATGGGAGATCCACAAATTTCTAAGAAAGATAAAAAACCAATACGTCAATATTGTAAACCATGTTGGCCCCTGACACAGCTCAACACCACACACTTGTTCCTCTGCCCCCCAAACATACAAACATGTACACACACACAAGCGGACACATAAGTACACACAGACATTTGGGATCATGCGCAAAGACACACAGATACACACACGTACACAGACACACATGAGCATACACAAAATCACACGCACACATGAGCACACACAGACACACATTACACACATGTGCACACAGAGACACAGGAGCATGTGCAGACACACAGATACACACACATACACAGACACACATGAGCATACACAAAATCACACGCACAAATGAGCACACACAGACATACATTACACACATGTGCACACACAGACACACAGGAGCATGTGCAAAGACACAAGCACATGAGTGCACACAGACACACACACGTGAATAAGAAGACAGCAAAAACATGACCAGACATGAGAAAAGATTCAGTAGTATAGAATAGGGGAATCCATCTGAAATTTCAGAATAAATATACCATATATAACAAATTTACTTTTTAAGACAGCAGAAAAAAGAAGACCTAATCCATAGTCTCAAACAGGTGTGAGAGATTACTTCATCTAACACAGGAGAGCGTGCTGACATAGGTGAATATTGACTTTGGATTAAAAACGCGATTTCATTTTTAAAAGCAATAGAAATAAAATGACAGCCACATTTGCCCTTCAATCTAGCAACCCTATCTGCTAGAAATCTATCTACAACGCATACCGGCTTAAGCACAGAGTGACCTGGACACAGTATTGTTAATTACAGCATTATTTCTGATAACACAAGATCAGAACCACCTAAATGTCCACTAGTAATGGGCAGGACTATGAAGCCACAAGAAGAGGAAGATCTCTGTGGACTGATGCATCAAGATCTGCAGGATATCATATCTGGGAGGGAAAAATCAAGGGGCAGAATGGAAGAAATAGATTGCTGCGTCTTGTGTCATATATGTGGGGAAATAAGAATATGTGTATATATATTAGCAAAAAGAAGCATAAACCCGAGGCCAGGCGCAGGGGCTCACACCTGTATTCCCAGCACTTTGGAAGGTCAAGGTGGGAGGATCCCTTGAGTCTGGGAAGTTGAGGCTGCAGTGACCATAATTGTACCACTGCACTCCAGCCTGGGCCACAAAGCAAGACCCTGCCTCTCTCTCTCTCTCTCTCTATATATATATATATACACACACAACACACACACACACACATATACACACACACATATATAAATATATATACCTACATATATATAAATATATATATACACACACATATATATAATTTTTATTTTTATTTTTTAAAGATAAACCAGAAACTAACAAAGATGGTTACATACAGGGAACCCTAGGGGGTAAAAGGATGGTATGAAAGTGACAGTTCAATCATTAACCCTCTAATCCTCTTTGATTTTTGTGCCGTTCAATTAAATCATACAGAAAAAAAAGCAGTTTATACAATTGAAAACTGTAATGCGTGAACCTAATTGTATATCCAATTGGTAACATAACCACATACAGAAAACAACCGTTTCTTGGTCTTTAAAACATAGTGTTTTTATTTACTTTATTTACATGCTTAGTGAAATATAGTGTAAGTACAAAAGAAATTTTAAAATCTTAAAACTGAATTTAGCAAATTGTTGTTAGTAATAATATAGAATTATTATTTTGAAATTATTTTATGTATAAGATAAAATAAGTAATTTTGAATGCTCTTATAAACCAAGGTTTTTAGTGTGAGAAAAAATTAGAAGTACAAAATAAAAGTCCATGCAAAATTTTACAATGTTATTTTTGCACTGAAAATATTAATATGAACTCATGCTTTATTTGTAAGATATATTTTCTAACTTGAAATATATCCACTGAAAGAGCCTAGAAGCTCTGACACCCAGTAGCACTGAGCACCGATTCTCACACTCAGATTTGATCACTAATGGTATTCTCACTAAAAGGAATAAGAACTCTACAGCGGATTGAGTTTTTGTTGTTGTTGTTTTCTTTTGTTTTTTTTTTTGTTTTTTTTTGAAACAGAGTCTTGCTCTGTCCCCCAGGTTGGAGTGCAATGGTGCGATCTCAGTTCACTGTAACCTCTGCCTCCCAGGTCCAAGCGGTTCTCTTGCCTCAGTCTCCCAGGTAGCTGGGATTACAGGTGCCCGCCACTACACCTGGCTCATTTTTTTGTATTTTTAGTAGAGACAGAATTTTCACCATGTTGGCCTGAGGTGATCCGTCCACCTCGGCCTCCCAAAGTGCTGGGATTACAGGCGAGAACCACCGTGCCTGGCCCAGATTGCGTTTTGGCCAAAGTTCTTTCCCCCTCCCTGCACCCATCTCCCTTGCCATCTTCTGTGCAGACCCTCTCACTGAAGGTGACGCGGCTTTCTTAGTATTTGGCTCTGTGGAGTCTTCGCAGACACACTTGCGTGTGGCAGATGCACCTGACAGCTGTAACGGAAGCGTGCCCTGAGACCTGCCCTGTGGTCTAAAAAGAGTGTGTGTTCAGAGTCCCCAGCTAAGGAATCCAGGAGTGGCCAACGTGGAGATCCATTCTTCATCCTTGAAAGAATCTGAACCCCTGACCCAGCCCTTGGAGCACAGGCTGTATAGGGGATCCAAGCCCTTTGTTTTGGGTTAGGTGGAGGCTGCTAGCTGGAGGGTGTGAAGGGAAAATGCTGTGTAAACAGCATCTCTTTACAAACAGTAGTGGGTCCAGCGACCAGCACTGCATGTGTCTCCCATGCTGGCCCCAGGTCTCCTCTGGGCCTCTTGGACATGGTGCTATCCCTGTTAGGGTCCACAGGAGCTCAGCACAGTGTTGGTGGGGCTAGGCAGGAGGTGGGAGGAAGCCCCGTGCCTGCTGAGCCCATGGGATGCACAGAAGTGGGGTGGAGATCTGTGGGGGAAACCTAGGTGGGCCCTCCACACCAATGGGGGGCCGGTAGCTGCTATCCTTGATGGATGGGGCCCACATCTGAGTAGGGAGATGCCCCTAAAATGCCAAAGGGTCTGGAAGAGTGGCTGCAGGGTGTGGATCCGACTAAGTGAAAGTCAGCCCCCCAGCCATGGCCCCTGAGGTCAGTGGCCACTGAGGTCAGCGCAGCGCAGGCGGGTTCCTCAGCTACAGGGCCGCTGTGACTAGAAAGACAGGTGAGACTTGCTGGGGCTGAGACCCTGGAGACCTTAGTGCTCTGCCTGCTGGCACAGGACGACAAAACAGAGACCCTGGCTTGTTGCATGCCCATTGGAGAAGTCACTGGCCACCGCATCAACTGGTCAGGGCTATTATGACTAAATCGCCCTGAGACCCTAAGCTCTGGGATTCCATGGAGGGCTCTAGCATGGAGGAGAGTGAAGACTGGGATGGGCCCACAGGTGTTCCTGTCCTCTCTGTGCCACCAGTAGGCACCACCAAGATAAAGGCAGACCAACTGCACCTGCAGGGAGCAGCCCCCAAGATTTGCTCCTGCCTGCAAGATGGCAGCTTGGGCCAACAGTGCTGTAGAACGGAAGGAGCTGAGAAATGGGTTCAGACAGAAGGGGAGAGAGTCGGTCATGGAGTGGCTTCTCTGTCTATGGGACACACACTGGAGAGCATTGTCCTCTGCTGGGTTGAGATGAGTGAAATGGCATCTATCACAGGCCACTTTGCCCAGAGGCAGCACCTCTGTGGCACCAGTAATAAGGAGCAGGCCACCCTGCGCCTCAGCTGGGTGGTTGGGGGCTGCAAGGCAGCCTGGCCACATAAAGGGGATATCCCATGTCTCCTTTTTGATGGCAGAGTATGGAGAATTTCAGGACAGTCCCTGGGAATTAGGGACGGAGCCGCCTATCTGTGCTGAACCTTGCTGGGGTCCCAGTGACGAGCTTCTCACTGCCCGCACGAAAGACGCCATCCTGAAGTGTGTACTTAACCAATGGATGGTGCGCTGGTGTCTGTCCTGAGCACTAGCCTGACCCAGCGTCTCGGGGGGGTCCAAGTGGCCGCTGACTTAGGGGAAATGGAGAAACTGTGTGGGTGAGGGGTGCAGGCTGCTGACAGAAAAGACAAGTGACCTGAAGGGAAGGAGATGGCCAAGGAACTTGTCCAGGCAACCCACTGACAAACGTAGCGTGACCTGGTAGCGTCAGGGACACCTACCATGAAAACAGATAAATGGCCTAGTGCTGTTCCAGTCAGACTGTGGCAGAAGCTCAGGCCAGGACGATGCTTCACTAGCGAGCCTTGGGTTCAGCCCACACCCTTCCTGCAGAGGTACGGTCGGCACCAACCCCTCTAGACAAGGATGAAGGCCAAGGCCATGGAATCCCAATAAAAGCAATACAGTTCTTCCTCAGAACTGTATCCAGCATCCTCCTGCTTCTCATCCCTGTCCCCGAAGCCCCTGGTCCAGGCCACGGCCCCTCCCACCTGGACAAGTCTGGGTCCCCATCACCACTCTGTGCCCACCTGGTGCACACCTGTCTCCTCTCAGCACAGCTCAGTCTGGGCGGTCCCTCCTTCATCTTCTTATCCTCCCTGCTCACCCCTCCGACCTCCCTACTGCTTTCTGAGGATGGAGTCAGGGTCCAGGGCAGGGCCTCTGCCCTCGAGGGCCCCTTTGTGGGGAGCATTCTTCTGTCAGAGGCTCTGTCAGAGGCATTTGAACCAGAGAGACTCCATCTTGAGTAGGGGCTTGGTAAAATAAGGCTGAGACCTGCTGCATTCCCAGTAAGTTAGACATTCTAAGTCACGGGATGAGATAAGAGGTCAGCACAAGACACAGGTCATAAAGACCTTGCCGATAAAACAGTTTGCAGTAGAGGAGCAGCCAAATCCCACCAAAACCAAGATGGCGCTAAGAGTGACCTCTGGTCGTACTCAGTGCTGCACTCCCACCAGCGCCATGACAGTTTATGGTCTAAAAAGGGGAAGCATGAATAATCCACTCCTTGTTTAGCATATCATCAAGAAATAACCGTAAAAATGAGCAACAAGCAGCCCTCTGGGTTGCTCTGCCTATGGAGTAGCCAGTTTTTTATTCTTTCCTTTTTAATAAACTTGCTTTCACTTTACTGTCTGAGCTCGCCCTGGATTTTTTCTTGTGTGAGATCCTCTCTTGGGGTCTGGATTGGGACCACTTTCTGGTAAGAGCATCCTCCCTCCCCACCACCTCACCTTGGCTCACCTGCCACCAGCCCCCATCCCCTTCTCAGCTGCCCCACGCTGCCCACTCCTGGACCCTTCTCCCACCTTCCTGGCTTTGTCATCGCACAGGTCACCTCCTTCCAGACCACGGCACTTAAATCCTAGGCCTCTTCACTGTTTCTCCCACCTAAGCTCCAGGGCCAAGGAGTCCACTGTTCACCCACGTTTCCTAAGAGCCCAGAACAGCGCCTGCACTCAGGAGGCGTTTAATACATGTTTTTGAATGAGTGAACGATGGATGAATAAATAAAAAGCAACTCGGGTTTCTCTAAGTGTGTCCACAGCTAACTGCATGGTATAATCTGTGTTTGAATGCCTTTCTGTACAAAAAAAGACAAGAAACCAGCACTCGGGCTTGAAAAGATAGATTTCCTTCACCTCCAAGACTTTGCCCACCCTTACCTCATGACAGGTTTCAGCCCTGTACAGCTTAATAAGCCTTTGGAAACAAGCTTCCTGTTGGTGTCCAGTGAGCACAACTTCTTTATCCAATGTGTGGTAAAAGCTCCAGTTTGCTGTCCCCCTTTTTAGGAACAAGCAAAGTTTTGGAGCATCTGAGGATCAAAACCGATGCTTTACAGCAGCGGGTCTCAAGGTGTGGTCCTGGACCAGTGTCACCTGGAGACTTGTGAGAAATGCACATCCCTGGCCCCACAGAGCTGTGGCCTCAGGTGGGGTGGGGCCTCAAAAACTGTTGTCACAAGCCCCCCAGGTGATGGATGCCCACTCGAGTTGAAGAACCAGAGCTCCTGGGGGAGAGGAGGAGGGGGCTAAATAAACACAGTCACCTGAAGACTTGGAAGGAGATGTTTACACCTTTCCGAAAACTCATTGATGTGGAGATAATTCCGTAAATGACTCGCTCTGGACCCATCTGGAAGTCCAGCCCGGACTCCATTCCCAGGCACAGGGACGTCCCACCTCCCCCGGTACTGTCCCCTCCATAGGCACCTTGATGGGATTAAAAAATACACCAAAAACCTTTCTGTTGACAATACTTAGTGTCAAATACCTCTGTCCTCACGGGAGGCGTATTTGCATTCGATTAATATGTGCATAAAATGTTGTCCTTGTCTGAGCCCAAATACACAAATTGGAAAATCAAAGCGGGCCCCTTCACACCTTTTGCTGGCTTCATCCTGAACATTTATTTGTTTTAAAACAACTTCCTCAGCGAATTTCCTTTCGAAAAGAGGCTCCTCTCCATTTTAAAGGGAAATTACCCCTCCTTCTCCTTCTCCTCAACCAATTTCTGACAGTGACCCCTTAATGAGAGCCAGCGAGGTTGCAACTGGCATTTTTCCCGTCCTGCGTTTTAAAGCCATAGGTGAGGCTTTTAGGAAATAGTTTCAGGGAGATTCGGATGGCTTCAAAGAAGTGGCATTTTGTATGGAATTTATACTAATGCCCAACTAATGCTTTTGTTGTGTGTGTAGGGCAAATAATTATTTAAATGCAGTAGACTTTGAATCATGTTCCTATGAGGAAATTATAAAACGATCTCTAATAAGATACTTAAAGGCATTAAAGAATACATGTTCTACTCCAAATAGCATTTCATCATAAAAGTAGGATTTTAACTAGTACCTACTAAGAGTAAAAATAGGAAAAACATCAACTTCTAATGAAAAAATTTGAAGTGTTTAATAATGTCCAGCAAATATTGGTAGTACCTAATTTTTGATGCCTCCAAGGCACCAAAATTGTTTTTATGGTTTTTTGACAAAGCTTTTCTGTCTCTGAGACGGATTAATTGAACATCTTAAAAGCTATCATTTACTTAGTGACTTCATTTTTCTCGTGACCAAAGATATGGAAATTGCAAAATTTGACCAATTTTATTAAACAGACTTTAGAAATCATTTCATCCAACCCTGTGTCTTCCCAACAAGGGAAAGGGGAGATGTTTACGAGAATGTGCCCTGTGCCCAGCCGCCATGGTGAGTGGGCACCATTCCAGTCCCTAATGCCCTTCCACCCTTTTCTGTCTGTCTGAATGAGATGTTTCAGAAATAATTTTTTGTAACACTTTTAACACCTTGGAATCATTAAAGGAATCTGTTTCTTGCTAATTATAAATAAATGGAGTCAAAGTCTAAGGCACATTTACTATATTTTCAGTGTTTACCATAATTTGGGGTGTTGCTCCCTACTTTATGCTAGTCTAAGGCTCAACCTGCATTCAATTCTAAGTCCATCATGCAGACTTTCAAGTCTATGTTACTTGGACTATGGAAGGGAGATCTGAATTTCAGTATCCTAAATGTTAGACTTCCTCTGGCTCTTCACCCACTCAGGCGTCAGTTTCCTCTTTTTAGGAGCTGTGTGTCCTGAGTTCAGAGCAGAGAGACCTGGAGGGGCCCACCTGACAGTCTCACTTGCTAGAGGTTCTCTTACATTAACCTTCTTGTGGCATGACATCAGCGTGATGGATTTTCATGTCATTTTCCTAGGCCCAAAAGCTAAGGAATTTAGTCAGTGATGGGCAGAGAAAGGATCTGCCTTCAAATACATTGTTGAAACTGACTTTTGAGGAATTAGGCAGATTTTACATAGTTATGTTGACAATAAATACAATTAGAATGAATTTTCAACTTAGAAAATGACTCACCTGGCTGGGCGCCGTGGCTCACGCCTGTAATCCCAGCACTTTGGGAGGCCGAGGTGGGTGGATTACCTGAGGTTAGGAGTTTGAGACCAGCCTGTCCAACAGAGCGAAACCCTGTCTCTACTAAAAATATAAAATTAGCCAGGCATGGTGGCACATGCCTGTGATCCCAGCTACTTGGGAGGTTGAGGCAGGAGAATTGCTTGAACCTGGGAGGCAGAGGTTGTAGTGAGCCGAGACCATGCCACTGCACTCCAGCCTGGGTGAAAAGAGCAAAAAACTCCATTTCCAAAAAAAAAAAAAAGAAAATGGTTCACCTTGTGTTTAAACACCTTATTTATTGCTAGAGGAATGTAAGGAGGAGTAGAAGATAATGGATTTGAAGGCCCTTATAAGGAAACAGGAAGAGAGAGGAATTTTTCCATGAGGAAAGAATTTTCATTTTACAGTTAGAAGAATTAACACCTAGACAAATGAAGGGACTGACTCAGGACAAGGCTCCTGGGGGTTCAGAGGTACTTGGGAGTTACTTCCAAGCCATATAAACAACACCAAGCTTTGGGTTTATTTTATTATTTACTTCATTATACTTATGACAGGACTATAATTTAGGCTTTTAGTAAATGTATGCTGTTTTGAATTAGTTGAACTTTAAAAATGGATTACTTTCTCAATAGTATAGTTTATTAATCGTTCTCTCAGTTTCCATTTTAACCAGAGACTTACAATGTAATTAAATTTTTAAAGGATATGGTTGTGTTTTATTGCACCTTGAATTGCTAAATTTAAATTTGTTTTCACTTTTGCATGCTTTTGATTTTTTCTTCATTTAAAGGATCTAGACCCAGATTTACCCAAATTAGTAGGCATTAATGTCAAGTGGACTGTTGAAATAGCAGAGTAAAAAACGTGTAATTCAGAGGATTCACATGCAGAGTAGAACCACCCAATCTCCCTGTCCTCCTCAAGCCACTTACACGTAGGCTCTGTTACCGCAGGTTTCAAAACCAGGCTTACAGATGTGTTTCAGGGGTGACAATATTTTGGAGGAAAAATTCAAAGCCCATTCTTTTTCCTGTTCAAGGAGCTATGAACATGTAAGCCACTGATTTTTCTCATCCAGGGAACATTGATGATGACATTTGTTGAGTCGTAAATCTCTAGGTTAAAACAAAGGACGAGACCAGTGCAGAGCAAAATACTTAAAGCACTGACCACAGGCCTAGTCAGGGAGGCACCAGCTCATCTCTCTCAGGACTGCCAAGGGCGGGTTTATCGGGCTCTACCGTCCTTCCACATGAAACTTGGCATGACCAGTACTTTGAAGTCTGAATGAAAGAAAACAGATCCAGCCAAGCAGGTCTATATAATCATGCCTTTCCCCACCTCTGTCCACCAGGAAAGAGGAGCCTGATTTAGGATCCCCTGTTTTAAGCCTGAAGAGAGCAGATTCCAATCTTCCCATTTTAAAAATCACAAACTTGGCCGGGCGCGGTGGCTCAAGCCTGTAATCCCAGCACTTTGGGAGGCCGAGACGGGCGGATCACGAAGTCAGGAGATCGAGACCCTCCTGGCTAACACTGTGAAACCCCGTCTCTACTTAAAAATACAAAAACCTAGCCGGGCGACGAGGCGGGCGCCTGTAGTCCCAGCTACTCGGGAGGCTGAGGCAGGAGAATGGCGTAAACCCGGGAGGCGGAGCTTGCAGTGAGCTGAGATCCGGCCACTGCGCTCCAGCCTGGGTGGCAGAGCAAGACAGAAACTCCGTCTCAAAAAAAAAAAAAAAAAAAAAAAAAAAAAATCACAAACTTGCCTTTGCTGCAGAATTAGAGCTCTACAGATTTGCTCTCTCAGAGTTGACAACTACCAAGATAAAATAGTTAACTTAAAGGATTTTAATATAATAAATGTTAATTATTTAGTAGGAACCAAGATACAAGTGAAAGTGCTAGCATTTGGCAGACTTCGATAGATTTGAAAATCCTATCCTTTATTGTTTTTAGCAAATATTTTCCAGGTGGGCATTGTTCTGTTAATGACCTTACTTGAAGACATTTATATCAGATAGATAATTAATAAAAGTATATACATAGCAGCAATGCTAAAGTGATTATAACTAAATAATTATTTCTGGCACCAGAAATAATTCAACTTTTTAAAAAAATAATAGCAAATTCTATTTCTTTTGCTACTTTGCATACATTAGGTGCACAGTAAATAATGGTTTGTTGTGGGCTGTGCTTTAAAAACACCAAAATAACTAATTATTTGATTAAAGTGGTGCTTTGTCTCAGGAAACCTAGTACACAATTTCCTGAGTCCTTGAACTCAGTGGAGAAGACCATAGCTTGTACAATTACATTGTTTCCTAAACAGGGTGACCAGAGTCCAATCAAGACAATCTATCTCAGTTTGTAAGCATCATTTTTTTTTTTTTTTTGAGACGGAGTCTCGCCCTGCCACCCAGGCTGGAGTACAATGGCCAGATCTCAGCTCACTGCAAGCTCCGCCTCCTGGGTTTGCGCCATTCTCCTGCCTCAGCCTCCTCGCCTGCCCCGCCACCTTGCCTGGCTAGTTTTTGTATTTTTAGTAGAGACGGGGTTTCATGGTGTTAGCCAGGATGGTCGCGATCTCCTGACCTCATGATCCACCCGTCTCAGCCTCCCAAAGTGCTGGGATTACAGGCTTGAGCCACCGCGCCCGGCTTCATCATTGTTTTTTAATACTCTCAGTAGAGTGTGTTTTGTAGTTAACAGTGACATTCAATCTCCATTGGTTATTTTGCACAAATGAATGCATGTGTGGTATGCATATGTATGTGTACATGTGCATGTGTGTGTATTTATCTTTTAAAATTATACCAAAAAGAAAGAACAAGGTCAGCTGTCTTCATTCCATCATGAATGCATTACTGAAGCATTTACAGTATCTCTCCTGTATAGAAGTGAACTATTTAGTAACTTCAGCTATTCAAGACTTCATAGATAACAAGAAACAAGCAAAATGACCTTAAGAATCAAAATAAATGTCACAGAGCCCATGGACTAAATAATCATAATTGTTGAAATACTGATAAAAATATAATAGCAAGGGCCGGGCACGGTGGCTCAAGCCTGTAATCCCAGCACTTTGGGAGGCCGAGACGGGCGGATCTCGAGGTCAGGAGATCGAGACCATCCTGGCTAACACGGTGAAACCCCGTCTCTACTAAAAAATACAAAAAACTAGCCGGGCGAGGTGGCAGGTGCCTGTAGTCCCAGCTACTCGGGAGGCTGAGGCAGGAGAATGGCGTGAACCCAGGAGGCGGAGCTTGTAGTGAGCTGAGATCCGGCCACTGCACTCCAGCCTGGGTGACAGAGCGAGACTCCGTCTCAAAAAAAAAAAAAAAAAAAAAAAAAAAAATATATATATATATATATAATAGCAAGCACTTATATAGGATTTACTGTGGGCAGCCTGCCTCCAAATGCTCTATACGGATCAGCTAATTTAGTCTTCACAAAAACCACGTAAGCTAGGCATTACTACTATCAACTCCATTTTGCAGTTGACGAAAATTGAGGTATAAAGAAGTTAAGTAACCTCTTACAGTCCTGTAGCTTGTCAAGTGGCAGAGCTGGCATTTGAATCTGGCAGGTGGCTGCAGATTTTCAGCTCCAGGACACTTTTCTTTGGCCTTTTAGCCTCTCAAATGGCCTTTGTGTCACAGTACTTCTATATGCTCATGCATTTTCCTTGTAGGCGGGATAAACATTCATCTAAACTTTATGGGCCATTTTTTATTTTCTTTACAGTTGACCAACCAAATATCTGATTTTTAAAAGTGCTCTTGTTTATAAATGATGGTCATTATAGTCAAAGATTTTTCTTAAAAATCTCTAGTCTTCTCTCCATTTCTAACAAGGATGGATATCTGTTTTCCTTGCACATGGAAGATCAGAAGTAGTGACTGAAACCTGGGAGTGAGGCAGTGAAACAGTCAGCAGCAAGAGTCTCAGGTAAGCACAATGAGAGAGGGAGAAGGCCGAGGCCTGCCAGTGCAGGGCTGGAGATTGTCACCACTATCAAACAGAGATGGGTTGCCAGTGGTCACTGGGATGTTGCAGAGTCTTCAAGAGCAGGTTTCCCTGGGGTGGAAATCTAGCAAGGCCCTGGGCAAGCTTGCCAGGGGCCTCCTCTGCATCCCCTCAGAGGCCTCTGAGATAAGGAGGCATGAGGGAACTCAGGACTTCTGAGAACACTTGTGAGAAGGACTCTGGTAGCAGGACTCTGATGCTCCCAGGAACACCCTAAAGATGTGCCCTTGACTTGAAGAACGGAGCCATCAGCAGTGGGAAAGAGCACTTTTGATGTCTGATGGTATTAAAATACATTCCACCTTTGCTTCTTGGAGCTTAAAGCAAATTCTTGTAGAGGACGGTAACTGAAAGAGCTGCCCCTTAGTCTGGACATGGGGCCCTATCATGGAGGAATCTTCCCCAAGCCCTCCCACTTCCATCCCAGGAAGACAGAAGAGCTGGGGTGTGATCCAGCAGGAAGAATGGGGGCGCTGCTCCCCTTCTGCCTGAACCTGAGTGGGCAGGCTTGCTGTGGCTGCAGGGATGACAGCTGCACCTCCTGCGCAAAGCAGGATCATGGCCCCAGCTGTCCAGGTGTGGCCATGACCAGGCCACCAGAGAGACAGAGGCTGGAGAAATGCAGAGGTGGCAGCAACACACACAAGCAGGTGGGCAGGCATCGGGGCTGTCAGGAAGAGAATATAGGATGCTTGTGGCACTAGAAGTGGGTCCCTGGAGCAGCCCGGCAGTTCCCGGATTGGTTCTGCAGACCTGAAGCTCTCCCAGGTCCTCGATGCTCTCCTCAGAGGGTTGACCACTTACTCTGTCAAATGAGGTAATGAAGGGGCATTGGCGACAGGTTTAGAATGTATTGCACCAAAAGCCGGGCGCGGTGGCTCATGCCTGTAATCCTAGCACTTTGGGAGGCTGAGGCAAGCGGATCACAAGGTCAGGAGTTCGAGATCAGCCTGGCCAATATGGTGAAACCCCATTTCTAGTAAAAATATAAAAATTAGCTGGGTGTGGTGGCGCACACCTGTAATCCCAGCTATTCAGGAGGCTGAGGCAGAAGAATCACTTGAACCCAGGAGGCAGAGGTTGCAGTGAACTGAGATGATGCCACTGCACTCCAGCCTGGGCGACAGAGTGAGACTCCATCTCAAAAAAAAAAAAAAAAAAAAAAAGAATGTATTATACAACAATAATTATCTCTATGGAAATGTTACCCTCAGAGCATGGGAATCAAGTACAGAAAGAAATCCAAAGTTCTAAAAATGTAAGATATCATAAGCCTGGAATAGTGAAACGTGGGAGAGGAAGTGCTGAAGAATCAGGGCCTGATCTCACATTTACACTCTGCACACACTACACCCTAATCACGAGCAAGGCCAATCGCGAACAGCAGCGGTTTTTTAATGAAAAAATTCGTTCACCTCAACAGTGGAGATGTTCATTTTTGCTTATTGGAGATAATATAATCAGAGACATCATAGTTAAGCTTAACAAAATAACATTATTAAAAACGTTTATACACAAAGAAAAGGAACTTTGTTTTATAAGAGACAATGAAATCTGAAAATAATAAATGTAAAGAGATGATACAGGTTTACACCCAAAATGCATAGCGATTAATACAAATGTATATAGGCATGAACATATAACCCACACTTTGCTAAACAAGTACTCAAAGGATACTAACGCTTTACATATCAGCAGTAACCACGTTTATTTATAGATTATGTAAAGCTTCATAACCTCTTCGTGAGGTAAAGGGCAGGTGTGCCATCCTCTTTCCAGGCACTGGATACCGAGAAACGAGCTTGGTGCAGGCACCCTGGAAAGCAGCCTGGCTGTCATCATGGAAGCAGGGCAATTGTCCCCATACTTTGGCTTCTTAAGGCACTTTGGAAACTATAATACAGGGGCATGGTGAAAATATTTGTACTAACACTATTTTTTTTTTTTTTTTTTTGAGACGGAGTCTCACTCTGTCGCCCAGGCTGGAGTGCACTGGCGGGATCGCGGCTCACTGCAAGCTCCGCCTCCCGGGTTGACGCCATTCTCCTGCTTCAGCCTCCCGAATAGCTGGGACTACAGGCGCCTACCACCAAGCCTGGCTAATTTTTTTTTGTATTTTTAGTAGAGATGGGGTTGCACCGTGTTAGCCAGGATGGTCTTGATCTCCTGACGTCATGATCCGCCCGCCTCAGCCTCCCAAAGTGCTGGGATTACAGGCGTGAGCCACTGCGCCTGGCAGTACTAACGTTATTGGTAACAGCCAAGTTAGCAATAACTCAAATATGCAACCATTGAGAAATGCATGTATCACGTTGCATTATGCTTATCTTTTCATAGATTGTATGTCTCCTGGCTAGATGCAAGTTTGGGGGTAGGAACCTTATCTCAATTATTTTTATGTCCTTGGCCTTTGACAGAATCTGGCACATAAACACTCAATCAATGTTTACCAAGAGGAAATTAGCTGAATTGAAGTAGATAATTGGGTGTAACAATGTTACCATAATTATGTAAATTACTATGTGCTACATGGAAATATATACACAATATAATTAAAAAATCAAAACACCAAACAAAATGTGTGCAGCAATTCCAGCTAGGTAAACTATATAAATGTCTATCATGAGAGAAACTATCATTTGTAATAATGATAAGACAAGTTTGGTTGGAATCACAGTGAGACCTTGTTCTAGTTTCTTAACAAGTCTCAGTTTGTTCACCTGTGTAATTAAATATCTACTTTGTGAGGTTGTGGTGACTATATGTTGAATTAAACCCACATAGAGTATAGAAAAGAGTTTGGCTTATAATGTGTAAAGCAGAAATTGTTGAGTTAAGTAATAATGAAATAGATGTTCTAAAGAAAATAGAACCCAGCACAGAGCCTGGCCCTTGGTAGGTGCTCAAGAAATAGAAATCACTTTTGTTATTTTTAGAAATAGAGGGGGATGTAGTGATGTTCAGAGTTAATGAGTTAGTCTAAAAGTGTATTTGTGTAAAATCGACTATAATAATACATGGTAAAAACAAGTCAGAGAAGCAGGGAAGCAGGATACACTTTTGAAACTATCAAATGAAAACAATGTTTTAAAATGTATTTTTAAATCGCATTACCCACATGGCTTAGTCCCGTTTGTGCTGCTATAATAGAACGCCAGAGACTGAGTAACTTACAAAGGCCAGGTATTTCTCACAGTTCCGGGGCCTGATAAAGGCCCTGGCAGCTCAGGCCTAGCCTCACTGCTTCCAAGATGACACCTTAGATGCCACATCCTCCAGAGAGGAGGAACGCTGTGTCCTCGCATGGCAGAAGAGCTGAAGAGAGAGAGAGAGCAAGAGAGAACACCCACTCCCACTGGCCCTTTATATAGCGGCATTGAACCACCATGAGGGCAGAGCACTCCTAACCTAAACACCTCCCATGAGGACCCACCTCCCAGCACTGTTGCACCGGGGACTAAGTTTCTAATTCATGAATTCTGAGGGGCACATTTAGACCAGATGCCAGGCAACCTGACCATCCAGCCTGTCTCACTGCCCTAAACTTAAGGATTGCTGAAGTTTTACTTTTAGATTTCTAGAGTAGAAAGGAATCTTATAAATTGCTGCTTATTTCATTTATACCTATTGCTTGAAGAAATTTGATGTGGCTTATAGTAAACACACACACACACACACATACAATCGCACCTTTTTTTTTTTTTAAGAAAAGCAAATATAATTGAATATAATTGATATTCTGTTTAGGACAGAATATCAAATCATAGCTCATTCAGCAAATGTTTGCATCCTTAGCGTGAACAATCTTCATTTATATTAGGACACAAACGTCACAATAGCCAGAGTGCATTCAGCACTTGCTATGGGGCAGTCACTGTTGGAAGCACTTTGCAGGGATCAGTTCAACTGGCCCACACCCCCCTGTGGGATGGGTTCTACTGTTGTCATTTCCAGTGTACAGGTGAGAAAAAGGAAGCACAAGAAGCTCGTGTGACTTCTGCAGACACCCAGCTGGGAGGCAGCAGGGCTGCGAGCTGAGCCCTATGGTCTGGTTAGAGGCCAAGTTCTGAAACATCACAAGTTCTAAAATGCTGTGGGGGCTTTCTTAGAAAGTTCAGCCGAGTTAGGGACAGAGACACATGAACAAGCATATTATCTAAAATGAGCTAGGTGCTAAAGTGGCAATCTATCAGTAACCTTTTGGTGGAAATGAAGATGCTGCTGCAAAGACACTGGACTGATGGGAGGCAGGTGCTTTGCTCTCTGGGACTCTTAAGTTGATAAAGAACAAAGATTCAGGTCAGGTGTGGTGGCCCACGCTTGTAATCCCAGCACTTTGGGAGGCCGAGGCAGGTGGATCACCTGAGGTCAGGAGTTCGAGACCAGTCTGGCCAACATGGAGAAATCCTGTCTCTACTAAAAATGTAAAAATTAGCTGAGGCCGGGCGCGGTGGCTCAAACCTGTAATCCCAGCACTTTGGGAGGCCGAGACGGGTGGATCACGAGGTCAGGAGATCGAGACCATCCTGGCTAACACGGTGAAACCCCGTCTCTACTAAAAAAATACAAAAAACTAGCCGGGCGACGTGGCGGCGCCTGTAGTCCCAGCTACCCGGGAGGCTGAGACAGGAGAATGGCGTGAACCCGGGAGGCGGAGCTTGCAGTGAGCTGAGATCCGGCCATAGCACTCCAGCCTGGGTGACAGAGCGAGACTCCGTCTCAAAAAAAAAAAAAAAAAAAAAAAAAAAAAAAAAAAAAAAAAATTAGCTGAGCGTGGTGGTGGGTACCTGTAGTCTTAGTTACTAGGGAGGCTGAGGCAGGAGAATCGCTTGAACCTGGGAGGCAGAGGTTGCAGTGAGCCGAGATCACACCACTAGATTCCAGCCTGGACAACAGAGCGTGACTCTGTCTCAGTTTTTAAAAAAAGTTAAAAAGTTTCAAAAGCTTGGAGGAAGAAACAGCCACTTTAGTTTCTTGTCTTAGTCACCTGGGGCTGCCGCGACATGTGACCACAAACTGGGCGGAGGACAACCACAGAAGTTTATGTCTTACAATTTGGGTCCAGATGTCCAGAATCAAGGTGTCAGCCTCTCCAGATAGCAAGAGATGGTGTGGTCAAGACAGTGTAAGCCCAGGAGCCCAGGTGGCTGGGCTGTGTCTGCACAGCCTTTGGATAAGGCCTCAGAAGGATCATAGCCTCAGTGTTCTGCCCCACCAAGGGTGCCTTAGAGAGGTCAGGGCTGAGCCTCATGGATCCAACCAGGGAGCCCCTGAGGAGCCGAAGGGTGTTGACTCCGGGTCACTTCAGCAGGACCCAAAGATAGAAAAGGGCTTGCCTCAAAAACATTGGTAAGTGGGGCCTTGGGCTCATGGAGTGGACCCAGGTGAAATCCACGAGAGACAAAGATTTTGAGGAAATGACTTCCACAGAAACACTGCCAGCCTGGGTGGGAAGGAACAGAGAGAGCACAGGGTGAAAGCAGGCTGCCAGAATCCCCGGATTTTGCTGGCTGGTAGTAGGCTACAAAGCTTCTCAGCTACGAACATGGGCAACCTTTCCTTCCAAACAAGTGCAGTGCAGATGCGGGAACCAAGAGCCCAGACGGGGAATCCAGAAGCCAGGAGAATTCTCCCCAGCCCTGGAAACCTGACTGAGAACCCCCAACCTTTACTTTTCTGGATTTGGAATTGCTATGAAGTCAAGATGCCTTTTATCTGCCATTTCCTCCCCTTGGAAACTGAAATGTCTATAGCTGCATCTGGTGCCTGCTCCCCACGGGGCAGGTCACTAATTTCTTTAGTTTAATGGGCCCATCCATGGAGAGGAATTGTGTCCCAGAACCTGAACCCAATGATTCCATCACGACCCTCTGCTGACCTTTGACCTGATTTAGATGATGACATTTCAGGCTTTGAGCTGATGTCATGAAGCTCTGAAAATTTTAGGTACCTGGAGCAGGTGAATGACTTTTGCACATGGGAGGGAGGCAGGGGGGCGTGTGACAGACTCCCAGGTGCCTCCAGGTGTAATTGCCTTTTGTGTAGTCACCTCCCCTGAGTCACAGAGAAGGACTGGTGACTGACTTCTAACCAGTGGCTACAGCAAAGGTGATGGGAAGTCACTCTGGGGATGACTCACATCACACAGGACTGTCTTGCGGGGAGACTTGTCTCCCTCGCCGGCTCTGAAGAAACCAGCAGCTACCACAGATCCTACAACTGAAAGGAGCTGAGTGTTACCAACCACATGCCAGCAGGGGCATGCACATTCCCCCAATCAGACTCCACATGAGAACCTGTCTGGGCCACAACCTGGCGGCAGCCTTGTGAGACCCCAGCAGGAGAGCCGGCAAGTCCAACGCTGGACTCCTGACTCACGGATTCCTTGATATAATAGGTGTGTGTTGTGTTACATTGCTGCAGTGGGGGCAATTTCTACACAGCAATAGATAACTAATGCATGCAATTTATTCCTTTAAAAGAAGTAAGGCCGGGCGCGGTGGCTCAAGCCTGTAATCCCAGCACTTTGGGAGGCCGAGACGGGCGGATCATGAGGTCAGGAGATCGAAACCATCCTGGCTAACACGGTGAAACCCCGTCTCTACTAAAAATACAAAAACTAGCTGGGCGAGGTGGCGGGCGCCTGTAGTCCCAGCTACTCGGGAGGCTGAGGCAGGAGAATGGCGTGAACCCGGGAGGCGGAGCTTGCAGTGAGCTGAGATCCGGCCACTGCACTCCAGTCTGGGCGACAGAGCGAGACTCCGCCTCAAAAAAAATAAAAAAAATAAAATAAAAAAAAAAAAGAAGTAAAGAGTGTGATGCCAATTAAGTAAAGATTTTAGTGGCCACACAATTGTTGGTTTGCATCATTATTTTTATTCATTTGAGCATATCTGTATTAGTCCATTTCCATACTGCTATAAGGAACTGCCTGAAACTGAATAATTTATAAAGGAAAGGGGTTTAATTGACTCACAGTACAGCATAGCTAGGGAGGCCTCAGGAAACTTACAATCATGGTGGAAGGGGAAGCAAGGCACCTTCTTCACAAGATGGCAGGAAGGAGAGGTACCCAGCAAAGGGGGAAGAAAGAGCCCCTTATAAAACCATCAGGTCTCATGAGAACTCACTCATTATCACGAGAACAGCATGCAGGAAACTCTCTCCATGATTCACTTACCTCCACCTGGTCTCTCCCTTGATATGTGAAGATTATGGGGATTATAATTTAAGATGAGATTTGGGTGGGGACATAAAGCCTAACCATATCATTATCTTTGTTGTTGTAGAGATGGTGTCTTGCTTATGTTGCCCAGGCTGGTCTCAAATTTGGGGGCTCAAGTGATCCCCCTGTGTTGGCCTCCTGAACTGTTAGGATTACAAGTGTGAGCCACCACACCCAGCCTGAGCATATCTTTAGAACATTTACAGCCCAGTTCACTAATAAAGAGATAAATGATAGGCTTTAAAACAATTTTTCATGTAGTAGTAATTTTTCCATGTATTTTAGTCCTCAAGTTTTAGTTGTTACAATTTAGTAGATGAAACTTAACATAAAGGCTCACGACTATAGTTCCAGCTACTCAGGAGGCTGAGGTGGGAGGACAGTTTAAGTCCAGGAGCCCAGGAGCCTAGGAGCCCAGGTGTTCATGGCTGCAGTGAGCTCTGATTGTGACACTACACTCTAGCCTGGATGACAGAGAGAGACCCTGTCTATAAAAAAAAAAACTGTTTTAATTAAAAAAATAAGAAACATTGGTGGGATGTAAAAGTATTATTTATTATGCTTTCATTTTTTACTGTTTGCCAGACAGCTCTAGGCACTTTGCAGACTTTACCTTATCCTCTGAGCAATCCTGGGAGAAAGGTGTTATTACCAAGTCTAATCTACAGTTGAAACAACTGAGGCTTGGAGAATGTAAGTAACTTGCCCAAAGGATAGAGCTTGATTTGAGACCAAGTTAGATTCACCCAAAGCCGATGTCGTTTCCATACATTATGCTATTTATTTACTAAGTTTTTAAGCTTTAGAGGGAAAGATCATATCCCCTCAGTTTTATTCATTTATTTACTTTCAGCAACACGTTTTTAAAATGAAGGTCTTTACATCTTTTTAAATTATCATAATTATGTTGAACACGTGAGATAATATAAAGGCAAACATTTTCTTTTGTTCTTTCAGCTAATATTTTAGAGTTTATTAGTTAAATATACAAATACAAAACAAATCACTTTTATATTGCTAGTTGTTTGCTTCTCTCCCTTCCTTTTTTTTTTTGAGACAGGGTCTCACTCTGTTGCTCAGGCGAGAGTTCAGTGGCACAATCATAGCTCACACAGCCTCCACCTCCTGGACTCAAAAGATCTTCCCCCTCTGGGACCACAGGCACATGCCACCACATCTGAATAATTTCTTAAATTAAAAAAAACTTTTTCTTGTAGAGATTGAGTGTCACAAGGTTGCCAAGGCTGGTCTGGAACTCCTAGGCTCAAGTGATCCTCCCGCCTGGGCCTCCCAAAGTGTTGGGATTACAGGTATGAGCCAGCCAGCTACATTATTTCTTACTGTTTCTACAAATATTTGCGTCAAAAAGAACCTTGCATTCTATATTTATACTAGATAAGAATGAGCTTCAATTAATGTTTACTGAGCAATTGCATTAATTCAACTTATTAAAGTTAAATTCAACTTTAATAAGTTAAATTCAATTCAAAAAGTTAAAACTTTAATAAGTTAAGTTCAACTTTAATAAGCTAATAAGGGGATAAGTTAGATGTGAAGACTGGTTCAAATAAGAGTGGGAGGTATGAACATTTACTCAGTGGATGGTCAGAGAAACACTGAAATGAATTTGTTCATAGATACAAAAGAAGTTAGTGTCCTACAAGACGATAAGCCATAACCTTTAGGATTATCTTTTCTCATGGATGGAAATCTGCATCTCTAATGGATTAATGTTCGACATGTAATTTCCCATAAGTCTTTAATCTTTAATCAACAGTAAGCGATGAGTCCTACCAAATATATTCACCTATATAGAAAATCCACAGGCGCCTGCTAAACGATGCCTCTATCTGACATCAACAAGAATTGCCATCTATCTTTTTAACTTTTTTCAACTTTTGGATAATTTGTCATAGTCTAAGAAATATCTCTAAAATAATTTTATATTTATAGATTTCTTTTTGAGTTCATATGGGAAGTATATTGATGTGAAAGAAAGTCAAAATATGAAGACTGAATCTGGTATACAGAAGATCTTGTACGCAGATACTATCATTTGTAACAGTTAAGAGTTAAAATTGCCCACAAGATTGAAATTTTCATTGTCTTCCAGTGGTTCTTGACTTTGACTTACCTCTCAGTGAACTGTGAGCCCTGCAGGAATATTCAAGTGTAAAGTCATGGGTCCTGGGGAGAAGAGAGAAGTGGAGAAGAACCGAACTTCTTTTAAGGTTGAGGGTCTGGTGCTGCACATTCTGGAAAGTCAATGCAAGCAGTTCTTACTCCAGAAAATGCAGAAACCTCCCAGGGTTTCAACATGTTGGTTTAGAACTAAAAACATTGGCTTAAAACCAAAAATGTTTGTTTAGAACTAAGCATAATGGCCACTATATTGAATGCATGTGTTTTTCAGATTCCAGTTTAATTAAAATCAGTGAGACAGAGTGGTTTCATCATTGAACCTTAATCAAGTTATTCTGACTCAATGTTCAGCGCACAACACGTGAAATATACCAATGAAGACATATTTGAATTAATTTTCACTGGGAAAGACAAACTGATAGAAACATAAAGGCACAAAAAGCCAAACACACACATACATACACACACGCACACCCCAGAAGATAGTCACCTTAATGGGAAAATATCCATGCTTCACTACAATTCCCTTTAGCGTTAAAGTGATCTGTAGTCCTCTCTTCTTGAATTTTATCCTTGTACCTATGATGATATATTTATGATTAAATATATTCTCTTTCTACAAAGGGAACTTATCACTTATAAGTAAATCATAAAGAAACAATTCTCAGGTCTCAGGTAATGCTTAGCAAATACTCGTTTGCACCATCAGCTAGTGTAGACGTTCTAAGTTTTACTTTTAAAGCACTTTGCCACTTGCTTCCTAAAATGTTTAAGATAAACACGCATAAAAGGCACAGTCCTGTTGGAAGTTCCTTTACATGGTTCCCTAAGTTCCGGAGCGCATGTCTGTGTGTGGTCTGCTGGGAAACCCCGGGAGGAAGGAGCTTGTGGGGTTCCCGAGGCCCTGGGGACCCGGACAGGACTAGGCCTCTCTGGGTAGGCGGGGCTGGCTGGGTGGCGTCGCTGCCCGGAGCGCGCGGGGCCTCGTGGGCGCCCGGGGGGACGCACTTGTCCCAGGCGGCTGCGGTGGGAGTCCGAATCCACACCCCGGAGAAAGAACTGTCGTTTGCGGAATTAAAACGAGCTGTCAGGTGTCTTCAGAAGTTTAGACGCGAAAAAGCAAAGAGTTAATCCTTGCTGGACAAACCACTGCTGCTTCCAGAAAAACCCCAGCTGCTTCCAGAGAAACCACCTTAGAACGGTTTAAAATGGGAGGGGGCGCTTTCGTAGGAAGCGGATTCAGAAAAATAAATACAACTCAATAGATTACAATGAAATAAAATTGGAGGGCGCCAAAGGAACATTTGGTTATTCAAAAGGGTTGTTTTTTAATGAGAAACGACTTCAAAGGCGCCTTGGAAAGTGGGTGGGACGCGCACATCTCAGCCGTCACGAGGCAGGTGGGACCCCCGGGTGGAGACCCCGGAGGGCGTTTGCCTGGGAGCTACCCCCGTCCCCAGCCGGGAGAGAGCAGAGGGCGAGACCACGGGTCCCGGCGTCTGCTCCCCTCACCGGAGCTTTCTCCATGGGGCGGCGGCCGCCGAGCTCCTGGCGATACAACAGGGCGCAGGGAAAGGCGCGGCTGCTCGGTGTCCGCGCGGGCGTGGCAGCCCCGCTGCGCGCTCATTAGCGCCCACTCCGCCCAGTGGCTTCCCGCGGCTGCGTGTTTACTTGTCATTTTCTGGCGGCTTTGTTTCCCACCCAGCTTCTGAGCCTGGGCTGGCCTCTTTCTTGCTCTGTTTTTTTCATTCCTCTTCTTTTTCTTTTCTTTTCTTTTTTTTTTTCGAGACAGGTTCTAACTCTGTCGCCCGGGGCTGGAGCGCAGTGGCGCAATCCTAGCTCATTGCAGCCTCGACCTTCCGAGCTCAAGCGATCCTCCTGCTTCAGCCTCCCCAGTAGCTGGGACTACAGATGTGAGCCACTGTGCCAGCCTAATAAAAAAAAAATTTTGTTGTTGTTGTTTTTTGTAGAGACCGGGTTTCACCGTGTTGCTCGGGCTGGTCTCGAACTCCTGGCCTCAAGCGACTCCTCCGCCTCGGCCTCCCAAAGCGCTGGGATTCCAGGCCTGAGCCACGGCGACCGGCTCTCTCTCCTTGCTGTTAGGCCGTTCCGGGTCTGGCCGAGCTTCCCCGTGCGGAGCCCCCAGCCCGTTCGCCGCACTTGGGTCTGCCTGGTGGGACAGGCGGCCGTGGCCCAGACACCCCCGGATAGTCACTGTAGCCGCCCCTGTGGTCTAGGGGTCACACTGCCGTCAGGACGACCCCAGAACTGGGAGCTCGGGTCCCCCAGCCTTTGCTCCGGGAGGCCCCTTGCCCAAGGGGCGGCGGGAGCAATACCTGCCCTCTCAGCCTCTCAGGACTTTGTAAATTCTACCTCCCAACACCGTGCCCCCGAGCCCGCTGCACCTCCCAGGGGTCCGCTCGGGTTGACGCTGAAGCTCAGGAAAACCTCCGTTTAATTTTATTTTGTTTTGGGAAGAGCCCTGCGAAGGGCCCTGGGGTGCTGAAGGCTCTTCCTGCAGAGGGAGGTGGCACGGACCCACCTCGGAGGCGCCGCCTCCCTGGGTCACAGCGCTGAGGACCTGCTGTAGAAATTAGACTGAAAAAAAGTCTGATTTCTGCTGATGACGTTACATTTTCATCATCCAAAAGATGTCCCTCAGTCTTTATAGAATCCTGTGCATCCCTGATTCTATTCTCCCCCAAAGGAAAATGGAGAGTGGGACCCTCACCTCATAAACCCTCGGGTAAATGAGAGAGCGCCTCTGGGCTCACTGTTCTGAGGAAGCACTTCAGCTGTCAGGTAGCCTTGTCAGTCACGTGCGCTCCATTGCCTAGGAGATGAAATGATATTGAAAAGCGTTCATGTCTGTTTTCCACGAAACTGGCAAATACATGGTTTATTATCATAAGCAGCATATTCCCATATGACAATTGGTTCGTATAGTGTAAGAATGTTCTAGAGTCTCCATGCCAAAGGAAGGTAAAATTAGAAATTGAATTTTCAGGGAAAGGTATGTTTATCTACTTCCTCTCAATGTCCTCAAATACTTTTCTTCCCCCTCTGCAAAGCCCCCCTTCTCTCTTCTATCATCCTCTCTCCCACCAAGAATTCTCCTTGTATGAACTCCCAGGTATGACTACTTAGCTTAAAAAGAAGAAAACCAGTCTGTCTGACTTAATTGTTCCCTTTAATTTTTAAAATATATATGAACCCTTAGAGATTTTCAAAGATGTGATGTTACTTTTTTGGTGTCAATTACTGTTGAAAATAAAAGTTTCCTGACTGGCGCGCGCACACACACACACACACACACACACACACACACACACACTCGTTCTCTTTGGAAATAAGAGTATAGGGTTGCAAAATGAATTGACCAAATGTGGAATCTTGAAAAATATGAGTGACTATGAAGATTTATGGAAGCTGATTCAAAAGGAAGCTTGTAGAACAGAAATCAAAGAAAAGCTCCAAAATACAAAATTTAGAAGTCTGTTTATTTCCCTTTTTTTTTTATTGTGGGTTTTTATAAATGTTTTAACTGTTTAGCAATTAGTTCTGGGAAGTGATTTTTTTTTTTTTTTTTTGAGACAGAGTCTCGCTCTGTCACCCAGGCTGGAGTGCAGTGGCCGGATCTCAGCTCACTGCAAGCTCCGCCTCCCGGGTTCACGCCATTCTCCTGTCTCAGCCTCCCGAGTAGCTGGGACTATAGGCGCCCGCCTCGTCGCCCGGCTAGTTTTTTGTATTTTTTTTTTTTTTTTTTTTTTAGTAGAGACGGGGTTTCACCGTATTAGCCAGGATGGTCTCGATCTCCTGACCTCATGATCCGCCCTTCTCGGCCTCCCAAAGTGCTGGGATTACAGGCTTGAGCCACCGCGCCCGGCCGGGAAGTGATATTATCTGTCTTCCATGTGGGTTAAGATTATAGAACAGCTTTTTTATAAAGATTGTAAAACTGTGTTGATTTTTAATATTCTGGTTTTTAATAAAGTAAGCACTGAAAAGTAGTGCTTCTATGTTAGATATTTTCCTTTAGTGTCCCCAAATCAGTGATAAATATAATCATTAAGAATTACAGTTCAGAGTGAGAAAAAACTATACATTTTTTTTTTTCCTCAGCAAGTTACGAGCTTGGCCTGTCTCTCTCACCAAAGTGAATACATTCATTTCAATAAATGTTGAATATTTACCTTTTGCTAAGAACTGTACACAAATACATATCATATATGGCTAAAAAAAAAACCAAAACCAAAAACAAAAAACACAAAAACCAGTATTCTCCAAAAGTCTTCTAGTATTTGAGAACGTGAGATTTTAAAGTAAGGCTGCAAGGAATTTTGGAAGTTAAACTCACTCTATGAAGTCACGTAACAACCGATAAACTCACACAGTGGTTTCATCTCAACAGAATCATTTACTTTTAGGGGAGCATAGTTTTAAAATTGTTAGTAAATTGTTAAATTATTTTTAAAGTATGAGATACCTGTAGTTTGACAGTCAATGAAAACTCAGACCAACACCATTTAATAGAATGAATGAATCGTTCTCTCACTGACTGGCTTTTTAGAAAAACTGATATTTCAAGTGACTCACATAGGAATTTTGTGGAGTTTGATAAATAAATGCTCCCCTTTCTGAGGTTTGTAGTATTCTATGATAAAATCAGCTTAGATTCATGTATGAATGTTTATTAAATGTTGACTCTGGCCAGACACAAAGCTAAGCCATGTCGGTGCAGAGGTGAACACAAAGGGCTGATTTCACACCTTTTTCTCTTTGCAAAATGCTGAGGCAGAGTGCTTGTGGGTAGCACAATCTTTACTCCTTATGCATTCATGTTAATTTCCTGAACAAATATTCTGGGCTCTCTTCTCGAAGATCCACTGCTCTTACTTAAGTTCTGGCCTTTCCAGGCCATATTATCTTTCATTCTACTCCACATATTGATAAAGTGCTGCTGTCATAAAATTCCTAAATAAATTTTGTTCAAACTTGCAAATTTCTTAAATAACTTATGACATGAACTGCTAACTTCTTGAGAAGATGTAAATATTTAAACATTGTTACTAGGGGCTGGGCGAGGTGACTCAAACCTGTAATCCCAGCACTTTGGGAGGCCGAGGACGGTAGATCACCTGAGGTCAGTAGTTTGAGACCAGCCTGGCCAACATGGTGAAACCTCATCTCTATTAAAAATACAAAAAATTAGCCGGGCATGGTGACGGGTGCCTGTAATCCCAGTTACTTGGAGGCTGAGGCAGGAGAATTGCTTGAACCCGGGAGGCGGAGGTTGCAGTGAGCCGAGACTGCACCATTGCACTCCAGTCTGGGCAACAAGAGCGAGACTCCGTTTCCAAAAAACCAAAAAGCCAACCAAAAAACCCCAAAAACATTGTCAGTAGAATGACTTCATGCATTTCCAGTGGGAGCTGCCTATTTATGTGTGTGATCAGGACTGAGATCCGCGAGCGCTCCCAGGCTGTGAACCTTTTTGAATGGACACAGAAAGTTGAGATCTCGGAACAAAGGTTTTAAATTAAAAACGGAAGGCAGTGAACACAAAACTTTTCTCATTATTGAAGTCCTGTATCAGTGAAGGTAAAAAAGAAAATTCTGTTGGGAGTTTAGAAGTGTATTTGTCTTTAACATATGGCTCTCAGCCATTAGGAATTGTTTTATGTTTTATAGAAGGCCCGTGTGAAGAAGGCGTCCTGATTGCAACTGGACATCTCAATGGTCATTTGGTAATTAAAGGTCTGCCATAGTTACGGGACTAGACTTAGGAAGGAATCTTAGCATGGAGAGAGAGCAACCTGTCCATAAATATTCACAAAAGGACAATGGTACTATTTTCTAGAAAATACTGGACTTTGATCTAAATAGGTGTCTATAAATATTATTTACTCTAATTATGGAATATTTAAATTGTATATAAAAACGTGTCTTTATGTCTTTATCAACATAAAAAGTTAATTTTGTCTAGAATTCTAAGAATGAATAACATATCAATAAAATTTTTTACATGATGATAAATTTAAAAAGTTTTCCAGATATATATATATCTTTACATATATGCATATGAAAATGTTATTGAATATTGAAATATTAAAATAAATCTTGCATAGTTGAAAGGACTATACATTTCTAGTTTTATGCCAAAGGAAGAATTTATTGTTTAAATATTAAAGCTTTATCCTTAATATTAAGCATTATATCTCATTGTGAATTTCTATTCTTTTTTATTTACAGGCTAATGAAAATTTATAATATCAAATGCAAAGTTCTACTACCACATGAGCAAATTGACCTTCTTGATGATGCTAAAATATCTCTTTACAATGTCTAATCCTGGACCCTGGCTTTTGGCTCCTCCTAGGAGAAGGGAGACCAGGCTTGTGGTACACACTGATAAGGACAGTGGGCTCCCCCAGGAAAAGCAGATGAGATTCTCATATGGATGACAAATTTGTTATCTAACATTATATTTTCATTTCTCTTAGGGAATATTTTTTGTATATCTACTATGTTTCCATCTTTTTCATTACTTAGCATTAAAATAAGCATTCAGTAAAGTGATTGGTGTAACCGGCATTTAAAAATTCTAATTGCGGCGGGGCGCGGTGGCTCACGCCTGTAATCCCAGCACTTTGGGAGGCCCAGGCGGGTGGATCACAAGGTCAGGAGATCGAGACCATCCTGGCTAACATGATGAAACCCCATCTCTACTAAAAATACAAAAAATCAGCTGGGCGTGGTGGTGGGCGCCTGTAGTCCCAGCTACTCAGGAGGCTGAGGCAGGAGAATGGCGTGAACCGGGGAGGCGGAGGTTGCAGCGAGCCGAGATCGCGCCACTGCACTCCAGCCTGGGTGACAGAGGGAGACTCCGTCTCAAAAAAAAAAAAAAAAAAAAAAAAAAAAAAAAAAAAATTCTAATTGCATGCAAAGTAATATTTTGCATCATCCGTATAGTTTCATTTTAAAGATGTACACAAAGACAGGTATGATCCCTACCTTAGAAGAGAATGTGGTCCGAGCGCGGTGGCTCACGCCTGTAATCCCAGCACTTCAGGAAGCCGAGGTGGGCAGATCACGAGGTCAGGAGATAGAGACCTTCCTGGCTAACACGGTAAAACCCCATCTTTACTTAAAAAATACAAAAAATTAGCCGGGTGTGGTGGCAGATACCTGTAGTCCCAGCTACTCGGGAGGCTGAGGCAGACGAATAGCGTGAACCTGGGAGGCGGAGCTTGCAGTGAGTGGAGATGGCGCCACTGCACTCCAACCTGGGCAACAGAGTAAGATTCCGTCAAAAACAAACAAACAAACAGAAAAAGAGAATGTGGTGTGTCTGGTGAGGTAATGCACACCATAAAAATGACTCAAGAAGAATAACAAAATTTCCAGTGAAAGTAGTAGTTTGGACAGAAAGAAAATAAATTACTCTTGTTCTTTATTATATAATATTAGGGTGTAAATGATTTGGGAGGGCTTCCTACACAAAGTAGGTTTCAGTATCATCTCAAAGGGCTTGCTTTAGAGAAAGGGGAGGGCTTCTCTCCTGGAGAAGTATGTAGCCCGTCTCTCTTCTCCGGAGCTGGTGTTGGTTGTTGACCTCTGCAAGTTGCTCAGCTTTACTGCAGGATGTAGGGATGGTGACTTCTGATGCAATGTGGGCTTTCCATCTTTCTTCCTTTTGCTCTTCTGCACAGGTCCATTTCTTTCAAAGCTAAGTTGTTCCAAAGCAAAGGAATCATCTATGCCAAGCTAGAGGGCCACAGTTTGGAAATTAAAGACAGGAGGACCTAGGATGTGATGTAGAATATTATAAATTTATTTCAGTACCTGTACTTTGCCAGTTAGATTTCAAATTAAGACCATTTTCTTTGCCATGCTTCCTAGTATTGGATTGTATTTGCATCCTCATCCACAATGGCAGTGATCGGGGGGAAACAGCCCTGCAGTAAGAACTTCTGGGTGTCACTTCTGCCTTGACACCTTAATAGGTGACTTGAGCAGGTCCTCAACCACGCCAAGCCTTTCTTCATCTAGAAAGTCATGAAGATAATACGTATTTGAGGAGGTTGTTATGAGAGGAAAGACTCAGATAGGTTTACCTGGTACAAATTCATTTTAAAGGTAAAAATGAAGCATGTGTTCTTTTGTCATATTTTAATATATGGTTCTGGGCTGGGTGCGGTGGCTCACGCCTGTAATCCCAGAACTTTGGGAGGCTGAGGCGAACAGATCACGAGGTCAGGAGATCGAGACCATCCTGGCTAATATGATGAAACCCCGTCTCTACTAAAAATACAAAAGATTAGCCGGGCGTGGTGGTGGGCGCCTGTAGTCCCAGCTACTCGGGAGGCTGAGGTAGGAGAATGGCGTGAACCCGGGAGGCGGAGGTTGCAGTGAGCCGAGATTGCACCACTGCACTCCAGCCTGGGTGACAGAGGGAGACTCTGTCTCAAAAAAAAAAAAAAAAAAATATATATATATATATATATATGTATATATATATATATGGTTCTATCAAATATATAGACATATGTGTGTGTGTGTGTGTATATATATATATATATATATATTTTTTTTTTTTTTTCTGAACGGTTTGCTATGTTGTGTCCTGAACTTTTTTTTTTTTTTTTTCCTTTCCAACTTTTATTTTAGGTTCAGGGAGTACATGTGCAGGTTTGTTACATGGGTAAATTGCAGGTCTTGGGGGCTTGGTGTACAGATTATTTTGTCACCTAGGTAATGAGCATAGTACCCTGAACAACTTCTTCACTAGAACATTGGTTTGGGACCTTGAGTAACCAACACGGCTTGGAGGGTGCAGGCTGTTTCCATTGCTGTGCAGGCTCTCGCCTCTCTCCGCAGGCTTGGCGCATCTCACCAGCTCGGCCCTCCGGAATGGGCTGCGGAGGCTGGGCCTCCACACTTGGGTGGAAGGAGCACATCATTCTCAATTTGCTAGACTGGCCAGTATTTGGGGGGCCAGTCCGTCCGATGGTTGAACATGGCTGAAAGTTTCATTTACAAACGTGCAGGGTTCTCTAGAGAGAAGACAAAATGCTGTCGTGACTGTAGACGCAGAAGTTCCAGTTAACACTGTTGAATCAAAATAAATCTTACATATTAAGCTAGGAAAGGTGGTTTCCTCCAGTAGTGTTAGAAATACGAAGCTTTTGAAAGAAATCAATGTCTTTATTATCTCCGTAAAAAGCAAAGACTTTAAAGCATTTTTGGTGGTGTTTTTGGTTACCCCTCTGTATTCAAAGAACTGAAATCAGTTTATTTGTCCATAGGTATGTACATAGCTATGTAAGTATTTAGTGCTAGCAAGAATGGGATAGATTTTGGTGGACAACTTACAGGATTTCATGAAGGTTTCAAAACAAGGATGAAAAATGTAGTCCTTTTTAAGAAAGAAAGCTCGGCTGGATGGTAAAGTTCTAGAAGCTGTCGCATAGTAAAGACTAAAGCAGGTGTATCTGAGCCTGGAAGGAAAGGTCTAACGGGAAGTGTAAGTGGCCTGAAATACCTGGGGTTTGCATGTGGATTTTATACTTATTTCATGTTTTATTGACTATTCTGCTGTGGACTGCACTGTGTCCTTCTCATCCCCCAAATTCCTGCGTCAAAGCCCTAATTTTCAGTGTGATAGTATTTGGAGGTCACCTTTGGGCAGTGACAAGGTTCAGTGAGATCATGAGGGAGGCCCTACAGGGGAGTGATGTTCTCTGCTATCTGCCAGCCAGGAGGAGGCCCTTGCCGGAACTCAACCATGCTGGTGCCTGATCTTGGACTTCCAGCTTCCAGAGCTGTGAGAAAATTCATTTATGTTGTTTAAGGCACCCAGCATGTGAAATTGTGTTACGGCAGCCTGAGCTAAGGCAATAAATATTCCAATAAATATATTTCATATTTATTCTAGGTAGCATCAGAGACCAGAAATAAGGCCAATGGGAACAATTTACAAAGAAGTTAAAGTTCAGTTCGATACCAGGGATTTTTTTTTCTTTTTTTACTTTTTTTGAGACAGAATCTCACTCTGTCGCCCAGGTTGGAGTGCAATGGCACAATCTTGGCTGACTGCAACCTGCCCCTTCTGGGTTCCAGCATTCTCCAACCTCAGCCTCCCTCATAGTTGGGATTACAGGTGTGTGCCACCATGCCTGGCTGATTTTTGCATTTCTAGTAGAGTCGAAGTTTCACCATGTTGGCCAGGCTGGTCTCGAACTTCTGACCTCAAGTGATCCACCTGCCCCAGCTTCCCAAAGTGCTGCAATTAGTCGTGAGCCACCGTGCCCAGCACATGGGAGATCTTTTTTTTTTTTTGAGACGGAGTCTCGCTCTGTCGCCCAGGCTGGAGTGCAGTGGCCAGATCTCAGCTCACTGCAAGCTCTGCCTCCCGGGTTCACGCCATTCTCCTGCCTTAGCCTCCCGAGTAGCTGGGACTACAGGTGCCCGCCAACTCGCCCGGCTAGTTTTTTGTATTTTTTTTTAGTAGAGACGGGGTTTCACTGTGTTAGCCAGGATGGTCTTGATCTCCTGACCTTGTGATCCGCCCGTCTCGGCCTCCCAAAGTGCTAGAATTACAGGCTTGAGCCACTGCGCCCGGCCGAGATTTTTTTTTTTTAAAAAGGACTCAAGGTGTATCCTGGGTCCAGGCTGAGCCCTGGTAGCTTGGACGTGTGTAATCCTAAACGGGAGCCTCCCTCCTCTCCCTCCACAAAATGATTTTGGTCTTGTGATGAAGGCTCACCTAGGTGGGCTATAATGTTTCTTCCAATTCAAAATGTGTAATAATCTAAATAGAGAGAAAAAGCAGCTAGAAAAATAAACCCACATGATGTGAGAAACAAGCACACTATATAGAAAACCCCTATTCAGAAGACGACTTGAATGTTATCCGAGTCCCTAAACCAGAAGCCGCTATGTCAGTGTAAGTGCTTGTTAATGTGTAATGCTACAGTTTTCAGTGTTACAGTTTTTGTGGGATGTTCACATGATTTTATATTTTAAAAGCCTACAGCCAAATTTAAATAAGACTTATTTTACGGGGATCAATCTGTAATAGTGCTATGAAAAAAACCTTTAGGGAATAAACGAAAAAGACAAAGTGTCCTACATAAAACAGTGTAATAAGGAGGAAAGTAGTTCTTACCTCGTGTCAAAGCAACGAGCTAGGGGCTAGGACAAGGAGCTAGGACCATAATCTCTAGGTCCTGTGTGACACACTGAGCCCGGCTGAGGGCAGATGACTAAAATAATAACACTAAGTATTTATCGTGTGGTTTCAAGAATTGCTCATGGATTATCTCAATTCTCACACAAAGCCTGTGAAATACCTACCATTTTTTTGGAAACTCATTTCACAGATGAAATGGAAACAGGACTATCCAGTAACACTCTGGCCCAGGAGAATCCAGTTAGCCGTGTGGACCCTGTCTCCAAACCTAGCTTGTCTCCAGAACGCTCAGACCTGCCTATGTGCTGCACCACCCACACAGGGAAGAACGCAAAATCACACAGGGGCACGGAGAAACCCTTCTTTGTGACCAGTGACTGTGAGCCCACCCGTTCCAGTATCAATACTTATTAATAACAATGAAGATAAAGTGACTTTCAAGTCTGAAAGACCCTTCTGATCATTGCTTTTTGCTACATTCTAAATATTTTCACCAAAAACCTTTCTGTAGAAGGACCTCAGGTGAATTTGGAAATTGGTTTCACACTCCAGGAGAGTTGGTGCAGCTCACAGCAAACTGTGAGGAAGCCCCGGGCTTTCATGTGAGCCGGCCTCGGGGCAGGCTGGGGGACTCCTGTAGGTGGTTTTCCTGCACCAAGCAAACAGATCTTTGGTCCAATCTTGTTAGTCCAGAGCTGACTGAAGGAGGAGATTGTTCACAAAAAGGTGAGAAAAAAATAAAACTGAAATGAGGCAAGACTTTAACTTGAAGAGGAAAAGTGCCACTGGAAATTAAATCTAAAATGAATGTAAGGCAATTGCTTTAACAGTTTGTCAACAGGCAGGACAATGAAGCATAGACAGCCCTGCTTTGGAGAAATGACAGTGGAGAAAATGAAAGAAAAATAGAAAGTAAGAGCGAAACGGGGCCAGCCCCTCTTAGGTTCACGCACCTATCTGCGGACCCAGTGCATATAGTTTTATACTTTTTGCCGGTACAGTTTCATGGTTTCTGTCTAAAACCATGCAACAGCACAAGGCTGTGGCTTCTGTCACTGATGCGACTGAAGTTAATGTGACTTCAGCTGCTGTCGTGAGGTGCTGGATGAAATTTAACCAATAAGCCTTGGATCTGCGGAATTACCTGAACTTCAAAAATTCCTGGAGAGAATGCTCTTGAGATGCGGAAGCCAGATTTCGTGGACTGTGAGCAACTTGGCCGGGGCAGCGTGGGTCCCACTGCAGTGGCCACGTTTCACCCTCCAGAAACTCATGCATTTCAGGTGCACTGCCAGTGGAGAACACGAGATTTGGTTGGGCACAAAAAAACCAAACACCTGTCCACTGTGGAAATGGTTCCTTCAAAATCAAACTTTGGGCTCTTTGTTGAACTATATCGGAAGGCACTTTCGATCGTTCTCTAAATACTTAGGATTATCTTATTGATACTTCTGTATGCCCAAATAAGGTGTAGGCATAGATCTGCCTTTCAGAGACAGAAGGGTCCTGCTCTTACCTGTTTGGGAACTGCTCTGAAAGTCTGAGAGGAGATTGCTGGTATTTTTGCTGTAAAGTGAAGCTTTGCGCTTTCTGCGAGGTGGGGGCAGTTGCCGTCATAGCAGCTCCTCTGCGTCTTGGTCTCCACTCACCTGTCTTCGTGGAGAGCATGTGGCCTCACACACAGAGAGATGACACATGGATAATTGTGTTCACAGATGTGCTAGTATGAGAAAATTTGAGGTTTCTTAAGTGTTTTGGGCCAGATTATTCACCATAATCAGGGACAATAATCTATCGGACCTGTGTAACACACTGATCCAGGACCAGCAGAAGCCCCTGAAACTTGCTAGAAGCGCACATTTCCAGGCCCACCCCAGACCTACTGAACCAGAAACTCCGGGGCTGGGGCCCAGCAGTCTGCTTTTTAACAAGCTCTCAGGGTTATTCTGACGCAGCCTGAAGTTGGAGCACCGTTGCCCTACAGGCACTAGTCCAGCTCAGGAGGTTAAATACCAGGATTTCATTAATCACCAGGAGTTCCCCCTTTGGATCTGCTAATAATAGGCTGCCTGACTTTAAATAATTCACACGAGGGCTTGTTTCTAAAAGCAATCCTTCTTCATGTTGCACAGCAGCCTGGGTGGCCCCTCCTAGACCCTCTGGTTACCCTCCCCCTTGCTGTGTCCTCGATGACGTGGATGGCAGAGCACCCAGTCAGCTGCGGCGGGCGGGTGGGGGGGACTGGCTTTGAGATGCTTGTTCACCAGTGGAAAATGATTTGACCTGTCCAGGAGGCACCGAGTGACCAATGGCCACTGAAAAATTCATCTGAAATTAAGCTGCTCTACCTGCACTAGGGCTGACCCTGGCTACCTCAGTACCAAATCTAAGCCTGTGGGCTATGGGGTGAAACTGCTCAGGAGCATCTCTTATGGACCCCGGGTGGGGAGGATGAGGGAGGAGACTCATCTTTACAGGTGTGTGCATCACCCGCTCAGCTCTTCTGTGTGATACAGGCCCCTGGGTTCCTGATAGGTCTTTTCAGTCTTAAATTCCTTTATTAGTAACAACAGTGGCTGATGTTTGGAGGACACTTGGACTCCTTGTGGAGGACTTCTGTGGCCTTCTCTGCAGATGTTGTGCTCTACTCGCAATCAGCTGAGACCCATCTTCTCACTCTTTGCAGCGTGTGCTTGAGAATTGGCACCGGACAGGCGCGGTATGAACACTGCTGCAGGAGAGCGAAGGACAGTGAGGAGAGGAGAAAGAGAAAGGAGGGCAGGAGGGGAGGAAGAAGGATTGGAAAGGAAAATAAAGTACTTTAAAAATTTTTTTCTTTTTTTTGAGACGGAATCTCACTGTTGCCCAGGCTGGAGTGCAGTGGCACAGTCTCGGCTCACTGCAACCTCTGCCTCTTGGCTCAAGCCATTCTCCTGCCTCAGCCTCCTGAGTAGCTGGGATTACAAGTGCCTGCCACCACACCCAGCTAATTTTTGTAATTTTAGTAGAGACGGGGTTTCGGCATTAACGTTAGCCAGGCTGGTCTCGAACTCCAGACCTCAAGTGATCCACCCCCCTCAGCCTCCTAAAGTGCTGGGATTACAGGCACAAGCCATGGCACCCAGCTAAAAATCATTTTATAAATCATAGAAGAGAAGAAGTGTCTTAAAAGGGAGGTTGTGAGAGGCTCAGAGACCTCTCAGGGTGGTTTTGGGATGAACACAGCATGCTGGATAATTTTACAGACTTGCTCATGTGATAGCCAGGGTTTGACTGCAGTTTTCCAGCTTTTCATACAGACAAACTCTTTTCAGATATCAAGTGAGCAGAGCATTGCTGGGCACATAGGAGGCGCTCAATAAAGATTCCTTGAATGAAAGAAGGATTCGGGGTGAATGACCGATGCTCCCCCAGAGAGGCAGCTGGAGTTCCCTGGAAGTGTGCACTGTGGTTCTGGGGCCCCAGAGTTTGACCAAGAGATACGAGGAGGGGGCAACAGGGACTTGCTGGGAAAAGTCTCTCTTCTTCTGACAGCTCCCTCTGACATGAGCAACCCTGGCCACCTGCCTGAGCCGGAGCAGGAGCCATCCCAGTAGGAGAGCCCAGGACAGTCAGAAGTGGGTCTGGGATTTGGCAGCTGTTTACAGATTGAAGTTCCCAACACACCCACCTAATGCTCCCTCCCTTCTCGTGCTAAGGCTTCTCTGTGGGCAGAAGGAACAAGCCCACAGAACTTGTCTCTTGAGCATGGGAGGAAGAAACTGAACCCACTGCCCATTTTGTAAAAGGAAATTGAGACCAGCATTCATTTCCAAGAGACCGCTAGATGACTCTGGAAGCATCGAGAAGAGTGGCCTTTCCTTTCCGCCATGGGGAACCTCCTTCCTGCCTGCCCTAGGATCTCAGGCCCTGTGCATGGGGTTGTAAGGAATTCCTAATTACCTGTGAGCTCTCAGGTGACAGGTGACACCTCACAGCTCCCAAGAGAACAAGTCTCCTGCTGATTCTGAGTGCTGTGCACCTGCTGACAGTCGGGTCTGAGCCACATTTGTGCCGCTTCTTTCGAGGAAGTCAAGTTGAGCCGTCAAGTTGTAAGGCTGGCTTTGTCCCTGGCTCATCTTTTTTTTGTTAGGCCATTTGTCAGCAACTCATGTGGGCCCTCCTTGCAGAGATACGCAGGGAAAGCCATTGATTGGCTCTGCACATTTCTTTCTGGACATGAACCACACTGCCATACCTGCCTGCACCTCTCTCCCACTCTCCTCCCACTTCTCACCACATCTATGCCTACCGAGGCCCAGGCCAGGCTCGCCTCTTGTGGGATTCATTGTCTCCGCTGCCCCTTCTCCCCAACGCACACCAAGTAATCTTGTCCTAGGACAAGGGCTGGGGCAATTGCAGGCTTCAGTTGTCTCCTGCTGTGTAACAGCAGGCCCGGAAGCCTGGTGGCGACAGACAACAGCGCTGTGTATTGAAGGGGAGGCTGGGGCTCAAGGGGAGGGTCTTTTCTCCCAGGGCTCAATCATGGGGCACCCTCTGCTGTGAGCTGGGTGGACTCGACTATGTCAAGACAGCTTCAGAGGGCCTCTGGCCGCTTCCCTCCCTCCCCGCTTTCACCTTCCTCCCCTTCTCTTTCTCTCTCCCTCTCTCCATCTCCCCACTGTGTCTCTCTCTTTCAGTCTGTGCATCTCTCTCCCTTTCCTCTGTCTTTCTCCATCTCTCCCTGTCTCTGATCGTCCCTCTGTCTGTCCCTCCCCATCCCTCTCTGACTTTCTTCAGTAACAAGGTCCTTAATTTGGAGGGAGGAGTCCTTCATCTTTCCTATGGAAGGGATATCTACGAATGTTTTCAGTAAGGATGGAAGGGAAAAACAAGCTATGGTAACACCAGGTCTAGGATGCTAGGAGTAAGAATTTCTGCCTGCTTTCAAAATGTCCCTCCCATGGTAGGAATGTGAGAATGCTCTCCAATGTCCGGCCCCTATGACCCACAGCCCAGCAACCCACGAATCGGCCCAGCCCTCACATGCACCGTGTCCACTTCCTCCAGCGTCACCGCTATAAAGAAAGTGGTTCAACAGCTCCGGCTGGAGGCTGGGCTCAACCACATGAAAGTTTTCCAGGCAGCTGCAGACTTCAAACAATTCTGTCTGCAGAATGCTCAACATGACCCTCTGCTGACTGGAGCATCTCCAAATACAAATCCCTTCAGACCCCAGAAATTCTGTTCCTTTTTGTAGTAAAATGAAAGGTTTCCCAAACCACTTCTTATGATCCAGTGAATATTCGAAAGAGAGCTAAATTTGAAGCCTGTACAAAAGCTGACCCCTGTAATACGTGCCATAATTCACAAACTTCTCTTTTGGTCAGTCCTTAACACCTACCTCTCTGAATTTCCATGAAATTCTATTTCACAAAGGTAATTGTTTTATATACACTGGCAGCAGCATACAATACAACTTAGTCTAAATAAAAAGAAATGGAAAGAAGATTCTTTTGGAAGATTCTTTTATCTGGCCATTCGTCACTTCTTTTTATTTTTCACATCTTTAAAATTTCCATTTTTATTTATTTTTCACAGTTTTGAAGCCTTTAGAGTTTAGCAGTAAAGTTTTGTCATTCAACTCAGTTACACCACACATTTGTTTTTGGTGGATAGTTAATGCTGAAATCTTCATTTTCCTTAAATGTAAGTGGAAATAATATGTTATTAATCTATTGGGAATCAGAACCTTTTGAACTTCAAAAATGAAAAGGCAAAACAATTACAGTTATATTAAATATAGACTAATTTGACTTTTCCTAGTTTTGAATGAAACTGAAATTGCACATATTAGTTCAACTTTTCCAGTACGTTTCTAATCTATTGACAGCCTGTCCCTTCCTATTTTGACAAGCCAGCTGTTCTGAAAGCATACCCAGATACTCAGAAGCAATAAATAATATGGTTTTTGTTTACTTAGTGCTGTTTTACAAATATTGTCAATCACTAATATCCATGTATAAGGAAATTTTCAAGAACCTAAGATAACTTTTCTCTAAAATTGGTACAAAATAACAGCACCTTTTGGGTATCTACTATTTGTAGGCATTTGTTATATGCTGAGACTCTATATTTATTCGATTGGCAAAAAATTGTATCAATTACCAAATATATATGTAAAAATACATTTTTAATTCCAGACATGTCGAAATACATAATAGTATCTCCAAATAGGAGGTGTTTTATTTTTGTGAATTGCAGTGAGGTGTATCCCAGCCAGGATCGGGAAGCTCGTCTGTCCTCAGAATGGAGCATTTGATCTTGTTTACAGGTGCAGGGGTCCTGTCCAGAACCAATCTTCTGTCTGCCTCAAACAAGAAGAACCTTTGCAGCCACCTCTCAGGGGCAGGGACATAGACTCTGCACTGTGGCTTTGAGTTCCTAAGGGTATTTATCAACTCGATGATTCATCTGGGACTGAATGTGGTGAAAAATAGCTTCTTCTCCTAAGACGTTAATTGTACATTTGTGTACAATCAACTTACACCACTTACATTAGCCTCTGTGATACTGAGTTTGTGTATGGGAATGTCTTTTCTCTATGAAGATGAAACCACTTGTGTATTATTGATGTCTTTCCTTTTAGGAGGGGATATTGTTCTATATGTGAGAGTGTGTGTCTCTAAAATCCAGGTGCTTACTTCTAAACTTATTCACACATCACCCATCCACCCATCCTCCCATCCATCCATCCATCCATCCATTAAAAAACACTCATTTGTGTTTTTTTTTACAACAGACACCTAAAGAGATTCTGTGAGAGAGAAACAGATAAGGCAGCTTCTCAAGTGACTAAATGTTGGTAATTTTTAAGCGTCTATTGTATGAAAACTTGATTTGAATTTCAGAAGGAGCAGCGGATCAGTTTTTAAATGTGATAACGTGTGGGCATTTGATTTCACTGTTTTTCAACAAAACATTCCAATATGAGAAAGTATCTAAAGGGATCAGAAATAAGAGCTAATGAGAACATTTCCATTAAAATACGTTCTCTCTGTTTATTTCCTCTCTGGTTGCAATTCTCTGTTTCTATTTTCCTTCATTTCACTGTAGGCGTCCTTCAACCTACAGTACTGACACTCCTCACTAAATGTATGAGAAAGGTTAGAACTATTTCTGCGAAGATGTCCTGCAAGGTAAACAATGCAGCACTCTGTCTGGGGCTCCTACAATTGGATCTTTAAAGAAATTTGTGTAGCCACAAGGTCCCTGACGGTTTAGGTAAACTCCCAGGAAGAGAGAGGAGAGAGGCGGCCCTCTTCACGTTTTCCTTGTGATTTCAGCAGGCGGATCATCAGTTGTTTATAGCTTCCTCTCTTTCTCATTCTATTTTAAAAAGGTGGAAAGGATCTGACTGGTGTAAAAGATAGACAGAGGTGAGGTTTTCATGAAAAATAGGATTCCCTGGGGAGAGGACGTAACATCATCCCTTCCAGTATGCAGTGACCATACTTCAAGCAAGTTTCTTCTGTCGCAGGAGCTTAAGGGCGTAGATTCCTGGGTGCTCAGGCCATAAACAGCCTTCAAGGCACTTACAAAATCTGCATTTTGTGGGTGTTGGCAAAATGCACTCTTCTGCAGCTTTCTCATCCGCCATCTGTTCTTTGTGTCTGAGCTTCCCTTTGAACATTTGCCTTGGCTTGTAAATACTTCGAGTTACTTCACTTCAGGTTTCCACTTGATTCCATTTTGCCAAATGCACTTGCGGTTGGTTAGGCAATTCCTAAGACATTTTCATTTCTGTTAAATAAATGAAAGGTAAAAGCCAAAATGCAGGTTTTTTTTTTTTTTTTTTTTTTTGGAGACAGAGTCTCACTCTGTTGCCCAGGCTGGAGTGCAGTGGCACCATCTCGGCTCACTGCAACCTCCGCCTCCCGGGTTCAAGCGATTCTTCTGCCTCAGCCTCCTGAGTAGCCAAAATGCAGATTTTAGGGAACTAAAGGACACCCCCAGGACCTGGCGATTCTGATGACAAGAGCAGAGGCCACCTTTTCTGGCTCCTTTTGTGATCTCCTCCAAGCCACGCTGCTCTTAGCTCCGACTCTTAAATCTCAGAGAGCCCATGAGAGCCACGTTGGGCCTCCCCTCGCTGAGAGAAGGGCTCTTAAATGGCCTCCAATTCTGTTTTCCTCCTTCACCCCATCAGGGCCCAGCCAAGGAGTGGGAATTTGAGGGGTGTCTCCGGTCCCTACCCGGCATTTTCAGGGCTGGCCGCCCTGGGTACTGGTACCTGAGAAAATTCATTGTTTCAGGGTCTGTTTGGAGAAACCCCCCACCCTAGGCTGGCTTGGGCTGCTTGGGGGGACCCCCTCATGTGCTCCCGTCAGTGATGGGGACCCCGGGGTCTCACTGTCCCTGTGGAATCCCCGCCCCCGCATTTCCTCCAGGAGTCTTCCCCCAGGGACGGAGGGCCTCAAGGGGGTTTTGCCACGTCTGTGACTTCCAAACACAAACTTGCTAAGTCCCTTTGTGACAAGGAAGGAACCAGATTTCCTGATTGTGTAAGACAAGCAGAAGTAAGTCTACAATGGTGCTGAGCTGCAGTTAGACACACGGCGCTCGCCCCTCCTCAGGTGACCTGGCAACGGTCTCGTTGCCGGGACCCCAGCTTCTCATTTCCAGGCCGCACAGCCTCGTCCCCCTTAGCTGTCTTTTCTTGTTCTCTCTACCTGGCCACAGCAGCCCCCTCGCACCTCGGAACCCTGGGTGTGCTTCCAGCCCGGGGCCTTTGCACCTGCGCCCCTTACCTGGAGCCCCTTCCCCAGATGCCCCCTGCTAACCTCTCAATTCCTGGGGTCTTTGCAGAAAAGGCTCAGACTGCGTGGTACCTGCAGCTCCCCCATGCCACCTCCACACTCTCCCCAGCCTGCAGTGCCTTCTGCCACCTCACTTTCCTTTCTTAGCACTTACCACTATCTAATGTAATTCACATTTTGTTTATTTATCTTCTTTAGTGTTTATTTCTACCCATATATCCCCAGTCTAGACAAGGTCCTGACATTCAAGAAACATTCGATGAAGAAATGAAAAGATTAGGGAGTTTTCTGAGGAATCTTAATTTCCTTGGCAATGCTTTTCGTTTTATTTTATTACATGCAGTTTCTGAATGACGAAGGTGACCTCACCCTCTTGTCATCTTCAGAATCATAAGCATAAGATAAATTAAGGCCGTTTAAGGACATAGTCAAACCCAGCATTCAAGACCTTCTGTCCTGTGGCCATGGAACAACTCTCCCAGCTCCACTGCGGTGGGTGGAGAGTGGGCGGGGGCGGCGCTCCTCTAACCACCCTGAGGAGTTCCTGCATTTCGCATGCAGTCTCTGCCTCCACTGTCCCCATTCCCATCGCTACCTGCCCAGGTCTCCCCTTCAGCCGGGCTCTGACCCCACCTCTTCCACACACCCTCCCGGCTGGATCCAGCGGTGAGATCCTTGCTCTTCTCTGAAGTTCTCTCAGACACAGCTGAGTCTTTGGACAGGACATGAGAACTGGCCCTGTGGACTTCACCGATCTCCTTCCACAGCCACCCAGGCTGGCCGTCCGCAGCCAGGCACGCGCCCCTGGGTTCAGCCTGGCAGCTGGGACTCCTCTGCCTCAAGCACACGTACTTCTTATGGTTGGCCTGGTGAAGGCCCCTCTCACATTGTCAATCCACATTATTTTACGTTCGTTCAGCTTTCCCTAAGCAGCGTCCTCCCTCTTTCTACCCACACACACTCTTCATCGTCAGCCCTGATCATCAGCTTCTAGATTTAAAACTTCTCAGGGACGAGGATTCTTCAGACTAACGCGTCACGTTAGTCTTGGGAGACTCACTCCTGAGACGCGTCACGGTGATCACCTGGGTGGAAAGGGGGTTACTGGGACCCTCACCACTGGTTCCAACGCATGCACTGATCAGCTCCAAGGAGGGAGACGACCTCCTCCCCAACCCCAGCCTGATGCTTGTGTTCACATGACACGTTTTCTGAGCAGAGCTCGTGCCCAAAGCAAGAGCATGGGGTCACCCTACTGTGCTGGAAACAGGGCATATTTTCTGACTGTGGTCATTGCATCCTAAAGATAATGCTCAATACAGCACCATCAATAGGTGTGTTTGTGAGAACATGTGACTGAAAGATAATCGCTGAAAGTTCGCTTCCTTTTTATTTTTATTTTTATTGGCAGGGAGGTGGGTCAGGTTAAAAGGTCCATTTCAGGAAACCTTTTTCCTTTGCCATGAAGAACATTTTGGTGACTTGAGAGAAATAATTAACCTCTTTACTAATACACTTTTCGTGGACAGTATTAGAAGCAATTTATGGGTATTAAAATGGAAGGAATAAACGCTATATAATGAAGGAAAAACAAGTACCTATTACCATGTCTCAAAACTGGTGGGCTCTATGCATCAAATACTTTATTTTCCTTTGAGAGTATTGATTAGATTACGTAGATTCAATGTGGAGAATGTTTTCACTTACCTCGTGTTTTCATTTCTTCAGTGGCCCGCGTGCAAGACAGTGAGTGGCTTTAGGATAGAAATAGATCTTTTTGCCGGGCGCGGTGGCTCAAGCCTGTAATCCCAGCACTTTGGGAGGCCGAGACGGGCGGATCACGAGGTCAGGAGATCGAGACCATCCTGGCTAACACGGTGAAACCCCGTCTCTACTAAAAAATACAAAAAACTAGCCGGGCGAGGTGGCGGGCGCCTGTAGTCCCAGCTACTCGGAGGCTGAGGCAGGAGAATGGCGTAAACCCGGGAGGCGGAGCTTGCAGTGAGCTGAGATCTGGCCACTGCACTCCAGCCTGGGCGACAGAGCGAAACTCCGTCTCACAAAAAAAAAAAAAAAAAAAAAAAAAAAAAAAAAGATCTTTTTATCTCTCCCTTCTGAAGGCCTGCACCGTCCTAGGCTGAGTTCATAGGAATGAAATAAATATCTAAGGTACAGTGGGTGAATGAATGAAGTCCTAACCACCAAACTGGGCTATGAGAATGGCATGTGATAATATGGGGGGCAATGTCTTATAAATGTAAAGTTGTTACTATTATTATTTGAAATGGAGTCTCGCTCTGTCGCCCAGGCTGGAGTGCAGTGGCACGATCTCGGCTCACTGCAGCCTCCGCCTCCTGGGTTCAAGTGATTCTCCTGCCTCAGGCTCCTGAGTAGCTGGGATTATAGGCACGTGCCACCACGCTCAGCTAATTTTTGTATTTTTAGTAGAAATGGGGTTTCACCGTGTTGGTCAAGCTGGTCTCGAACTCCTGACCTCGTGATCCACCTGCCTCGGTCTCCCAAAGTGCTGGGATTACAGGTGTGAGTCACTGAGCCTGGCCAGCTGTTACTATTATTAATGACACTGTGGGACCTCTCTGTGGGCACTGCAGATGTATTACTGCATTTCTCAGAGAGGTTAGTGACTGCTCAGATACATTCTCCCCCATCGTGAATGGTCAAAATATTGATTGATTCAATCAAGATGTGAGTAGAGAAGTAGGAAAATACACGCTTTTTAAAGCTTATTTACTGCTTATAAGATATTCACAATTATGCCTCAAAGCACTTTACTTTCTTAGCTTTATTGGAAAATATTTAAACTGTGACATGCAATATTGTCAAGTGATTCTGAGTCAGCCAGATAGGAGTTTTTATCCCAGTTCTCTTGATTATTTGTTGCAAACCTCGGGAAAGTCTATTTCTCCACGTTTCAGTTTTCTCATCCTTAAAATGGGAGCAATACTTCCCACCCCACAGGGTTACTGAAGAGTTCAGCCTATCAAACTGAGTTACATAGGCTGGGCGCGGTGGCTCACGCCTGTAATCCCAGCACTTTGGGAGGCCGAGGTGGGTGGATCACGAGGTCAGGAGATCGAGACCATCCGCGCTAACACGGTGAAACCCCATCTCTACTAAAAACACAAAAATTAGCTAGGTGTGGTGGTGCCCGCCTGTAGTCCCAGCTACTTGGGAGGTTGAGGCAGAAGAATCGCTTGAACCTGGGAGGCGGAGTTTGCAGTGAGCCGAGATCTCACCACAGCACTCCAGCCTGGGTGACAGAGTGAGACTCTGTCACAAAAAAAAAAAAAGTTACATAAAGCTCCTGTCACAAACTTACCACTCATTACATAGGATCTCTTCCTTTCTTATATCCCCAAATTATTTCAATTTAAAAAATGATAGTGATGTTCAATTTGGAATTTCTGGTAGCAATATGAAGTAAAGAAGTGAAAATAATAGAGAACGTGACGCTGTGCCTCTGCTTATAATTTTGTCGTTCTTCAGAATAAATGCAATATTCAGATGACACAGCCACTTTCTGTGAGGGTTTCATAATTTGAAAGCTAGCTTCACATCCCCTGGATCTCGGCACAGTTTCGTTCTTTCCTATGGGAGAGGGATGAGAGCTTGGTTGGTGAGCCACAGAGGGATGCCATCAAGTCAGATCCCACGCAGGGCTTCAGCGTCTCAGCGTCTCCTTCCTGGAGCGGCTCGCAGCCCCGGCTCCACGGACAGAAAGCCCTTGCCGAGAGGGAGATCAGCTGCTTGGCCCGTCAAGGTAGAAGGCACCATTCTCACTTAAGCCCTTTTATTTTTAATGAAGGAAAGTTACATTCACGCACCTCAATATTTCTTTTTCCCAAATGGCTGGGAACACTGAAGGAAACCTGTAAACCTCCTTTGTCCTCAAATATTCCACTAATCTGTGAACCATTACCTATATCTATTTTGAAGCATGTCTGCCCCGGAACTTTGCAACTGGGCAGAATCCGCTGGGTTACAGGGATTTGTCTTACTGAGTTCTATGCTGAGGGATTGGGAGACATATACTTTGGGAAATGTATAGTTGTAGCTGACAAAATTGCCTGCAGTTATGCAGATTTAGAAACAACAAGGGTTGTTATTGTTGTTGTGTAACTTGAGTTGGGGGTTTTACGTGCAGTTGCCTAATTGTAGGAGGAAAAATGCACTTAGTCAGATCCTACTGCTCCTGGAGGTAAGTTGTAATATACATCTCCTGCTTGTCTCTGTTGGATCCAGCCAGCTGGGAGATGACGCTGCGGCCCTGTGTAGTACAAATGGCATTAATGACCTCAAATGGGCACAAGCCAAATGGAGTAATTGGTTTTAGGAACTAACTGTATCCTCTACTTAGATCAAGGATCAAACTTTTATTTTGCTTAGTTCCAAGAAAACATGTTTTTGTTATGTTTACGTTGAGCAAACATATAATCAATCAATAAAATGAGGAAAATACAAAATAAATTTTCTGGTGTGATTTTCTTTTTTTAGATTCTCTTGTATGCATTAAATAAATCCAGGCTGATTTGTTTTGCCTGAATTTCTCATGATACATACATTTCCATTCATTCTAAATATGCTTAAAAGTAATGTAGGATGTATGAAGTAAAAATTCTGAAAATTCCAATTTCAGCATATGAGTAGTTTACCGTATCCAAATAAGTGATCAAAAGACGAGTACATAGATTGATCTGTGGACGTCAAAATGGCTGCATTGTTTATTCCTTCTAGAAATTGACATAATATGAAATTTTGCTTAACCATATATTTTATTAGAGTGCACAGGCGTAATTTTATGGGCTAGGATTACAATTTTGCTGATTAAAGCCCTGTCTTCAATTACACCAGAAAACTAGTCTTGTCTCCAATTGAAGCAATCATACTGACTCGACTGCAATTAGAAACTATGATCCTTAAGAATGTGGATTACCCAATATATGTTATTTTAACCATGTAAAAATATTTCGGTAGGAAGAGGTTAGCATTGGAACGTGGTCACAGAGAGGTTTCAGAAATCAATAGAGTTTGATACTGTTGAAATGTGTAATATACTGATTTCTTCATTAAGAAATACACTCCATAATAAGTACTAAGCCAGGAATTCTGAAATAAGCTTAAAATTAATAAATTAAATAGAGAACCCCAAAATATCTGACACTCTGAAAACTTGGAGAATAAGAAGAGAAGAATGTGCTGAAGTGTCACTTTGTTATAGTTGTTCTCATAATCTAGGCAAACATTTCCCCGATAGGGCTAGAGAGCCATCGTTGGAGACTTTGAAGGCCACATTCGGTCTCTGTTGTTGATCCTCTTCTTTTCTTCGTGTTTTTCTTTTAAACAACTTAAAAACTATATAAAGTCACAGATTTGGCCACTAGAATGTAGCTTTCATCCTCTCAGCTTTGTGGATACTAGCTTTGTGATTCTCTTTTCTGGACTTAAATTATAGGAAAATGAATCGAAACAAGTCATGAGTCTTTTGGAATCTGAAATACCAAAGCCATCTTCTTTATAATCATACATCCTTCTGTTTAAACTACATTTTATTTTATTTTTTATATTTTTTATTTTTATTTTTTTTTGAGACGGAGTCTGGCTCTGTCGCCCAGGCTGGAGTGCGGTGGCCAGATCTCAGCTCACTGCAAGCTCCGCCTCCCAGGTTCACGCCATTCTCCTGCCTCAGCCTCCCAAGTAGCTGGGACTACAGGCGCCCGCCTCGTCGCCCGGCTAGTTTTTTGTATTCTTTAGTAGAGATGGGGTTTCACCGTGTTAGCCAGGATGGTCTCGATCTCCTGACCTTGTGATCTGCCTGTCTCGGCCTCCCAAAGTGCTGGGATTACAGGCTTGAGCCACCGCGCCCGGCCTAAACTACATTCTATTTTATGTTTCATTCTTATATGTCACAATCCTAGCCAATGCCTGACATATGGTGGATTCTCAGAAAATGTTTACCAAATGATAACATTTTAAAGTTTCATCTAAATCTATAGTATTGAAAGGGTCACTTCAATTCTGGATGCTGGGTTGTGTGTGTGTGTGTGTGTTTTTCTATCAATCTTAACAGAAATGTTCTCAGGGGTCACTAAACCCCAACCCCCATCAGTTTTCCACAGATTTTAAACTATGGAACCCAATAGAAACAATGATCAGAACCACGACCTCGATAAGCAGTATTATGTATCATGCACACATAATAGTAAAGAGTAAAAATAATTGAAGGGCATAAAATAAGTTATTGGCTGCAGATTTTTAAAACGTATTTAAGTCCATTTTGTGTTTATTTGTTGGGCATCTCCATTATAAAGTAACACCCTTGAGGGAAAAAAGAAAACAAAACAGGACTTTTAATATTTCCTTCATGATTTTTCCTTCACTGCTCTCACTCCTGCCTCCCCTCCTGCCCCAATGCTGTGAAACACCCACTGCTTGGTACACAGTAGTTTGGCACACAGTAGGGCTTCATAAATGTTGCAGGCCTGATTCTCTTGCTCTCCAGACCTGGATGGTCCTTTCCTTCTTCCCTCTTTCTGGCTTTTGCAAAAAGGCCATTTCCGCTTGCTTTTCCATTTCTTTAAAGAAGTATGTGTATTCCTCAACGAATGTAATTAAAAAAAATTTTTTTAAGATTGCTTTGAGTAAATTGATTTTCTGTTTTTTCCCTTCTAAAATACTGGCACAAAACCAGAAGCCATAATGAACTGTGATTTGCAGCCTTTCATTACAATCTGCTAACAGGCATTCTATAACTATTGATTTGCTCGTCGCGTGAAGAAAAGAAAAAGGGGAAATGCATCGCATTCTTACTATTAAACGCCGATTGATACCCGACATCTTTGAAAACACGTCTGATTTTTGTATTTCTTTCTCTCAATTTGAGCAGGAAAAGAACCCAGACTTGTCGATTGTAGAGGTGTTTTGTTCTAGTACTTGCTGCTGTTTCAGGCTTATAAAACAAACAACAAAACACCAAAAACGTGGATTACCAAGTGTCTGAGTTCATTTGGCTTCTCTGGGGTCCTCCTTTGGGGGTCTGAGTCTTGGTGGGCTTGTGCTGAGGAGGCCTCAGCTCCCTCAGCAACTGGGTGGGCAACTACCCCAACACCCTGGAAAGGGAGGACCCCACGGGGAAGCCCCCACAAGCCTCCCTCCCCCCACCCACACAGCGTGGGGTGTCAGAGAGACCCTGAAGGGCGTCCTGCCCGCCCCGCCCACACCTGCTTCGGTTCCCGCTGCAGTTTTATGGGCCGTGAGGAGGCAGGTTTGACGCCCAGAACAGCCTCTGCCAACAGCTGCAGACCCGTCAGCATCCAGACAGTAAAATGTAAAGAGGGGGAGGGAGGGATCACCTTTGAAGTCTGCAAAAAGCATGACTTTGACCACTTCCTTTTTCCTTTTTAAATTGGTGTCCCAGGTATGTCGACAGCAGCTATGGGCCAACTTTACAAGGAAAGACGCACCTCCTCGGAACACTGCGGTCTGCCAGGTCCTCAACATTTTAATACCATCTCTCGAAGGCTTTCCTGGTTGGTGTCAGCATAACTTTGTGATGAGAAATGGGTTATTTTAACTGAGGGTGCTACACTTAAGGCCAACACAGATGTGTATCTGTAAATAACACGCACATACACAGAGTGCCCTCCATTCAAGTTGAAGGTGAAACTGTACAAAGCCATCACTACGCGTCCTTCCTGCATCTTCCCCACACATTTTCTCCACATTTGTCCTTCTTGCTTTTCTCCTAAAGCAATCATAAGGATGTGAAGGGAAACTGTGGTGTTAACACTTTCCTCTCAATTTCACATCCGAATTTTAATCTCCAATGAATGCTTTTTCTTTCCACTTTGCTTTCAGGGTTTTTCTCTTTTAGTTTAAAAGAAGACTCCAAGATTTTTAGTTGTTCTGCCACTTTTACGTAGTTTAGCATGCAATGTCCTGGAGGATTGCGTGTGCATCTGATATCGTTCATTCTCTAGGAGATCTTGCTGGATTATGGGGTTTGAGTCTTCAGTTTGAACTATGCACATGATCAAAGTTTGAAAGATTTCCTTCAAACTACACAGCACAAACTACACTGTCCTCATATTTGACAGCTTTGTGATTTCCAAACTTACTTTAACAATGGTCTTGACTTTCTGTTTAATGAAATATAGACAATATGAATCAAATTTAAAATCTCTGATGTCCAATTCTAACACGGGAACTCAGAGCATTCTGAAAGGCCATTTCCAGGCTAGCATAAAGTTTAGAAAGAATCTTATAATCGTCTCATTTTTTTCTTCAAATGTATTAAAAGAAGCGTAAATACTTTGCATCTTTCCTTGTAGGGTACAAATTAACCCCAGTAACCAACCCACAGATCCTCATAATATCATTATTGGAGTGTTTGATGGTCCCTGACTACTTAGTTGTAAAACTAAACCAATCATCTAACTGCCTGGGACCCAGTTTTCCCACTTGGAAAACAAGGCAATTAGTCTAGATCCCTTCTGCCCAAGGCTGTGGCCTCTAGTCACACGTGACTCTTTAAGTTTAAATTCAATACAGTTAGGTAAAATTAAATTGAATTCCTCAGTTGCACTAGCCACATTTCAAGTGCTCTGTAGCCACGTGCAGCTAGTGGCCACTGCATTGGAGAGAGTGGGTAAAGAAAGTCTGGATCGCTGCAGGAATTCCTACTGGACGGCACCAGCAGGTAAAACATGGATTATCCTTCCTGACTGTAAAACAGACCATGGAGGAAACTCCAGGCTGCTGGACTCTAGTCCCAAGTCATTCTTATGATACTCCTCACAATAGTTATTCATAGTAGTAGCTATGAATGGCAGGGCCATTCATTACTTAAACATGTAATGAACACTGGCCGTGTGAAAGCAATTGTATGATAGGCTGGGAATAGCACAAAACATCGTGCCTGTGGGCTAGGTGCCTGCTGCCTGACTGAGGAGGAGACTAGCAAACTCAGAACACAGGACCAGATAAGGAAAAGCCACGCAAGGGGTGCTGGGGATCCTAGGATGGGGTGGGGTGCAGGGATGGCCCCCCAGTGGAACGCTGATTCTTGTGCCAGGTAAAACCTTATGGAAATTATTCTGTAAGAGCATGATGAGATGAAAATTTAGAACTAGAACTGCCGATACACCTGCCAATATACCCTTGTAACTGCCGAGTTGAAGAGTAGGGTATCTTCTAAAGGTTTTTTTTTTTTTTTTTTTTTTTTTTTTTTTTTTTTTTTTTTTTTTTTTTTTTTGAGACGGAGTCTCGCTGTGTCGCCCAGGCTGGAGTGCAGTGGCCGGATCTCAGCTCACTGCAAGCTCCGCCTCCCGGGTTTACGCCATTCTCCTGCCTCAGCCTCCCGAGTAGCTGGGACTACAGGCGCCCGCCACCACGCCCGGCTAGTTTTTTTTTTTGTTTGTGTTTTTTAGTAGAGACGGGGTTTCACTGTGTTAGCCTGGATGGTCTCGATCTCCTGACCTCGTGATCCGCCCGTCTCGGCCTCCCAAAGTGCTGGGATTACAGGCTTGAGCCACCGTGCCTGGCTAAAGGTTTTAAGGATGTAAGAAAACCCACAAAACTCTAATCAGCAGACCCAAACTCAATGGGAAAAATCTTGGCCCTTCATGAAAAGCTTGTTGGACGAATGTATGATCATAGAGTTAGCTTTAAATATGTTTACCTGAAAGGCTTCCAGAATCAATCAATTTCTAATACTAACTGCCTCCTAACCAAGCCAGATGGCTCTATAAATTGTCCTGTTATCATTTGGACCATGAATCTATAGGTTCCCTCTACTTAATCAACCAAAATCGAAGAATGCTATTTAAGATGTGAATTCCACATCTAGAAGAGCAACCGGGATGGATTTGCCCTATCAGATACTGTGGTACTCCCACGGGGATCATGTGAACCAAACAGAAAGCACAAAACAAGATCCAAATGGACTTGGGAATGTGGAGTGTGATCCAGAGGAGCTGGGAAAGAGCAGACCCCAAGTGGACTGTCTGCAGTAGGTTCTATTACATGATTACCTCCACTCCCCCACAACCCGGGCTGAGCAGAGCCCTTCTCAGGCTTTTTCAGTTCTCTCACCTCCACTCAATTTGTTGGCAGTCTGTTAGGTAACTTACCTTTATCACTTTTTCCCAAAACAGCATTTTTTTGGTTTATTTTTTAGAAATAACCCCCTCCACAGTCATATTTTACCAGATTATAACGTTGTATTACATTCCGAAATTACGATTATAAATATACTGGGCTTTAGCTGGGATCAGCACAGACGACCCCCAGTGAGTATCAGTTTGGAGGATGCTGAGCCACAGTCACACGCAAAGCACAGGTCCTGCGACTTAGCCTGCCTGGGCACTCATCCGTGTATTTCAAGGGCAGTCCTGTGGGTCCTGAGGGCCAGTGTGTTGTAGGTGAGAAACACAGCCTGCAGAGCGAGAGGAGCCCCTGGGGGCTGGGAGGTGGTCAGGGAGCATAGTCCCCCTTACTGTTTCCGCACGTGCTCCGCAAGGCTCAGAGGACAGGTTGGGGAGGATTAGACGTGGTGGTACAAAGGGAATATCATGCAAGCCATCACCTGGGAATGATCCCTTCCTTCATACTCTCCTCACTCCCTGATCCACTCCCGCACTTGCTGCTAATCTCCCCAGCAGGCAACAGCTTTGGGTGCACGGGCGTCTGTCCCTCGCCACCCTCACTAGGTGGGGGGCAGCCCTCATCCTTCACCATGCGGACCTCTCCTGGCCTCACTGCCTCTGCTCTTTGTCTTCTTATATTAGTTTTTTGTCAGGGTAATAATTTCTTTTTTTGTTATTTTTATTATACTTTAAGTTCTAGGGTACATGTGCACAACGTGCAGGTTTGTTACATATGTATACATGTGTCATGTTGGTGTGCTGCACCCATTAACTCGTCATTTACATTAGGTATATCTCCTAATGCTATCCCTCCCCCCATCCCATGACAGGCCCCGGTGTGTGATGTTCCCCTTCCTGTGTCCAAGTATTCTTATTGTTCAATTCCTACCTATAAGTGAGAACATGCAGTGTTTGGTTTTCTGTCCTTGTGATAGTTTGCTCAGAATGATGGTTTCCAGCTTCATCCATGTCCCTACAAAGTACATGAACTCATCCTTTTTTATGGCTGCATAGTATTCCATGGTGTATATGTGTCACATTTTCTTAATCCAGTCTGTCACTGATGGACATTTGGGTTGGTTCCAAGTCTTTGCTATTGTGAATAGTGCCGCAATAAACATACGTGTGCATGTGTCTTTATAGCAGCATGATTTATAATCCTTTGGGCATATACCCAGTAATGGGATGGCTGGGTCAAATGGCATTTCTAGTTCTAGATCCGTGAGGAATCGCCACACTGTCTTCCACAATGACTGGACTAGTTAACAGTCCTAACAACAGTGTAAAAGTGTTCCTATTTCTCCACATCCTCTCAGCACCTGTTGTTTCCTGACTTTTTAATGATTGCCATTCTAACTGGTGTGAGATGGTATCTCATTGTGGTTTTGATTTGCATTTCTCTGATGGCCAGTGATGATGAACATTTTTTTCATGTGTCTGTTGGCTGCATAAATGTCTTCTTTTGAGAAATGTCTGTTCATATCCTTTGCCCACTTTTTGATGGGGTTGTTTGATTTTTTTCTTGTAAATTTGTTTAAGTTCTTTGTAGATTCTGGATATTAGCCCTTTGTCAGAGGGTAGATTGTAAACATTTTCTCCCATTCTGTAAGTGGCATGTTCACTCTGATGGTAGTTTCTTTTGCTGTGCAGAAGAGCTTTAGTTTAATTAGATTCCATTTGTCAATTCTGGCTTTTGTTGCCATTGCTTTTGGTGTTTTAGTCAAGAAGTCCTTACCCATGCCTATGTCCTGAATGGTATTGCCTAAGTTTTCTTCTAGGGTTTTTATGGTTTTAGGTCTAACATTTAAGTCTTTAATCCATCTTGAATTAATTTTTGTATAAGATGTAAGGAAGGGATCCAGCTTTAGCTTTCTACATATGGCTAGTCAGTTTTCCCAGCACCATTAATTAAATAGGGAATCATTTCCCCATTTCTTGTTTTTGTCAGGTTTGTCAAAGATCAGATGGTTGTAGATGTATGGTATTATTTCTGAGGGCTCTGTTTTGTTCCATTGGTCTATATATCTGTTTTGGTACCAGTATCATGCTGTTTTGGTTACTGTAGCCTTGTAGTATAGTTTGAAGTCAGGTAGTGTGATGCCTCCAGCTTTGTTCTTTTGGCTTAGGATTGTCTTGGCAAGGTGGGCTCTTTTTTGGTTCCATATGAACTTTAAAGTAGGGTTTTCCAATTCTGTCTAGAAAGTCATTGGTAGCTCGATGGGGATAGCATTGAATCTATAAATTACCTTGGGCAGTATGGCCATTTTCATGATATTGATTCTTCCTACCCATGAGCATGGAATGTTTTTCCATTTGTTTGTGTCCTCTTTTATTTTGTTGAGCAGTGGCTTGTAGTTTTCCTTGAAGAGGACCTTCACATCTGTTAGGGTAATAATTTCAAAGCACATCTATGCTCATATCAGTGTCCTTCTCAAGATATTTAGTGGCTTCTGAGTGCTCTTAAGATAAAAACCAAAACCCTGAGTGTGACGGACACAGTCTACCCAGTGTGGTCTGCCTCTGCCGTGTCCCAGCTCTTATCCCACGGGCCCTGCCCCCCCTCATAAAGAGCCCCCTGCACCTCCTCCCTGCCTGGACTCTTTCCAGACTCCCTCCTCCATCTTCTACTCAGCGAACCCCTCCTCATCCTGCAGAGGTTGGCTCAAGCCTTATACTCCTGGAGAAGCATTTTCTACCTCCTGATAAATGTTGAATCCTCCTCATATTATAGTTTCTCAGGGATGAGGTAAGTCCCTCTCCCCTGTAGCACTTGCCCAGTTGTAGCTGCAGATGTATTTCTGTGGTCACTGGATCAACATCTGTCTCCCTGGTGGTGAATTGTGGGCTCTGCCAAGGTGGGAATCCTGCCCGGCAGTGCTCCCCACAGGTCCACCGTGGCTGGCACAGTCTGAGCCGAGGCTCAAGAAATAGTTTATGGAATGAATAAATGTGATCGAGGCATCTAACACACAGCCTGACACATAAGACTGGCTATCAATATGCATGTTTCCATATTTCTTTCCTTTTTCCTATTCTTTTCATTGATCAAATGGGATCACACTGTTTGTTGAGTGAAATTTTTCAGCGTTGGGCCAACGACAATTCATGTGGAAAGGAAATGCCTTGTCTTCCACCTTCAAAGTGGTTTCTGCACACGGAAGTGAGTAGATCTGAGAAAATATCCCAGCAGACACCAGAGAGTGAGTTCTCTACAGAGAAGCTTCAACATTCAGGATCTTCTAAATTGGTGGTGAGTCAACTGCTCTCCATAAGCCTTAATCCTTGGTAACAAAATGTCACAACTTAAGATCATACCAAATTGCAGGGTATTTTTAATTACATTAGGCGTTTTTCTCCCCTGTGGAGAGCATGCAGGAGAGCCAGGCTCTCTTTGATCCCTGGGGGTGGGGGTGGGGGGGTGTGGAGAGGTGTGTCCTTGCTGGAACAGCAGGAGGCCCTGGGCTGGGGCTGCTTTCTTCACCTCCGCTCCTCCCCACTTATCTGTTTGGTTTGATTAAGGAAACCGACTTGAAAGGGCCCAGGCACTAGGTCACCAAGTCAGCTGTGTCCACTAGGAGGAAAAACATGCTTTAAAGAAATAAAATGTTTAAGTGATTCACTGGTTAATTTGAACCAGCAGTTACTATCAGATCTGGGACTTTGTACAGGTATTCTCCAGGGCGTTGCAAGCATTTTCTGAAAAAGGCCGGATTGCATACATTTGAGGCTTGGCTGGGGTTGGGGGTAGGGACATATCTTACTTATTCTTTATGGTCTTCCTGACCCTGACGCCCATCCGCCTCGTAGATGTCACTAGAATCACTCCTAGCTCATCACCTTTCCCCCACAGCACCTTCACGCCACTAGGAGACAGATTTTCCTGTAACAATACCTGACAGTCTACACCTACTCAAAGGCCACCCAGTTTCCTGTTGGGCAAGGTCAAGTCCTGGGATGGGACATTCACTTTCGCCCCCTCTGCTCAGCTTTTCCAGCTGTCGGTCTCTTCCCCATCTTCGGATTAGGGCACTTGTACTTTAGGCTTTCATGATTTCTTCCCCCATCGTGTATCCCTTCTTTTTTTTCTTTTTTTTTAACCCCTCAACTATTCAAAACATTTCTTCAAAGACCACCCAAAGTGTCTACCACCGTGTTCTGCCTTCCCTTAATCCCCAGAGGCCCTTCCTCTCTACTCCACGCCACTCTAGTTGGCTTTTGCTGCAGACGGCCTCCTGGTGCCTCGACCTGGGGTTTCATCTTCCTAGCCAACTGCAAACTGCTACAGGACAGATCATTTGTGTTCCTTTTGTATCCCCCTCAAAACAGCCAGGTCCCACTTTGGGAGGTCGAGGCAGGTGGATCATGAGGTCAGGAGATTGAGACCATCCTAGCTAACACGGTGAAATCCCATCTCCACTAAAAATACAAAAATTAGCCGGGCGTGGTGGCACGTGCATGTAATCCCAGCTACTGGGGAGACTGAGGCAGGAGAATCGCTTTGCCTCCCAAAGTGCTGGGATTACAGGTGTGAGCCACCGCGCCTGGCCTTATTTATAATTTTTTAAGGAACTTCACACTGTTTTTCATAGTGGCTATACCAATTTACATTACAAACTGTGCATAACGGTTCCCTTTTTTCCACCTCCTTACCAACACATTATCTTTTGTGAGGTGTAAGGTGATATCTTTTTGTGAGTTTGATGTGCATTTCCCTGAAAATCAGTGATGTTGAGCACACTTTCATATACCTGTTGGCCATTTGTATGTTGCCTTTTGAGAAATATCTATTCAGTGCCTTATCCCATTGTTTACTTGGGTTATTTGTTTTGCTTGTTCATTTATTTGCTATTGCGTTGTTTGAGTTTCTTATATATTTTGAATATTATCCCCTTATTAGATATATGGTTTGCAAATATTTTCTCCCATTCTGTAGGTTGTTTTTTGTTCTGTGGATTGTTTCCTTTGCTGTGCAGAAGCTTTTCGTTTTACACAATCCCACTGGCTTATTTTTGCTTTTATTGCCTGTGCTTTTGATGTCATATCCACAAAACAATTGTTCAGACCAATGTCAAGAATCTTTTCCCTTACGTTTTCTTTTAGTAGTTTTGTGGTTTCAGGACTTATGTTTAAGTCTTTAATCTATTTTGAGTTGATTTTTGCATATGGTATGAGAAAAAGTCCACTTTCATTCTTCTGCATATGGATATCCACTTTTCCCAACAGTATTTATTGAAGAGACTGTTATTTCCCCATTGTGTGTTTTTGGCACTCTTGTTAAATATCAGTTGACCCACAGATGCATAGATTTGTTTCTGGGCTCTCTATGCTGTTCCATTGGTCTAGGTATCTGTTTTTATGTCAGTGCCATGCTGTTTTGATTACTATAGCTGTGTTATATATTTTGAAGTCAGGTAGTGTAATGCCTCCAGCTTTATGTTACTTGCTCAAGATACACTTACCTCCTTAGAGTCTTTTGTGGTTCCTTACACATTTTAGATTTGTTCTTCTGTATCTATTAAAAAATGCCATTGGAGTTTTAATAGGGATTGCATTGAATCTTAGATCTCTTTGGGTAGTATGAACATTTTGACAATGTTGATTTTTTTCAATTTTCAACCCATTAACACAGGATGTCTTTCCATTTATCTGTATCTTCTTTAATTTTCTTCATCATTGTTTTATAATTTTTAGTGTCAAGTTTTTCATGTCTTTGGTTAAGTGTATTCCTACCTAATTCTTTTTGTTGCTGTTGTAAATGGAATTGCTTTCCTAATTTCTTTTTCAGATAGTTCATTCTTTGCATGTAGAAGCACAATTGATTTTTGTTGATTTTGTATTCTGCAGCTTTACCGAATTCATTTATAAGGTCTAACTATCTTTTGTTAATATTATTCTTTAAGATTATTTTAATGATTGAAGGATTTATCTGTACTGATATTCCCTGTTTTATTAGTGATTTTTTGTGATGATTTATGTTTTTTTGTTTATTTTTGTAAGTCTTGCTAGAGACTTACAGATATTTTGAGATATTTTTTAAAGAACTGCTTTTTGTTTCACTAATTTTTTTCTATTCCTTTCCTGTTTTCAATTTCATTGAGTTAGTCTATCTTCATTATTTCTTTCCTTCTGCTTGCTTTGTGTTTAGTTTGCTCTTCTTTTTCTAGTTTTGTGAGGTAGAAACTTACAGAAATGATTTCAGACTTTTCCTCTTTTCATATATATATACATATATATGACATTTATATATATATATGTCATAAATTTTCCTCTTAACACTGCTTTAGCTGCATCTCACAAATTTTGACACATTTTGTTTTCTTTTTTTTTTTTTTTTTTGAGACGGAGTCTCACTCCGTCGCCCAAACTGGAGTGCAGTGGCTGGATCTCAGCTCACTGCAAGCTCCACCTTTCCAGTTCAGGCCATTCTCCTGCCTCAGCCTCCCGAGTAGCTGGGACTATAGGCGCCAGCCACCTCGCCTGGCTAGTTTTTTGTATTTTTTAGTAGAGACGGGGTTTCACCGGGTTAGCCAGGATGGTCTCAATCTCCTGACCTTGTGATCCACCCACCTCGGTCTCCCAAAGTGCTGGGATTACAGGCTTGAGCCACCGCGCCTGGCCGACACATTTTGTTTCCATTATCATTCAGTTCAATATATTTTCAGATTTCTTCTGAGATTTACTTTTTGATGTTTAATTAGTTAGGAGTGTGTTGGTTACTTTTCACATATTTAAAGATTTTCCTGGCCGGGCGCGGTGGCTCAAGCCTGTAATCCCAGCACTTTGGGAGGCCGAGACGGGTGGATCACGAGGTCAGGAGATCGAGACCATCCTGGCTAACACGGTGAAATCCCGTCTCTACTAAAAATACAAAAATCTAGCCGGGCATGGTGGCGGGTGCCTGTAGTCCCAGCTACTCGGGAGGCTGAGGCAGGAGAATGGCGTGAACCCAGGAGGCAGAGCTTGCAATGAGCTGAGATCCGGCCACTTCACTCCAGCCCGGGCGACAGAGCAAGACTCCGTCTCAAAAAAAAAAAAAAAAAAAAAAAAAAAAAAAAAAAAAAAAAATTTTCCTTTGTCTTTCTGTATTGAGTTCTAGTATGATTCTCTTATGACCAGAAAACATACTTAGTATAATTTCAATTCTTTCAAATTTATTGATTTTTAAAAATCATCTTGGATATGGTCTATCTTGGTAAACATTCATGGATGTTTGAAAACAATGTGCATTCTGTTATCTTGGGGTGGAATGCTCTACAAATCATGCTGACTGATGGTATTGTTCCATTCTTTGTCCTTGCCAATTTTCTGTTTAATAGTTCTATCAGTTGCTGAGAGAGAAGTGATGAAGTCTCCAATTATAATTGCGAGTTCGTCTATTTTTCCTTTCAGTTATTTTTTTCTTTCTTTCTTTCTTTTTTTTTTTTTTTCTGAGACGGATTCTCACTCTGCCACCCAGGCTGGAGTGCAGTGGCATGATCTCAGCTCACTGCAACCTCTGCCTCCCAGATTTGTGCCTCAGTGTCCCGAGTAGCTGGGACTACAGGCGCATACCTCCATGCCTGGCTAATTTTTGTATTTTTGGTAGAGATGGGGTTTCACCATGTTGGCCAGGCTGGTCTCGAACTCCTGACCTCAAGTGATCTGCTTGCCTTGGTTCCCAAAGTGCTGGGATTACAGGCATGAGCCACCAACATGTGTCGATGGCACGTAGTTGGGTAGTGTATTTCTATCTATTTTTGCCGATCTCTGTCACTGAATTGATGGATTTAGATTAGAATTGATACTTAGGGTTTAAGTCTGTCACTGTATTACTTATTTTCTGTTTCTCATTTCCTTTTCCATTCCTTCCTGTAGATTACCTCAGCATTTTCTAGAATTCCATTCTACTTTATTCGTGTATTTAAAAATCACATCACCTTGTATTGTCCTTGTGTGCCTATATATATATATACACACACATATGTATAGATGTAACTTATCACAGCCTCCTCATATAAAAATTGTACCACTTTGAGTGAAGTATTGAATGTTTACTTCCATTCAGGCCCCTTGACACTTTCTACTTTTTAAATAAAATGTTCCTAAGTATTTCACATTGAGCACTGCATCATACGGTGTTAGGTTTGCTTCAGCCATCAAATACGATTTAAGAAACTCTTGAGAAGGTGAGTCTATTGCTTTTACCTCTATTTTCACCCAATGTGTCAGCCTAAGACTGCCATAACAACATACCACAGGCTGGCAGCTTAAACAACAGAAATGGATTTTCGCACAGTTCTGCGGGTCAGAAGTCCAAGATTAAGGTGCTAACAGGAGCATTTCTTGCCAGTCTCTCTTCTCAGGGTACAGATGGCTGCCTTCTTGCTGTGTCCTCACATAGCTTTTTCTCTACGCAAGTGTGTCACTGGTATCTCTTCTTTTTCTTGTAAGAATGACAGTCCTCCTGGATTAGGGCTTCACCCTCATGACCCCATTTTACCTGAAAACCGGTTTACAGGCCCTATCAAGAAATATAGTCACATCGGGGGTTGGAGTTTCAATATATGAATTTTAGAGGAATTAGTTCAGTCCAGATTGCTTTTTTCCTTTCAGAAAAAAAAAAAATTAAACAATTCATGAATTTCTGTGCCATCCTTGTGCAGGAGCCATGTTAATTTTCTCTGCATCATTTCAATTTTAGTCTAAATGTTGCCAAAGTCATCCTGACAATAGCTTTTGAATACTTAAATTAACTGTTATTGACTGAGTCTCTTTCTCACCATAGAACTTGGAATTTAGAAATTTTTAATGATATAGACTCATTTTCAAAAGCAAGTTAACGTCTCTTCATCTCAGTTGACAGGACCTCAACATATCCCTAAAGCATTATTTGTTTACCATGTATTGGGGCAATTGGTGACATTTGAATTAGTCTGTAAATTAGATAATAGTATTATAGCAACATTCAACTTCCTGAATTTAGTCATTTTACTTAAGTTATATAAGAGAACAACCTTTTTATTGGGAGATATATGAGGAAGTTATTTAGGGGTGGGTCAATATATCTGTAAATTACCCTCAAATGATGAAATCCTAACATAATTAAATGCATATGCATGTATCTACACATATATGTAAAGAGAGACGTGAAACATGTTTTATGAGACAATGTGACAAAATATTCACGATTGATACATCTAGCTGAAGGAGGTATGTGAGTTCATTTTATTATACCTGCATGTGTAAGTTTGAAATGTTTTCAAAATTAACAGTTTGAAACGTACACATTAAAGAACAAAAAACCCCACTTTACCTGGAGGTATCATGCATTCCAAGATAAAAATAGAATGAGTTCTACTTTTTCTTCTGTAAATACTATTACTAGTAAAGACAGATTTACTAGAAAACAAAATTACAATGTGAACCTCCACTGTATTCAGTAGTCAGTGAGTGTTTCCAAGCATGGATAAGAGTGTCAGAGAATTAATAATAATCAATTGTTATTGATTTCCTTGGGACATCTTGGGAGACCCGATGGTGTTGTCTGAGATGGGGGATGCGGGGAATGTGGGCTCACCCTAAGCAAATGGACGAGATTACTTGGAGTTAGAAATAGTTTGAAACAAAACCTGGAAGCAAATAAGTTTTCTGCAGTTGAAGATTGGAAGAAAACCAACTAGATTCCTGTACTCAGACAGTCAATTGGATAGTGTTCTGATTAAAGTGGGTAGTTACTTATGTACAACCATTGAAAACAAGAACACGTATTTGAAAACTAAGGTAGCTAATTTGACAGACCATTTCAGAGCAGTGAAACATTCAAAATGTGTTAGGAAAATGAAAACGTAAAAAAGAAACAGAGGCCGTGCACTGTGGCTCATGCCTGTGATCCTAGCACTTTGGGAGGCCGAGGCAGGAGGATCACTTGAGGCCCTGGTTTGAGGCCAGCCTGGGCAAGATAACAAGAACCTGTCTACACACACACACACACACACACACACACACGCACACGTAGGCAGGCTTGGTGGTGTGCCTGTGGTTTCAGCTACTTGGGAGGCTGAAGTGGGAGAGTCGCTTGAACTCCTGGGTACAGGAGCCATTATTATACCACTGTACTCTTGCCTAAGCTACAGAGTAAGACCCTGTCTCTGAAACAAACGAAAAAAAAAAAAAAAAAAAGATAACAGATACTTTGAGATCTAGACTTGAGTCTCTAGAAGCAGCATTTGAGAATGTTCATAAACTGTGAGATAAAGGCAGTTCTAGACTAAAAGAAGAAAATAAACATTTTTTAGGCAAGTATGACTCTTTTGGACAAGAACAGGAAATATTAAAAGATTCCTTAACCGACAATGAATTGCTGGAAACACACACTCAGACTTATGATTTGAAAATAATTACTTCAAATCGTAAAACTCAAGCACATAGAGCCTGAGAATATGTAAAGTCTTCATTATAATTCCAAAACTGGCACGAGATCACTGCATGCCACCTCACTAGCAACACGTTAGGTGTCCCTTTGCAGAGGTTGATACATGAGGACCATAACCCATCTTCCAGTCCTCAGACGTCCTGGAGAGCACCAGGGAGAACTTGAGGAAGACATGACCACTTCTGAGCTCACATGGAGACTGACCACCCGGGCTACTGAAAAGAAGAGGAGGAAGAAGAGAGGAAGAGAAGACCCAGGAAGAGTAGGAGGAGGATGAGAGGGAAGAGAAGAAGGAAGAGCAAGAGGAATAAGAGGAGGGAGCAATGATGGATAAGACCGAGGCCTGCAAGCACAAAGAAGGTGCCTCCATCAACACTTGGCCGAGTGAAATCTCTGCCAGCACCCGTCACTGCCAGGCAAATGTTTCCAACAAGCATAGCAGTGACCCACTGCTGGACCTTCACAGAGAGCACCACTGCTCCCAGCTTCAAATCCTAAATCCAACACTCCCACATGGGAAGAGACTATACTGATGGGAGTGACTGTGTTTATTCCCCAAAGGGACCCCCAAAGGAAAAGTTTCTCACTAAGATTTTGTCATTTTGGCAAAGTGAAGGCAGCTTGACCCGATAGGGTATCCTCTGTGGCTTAAACTCCTGGCACATTTTTGGGTGTGCATGGAAAAAAATATAACTCACAAAATAGAGTGAAGAGTCAGGCCCCTGGGAGGCAGGTGATGCCAGCCCCGTTCAAACCAGAGTGGGCATTTGGCTGCTTGTGGACCTGCCCACAGGGATGGAGTGGGCTGGCCTTGGCCACGTCTAGTCTGCCACAGTGTCTTCCTCAGCAGCCTCTCCCCTCTCCACGTCACTTCATTTTCTGCATCATTATCGCCTCCTGTGGTTCAACCCCATCCGGCCTGGGCAGGAACCATAATCCTGGCCACTGACATCCCAGAGGAAGAGCAGGCCTTCCCTTCCCTTTACCTGGCATCACCTCTGCAACCTGGAGAGGGAGAAGAGGGACAATTCCCCAAAGGCTTTGGAGCTATTGCCAGCCAGGGGAAGAAATGGGCAGCATTTAAGAGGTGACAACACTTGGCAGGGCCAACATGGCCAGATCAGAGGCTCCCATAAAAAAACAAAACAAAACCATAATAAGCATGTGAATCCTTTACTGGCAACTAAGGTATACAGGTTCTCTCATTAAAATCGACAAGAAGGCTGGCATGACCCACAGAGAGAAGGAATAGCAAAGAAGACCCTGTATAGCCAAGACAATCCTTAGCAAAAAGAACAAAGCTGGAGGCATCATGCTACCTGACTTCAAACTATATCACAAGGCTATAGTAGCCAAAACAGCATGGTACTGACATCAAAACAGGCATATAGACCAATGGAGCAGAACAGAGACCTTAGAAATAACACCACACATCTACAACCATCTGATATTCAATGAACCTGACAAAAACAAGCAATGGGGAAAGGATCGCCTACTCAATAAATGATGCTGGGAAAACTGGCTAGCCATATGCAGAAAACTGAAACTGAACCCCTTCTTTACACCTTATATAAAAATTAACTCAAGATTGATTAAAGACTTAAATGTAAAACCCAAAACCATCAAAACCCTAGAAGAAAACCTAGGTAATACCACTCAAGACATAGGCATGGGTAAAGACTTCATGACAAAAATGCCGAAAGCAATTGTAACAAAAGCCAAAATTGACAAATGGGATTTAATTAAACTAAAGAGCTTCTGCACAGCTAAAGAAACTATCATCAGAGTGAACAGGGATCCTACAGAATGGGAGAAAAATTTTGCAATCTATCCATCTGACAAAGGTCTAATATCCAGAATCTACAAGGAACTTAAACAAATTTGTAAGAAAAAAACAAACAACTCCATCAAAAAGCAGGCAAAAGATATGAACAGACACTTCTCAAAAGAAGACATTTATGTGGCCAAAAAACATATGAAATAAAACTCAACATCACTGATTATTAGAGAAATGCCAATCAAAATCACAACGAGATACCACCTCATGCCAGTCGGAATGGCGATTACTAAAAAGTCAGGAAACAATAGATGTTGGTGAGGCTGTGGAGAAATAGGAACGCTTTTAGACTGCTGATAGGAATATAAATTAGTTCAACTATTGTGGAAGACAGTGTGGCTATTCCTCAAGGATCTAGAACCAGAAATACCATTTGACCCAGCAATCCCATTCTCGGTATATACCCAAAAAAAAAGGTAAGTCATTCTATCACAAAGACCCATGCACACTTATGTTTACTGCAGCGCTATTCACAATTGCAAGGACATAGAATCAACCCAAATGCTCATCAATGATAGACTGCATAAAGAAAATGTGGCACATATACACCGTGGAATACTATGCAGTCATAAAATGGAAAGAGATCATGTCCTTTGCAGGGACATGAATGAAGTTGGAAGCCATCATCCTCAGCAAACTAACACAGGAACGGGAAACCAATCACCGCATGTTCTCACTCATAAGTGGGAGTTGAACATTGAGAACACATGGACACAGAGAGTGGAACAACACACATCAGGAGCTGTTAAGGGTGGGGAGTGAGGGGAGGGAACTTAGAGGACAGGTCAACTGGTGCAGCAAACCACCGCGGCACCCATATACCTATATAACAAACCTTCACATTCTGCATGTGTATCCCAGTTTTGTTTTGTTTTTTTTAGAAGAAATAAAGAAAAAAAAAGTGCAAAACTTAACTTAAAAATTTGCATAAATTGGTGATTACAATTATGATACATGATTACAATAGAGTATTATGAGGGCCATAGTAGAGGGAAACAGAAAGTTAGAAACATGAAAGTAAAAGATTCAAGATTTTTCAGAATATCACTTTTTTTTTTTTTTTTTTTTTTGAGACAGGGTCTCACTTTGTCACCCAGGCTAGAGTGCAATGGTGCGATCTCACCTCACTGCAGCCTCGACCTCCAGGGCTCAAGTGATTCTTCTGCCTCAGCACTCCAAGTAACTGGGACTACAGGCACACACCACCACGCCTGGCTAATTTTTTTTGTACTTTTTATCAAGAAAGGGTTTTGCCATGTTGCCCAGGCTGGTCTCCGACTCCTGAGCTCAAGTGATCTACCTGCCTCAGCCTCCAAAGTGCTGGGATTAAAGGTGTGAGCCACTGCACCAGGCCCAGAATATAACTTTTTAAGTTCTGATTGGACACTGTGGTCTTAGCCAAGATGGCTAATCCCATACTCAGTGTGCGTAGCCATTGAAAAAATTTGACTGTTAAAATAGCTTCAGTTTGGAATGTGTTCTGCAGCCCTGTAATAACACATCCTTTTATTCCCTGAACCAAAGACTTACCCTCGATTGAGCTTACTTCTGCTAGCAGCAAAAGAATCAGACATCTGTGGTCCCTGGGTCCAAGTATCACAGGCATCTTGGTCAGTGGGGAGTAGCTATTAGCAGAGCCCTTGGCAAGATCATCAGGCCGAGGGTAACTCTGCCTTTAGTCTCAGCTCCAAATATCTTCCGTACCTCCCTTCTGTAGCCCCTCTGCTTTGTTTAGCATCTACAGGATGAGAACAGCAGCATCTGTACCCTGGGGTATGGGAAATCACACACCTCTCTCTACGTTCTCACATACAACACCCGTAATGCCACATGTGAGGGTTCTTTCCACACCGATGAATTCTCCAAAGCCAGGTGGCTGCCACAGTTCTATTCAATTCCGACACTCTCTACCTGAAGTTAGCAGCAGACCTATAAGCTAAGGGCTTAGACCCTAGGTCTGCCCCCTTTACGGATGCCAATCATCCACCGTACTTCTGACCAACAGACTTTAATTGGGGGTTCCCATGACCTTCTTTTAGGGTTCCATAATTTGCTAGAATGGCTGAAAAACTCAGGGAAACACTCTTCTTATGTTTACAGGTTTACCATAAAGAGTATTATAAAGCAGTGGTCCCCAACCTTTTTGGCCACCAGGAACAAAAAGTTTCATGGGAAACAATTTTTCCACAGACTGGGGTGGTGGGGGGGTGGTTTTGGGAGGATTCAAGTGTATTACATTTCTTGTGCACTTTATTTCTCTTGTCATTACATTGTAATATATAATGAAATAATGATACAACTCACCGTAATGTAGAATCAGTGGGAGCCCTGAGCTTGTACCACAGACTGGGACAGGTCTGTGGCCAGAGGATTGGGACCCCTGTTATAGAGGACGCAGATGAACGGTCAGGTGGGGAATATGCAGGTTGAGGTCTGAAGGGTCCTGAGTGCAGCAGTGGGGGTGTGCCACCCTCCTGGCACTTGAAGACATTCATTAACCTGGAAGCTCAGCAAACATAGTTATTAAGAGATTTTATAGAGGTTGATCACCAGCGCCCCCACCCCCTTTCACAGAGGCAGGTGGGTAAGGCTGAAAGTTCCCACCCTCTACTGGCACGGTCTTTCCGTGCCCACCCCATCCTGAGGCTGTCTCAGGACCCAGCCTAGCTTACTTTGTTAGGAGGTGCTCAGGTGTGATGGGAAGGGGCTCTTGACCAACACCAAAGACAGCCCTGACACTCAGGAAAGGTGTCTGGGGGCTATGTGCTAGGAATGGGGGACAAAACCCAATTTACTTAAAATAAATGTTTTTAATTTAAAAAATTGTTTCAGAAATATATATATATATATATTTTACTTTTAAAAGCTGTTTAACTTTTTTTTTTTTTTTTTTAATGAAATAGATTCCTTATCATTCCACAGGGTGGTAGAGATCAAATCCAGGATGGCACATGAGGGCTTACCCCTAACAGGAACAACCTGTGCTTCTCAAGCAGGGGAAGCACCCCCAGGGACTGAGGAGAAAGGGGCCCTTCAAGAGGGGGTAGTGCACAATTTCTGGGCATTGACCTGAAGATGTGCTCAAAAAACCACTCTTCCAACAAGGAAGCAAACACAAGTACTTTAAGCAGTAAAAGGAAAGTTAACAAGATTTTTGAGTTAAAAAAATAGATTTTTAACCTTGAAGTGAGCTGAGTCCCAGATGCGCTGGGCTGTGAGCTCGCCTTCCTCTGACACTGGTGGGTCTTCAGGGAAGCCAGGGAGAAACTGTATTAGTCCGTTTTCACCCCATTGGTAAAGACATACCCGAGACTGGATAATTTATAAAGAAAAAGAGATTTAGTGGACTCACAGTTCCATGTGGTTGTGGAGGCCTCATAATCATAGTGGAAGGCAAAAGGCATGCCTTAAAAAGCGGCAGACAAGAGAGAATGAGGACCAAGCAAAAGGGTTTTCCTCGTAGAAAACCATCAGATCTTGTGAGACTTACTCTCTACCACGAGAACAGTATGGGGGAACTGCCCCCGCCATTCAGTTATCTCCTATCAGTTCCCTCCCACAACATGTGGGAGTGATGGGCGCTACAATTCAAGATGAGATATGGGTGGGAACACAGCCAAACCATACCAGAAATCCTACTTTTTTTTTTTTTTTTTTAAGATCTATAAATATAAATGGAGTGTAGAAACCTCAGGGAGCCTGGGCTTGGCACAGCCTAGAACTAACACTGTTCAGATTTGCTTTGCCTGGAGGACTGGAAGGATGGGCCTGCCTGGGGCATGAGAGACCAGAGCTTTCTGGCAAAAATCGTCAGCCCAAGGTTAGGCACAGTGCAAAGTTGGCCCCAGGACATCAGGCTGGTTTGAGAGGCCCAAAGAGCTATGCCTGAGTCCCGGAGGCCAGTGGATTCGTTCAAGAACATTAAACTAAGGTGTGTGTTGCAAGAAATTTCGTTAAGGTATTTGTTGCAAAAGATACATGAAAATCCTAAGCCCTGGGGCCTGTGAAGTGGCCTTCTTTGGAAACAGGATTTTTGCAGATGACATCGAGATGTGAGCTAGGATGAGGTCATTAGGGTGGGTCCTAATCCAACATGACTGATGTCCTTACTGAAGGACATCTGAAGAAGAGGAGAGACACACGAGGTCATGGCCGTGTGAAGGCGGAGGTGGAGACTGGGCTGACGCATCAGCAATGCTAGAAGAGGGAAGAAGGGGAGGGAAGCTTCCCAGGAACCGTCAGAGGGAGCCCGGCCCTGCCAATACTGAGGTCAGACTTCTGGGGTCCAGAACTGTAAGGGAACAAATTTCTGTTGTTTAAAGGCACCCAGTTTGTGATGCTTTACAACACACCACAAATGAGGGATGACGAATACAGCATCCATCATAACACAGAAACCCGGTGACTCAGAAGCTGCGGTGGCACGCTCTGGCAATTTCCAGAGACCCTTGCTAGCATCCCAGTGGTTATACCCACACTGAGTTGGACACTAATGGGATTCAGGACACGAGATCCTGAAATCTGGCACCTTGCATATTCCCGCAGTTCACTGCCATCAGGTGACACCCTTTTCCACCATTGTCTGCTCTCCATCAAGCTTAGCCTAAAGATACACAGGCCTCCCTGTGCCTTTTGGTCTTCATATCTAAAGGTGCCTATGTCATGTAAAAACTACATACAATAAAATAAATTTGCATGCTTTTCTCTTGTTTATCTGTCTTTTATGACAGGTGTCTCAACCATAAACCTAGCAATGGGTGAGGAAATAACTTTTTCTTCCCTTACGAAACTGGATTCAGCACCGCAAAACTAAAACCACCTCCAGAAAAGAGTCTCCTGTGAGAACGCAGAGGCCTGCCTTTCTCTCCCGTCGCTGAGAGTCCCTGACTGGCTTGGGGACCTCACAGTGCTGCTCGCTCTTGCCTGGTGCTGGTCAGGGCTTCCTGCTCCTGACCTCATCCTACCTCTGCAGCACAGGGCCTGGGACAAAGGGGATCCCTGCCCATCCTGCCAATCCTCTTCTCAGGAAGCTTCTGTAATCTCCGCCCCAAAACTTCACTGACATTCTGCTGACCAGAGCGTGGTCATATGGCCGCTCCATCTCACAAGGGGGCTGGAAAAATGCGTTTTCTTCAGCTGTGCACCTTATTCCCCACAGCAGTACTGGGGGTCTGGTAGTGAGGAAGAGGATGGGTAATGGAGGTTAGGTCAGCAGCTGGCAATGTTGGCCACCAGGGGAGAGTCACAGCCACTTGCTGGGCCTGGTGGTGACCTCACATCGGTTGCCAGGAGGACGATTTTGAGGATCCTGTAAGTGTTAGCAATAGTAACGCTGCTACAGAGTCCTAGGAACAATGGCAGCTGGGGCTGGAGCTCCTGCTGGGCTGGGGAGAGAGAGCCTGGCTGCACTTTCCAGAATGCCCGTGTTGACGTGTTGACGTTTATTCTCTTGTTTCAGTTTGTTTTGCTTTGTTTGTTTTACCTGCAGGCCTGTTGAGCCCTCTCGTAAATAATTCTCCAGTGTCTGCTGTTGAAGGCATCTAGTAGCTAACTTCAGGATTCTGTCATCCTCTATTCATTTGGGGGAATTTCATCTACTTATCTGAAACATTCCGATTTTCCACTGTCAGTTTTGGGTGAATGAATTATGCTTATTACTTTTAATAAAAGTCTTCAAAATCTCACCAGTGCCATGTCTTTTTCTTAGGTCTTGAAAATCATTCTTGGTTTATTTTTGAGAAATATTTAGGCCAGGTATCGTGGCTCATGCCTGTAATCCCAGCACTTTGGGAGGTTGAGGCAGGAGGATTACTTGAGGCCAGCCTGGGCCACATATCGAGATTCTGTGTCTACAAAAACTAAAAAATTAGCCAGATGTCATGGTGCACACCTGTAGTCCCAGCTACTTGGGAGACTGAGGTGGAAGGATCACTTGAGCCCAGGAGTTTGAGGCTGCAGTGAGCTACGATAACGCCACTTCACTGCAGCCTGGGCAACACAGTGAGACCCTGTCTCAAAAAAACCACCAAAATTGCCGGGCGCGGTGGCTCAAGCCTGTAATCCCAGCACTTTGGGAGGCCGAGACGGGCGGATCACAAGGTCAGGAGATCGAGACCATCCTGGCGAACACAGTGAAACCCCGTCTCTACTAAAAATACAAAAAACTAGCCGGGTGACGAGGCGGGCGCCTGTAGTCCCAGCTACTTGGGAGGCTGAGGCAGGAGAATGGCGGGAACCCGGGAGGCGGAGCTTGCAGTGAGCTGAGATCCGGCCACTGCACTCCAGCCTGGGCGACAGAGCAAGACTCCGCCTCAAAAAAAAAAAAAAAAAAAAACCACCAAAATTAATTTTAAAAAATTCAAATAGTCATGAAAATCTTTCTTGATTTCAGTTTAAGAGTGCTGCTTATTATATTGATAGACTTAATCTTAGTTAAATTGTATGTTCTCTTTCCAAATTTCTCCTTACTTATAACTTAAAATTGATGCCTCCTTTAAATATTGAAATGTTATTTCTGAGATATTTCAGTCGTGAGATTTTTTGTAGTTTGGTGCTATTCTGGTGTCTAATAATAATCACTTAGGAAAAAACACAAAGATAATTTCCCAGGCTTAAGTGTTCTTTTCTTTAGTAGATTCAGTGTACTTTAATTTCACTAAATTCGTATTGGGAGATTCACTTCTCATTTTTACACAGAGCCCGTCATAATATCCTAATTAATAAGTGTGCTCCATATACCTGGGACTAAAAGAACAGAAAATTTTCCTGTTTGGATAAAAATCCTGATGCTCATATTTGACAGTGATACATGCTATTTTGGAGAATTTAACAGGATGAAGCGATGCCTAGCGACCAGGAGCTGCACTTTTTCCTGCCTTGTTTGATGCACACACCCCCTCTTGTTCCCATACCAGCCCTGCCCCCCAGCAGCCGCATGTCCACTGTGCATTTTGTGTTTGTTGTGTGCCTGTGCAAAGCCCATGTTGTTCCGTCTGTATGTTCTTGTCTCCTCTGTTCCTTTTTTCCATTCGGCGCCTCCAGGTCTCTATGTCTGTCTCGCATCTGATGCTTCTCAGCGCTGCACCGTCATCGGTGGTGAGGCTTCCACGCCATTTTCCTTATCTATTGTCCCTGCGTGGCTTAGATTTGTGAAAGGGGCATTAAGGAGAGGTCAGAGTAACCAACCGTGGTGACGTCAGATGGAAGAGTGGCCCAGGCCAGGGAGACCCTGTGCAAAACCCCAGGTGGGAGTAAACCTGCTGCTTGCAGAGAAGAGAAGTCAGGCTGGGTTAACTTGCACCAAGGGCATGGCTATAGGAGGGGGCATGGAGGTAGAAGGGGCCAAATTAGACAGCCGGCCTCCCTGAAAAGGGACTCCTGAGAGGATGAATGTCAGAAATGGTCAATTCTCTTTAACCAGCTAAAGTGCATGAAATTCCCACTATGTGCCATGTTTTCTGCACACTGTTTTCTGCAGACTTTCACCCTTACAATGGATTAGGTGTTGTGGTCTTTACTGGACTGATGAGGCTGAGGAGGCTCTGAGCTGAGTCACTAACCACAGTCACAGGAAAAGAGCTGGCCTCGGATTTCCACCCAGAACAACTCCACTCCCCGGAACAGGCATCCCTGCATCTCCACCGTGCGACAGACTGCAAGGTCCTGCGGTCCTGAGTGATGGCGAGCTCAGTCAGCCATGAAGGGCCTCTGGGTTTTCTCTCAGAGACAACTGAAGGAAAAGAGTATGGGCAAATCTGAAAGGAGATTAAGAACTGAAATCCCCAGGCTGGGCACAGTGGCTCATGCCTGTAATCCCAGACACTTTGGGAGGCCGAGGTGGGTGGATCACTTGAAGTCAGGAGTTCAAGGCCAGCCTGGCCAACACGATGAAACCCCGTCTCTACTAAAAATACAAAAAAATTAGCCGGGCGTGGTGGCACACACCTGTCATCTCAGCTACTCGGTAGGCTGAGGCAGAAGAATCGCTTGAACCCGGGAGGTGGAGGTTGCAGTGAGCAGAGATTGTGCCATTGCACTTCAGCCTGGGCAACAGAGCAAAACTCCGTCTCAAAACAAACAAACAAAACCAAAAAACAAACAAACAAACAAAAAAAACAAAACTGAAACACCCAAAACTTGTGAAACCAGCCCCAAGAATAACAGAAACAAATGAGGAGAAAACTGTTGATATTGTAATATATCTGATACATTCGTATAAACGTAACCAGAAAACAAAGGAGGGAATGCAGTAGCTGGCATCTGTGTAAGATGAAACACTGTCACAATACAGAAGAGCAGCCTCTGGAGCCATCCCAGCAGAAGCCAGGTAGGGAAGCAGTGGGTCCACGCCTCACAGCTGGGGCTGGAAGCTGCCACTGACATTTGGTTTTAGAGCCACTCGGGCTACACTCGGAATCTTCGCCTTGAAGTCCAGCAGGAACTTTGCGCCTTCTCTCTGGATGGGCCCCAACAGAGCAAAACAATAGGGTACGTTTTCTACTTTTAAAATTGTAGTGAAAAACTGGAGGCACACACTTGACTGATAGAATGAATAAAGCATGGTATTGAAGAATATTTGTAAAAAGATCTGTCTCATTTCCCTCTAAGGGCCTTCTCTCTTGACTCATGGAGGAAAGAAAGTGTCAACAGTGAGAAACTGCAGAAAAACTACCCAAAGGACAGGGGAGGGTAAGCCGCTTGGGGCTCCCGAATCATTTCTGCAGGGTCTCTGTGGCTCCATTCCTTCCTCTCCCACCCACGGGGTCTTTAGCCACCCTGGTTGATGGAGCCGCTGTAAGCCTGAGAGAAGGCCCAAGGTGTTGGAATTTCAGAGTGAAACTCCAAAGAATCAATAGTGGAGAAGAAAAGAAAGGAAGCAGACCCAGCTTTCCTCATTGTGATAACAGTCGTGCAGCCGTGCGGCCCGGCCGAGGCACTGGGCGAATGTTAGTAAAGACCAGGAGTGACCTTTACTAACCTGAGAAAAAAGTCACAAAGCCAGCTGTGCCTGGCTTTATCTTCCAAAGGCATGTCAGGGATCAGCGTGTCACCTTATCAATACTGGAGCATCTTAGGGTCTGTGCGGATTCCTGAAACTCATGGACTTAATGTCCTGGATTATGAAAGCTACAACTGGACTTTGCTTAATTTATTCATCAGGCTCTAGGTGACCCATGGAGGCTGCAGAATTCTCCCACTGTTAAATGTGTTTTCATAAACACAGGGATATACAAACTTAAACAGCACACAGCTCTTCACTGGACAAGGAGGGAGTTTGACAAGATGCTCTTGGTAGGGACTCATTTTGACCATAAAATTCTATAAACGTAAGTGTTTAGAAATCTAGGGACCAGGTTACAACCACCACTCTAACTGGATTAACTGGAAACACACACACACACACACACACTGAGGCATTTCATTGATGAAACAAGTCCTGCCATATAACTAATACAGTCTAGCTTTAAATCCTATTCCTCAAGCAAAGAATCCAATGGTAAATTGGGTGCATGTTTTGGAGCTGTCTGGAAGATACCCTAGTCTCTGTTTATTTCCAGTTGTTCTTCCCAATCCATACTCGACTATAGAGTGTCCCCCATACACCATAGCAGTCACCTGCGTGCTTGATAAAAACACACAGCTTCCAGGGCTTTCCCCTAAGATTCTGATTTAGGGAGTCTGGTTGGGATGCAGAAGCCTGTATTTTTATCACACTTCTCATGTCATTCCTTTGATTCTGATGATTAACTATGTCTGGGAAATCCTGACTTAAGTAACCTGCCCGTGACTATTGGTGGTCCAGTTACATCTCGTTTAAGTGAAATTACATCTGGCTTAAATGAAATGATGGTTTGTGATCATAGCACTGATCCTTTGGAGCACTGAATGAGAAAGCATTTGCGTTGATCTATAATGGTTTCCTCAGCACAGACCTTGAGGTGGGGGGGTCTCAGAATTTTCTGCTACACAATAATTCTCTTAGCCCTTTCACTTTTTTTTGTTTTTTATTGAGACAGGGCCTCACTCTGTCCCTGAGGCCAGAGTGCAGTAGCATGACCTCAGCTCACTGCAACCTTTGCCTCCCAGGCTCTAGTGATCCTCCCACCTCAGCCTCTAGAGTAGCTGGGACTGCAGGAGCGTGCTACAATGCCTAGCTAATTTTTAAATATTTTTTGTAGAGACAGGGTTTTGCCATGTTGCCCAGGCTTGTCTTGAACTCCAGGGCTCAAGCAATCCTCCTGCCTCAGCCTCCCAAAGAGCTGGGATCACAGGTGTGAGCCACCGCTCCAGTTTGCCCTTTCATTTTCCCTTAGTTTTATATTCCTAGTTGTTTCTTGGTTAACTTTCATCTGTTTGAAATTTTCTCTAACCTAACACTCTATTACTTGGGATGCAATTGGGTTTTATTTTAGCTTTTAAACTACTTTTATGTATTTTAAAATTATTTTCTCCTCATTTTAAAAATTTAGAGTGGCACAATTTATGGCACTATTTTTGGATCTTTAAAATATTATTTTAAATACTGTACATAATACCATCTTTCATTATGTTATGCTAAGATAACATCCATCTGTTTTTTACCAGTCTTAGCTTAGGTATCTAGTGCTCTATCCAACACCATTGATCTCCAGCGGCGGGAGCCTTAACTTCTTGACCAATTGACACTGGAAGGTCAAGGCAGAGATCAAGTTAAAGTATCATAAATGTCAGCTGGGGAGGATATGTGCTAAATGTCATCATGATGAAAAAGCTTACAGTATGCACCTACTGTACAATTGCAATACATTGATTTGCACATTGGCATTAGAAAGAGGTTTAAATTCTCATCCTTGACAATCTTAAATTCTAGCTGCAGAGGTTAAGATATGAACATAAAACGTTTTTTTAAAATTAAATATTTCTTTCAGAACAAGCTTATATGTAAATCAGATGAGAAGGATTCCCAAAGCAAAATCAATCTTTGTTGCTCGTATCAGATGTGTTCTATCTCCCTTGTAATATGGAATTCTTCAGAAGGTAAGTTCCTTTAAAAAACATATCTTAATCTATTTTATGTTGTTATTATTATTTTTTTAAGATGGAGTTTCACTCTTGTTGTCCAAACGGGAGTGCAATGGCATGATCTCAGCTCACTGCAACCTCCACCTCCCAGGTTCAAGCGATTCTCCTGCCTCAGCCTTCTGAGTAGTTGGGATTACAGGTGCCTGCCACCATTCTGGCTAATTGTTTTTATTTTTAGTAGAGACAGGGTTTTGCCACATTGACCAGGCTGTTCTTGAACTCCTGACCTCAGGAGGCCTGCCTCGGCTTCCCAAAGTGCTGGGATTACAGGTGTAAGCCACCATGCCTGGCTCTTAATCTATTTTAAATATAACTTTGCACAGTCATATTCACAGTCTTCCATATTAGATATATTAAGGAATTGCTATTCTACAAAATGGTATTAAAACTATTTCCCAGAAAAGGCAGGATATATGTCTAACCAATAGGAAAAAACCAGGCATAATGTAAATGTAAAAAGTAAACAACAGTAACCCCTGGCCTTTGAGACTGTCAAGGAATTTAGGAAGCAGAAGGTAGAGGTGAGAGAAAAGGGGACATCATCTTTGAGGATCAAGAACAATTCTCTCAGGACTAGAAACTGACAAATTATATCACTCATGTCAACTGAAAATTAACATTGCCCCTACCAAATATGCATGTACTGACAGAATAGAATAACTCTCAGGAATGCACCTGCCAACACAGCATGGACTGTATCACTCCCTGAGCAATGACATTACATTTCTAGTATCACAATGGGCTTGGCGGCAGGTGCAGCATCAATAGTGAGCACAATTGCATAATTGGTAGATAAGGCAAATCCAAAACTTAACATTAGAAAGACATACTGTAATAATTTCAAAAGAGAGGAATAGAGATTGAGGAGAGACATTTCAAAACCTCTCCATTGTCTACCCTAACTGCACGCCTACGGGAGCTCCATCCTCTAACCTTGAGCTCACCAGGCACAGTCCCTGTTGCCTTATACATAGTATACTCATATACCATCTAACGCTCAGCAAAACCTCACAAGATAGGTATTGTTACCTTTGCAGTGTTACAGAGAAGGAAGTTCAAGTTCTGCATGGGCTGTAGCCTGGTCAGAGTCAGAATGGTAGAGGAGGCCTGCTGACTCCAAATCCCGTATAGTCTGTGTGTGCCTTTACTGCAGCTGTGTGAAGACTGGCCTCACTATTCCCCTGATACTGGACAGGTCCACAGTGTACCCAGGTGGACAGAGTCCAGTACCTGGCCCGAGGTCACTCCCTACATGGGAGAGTTTGAACTCGAACTTCCTTCATCTAGCCCCAAGCCCACTTTCCTGAGCTGGGGGTTGGTGAAGCAAGCCAGGAAGTGGGCATCTGGTCAGTGGCAGGCAGTACCTGCCCACCAGGTAGAAGGACTGTGGGGTGCAAAGGGAGTGTGGAGATGGGGGTGGTAAGGAGCTGAGAAATCACATTCTGTCTTTAGAGTCATTTTGAAATTAGGATGAGTTGAGATGGTACCAACCAGCTCTAAAACTGGGGCCTTTTTCCTCAACAAAGAATTTGAAAGGAATTCTTGTGCCAGATCTGCTGGAATGTCCTCTTGGCTCTGCCACAAGGGAGATGGGTGGTTCCTAGTTCCTCCAGAGTCAGTCCTGGCCAGATAGAAGGCATTCTTCTCCAGAAACCAACCAGCCCACCGCGAGGATGCTTCCCATGGAGCAATTTAACAGAACGTCCAACTGGGAGAATCCTGCAGATTCTTGCTGCAAAGGAGTGGCTTTGTGGTCATTTGCAGGGAGAGGTGTCTCTCTCATTTAGTGACCAATTCAGGCCCCGGCTATTTGCATTTGAATCAGGCAGCCGTGCTATTTTGGCTGAAAAGAGAAAGCAAGCCTTTGTTGTTGCAATTTAAGGGCTTAAGTAATTTTCTAGCATCCTTTAATCAGCTTGAATAGTTGGGGAAATGGCAACATATAGGAAAAGTGTGTTCTGGCCTCGGAAATGCAAATGCCACCCCTGGTCCCGAGGCTTTCCCACGGGAGCCTGGATCCTGCGTGTGGCAGCTCCTGGGGATCGGAGAGTCTCTCTTGGCCAGCCATCCTTTCCATCAGAATTTCATTGAGCATCTTCGAAATACTATCTTTGTTTGGATTAAACCAATCCAAGTAATTACAGAAACACAGCAGGGCTGAATCGAAATGCTGGTGGTCTAGGTCTTCTTTTCCTTCAGCCAATCCATATCTATTTCTCACACACAAAAGGAGCCGAAAGGTGGAAGGCATGTGGCCGGTCCAAGGATAATATCCAAGTAGCTTGGTGCTTAACCTTCAGTGCAGGTAAGGTTCCTTCCAGGCGGCATGGAGCTATTTGAAGTAGTTTATGGGCATTTAATTTACATGATTAGGAAACATCCAATTTACTTTTGTAGCTAATAAAAATTACAAATTTTCAGTTTAAAAAATGGAAGAACAAGTTTTCAAAAATCCTGTTTGCTTTTTTCCTTTTAGTTTGCTTTGCATTTTTTAATTGTACTTTTTATTAATATTTGACAAATAATAATTATACGTATTCATGGGGTACATGGCGATGTTTCGATCCATATCTAGTGATCAGTGCTCTCTGCGACTGTAGGATGGCTATAGTTAACAGTAATATAGTATAGAGTATGAAACAGCTAAACAGAGGATATAGAATGTCTCCAACACAAAGAAATGACAAATGTTTGAGATGATGGATGTGCATTGCATTTTCTTCTTTATAAATTATATTTTGTAATTGGCAAATAATAATTGTACATATTCATGGGGTACATGGTGATGTTTCAATATATGTGATGTGTAGTGATCAGTGCTCTCTGCTGCTGTAGGTTGACTATAGTTAATGATAATATATTGTATAGTGTCAAACAGCTAAACAGAGGATATCGAATGTCTCCAAAGCAAGGAAATGACAAATGTGTAAGATGATGGATACGCATTAGATTTTCTTACAGTGCGTATATAGAGACGTGAAGATCTAGGATTCTCAGACCTGGAGATGACCTAGAAAAACCCTTCTGGAAAACGAAGTGTCTTTGGAACAGTTGACATGTCTGCAGCCAACCTCAGAATTTATTCAAGTTTGTTTATTTTGCACATGGAGGGTTGAGCAGAGAAGCCTTGGAACCTGTGGATGCTCCTCTCTGCACAGTGAGGGACTTCAATTCCTGGACCAAACAGACCATGACCGGGCTGACCCTGAACCTCCTTGCTGAGTGTCCGAGGACAGGGGTCTGCAAAGCTCCCGGAGGTTGCTGCAAGCCCACCAGGCCCAGCCAGTGGGGAGGTGCCAGGGCCTCTTGCCTTTGGAAGAGCCTGGCCTTGGGGCTCCCTGCTAGGGAGGACCTGAGAAAGCAGCCACTCTGAGAGGTTCAGAGATAGCAAACGGGGAAAGGTCCTCCTTACTGCTGGGCTGGACCAGGCTCGCAACCATGCCAAAGCACTCCTGGAATGAAGGTACCGTTTCAGAAGGCCTCCCTGCACACCAGACCGCATTCCCTCTACTATTCCAGCTAAAATCTGTGCTTGCTTCCTTTCCGCACTTCACTTCCCCTCAAATAAGACAGGCAACTTCACTCAACTAGGTCTGGCCTACTCCCTTTACTTCCTCCTCCTCTTTTCTGTGACCCCGTCACTTCTTCCAGGAAGCCTTCCTGGATCTCTGGTCTTCACTCACCAACTCCTGCAGAAACCGGGGCTGAAATTACCTTCCTTGAATTACATTCTTTAGCTGTTTGAGAACTAGAAGTGCCTGGGAGGCAGGTACCATTTTCTCTGATTACTGTGTCTCCTCCTATAGGCCTGAGTACTTTCCCAAGAGAAGCAATTTGTCAGCAGCTGTTCCTAGGAGCTGATAAGGACTGTGTTTGTTTCTGCCTTGGTGCTTGCTGTGTGGTGTGTACAGAGACAAATGGCCTGCAGGGCCGCGGGGCACCTGTCTTGTCCCCACATGAAGGGGAATCAGCCCTGACCTGCTGCTCTGTGGCCTTTTGAGCACCTCACAAGCCCTCCTCAGCGTCCCCGATGGTTCTGCTGTCAGCCCAGCTGGGGAGCATCAGACATTCATTTATTGGCTCTAGAGCCTGTAGCCTCAAAAGTGAACCAGTAAGGACAAGAATGACTTCATGTCCGCACAGAGCTGTGCTGAGAACCAAGTGAGGGTGTGCAGGGAAGTGGTCACTGCAGTGTTAGCAGAGAGACCTCCTTGTGACTGTCACCAGAGGGCAATAATTCGACCTGGGACAGGGCCCACCGGTAACCTGCACTCCCCTGGCCTCCAGGGCTGGACGAGGTCTGAAGGGAATTCCCCGTGAGGCACAGCCTCCTGGCCTCTGTCTCCCCGATGTAGGTGGGGAAGGGGAGGGGACACTGTGCGCTCAAGTTGTATCTTTCATTAGCATCAAGAGAACTAGGCACTATTGAGTGCCTCTGTGTTCCAGGCAAGCTGCAAACTTCTTCATAAAAGTGGTATCACTTCACCTTTAGCCCTGTGAGTAACTAATCATTGTCACATACTGCAGATCAGAAAACTGAGGCTCAGAGAGGTGAGGGAGGCACGTTCATGCTCACAGCCTGCGAGCAGCAGAGTAGGTACCGAAACCCTAACCTGTTCCTGGAGGCATCCACTTCCACAGTGGGTGTTCCTTCTGCTCCCGGCTTCTTGGGTTTAGACCCGTTAGATGCTAGGCTTTATTTGTGATTCTCTTCCAGAGTCAAAGGAAAATACAGTTTTTGTGGCTCTAATAATAGGTGGGTTTTAATGTGCCTCATACACTATCCATACAGGACAACTGTGCAGGAACACACGTGGCCTGCGATGCGGGGGCTTTGTTCACCCTCCTTCCATCGAGATGAATCCCTGTCCAAGGATTCCAGCAAGAAAAAGTACTGAGGACATTATAACAACAGCCACTGTGTATTCAAGGAGTGCTGAGCCCGACAGCTTTCTCCTGTGTTTGCTTTTCTCTGTTTGGTGCTACCCCCAGCCAACTGCAGAGGGGAGCGGCTGGTTTGCAGATGTGGATGAAGAGGGCAGAGCTGGTGGTCTGGCCAGAGTCCGGTGGGTCAGGAGCAGCACAAGTGAGGCCTTGTCTTTCCTTAGATCTAGATTTGGGGCGGGGGGGACGTGGGGTTGGAGAGCCGGAATTGTGAGTGTCTGGCGTTTCCCCACCAGGTAGCACTGGTGGACTTCGTAATCTGAGTTTCTATGGATACAGAAAAGCTATCAGTAGACAGCGGCTACCATGTAGGATTCAGAAAGGTCCAGTCCATTTGCACTCAACTGGATCTTGATGTGGAGGTGATTTAATTCTGGATCTTGATGTGGAAGTGGCCAGAGGACAGAGAGGTCAGTTTTGGTTTTAGAGAAATAAAGATCTAACATTGAATCTGTCTTAAAGACAGAACAAAACCAGAACCACCACCACCACCTTTCTGTGCTGGGATTCCCTCCCGCTTTCCTCTGTCTCCAGGGTGGGCGTCACCTGGCAAAGCTGTCCCATGATCGGCATCCAAGGGGGGGATGAACTCTCAGAAGATCACAGGGGGCTAATTGGTATTTCTTGGAAATAAGATACTAGTTTCCAAAATAGTGAAGAATTTTACGTATAAATACACATTTTAATAATCATCACTAGTCCAACTTTACCACATTTTGTTTTAAAAATTAATTTTCATATTCTGAATGTAACAAAAACAACAAATCTGAAAGCAGCCTTTGCTTCCCAAAGCTGGAGTGCGCATCCCAAGCCAGCCCAGGCAGGGTGCAGCCCAGCCAGGAAGACAGGGACAGAAGCCCAGCTGCCCACAGCCTCCAGCACTGCTTCCCTCAACTTCTTTTTTTTCTTTTTTTTGAGACAGAGTCTTTCTCTGTCACCCAAGCTGGAGTCCAGTGGCATGATCTCGGCTCACTGCAACCTCTGCCTTCTGGGTTCAAATGATTCTCCTGCCTCAACCTCCCAAGTAGCTGGGATTACAGGCATGCACTGCCATGTCCGGCTAATTTTTGTAGGTGAGACGGGGTTTCCCTGTTTTGGTCAGGCTGATCTTCAACTCCTGACCTCAAGTGATATGCCCACTTTGGCTTCCCAAAGTGCTGGGACTGTATACAGGCATGAGCCACCATGCCCAGCCCCCTTGACTTCTTACAATTCAAGAGCCTGGCCAGGAGAACAGAGATTCTCATCAGAAAACAAGAAGATACCAAGTGGCCCTATGTGGCATGTGAGTAGTAAAAAAAAAAAAAAAAAAAAAAAAAAAAGAAATACTTACAAACAACAACAACAACAACAATAACAACAGACACTCACACTACAGTGTTTGAGAAGAATTTAGCAGGGGAAAGGTAGAAAGAATTGGGAACTAAGAAACCTGAATTCCAGATTTGGCCTGGCAGTTTCCGTCTGCAGGTCAGCCAGCCCCGTACCATCTTCTGTAGCCCTTTCTGGATGCCGCTAGGGGAGGGGATGCCAGCTCTGGGCTCCCCCAGGCCGTTCATGTCCCCATTACATTTTCCTTTCCTGGTGGCACCGAATATGGCTGCTCATCTACTCTGTCTCTACTACCCTCTGCCCATGTTGGGAGCCCTGGCAGGGCCAAGGGCTGTGCTGCTCACCACCGTATCACCTGCTTCTAGCTCAGGTTTTCTTCCACAAGATAAATCCCGCTCCTCCTCTTCTCACAGTGAGGCAGAGGAGCATCCTAGCTGCTGCGGTCAGCATGTCTGGCCTGCAGCATCCACTTTCCTGACGGCCTGCGTGCCTTAGCCCAGCTCGGTCTCGGTTTTCTCCTTTGTGTGGTGGATACAGTGATACCTACTCCTGGGCTTGCTGGGAGGATCTGGGAGGATTACATTCAGGAATGTGAGTAAAGTGCTTGACAGAACACCCGGCCTGGTACTGGCTCTTGGAATGTTGAGTTCTTTGCATAAGGTAAGTTACATCCATTCAGGTAGCAGTTGTAAATCATATACTTACACAGAGCACCTGTGCCAGGCACCTCACATTCGTGACAAATAACCCCATAGAGAAAGGGAGATGGAGGCTGCAGGCCCCAGCGGGTCCTCAACTGAGTTGGGCATCACACAGGCTTGGCATTGAATCCCATTCTCCCTCTGTGACCACCACGGCCTCCCTGGGTTCTGGACACAAAATCACATGGCGTATCCAATTTAGGGTTTGCAAGCTTACATTCCAGAAGTAGAAGTTGCTTGTCCTCTACTGCTAAAATTGACCCAAAGCTGCATCATTTGGTGTGCCTGCCTCCAGCTAGGGGGAAATCCAGATGCAGCCTGTCCTCTGGTCACATGCAAAGTGAGTTTGTGGATAGCCATGTTTAGCATTAGCCGAATTTGATGTGACATAGTAAAGACACTGAGGTTCAGGCTTGTCACCACCTGCTTTTCTATTTGGAGTCCTTTCCAGGTTGAGTGAAATGAACAGAGTTAATGTTTCCTCTCCTCTCCTCTCCTCTCCTCTCCTCTCCTCTCCTCTCCTCTTTCATCTTTCCTTCCTTCCTTCCTTCCTTCCTTCCTTCCTTCCTTCCTTCCTTCCTTCCTTCCTTCCTTCCTTCCTTCCTTCCTTCCTTCCTTCCTTCCTTCCTCTCTTTCCCTCTTTCTCTCTTTCTTTCTTTCACAGAGTCTCACTCTGTCACCCAGGCTGGAGTACAGTGGTGCGACCTCAGGTCACTGCAATCTCTGCCTCCTGGGTTCAAGGGATTCTCCTGCTTCAGTCCTCCAAGTAGCTAGGATTACAGGCGCGCATCACCACACCTGGCTAATTTTTGTATTTTTAGTAGCGATGGGGTTTCACCATATTGGCCAGGCTGGTCTCGAACTCCTGACCTCAAGTGATCTGCCCGTCTTGGCCTCCCAAAGTGCTGGGATTACAGGACTAAGCCAGCAGAGTTAATATTTTACTTAAAGTATCTTGCATCTTAACATGTACCTCTCATAGTCTCTTATAAAGACGCAGCACACGGCAGGTAATTTTTACAAAACCCAGGAAAACTGGGTTCTGGAGAAGTCTGCACAGACCCCATGTTCACTGCTGGCCATGACTGGTAAGGAGTTGGAAGCTCCTCTCCATCCCAGGGCAATGCTGACTCCTGCCCTCTGGAAATGGGATGGATGCTATTCCTCTGGGCACACTGGTGTGGCTCCAAAGCTGAAGGCAGAACTCTGCCTGAATTTTGTCCAGGGAATTTCCACATAGTTCCTGTTTCCAGGATAGCCCCCAATTCTATTAATTTATAATGTTTTGTAGACATTAACTTTAAGCCAACCCAGACAGCATATGTAAATGCATCAGTCACTATTCTGGATTGTCATGCAAGTTGCAGGAGAGAGTTTTTATCCCACCTGCACACACATACAGACACACAACATCTTTGTTAACAGGGATTTGTTTTCATTTATCTAATCATTGGTTTTGTTGTAGATTAGTGTCTCCTGCCAGGAGCAGAGGCTCTTCTCTTTAGCCAATATCTGTGGTCTCAAGACATCCTCCAGAACAGAATTAATGAGTATAAAATGCTAATCAAAATTGTACACGCTCTATTTCCAAAATCTCAAAAAATATTTCCATAATTTCCCCAGTAGTCACAAGTTCCAGTTTGAGTTAAAATAGCCTTGTGGGCCGGGTGCGGTGGCTTATGCCTGTAATCCCAGCACTTCGGGAGGCCGAGGCAGGCAGATCACCTGAGGTTAGGAGTTCGAGACCAGGCTGACCAACCTGAAGAAACCCTATCTCTACTAAAAATACAAAATTAGCCAGGTATGGTGGTGCATGCCTGTAATCCCAGCTACTCAGGAGGCTGCGGCAGGAGAATCACTTGAACCTGGGAGGAGGAGGTTGCGGTGAGCTGAGGTTGCGCCATTGCACTCCAGCCTGGGCAACAAGAGTGAAACTCCCTCCCCCACCCCCAAAAAAAAAGAAAAAAAAAAAAAGAAAAATAGCCTTGTGGAGTCACATAATCAGGAAAGGAGGGAGGAATGTTGGTAAATGTAAATGTAAGTTCAGTGAAAAATTTACAAGCAAAAGAGTCTTCAGAAAGCCCACTGAATGAGGAATCTGTTGGCAAAGTTGTAATAGATTGGGGTGCTTAAGTTAAGAATCATGAAGTTGAGGGGTAAACTCCTTAATATATACTGTCTACAATTATGTACATGTGATTTTCTTGGAGAGAGGCTCCTTGGTGTTTTTTATTTTATTTTATTTTATTTTTGAGACTAAGTCTCGCTCTGTCGCCCAGGTGGGAGTGCAGTGGCACGATCTTGCTCACTGCAACCTCCGCCTCCCGGGTTCACGCCATTCTCCTGCCTCAGCCTCCTGAATAGCTGGGACTACAGGCGCCTGCCATCATGCCCGGCTAATTTTTTGTATTTTTAGTAGAGACAGGATTTCACCGTGTTAGCCAGGATGGTCTCGATCTCCTGACCTTGTGATCCACCCGCCTCAGCCTCCCAAAGTGCTGGGATTACAGGCGTGAGCCACCGTGCCCGGCCTGGTGTGTTTTTTAAAGTTAAATTCTGAAGGAGATCTGTAATCCAAAAAAGGTTAATGCCACGAAGTTGAACGAAGTGGAGAAACCCTATACTTGCAGTAAAAAATGAATTGATATTAACATCCTTGTAAGATGTTAGAAAAAAAAGCAAAAACAAAACAAAACAAAACAAAACAAAACAAAACAAAACAAAAAAAACACTTCAATGCAATCTTGAAGAGAAGTCTCTCTTTTGTAGGTCACAGGAGGGGCGAACCTCCTTCTCCTGGGATGACCGCAGCTCCCCTGTCCCTAGAACAAGCAGTTCTGACACTTTGTGTTGTGGATGGCTCCTGCCTTTTCTCTGCCCAGAGGGATGGAGGATGTGGGACTCCCTGAGATCACTGAACAAATTAAAGTGGGAGAAGTGGGGCAGAGTGCTGGCAGGATGGGAGGCTTGGCCAGAGCAGGACACAGAGGGCAGGATTTCTGACTTGGAGCAGCCAAGTGAGGGAGGTCACTGGGCTTTCAGGCCTTCAGAAGTAGATGGACCAGCTGCCCAGAGATGGAAATATGGAAATCCAAGGATAATGGCAGGAGTTGGAGGGCTATGAATTGTTTTCTAATTCCCTGGTAAGAGGTAGCAGGTGGCGCATCCCCCTGGCAATTTGCCCTATAAACTCGGAAGGCGAAGTGCCACGGGGAAGTACCACCCACTACCTCTTACCAGGGAATTAGTATATATGTGTGTGTGTGTGTGGACTATATATATGTATATATGTAAAAGGAATACATATATAAGGAATATATATATGTGTGTGTGTAAATATATATATATTTTTTCTTCTTATTCATTCTAGCAGTCTAAGACAGCAAATCAATATGGGATCAACTATGTGGATTAAGAATTCAGCCGGGTGCAGTGGCTCATGCCTGTAATTTCAGCATTTCAGGAAGCCACATTAAAAAGTGGGCAAAAGACACGAACAGACACTTTTCAAAAGAACACATCCATACAGCCAACAAGCATATGAAAAAAAGTTCAATATCACTGATCATTAGAGAAATGCAAATCAAACCCACAATGAGATACCATTTCACACCAGTCAGAATGGCTATTATTAAAAAGTCAAAAAACGCCGGGCGAGGTGGCTCGTGCTTGTAATCACAGCACTTTGGGAGGCCGAGGCAGGTGGATCATGAGATCAGGAGATTGAGGCCATCCTGGCCGACATAGTGAAACCCCCTCTCTACTAAAAATACAAAAATTAGCTGGGCGTGGTGGTGCATGCCTGTAGTCCCAGCACTCGGGAGGCTGAGGCAAGAGAATCGCATGCACCAGGGAGGCGGAGGTTGCAGTGAGCAGAGATCACACCACTGCATTCCAGTCTGGCAACAGAGTGAGATTCCGTCTCCAAAAAAGAAAAAAAAAAAAAAAAGTCAAAAAACAACAGATGCTGACAAGGTTGCAGAGAAAAGGTAATGCTTATACACAGTTGGTAGGAGTGTAAATTAGTTCAGCTATTGTGGAAAGCAGTGTGGCGAGTCCTCAAAGAGCTAAAAAGAGAGCTACCACTTAACCTAGCAATCCCACCACTGTGTATATACCCGAAGGAATATAAATCATTCTACCATAGACACATCCACATGTATGTTCACTGAAGCACTATTCATAATACCAAAGACACAGAATCAAACTAAATGTCCATCAATGACAGCTTAGATAAAGAAAGCGTGGGACAGATACACCCTAGAGTACTATGTAGCCACAAAAAATAACGATATCATGTCCTTTGTAGGAACATAGATGGAGCTGGAGGTCATTATCCTTAGCAAACTAATGCAGAAACAGAAAGCCAAACGGTGCGTGCTCTCACGTATAAGTGGGAGCTAAATGATGAGAACTCATGGAGCAAAGAGAGGAACAGCAGACACTGGGGTCTACTTGAGAGTGGAAAGTGGGAGGAAGGAGAGGAGCAGATAAAAATAATCTGTACTGTAAACCCCCATGACATAATTTTTTTTTTTTTTGAGACTGAGTTTTGCTCTTGTTGCCCAGGCTGGAGTGCAATGGTGCGATCTCAGCTTGCTGCAACCTCTGCTTCCCAGATTCAAGCGAATCTCCTGCCTCAGCCTCCCAAGTAGCTGGGATTATAGGTGCCCCCCACCAAGCCCAGCTAATTTTTTATATTTTTAGTAGAGATGGGGTTTCCCCATGTTGGTCAGGCTGGTTTTGAACTCCTGACCTCAGGTGACCCACCAGCCTCGCCCTTCCAAAGTGGGTTGGGATTACAGGCGTAAGCCACTGCGCCCAGCCCAGTCCCCATGACGTAAGTTTATTTACATAACAAACCTGCATATGTACCCCTGAACCTAAAAGTTAAAAAAAAAATACAAATAAATAATTTTATTTTCTGAGGGAAAATAAAATAAAAAGCTTTCATTTACAAATTTGCCATTTGGCTGGGTGTGGTGTCTCACGCCTGTAATCCCAGCACTTTGGGAGGCTTAAGCTGATGGATCACGAGGTCAGGAGTTCAAGACCAGCCTGACCAACATGGTGAAACCCTGTCTCTACTAAAAATACAAAAAAATTAGCCGGGTGTGGTAGTGTGCACCTGTAATCCCAGCTACTCAGGGGGCTGAGGCAAGAAAATTGCTTGAACCCGGGAGGCGGAGGTTGCAGTGTGCCAAGATTGCACCACTGCGCTCCTGCCTACGTGACAGAGTAAGACTCCTTTCAAAAAAAAAAAGTTGCCATTTGACAGGGTGCGGTGGCTCATGCCTGTAATCCCAGCATTTTGGGAGGCCGAGGCGGGTGGATCACTTGAGGTCAGGAGTTTGAGACCAGCCTGGCCAACATGGTGAAACCCCATCTCTACTAAAAATACAAAAAAATTAGCCAGTTGTGGTGACGGGAGCCTGTAATCCCAGCTACTTGGTTGGCTGAGGCACGAGAATCACTTGAATCCAGGAGGCAGAGGTTGCAGTGAGCCAAGATTGCACCATTGAACTCCAGCCTGGGCAACAGAGCAAGATCCTTCTTGGGAAAAAAAAAAGTTTCCACTTACGGTACCAATAAAAATTATCTAAGAATAAATTTGGAAAAATATTTGCAAACCCTTCAGGGAGAAAGTTATTAAGTATTGTTAAGAGACATTTTTAAAAAGACCTAAATAAGCAGAGGTGCTGCCTTCATGGGTAGAAATCCTATATGTTGAAAAGGTGTCAGTTTTCTATTCTGATCTTGAGATTTAATGCAATTTTAATAGTTTTTCATGGAACTTGACAAGCAAATTCTTAAGTTTATATAGAAGAGCAAAGATCTGTAATAGATAAGACATGATAGAAAGTGGTGGGAGCTTGTCCTACATGATATTAAGCCCTAATTTAAAGCTATATAACACTCAAAATGGGACAGATAAAAGCATCGATGAATTAGAGGAGGAAGCCCAGAATCAGACAGCCTAGAATCAGATGCAGAAATGATTTATGTCAGATTTGTTGCTGATCTTTGGTAAAGCAATGGATGATTCAATGAACGATGCAGAGATGACCGGTTTTCTACACTGAAATTGGATCTCTATCTCATCTTGGGCATGGAAGTCAATGCTAGGTGGACTAGAGTCTGAAATGTAAAAATGTAGAACTATACAATGTTAAGAATATGGAAGACTATCCTGGGGGTGGAAATGGCTCTTTCAGATAAAGCCACAAAGCGCATAAAATGGAAAGGAAAATGTGATAAATGTGATCATATTACATTGGGAATCTCTGGTCACAAAGGACATTATTAAGGAAGTGAAAAGACCAGTCACAAAGTAGGAGAATGTTTTTCTACTTATAAAGCTGACAAATGATTAGTACCGGCATTGTAGAAGAACTCCTGTAATTGATTTTTAAAAAAGTATTCCATGGCGTACTCAGAAAGATTTTGTTGGAAAATTGGAAAAATGTGATTTAAAACCATGACATCCTTTTTTATACGCCTCACACTGGAAAACCTCTTAAAATCTGACAATATCGAGTATTGATTAGGATGCAAAGGCAGGGGAACCCTTCCTCAGTGTTACTGGAATACACAATTAGTGCAACCTCTTTGGCAAACAATTCAGCATCTTCTAAAAATACTGAAAATACTGAAGACAGTCACTACCTAGAAATGTCCCTTCTAGGCTTATATTCACCTACAGGAAATTTTGCACGTGGACATCAAAAGATATAATTTTCTCATGAATCTATGAGACAAATAGGAAAATTTGGACACTGGCTGGTTTTCGATGACATTAAGAGGGTCTTGTTTATTATTTTTATATGTGATAATGCTATTATGGTTATGTTTAACCAAAAATAATCCTAGGTTTTAGGAATACATACTGTGGTGCTTCCTTTATGGATGGAAAGATGTCCAGGAGTCCCTCTAAAATCATCTGGGGGTGGGGATGATTAGGGTGGGGGGACAGATGGACCAATATTATCCATGTGTTCAGTACACTATTCTCTCACCGTCACCCTCTGGTCTGGTCTGCATGCCCATGCCGTTAGCAGGGAACGCCAGTGCAGCAGACAGCCAGAAAGTGCAGATGGTGCAGAAATGAGGAAGTGAGGACCTTCCACGCAGGTGTGCTGACTGGCCCTGCCTCTGTTCCTTTGCTGCTCACCGTGTGGTTTAAATGAATACATTAAACTTTGTGATTTGAGGATCTTAATTTGGCTGGTGAGCTATTCTGTTTTGTGAGCTCTGTGACAGCTTTCCTGGGGGTGAACTGGAAGGCTACCTTTGCATCAAAGTTCACTTCCCAGGAGTCTGTCACAGCCCCGCTTTCAGTAACCACGTCCTCAGTCACAGTGCCATGCGCACTCCCTTCTAGCATGGGAAGAGAATGGTGAGGCCAGTTACTCATTAGCCTTATTTCTTAAACAAACTCCTTTAAGAGCATATAAATGTGTTTTTAGTTTTCAAATAACATGTCTAATATGTTACATGTATGACCATCAGTTGAGGGGGGACCCACATAATGATGCCATCACACAGTGTGGGAAGAGGTGCCATGGGAGGGATGGGGGAGGATGGACATTAGTTTTGGGTAAGGGAGACTGGATGAGTAGGCAGTAATAAGTAGTCAGTTAATTAAAGACTAATTTAATTTTATGAGGACCTCGACTTCCCTACACAATGTTGATCTCAGATAAAGACTTGGGTGGCAAGACCCCCTTGACTATCCAAATAGAATCAACAGATTGGGGTGAAAGTCATTTTGGTTAAGAAAGGGGGAACAAAGGATTTCTGAAAAGACAAGATGCCTCTAATAATTGTTAACTGTTAATAACTGGTAAATATCTATTAATTCAGACTACTGTTAATTTCAATCTAATCTCTAAATTTGAGTACTCTCCACCAAGAAAACGTGAGACTATTGTCCAAAAATGATGGTTTATTACAGTAATAAGGGTCATAGAGCATCTAACTCAGGTGAATTCAACTATAAATGTTTAGCCAAAACCAAAACAAAAATATATAAACTTTGTACCAAAATGCAAGTCATTAACTTCATTTAGTGCAATGTAAAAGCTAGAGGAAAGCTTGGCTGTGTTGGGTTTATTACAAAATGCTGTGCACAAAAACATATTTTCTTTGTAAGCAAATAAAATTTTAATGATATTTGAGCCACAAACTTCAACTTTAAAACCTGCCCCTTTTAGATAAGGTTCTGTTCTCTTCTCAATAGATCCAGGGGAGGAAAGAGCAGGCCCCAAGTTTCCAGCTGGCCAGACAGGCTGTGAGTTACATTTCATTCCCTGGTAACATGGGAAGAAGAGAAGCAGCCAGCGCCTTTGTTTCCTCATTTCTAAGTGAGCCATCAGATCACCGCATGAGAAGGCTGTGAAGGTCCTTGATGACTGGGATAATTTTCTTAACGCACTTGGAACCCAGGCCCTTCCAGCTTTCCCTCCTCCTACTCTGCCTTCCTTGAGGATCTGAGTTACATCCCGCTGGTTTACCTCCAGTGCTATTATCTGGTGATGACCAGTCAAGGCTCTAGATTCCCACAGGAGGAAATTCTGGCTCCCAGGTTTATGATCCTTATTTCTTTTAATTTAATTTTTTAAATTACTTTTTATTTTTGAGTCTCGCTCTGTTGCCCAGGCTGGAGTGCAGTGGTATGATCTCAGTTCACTGCAACCTCCACCTCCCGGGTTCAAGTGCTTCTCCTGCCTCAGCTTCCTGAGTAGCTGGGATTACAGGTGTGCACCACCACACCTGGCTAATTTTTGTATTGTTAGTAGAGACGGGGTTTCACCGTGTTGACCAGGCTGGTCTCGAATGCCTTACCTCGTGATTCACCTGCCTTGGCCTCCCAAAGTGCTAGGATCATAGGCATGAACCACCGTGCCCGGCCCTGTGATTCTTGTTTCTAAAGAAGGCCAACGTGTGCTTTTTGGACAACCTTGAAAGCTCTGTAGGCTTACATTAGACCTGTGACTGGAAATGCAGGCGTGAGGCCTCTGCTGGTGAGCTCACCCAGTTCCATGACTCCATACCATCTGTGTCCTCCCAACTCCTGGATGTATCACCAGCTCGGACCTCAACCCTGAGCGCCAGGAGATCCCACGGCCTAATGGGCCCCTCCATGTGGGTGTGTCTCTCAACCTTCCACATTCAACCTGTCCAGCAAACCCTGTGGACTTTACCTTCGAAGTTTACCTAGGGTTCAATCCCTTCTCCCTGCCTACCTCGCTGGGCCAAGGAGATGATGTGTCTTACTCTAATCGCTGCAGTGGCTCAGTTAGATTTCCTACCTCCGATCTTGTCCCTGTCGTTCTCAACACAGCAGCCAGAATAAATCCCCTCCTGCATCAAATCACATCAAAAATCGAACTGTAATCTTCAATATTACATATTCCTATAGACTGAATTGCAAGGGCACTTGGGAAAATTAAAAAATTAATGAGCTATGGGGACGGAGCTAGGAGTCGCTAAAAATTTAGTCGTGTATCCTTCCATTCCATTGGCAATGACTAAATGCCTACTGTGATACCTGGTGGATTACTGCTATCATAGGCATGAGTTTTTTAAAAAAGAAAAGGTTGCCACTTTTCCTCTTCCCCATCTGACCAAAAGACAAGAAAAGACTTAAGAAAGAAAATAGCGTAAGTAGAATATAATCCTTAAACAGTATTTTGAACTCCTAGAGAGATATACATACATTACTGTTTCCAAAAGAACACAGAAAATTTGTCAAACCTATTTATAGTGAAAGAACAAATGAGGCCAGGTGTGGTGGCTCAAGCCTGTAATCCCAGCACTTTGGGAGGCCGAGACGGGCGGATCACGAGGTCAGGAGATCGAGACCATCCTGGCTAACACGGTGAAACCCCATCTCTACTAAAAAATACAAAAAACTAGCTGGGCGAGGTGGCGGGCGCCTGTAGTCCCAGCTACTCGGGAGGCTGAGGCAGGAGAATGGCGTGAACCTGGGAGGCGGAGCTTGCAGTGAGCTGAGATCTGGCCACTGCACTCCAGCCCGGGCAACAGAGCGAGACTCCATCTCAAAAAAAAAAAAAAAAAAAAAAAAAAAAGAACAAATGGAGAGGAAAGCCAATAAAGAATTTTCTTGCTTGGGCAAGGTGGTTCACACCTGTAATCATCCCAGCACTTTGAGAGGCCGAGGCAGGAGGATCAATTGATCCCATGAGCTCAAGATGAGCCTGGGCAACATAGCGAGAGCCTGTCTCTACAAAAAAAAAAAAAAAAAATTAGCCAGATATAGTGGCATGCACCTGTGGTCCCAGCAACTTGAGAAGCTGAGTCAGGAGGTTTGCTTGAGCCCCGGAGGCTGAGGCTGCAGTGAGCTATCACTGGGCTACTGCACTCCAGCCTCAGCAGCAAAGTGAGATGTAGTCTCAAAAAAAAAAAAAAAAAAATTTTCTAGATCGGGCATAGCTTTCGAAGCTAAGAATGGTGGAAATAGCTGAGCACTCATCATTAAGTGCACGTGTTCTGTCTTTCTCAAGGAAGGTGTTCCCAGAAGCACACTTTGAAGGTAAAGAAGATACTAATGACTTCCATCCTCTGCAGGTCTGTTAACTGAAGCACCTTCTTCAAAAAGACTCAAAAAATAAGTCTGTGGTCCTATGCCAGGCAGGCAGTGAACCAATGTATTTTAGAAGGACCTCTCCTCACTTCAGGATATAGCTGAAAACAATACCCAGAACTAAGTTTTTAAACTTCACAAACCTTTGTATGGAGCCAACACTCCCACCTTATAAATTGTGAAAGAAACTTGGGCTAAAGATACCGCATGATTTCCACATTTTAAGGCCACGGTTTACCTGATCTTTAGTCCTGTACTCTAGCCAACTAGCTAACTGTTTCACTATATGTATTTCCTGTTGTAATAATAAAATTCTCACATTTTTAGGTTTCAAGGTTTCAATTAGGTTTGGTCATCTTAACACAATTTTGCTTTCCCACAAACATGAGAAACACATGAAAATATGTGCTGTGCATTCAAACCTCTCCAGGCAGCACTGCACAAAGTTCCTGCGGCACCCCCCTGCTTTCCTTTCATTGCCTCTCATCGTAATCCCTCTAACACTCAAAAGAAGCACTGTAGTGATAACCGTGATACAGGGTTCTTTAAAGCCAACTCCTGAAGTCAACCATGTTTGAACGTTATACATGAGCTGACACTCATACAATCATACAAGGAGTTAATCCTTGTCTTCCTATTCTTGTTTTGGAATTATCATAGTTCATTAGCATAATTTGGAATTCTAGTTACACACTAACTGTAACCTTGGGCAAACTTCTTCACCTCTCTGATGTACATTTCCTTTTATTATGACCTTTTTTTAAGGAGGGGGTTAACAGTACTGACTTCACAGGGTTCTTTGGAAACTCAGGATAATGTGTTTAGGCTTAAGCATGGTTTGGCATCTGTTTTTCTCTCTAGTGTCCACGTCTGTGGTTATAGTTCAGCATCTCAGCCTGGATTGGAAGTTATTTACATGGTGGGATTTTCTTCCCCCGGCTCCTATTATTGCCTTTCAGATTACTAAACTTTTTTTAGATTTCAAAAGTAAAGTCAACTAGTTTCCCCACCACCTCTCTTTTCCAAACACACACACTCGAGTGCAAGCACACACACACGTTCTCACGCTCGAGTGCAAGCACACTCACACCCACACACACTCACACTCGAGTGCAAGCACACTTGCACACACTCCCACTGGAGTGCAAGCACACCAGATTCCTTTCATATGTGGTTGTATGAATATGGTGGGTGAAAGAAAAAAACTTATTTCTACTTTTCACATACTTTGCTTCTACTTCTCACATAGTTAACCTAGTCTAATGGAAATAACCTGTGGTTAATAAGACAAATCAGAAATCGAAATGCCACTCAATTTTTTTTACTCTTTTCTCTGAGTCGCCTTATATATACAAGAGGGAATACTACCTCCCATCAATGTCTAAATGGTAGTGTATGCACAATTCCTCGCACACAATAGGCGCCAGTGAATGTCAGCTCCTTCTAGGGTTCTGGGGCTGGGACAGGTTGTCACCTTGGAGCTGTGAGTGTCCGACGTAGAATGTGCTAATTCTAATTTCCAAATGGGCTTTTCTCCTCCGAGGTGTCTTTTCAGCCGAAGTCCCTGTGGTGGGAACCACTGATTCTGAATCTGTTCTCACAGGTGTGCTAAGTCCTTCCCCTTTGTCCCATTTTTACTATCAGTCTGGTACTTGATCTGTAGGGAGGACAGCCCTTCACTCCCCGCCCCCATGGCAGCCTCAGCCCTAGCTTCCCTCCGGGCTTCTGTCTCTCACCATGGTCCTCCCATTACCTCCCGACTGCAGCCTCCTCCCCTCTCTCCCGCCACTGACAAGTCCTTCCGCAGATTTCAGCTCTGTTCTGACCTGTCTTCCATTTTTTCCACTAGCCTTCAACAGTCCTTTCAGAGTATTCTTATAATTCAGTCACTTTTTTTTTTTTGGTTCATTGTCTTTGCCTACAGTATTGATGGGAATTTCTATAGGAACCCTCTAAAAGTGCTCCATTTCCAGAGTTATTGCAAGTCTCTTCTAGAGTTCTTCCTGCCGGTTCCGTTGAGGGTATTGCAATCCCATCCATTTCCGCCCCTGTTTGATCTCATCTCCTCCTAGTTTATGTTCCCTCACCACACACTCAGCACTTGGTCTCACCTAACAGTTCCTGCCAGGCTTCACCCCTCCTGCCGTGACGTCCCACTTGTTCTTATTAAATAGGCGATTGTGACTTTTGAGTCTCTACTGTCATTCAAATTAGACTGTCTTCTCTCAGTTTGTTGATCTCAAGTTTGCTCCAGATTCGTACACTTTATAAGCCTCGTAGGTTCTCCTTCCTCAGGTGCCCAGGGGCTCTGTGTGTCCTGTAGCTCCACTTGGCCTTCCTGAGTATCCCTTGTTCTTCAACAGTAAGAGCTACCTCCCTCCACTCTGGGGCCCAGCCCCACCCCTCTCCTCTCCCCAGCGGCCTCTGGGGAGCTCCTGCTGGTTTCTCCCACCCCTGCTTCCTCCGGCAAGTGTCAGGCCCTGGTGCAGAACTCAGAGACTGCCTGCCCTGCAGATCCCTTCAAAACTGTTCTCAGCATGTTCTGATTAGGGACATCATGTCAACCTTTCCTGCTAAATGGTGATTATGGAAGTTGGAGCTGGTCCAGCTGGAGTATGTGTGTGTGTACGTCTACCCACGTTTATTTCCAACATTCTTTTCTGCCAGATAATTTGTGAGGCACTTCATACTTTATTCAGGGCCAAAGTAGGATTTTTCGAAATTAGTTGTAGAGGAGGGAGAAAGAAAATTTCCAGTAGTATGACATACATAGGTATATAAATATGAATTAAACGATTGTATGGGGTCCCCTGTCATGATTACTGGAGTCATTTTCAGCCTGCAAGCATGTTCCTGCCCTCTCATCTTCAAGCTTCCCTTGGAATAGCTCACTCATAGTGATTCTTAAGGTCTCATTTAATACACAATTTTCACAGGAAACCCTTCCTTTACTCTCTCCAAAACACCTGACTATTTGAATCAATGAGCGGGTTACTAGAGAAAGACCCTTGGAGTTTCAGAGGCATCCTGCATTTTAGTAAATGTGAAGGATTGGTGTTTTGTTCTTGATGAAAGTGCTCAGTAGCATGTGTCCAGTGGATTTGAGTACAGTGCTACTGCTTCTTCTTAGATAGACTTGCTACCGCATTTCCATGTTGCCAACGCAGCCACTCAGTGAAGGCCTACTGAGTCCGTCATGAGTCAGGGGCTGGTTTCACTGTGAATAAGGCGGGCTCCACACCTCTTTCTTCCCAATGTGGCTGTGAAAGAGGCATCCATCCAGGGTGCCTGAGAGTGCAGCCCTGCAGGAGGCATGCTGGGCAGTCACCCCTATATAAGAGGAGGAGGAAGGAAGAGAAAAGACTGTGGAGACTCCCCGAAAGGGCTGAAAGGGAAGCGGGGAAAGCGATTATTCAGAAGACACAGAGGAAAAGCAGCCTTGGGAAAAAATAAACCTTGAGTACCAGAAGACGCAGAGAATCACAGCCTCTAAGAAACAGAAACATTAAGAAGCAAAAAGACTGCTCTAGAAGACAAGGGAATAAGATGACAAGGGACGCCGAGGAAATAAGGATTATCGGAAAACTGAGGCTACAACAGAGAAATAAAATCTGCATTGGAGGCAGTAAAAACCAAAAGTGACATGGAGGCAAATTGACAGAGTGGTGTGGAAAAAACATTTCACAAGCCATTTAATATATGCAGAAAGATCTAAGAGCCGAAACAACACCGGGGGAGGAGGCGGGAGAATAGGCAAGGATCCTCAGATTCGGAAGTACAGATAACCCCTGAAGTGGAAACAGTACTCACCGTCACACCAATCAGAACTAAAGAGACTTGTTGAGTTGGAAAGGGCTTTCCCCGCATGCCAAGCAAAATCAGGAAAGGCAGATTCCCACTGAAACACATCACCAAGAAACTTATCCACAAGGGATTGAAAACATTAAGTATCCGGGCAGAAAAACTCAAGCTACCCTTCTCTATCGAGGAAGAGATCAAAAGCCAGCAGCCCACAGATGTCCCCTCTGGAACTTTGAATTCCAAAGAGATGGCGCTGAAGCACTAGAGTTTTAAGGAGAAATGTTTGGGATTGTCACATTCCCAAACATTCAACTGGGCAGGTTGGTTTGTTGTTAATGTGTGAACTCCTGTCACTAAAACAACCACACACTGTCATGTGTGACAAAGCCCACTGACTCCAAAAAAATAGCTTGGATGGGATCTGGTTCTGAGATGCAGCCTGAGGCTGACAGTCGTCCCTGCGTCCACTCAGCATGGCCACAGCCTCCCTGCAGATCAAGGAGCACCTTACCAAGCCTTCTCCCCAGAGCAGCAGGGAGGGGCTGGCTGTGCACAGGGTAGGATCCTTGTCCTGAGAGGAAGACTTTAAAAAAGCTAGTCTCTGTTCTTTCCCACAAAACTACAACCACCCCAAACAACCCAATGGGCTTTTAAAATTTTTCAGTGGTAAAGGTCTAAAGAATTATGTTACACACCTTTGAAAGCAATAACAAAAGCCATTGGGTTTCTTTTAATGGGAGAGACAAATAAACCAATTGGTGGCAGAATTATTGGCCATGAGACACGGCTGTTATCTCTAATGTAGAACTTGTGAATGTTTGCATTCAGTCCGCTTAGTCAGTGTGGGAGAAGGAGCTCATGAGAAGAACAAAATGAAAAAAAAGATGAGGAACGCACCCCAAAATATGAACATTGTTTAGTGCTTGAGGTTAGCATTTATATACACAGAGAGATATAAACATACAGCCAGCCCTCCATAGCTACAGGTTCCATATCCGTGGTTGATTGAATTGATAGAAAACATTCGAAACTCCCTCTCCCCAATAATAAAAGAAGAAAAATTACACAAAATAATTTTTAAAAACACAGTATGACTACTATTTGCATAGCGTTTACATTGTATTAGGTATTATAAATAATCCGGAAGTGATTTAAAGTTCATGGAGGAAGTCTACAGGTTATATGCAAATACCATGCCAAGGAGCTATGGCATCCCTGGATTCTGCCATCTTTGTAGGTCCTGGAACCAACCCCCCACAGATACTAAGGGTGACTGTTTTACATGTATATGAAGACAGATACATATATAATATTTCTACAAGGAGTGCATATATAATCAGGAAAGAAATTCATTTTTTTCTTGCAGAAAGAAAGGGACGAGAGTGTGGGGTAAGAGTCGCGTGAGGCTGTCCTCCACCCCTCCTTGAACCTGTTATAGCTTCACTGTTGGCTGCTCCTAAAGATAAATGGCTTTGCTTTTTCAGAAGGGATTGGGCCCAGGAAAACTGCCTCTCTGGGAGTCGAGTGAGGTGTGTGTGTGTTTTCTTATAAAAATGTTTCAAGCATGTTTTCGTTGGGACATGCTTGTACCCTGAGGCCCAGCCATAGCGCTTTGTCCTGTTTTTCTCTGAATGGCTGGGCTTCCCAAGGAGAGATAAACCCTGGGAGCGAAACAGCTGGCGGTGCCTCTGCCCTTCTTTCCTCCCAAGGAAGCGCATTGTTATTACCTGGGAATTCTTTATAGCCGGGCTGGAGGAAGTTTTTGGCTGTAAACTGTCATGCACTGCAGCCTTCGCTGAAAAGGCGGAGGGAGTGGGCCTGGTCCTGGGAACTGAGGAACAAAGATCAGAAAATCAGCCACAGAAAGGGGAGGAAAAAGAATCGTTAGAAAGCGAAGACAGGTGACACTACACAAGTGCTGGCCAAAGTCGGTGACTTCCAACCTCTACCTCCCCCGACTTGGGTGGTTCAATTCCTGGGTCGTACTCTTCAACGCTTCGGACATTCTCTGTGGAAAGTAGAAATTTTATTACGCATGTTAGAAACAGAATATTCTTTCCTGCTGAAGTTGTATTCTTATTTGGCCGTGCCCCTCCTGTTCGGAACAGTTTTAGAGGGATCTGTTAAATCCTCCAGTCTTCTTTGGCGCTTCCCGACTGTGGGAAAGCGGCCGCGACGCCGTCCGAGCGCAGGGAAGGATTCGGCCTTCGGGACTCCTTTGCCTTGAAGCCGCAGAAGAGGTTTCGCTCTCGTGCCTGAGGTTCCGAGACCCTCAATTGCCAGGGACCCACCCTCGTTCCTCCTTCACCTCCCCTCCACTTTTCCCTTTTATCCTACCCTTCCGAGGCCTTGGGCCCAAGCGATGACCTCTTAGACATTTTAATACCCGGAGTAAGGAGAGTGACACGCACCATGCTCTCCGCCAAAGCCCAGGGCCCGATGGGCCTATGAAGGCGTGTTAGGAGGGTCCGGCTTCAGGAGCAAATGAGGTCCTTTTGGTGCCTCTTTCCAGAAGGACCTTTCCCCCTTGGGTCAGCCCCCTGGGAATATCCCTGCATCCCAAACAACAAAAGACCCTGAGAAATGCGGACCGGGACAAGCCGCCCCGGCTTCCTGACTCATAGGTCTAAGTTGGAGAAGGGCTTGAAGGAGCCCTGTCCCTCCGGGGCGGCAGGCACCCTCTCCCGGGACTGGCTCCTGGGAACCCTCCGCACACCGCGAGGCAGGTTGATCCCTCGAGTCCCGGGCGGGGATCCCTCGGGCGGCTTCCCCAGCAATTCCCGACCCCGGAACAAGCCGGGCTGGGCGAGGGACAGGGGGCAGTGGGGACTTAGTGCGGGGGGCAGATACCATGTCCGCGGGAAAGCTCCCTTGCTGGGGCTCAAGACTCCTCTGAACCCGCTGCCCCACCCGATGCGCCGGCTTTCTCCAGAGGGGCTGGGGCTGAGGTGCCCGCCCAGGAGACAGGGAAACTGAGGCTGCTACCCCAGACCCTCGTCCAGCGAATGGCGAGGTGTGCAGAAGCGCAAAGCCAGGCCTTGGAAGCGGGAGCTTCTGCCTCCTTCCCCCTTCCTGGGCTCCCGTTTTAGGAGGAATGTTACTGTTTAAAGAGACCCCACTGAACTATTTCCTGCTCATTGTCACCTCTCCTTCGCTCTCCTCGCGTAAGTTCTCACCGAAAGGTAATAAAACAACCGCTGCTGACACCGCTTTGCGCTGGGCCGGGCGCGGAAAGCGAGTCCGGCTCGTCAGGGACCACCCCGCTAGCCCCGACCCTCTCCCACCTTCTGCGAAAGCAATGACACAGCAGAAACCACGCACACGCCTGGGCACACTCGACTCGGTGCGCGCGCAGACCTCGGCATCAAGTCCTATTTTTATAAGAGAGCGAGGAGGACACTTCCCAGAAGGGGTCGTTTTGCTTTTGCTTATTTCCATCCATTTCCATCTCTGCGCGCGGAGTTTCCTTTTCCAGATGGTGAGAGCCGCTGGGACACCCGACGCCGGGGCGGGCTGATCCACGATCCTGGGTGTTCGTGACGCTGCCTGGGGCTCCGTGAGCGAGGGACGTGTGGGGACAGGTGCACCGGAAACTGCCAGACTGTAGAGTTGAGGCATCGGAGGCGCGAGACCAGCACCACTGGGGCGAGACGAGCGCGGCGCATCCCAGAGCCCGGTCGAGTGCGCTAGTGCCTGGGAGGGGAGGGAGGCGCGCCTGGAGCGGGGACAGGTGAGGCTGCGCGGACGTCACAGGCTGGAGCGGCTGCGGGATCCGGGCGCGCTGGAAAAGCGAGCAGGATCCCGCGCGCGGGAATCGGGGAGCATCGCAGGCGGCCGGGCCGCCCCTCGCGGAAGTATGGGCTGGGGCGGGCCGGGGCGTCCAGCTCACCTTCCTCCCGGGCTTGCCCCGCCGCTTTGATGGAGGTGCAAACATTTGGGGAAGGGCGGGGGTGTAGGGGCTGGGCCGGGGCTCAGAGAGCTGGGGCCCAGGATTTACATGAAACAGGCGTGCTGGAGCCCATTGTTGGCCCCCGGCCTCCCAGACCCGCCCGGCCGGGTCTGATATGGCCGCTCTCGGCCAATGGGCTGCTGCCCGGCACTTCAAAGCGTGCGCTGCCCAATCCGCCGAGCTCCCCATCGCTGCCGCCGCGGCTCTATTTATGGGGAGGGCACTGAATTTCGGTCTCCAGAGACCTACTCTAGTGGAGCCTTGGGGAGTTCAAGTGGAATAACCTCTCCCCACCCCTCTGCCCCTGTCCCCTCCCCCCACGTCTTGGTCCGCGCCCTCCTCCCGGGTCTGTACTGGGACCCGGGAGCCGTCACAGGTCTCCGCCCTAGGGGCCCCTTTTCTCGGAAGGGCGGCGGCCAAGAAGGGGGAAGGTGGCTCTCAGGTAGAGAGTCTGGGCTTCGGGGACGGCGGGGAGGGGAGCCGGACAGGAGGATGAGCTCCTCCGGCACCGAGAGCGCGGGAAAGAGCCTGCAGTACCGAGTGGACCACCTGCTGAGCGCCGTGGAGAGCGAGCTGCAGGCGGGCAGCGAGAAGGGCGACCCCACGGAGCGCGAACTGCGCGTGGGCCTGGAGGAGAGCGAGCTGTGGCTGCGCTTCAAGGAGCTCACCAACGAGATGATCGTGACCAAGAATGGCAGGTGGGTGTGCGTCCGGAGCCCGCGTGCACCGCGCTCTTCAGCGCCTGGGCAGCCTGGGGGGCCTGGCAAGTTCCTGGAGGTGGAACTCTTTTTCTCCTGGAGGAGGACTTTGTGTTTGCTCCCGCTCTGGTTAACTCCCTGGAGTGCATTTCTGCAAGCCCCTCTTTTGAGGTTTTCTCCGCGGAAGCTTGGGGAGGAGGAACGCGCACCCCAGGGTCTCGACCTCAAAGGCATCCGCCTGTCCCCTTGGGTTGTGGTCTCCAGCATTGAAACCCTTCGCCAGGTCCTCTCCGCCCTTGCCTCCCGAGGCCGTGGAGATGGTGGGGAGGCCACCCGGACCTGGTAGGACTCGGGGAAGGGGGAGCTGGGAGTCACCCTTGGACGTTCCCCAGGGGGCTCCTCCGAGCCCCAAAATAACAGAGGCCTCTGTGCCCAGTTTCGGCCTCTGGCCTACCCGGTCAGTGTCGGGGTCCTCCTGCGCCCGCCCCGTGTTTTCCAGGCGGATGTTCCCAGTGCTGAAGGTGAACGTGTCTGGCCTGGACCCCAACGCCATGTACTCCTTCCTGCTGGACTTCGTGGCGGCGGACAACCACCGCTGGAAGTACGTGAACGGGGAGTGGGTGCCCGGGGGCAAGCCGGAGCCGCAGGCGCCCAGCTGCGTCTACATCCACCCCGACTCGCCCAACTTCGGGGCCCACTGGATGAAGGCTCCCGTCTCCTTCAGCAAAGTCAAGCTCACCAACAAACTCAACGGAGGGGGCCAGGTAGGCGTGCGGAGCCCGCCAGGTCTGGGACGAACGAGGGGGGTCCGCGTTGCGCTTCTTCTCGGGAGTTGCGGGAAGGGACGCTGCTTGAACGGGAGGTGACGTCTGCCCTGGAGAAACTGCCACAGCCTTCTCTAATAAGGCCTTTAGTGCTGTTTATGCTAAGCTGTTAACATCCACGCCTGGCGAATGGGGAGCGGGAGCACTCCCCTTTGAAGGTCTGGAGCTTTGGGGGAACTTCTGTGTCTAGTCCTAAACTCTCCTAGGGGTGGAAAAGATATCAGCCTTGATGGCAAAGTCGCATTTAAATTTAAACATGCGCCACAGTACTTACTGCGTGGAGTCTGAACAAACTTGTAAAGTCGTGCTTTTCTAAAGGACATTCTTCAGTCGGGATTGTTCCTGGAAGACCCCAGGTTAGGCAAGTTGCAAACAAGCCCAGGCTTTTAAAAATGTCTATAGCCTTCCTGGAAGCCTTAGTACTTTATTCCACCAGGTGAAAGGATTTTGTGATGAGTATTCATTACTTTTAATGGTGTGTAGCATCTCACATCCCGTTTCCAAACAAGCTGTGGGAATAGCACATATACACCTCGGAGAAGCCTCCCCTGGTAGAACCCCACTTCCCTCAATAGTAGAGACACTTTCCTGGGATCCAGAGGACTTTCTGCATCCTGGAGAAATGGATGTTTTGCCGTTTTAACGCAGGACTTTCAGTGCCACCAATCCTGTATCTGTCTCCCTCAGATCATGCTGAACTCCTTGCATAAGTATGAGCCTCGAATTCACATAGTGAGAGTCGGGGGTCCACAGCGCATGATCACCAGCCATTGCTTCCCTGAGACCCAGTTCATAGCGGTGACTGCTTATCAGAACGAGGAGGTGAGAAGGACAGAGGGGGATTGCTTTTCCGGTGTGCTACTCCGTGGAGATTCTGGGGGAGTGGGGAGAGAGGCGCTAACCTCACCGCGAGCTCCGAAGGCTTCCTGCCCCTTCAAATAATTTTCCATAACTTGAAATGGAAGCACAGGGGACAACTGTTTAAAATAAGTCCCCATTCAAAATTTTCCCCTTGAATTCTCCATGAAAGTGTTTAAAACTAGAAACATCTCAATGCTCAAAATCAAAAGATCCATAAAGTATTCAGGTTAAACGGCGTGAGAATTTCTTGAGAACAAGATTTGAGTGAGAGAGGGACATGTCCTTCCTTGGAAATCTTCCCCAAAGGGTTGGGGGGGGCAGCCCCTCAAATCTCTGCAGTGTGAAGACTCAACTAGATACAAGCTACTGCATAGGTGCCTGTAAATCTACGCCTAAGCCCAACCCCAAAGTACTGCAAATTGGGGATTAGTTGGATACCTTGTTGGTGTTGACCGAAAACTAGAACTTCCAGGTCACTATTTCCTGAGTGGCCCCAGCTTGTGTTTTCAGCCATTTCTGATTTATACACATGGAACATTGTTAGTAGTAGGTTAAATTTATTATGAATCCCACTCAGAACATTGACATTGAAAATTTTTCATAAACGTGCTACTCTTTACAATTACCCAGCTATTTTCAGTTCCAAATAGAAAACTGTATGTGGAAAGAAGTCAGATTATATTTGAGTATTGAAAAGTGGTACTGGCGTTTCTCAATTTCTTGGTGCCAAATTAAATTCCCTGACTGATAGGGAATATATTAGTAAATGCAATTTCTTGTTTTTCAGATCACAGCTCTTAAAATTAAGTACAATCCATTTGCAAAAGCTTTCCTTGATGCAAAGGAAAGGTGAGAGAATTCTAACTATAAATACCCTTGGGCAAAGAAGTATGCAGAAAGATGATGTTGCTGCACACCCTCTCTTCTGAATTTCCTTCTTTTTGACAATTCGATATACTTTTTCTGTTTGTTTGTTTCGATAGAAGCGATCACAAAGAGATGATGGAGGAAACCGGAGACAGCCAGCAACCTGGGTACTCCCAATGTACGGTTTGTTGCACTCTGTCATGGCATTCTGTGTCATCCAGACTAGACTTGCTGAGAGCTGGGAAGTGGAGATGGAGAAGACAAGGGGGTTTCTGGGTGCGCCTGAAATGTGAGATTGCCTTTCTGTCATTCAAGGCTCTTTGCCCTGTGATGTTGAAGCTGTGTTGCCCATCTAACCTCTGCTCTAATTGGAGCTGTGGATACTCTCCTTAGTGCTTTTGTTTTGCCCTGAGGCAGCTGCCACCATGCCTGGGGTGGATGACTGAGACCTAGCTGGGTGTTTACACTCTCCAGTATTGGGCAACAGGAGAATCTAGCTCATTACATCCTCTTTGAGGCTTTCATTAATGGTTGAAGGGCCATCTTTCCAGTGACGCTTAGGAACAAAATTTTTCCTTAGCCCCTTGGTTCTACGAATGACTCACCAGCTCCTGCTGGTTTTGGTGGAAACAGTGGCTCTGAGGATGAGAGAGTTGGATTTAAGTCTAGCTACCTCTAGGAGTTCCAGGAGTTGGATAGAAGATTATATAGCAGCATCTGTTGGGAGAAACGCTCTGTCTCACCCTAGGCGGTTCTCTCCACCCTGGGAAGGGGCTTGGAGATGTTAAATAATGAATGCGGTAGCACTGGCTAGTCAAGAGGCTGGATGAATCAACATGGCACACTCCTCCTTACACAGGTGTTTTCTATTCTGAATATATTTTTCATCATTTCTTAGACTGATTGAACAACCAGAAGGGCACTCACTTGAGCAGAGTGAGCCACTGCTCTGGCCAGGGCCGGCTGGGCAGCGAGGGCACGTCTGCACCCTTCCTTTCAGTGCTGCCTGGAGAATTGTTAGTAGTTTGGAAATTGAAGCCAGAGTAGTTGTCCCCTAGGGGTTGCTTTTTCTCATTCAAAACAACAAAGCTTAAAGAGTATAGAAGAGGCTGGGCAAGGTGGCTCACGCCTGTAATCCCAGCACTTTGGGAGGCCGAGTTGGATGGATCATTTGAGGTCTGGGAGTTTGAGACCAGCCTGGCCAATATGGTGAAACCTCGTCTCTACTAAAAATACAAAAATTGCCAGGTGTAGTGTTGGGCGCCTATAATCCCAGCTACTTGGAAGGCTGAGGCACGAGGATCCCTTGAACCCGAGAGGCAGCCATTGCAATGAGCCAAGATCACACCACTGCACTCCAGCCTGGGTGACAGAACAAAACTCCCAGTCTCAGAGGAGAAAAGATGAGTGGAGAAGAAATTGTAGTTTTAGAGGAAGGAAGGGGAGTCTTGCAAGCACTTTCTGATTCTCCTGGGGCGAGGCTAAACCAGGAGAGGGAGCAGTAAAGGGGTCTATCCCCAGCTAGGAAGGCAGCTCCCGAGTCTCTGTGGGTGGCAGGAGGAGAAGGGGAGGGCACCCTTGTCTAAGCACCACCTCAACTCTCTCAGCGTCTCTCACCTGCTCTCTGCCTGTGGTTACATTGTATTCATGCTCAGGGGAGGAAAGCTGACCTGCCTTGGGGAATAGTAAATCTCAAAGCAATCCAGAGGATTCTCAGGAGGAAACAACTTAGGTTGCCTGAGGCCAGGCTCCCGGGTTTACTCAGGTAGGATTGGAAGCCTTGGGTAACCTGTGGTAGTGAGTGTCAGAGGTCTTCAGGCGCACTGTGTCTTAAGTATGAGACACTCAGGGTGCCTCCTCCCTCAGGGGTCCCTGAGGGGAAGGTGGGAAGTCCCTGGCCTGGGCTCTGCTCTCTGGACTGGTGGAGGGAGCACTAATGCTGGTTCCTCAGCTCTCTCTCTCTTTTCTCACAGTAGGGGGCTGGCTTCTTCCTGGAACCGGCACCCTGTGTCCACCTACAAATCCTCATCCTCAGTTTGGAGGTGCCCTCTCCCTCCCCTCCACGCACGGCTGTGACAGGTACCCAGCCCTGAGGAGCCACCGGTCCTCGCCCTACCCCAGCCCCTATGCTCATCGGAACAATTCTCCAAGTGAGTCCTAAGCTTCATTCTGCCAGGGGTTGGTGGGTGGCCGCAAGACCACTTTGGGAAGGGCATTCTGCAGGGGTCTAGAATCTAAAAAAAAGGGACGGTTTCCTGGAACCCACATCCAAGCCCAGTTTTTTAGTAGCTCAAGAGATGACCTTCAATTTCTGTCTATGCCACTGCCACTGCTGGCAGAGCAGCCACAGAGACCCAAATCAGAGGCTTGCATCCTTACATGGGCCTTAGAGTTGGTGCTCCAGGTTTTGAAAATGACAGATTCCTGGGCCTCCCCACAGAACCATGGTTGATCCTTATAGGAGGAGAGCCCAGGTTCGAGTCTTTTATGAACCTCTCTAAAGTGACAATGATGAGCAGCTAGGCTCAAGAATTCCTGACTAGACGAGCGATTCCCTAAATATGGTGCCCAGGGCAGAGCCTCAGCACCACCCGCAAGTGGGCACAGTCTCAGGCCTCACCCCAGACTGACAGGCAGCAGCTCTTAGTGGAACCCACGATGTGTGCTTTCAAAAGCCCTCCAGGCCATTCTGATGCATGCTCCAATATTAGGAACACCGGGATAGACCATAAAGATCCCCTGGCCTAATTCTCTCTATAACACTGTATATGTCTAGACTTAATTTTGTCTGACTCCAAAAGAAGGAAAATAACTAAAGAACACCATAAAACAATTAAGCAATTAAAGCTGATTTGAAATGAAAGGACCTTATTGGGTTAGGAAGTCATTGGGACTTGTTCAACCAGAGGCTAGACTCCAAGGCAGGAAGGTCTTATTTTTTTTTTTTTTTTTTTTGAGACGGAGTCTTGCTCTGCCGCCCAGGCTGGAGTGCAGTGGCCGGCTCTCAGCTCACTGCAAGCTCCGCCTCCCGGGTTCACGCCATTCTCCTGTCTCAGCCTCCCGAGTAGCTGGGACTACAGGCGCCCGCCTCGTCGCCCGGCTAGTTTTTTGTATTTTTTAGTAGAGACGGGGTTTCACCGTATTAGCCAGGATGGTCTCGATCTCCTGACCTCGTGATCCGCCCGTCTCGGCCTCCCAAAGTGCTGGGATTACAGGCTTGAGCCACCGCGCCCGGCCGGAAGGTCTTATTTCTAATTTTGCCTGGAGTAATGGTTTCTATCGCCCATTCTTATGAAGTAATCACTGGAAAAAAGGCAGGGTAAATACATATTTATTTTTAAATATAAGTAATTCCAAGTCGAGTGATTGTAAGATTCAATGTCTGCAGGGCATCTACTGATATAATGATAAGGGAAAAAGCTTGGGTTACCAGGGTATGCTTTCAAATACATACATTTGGCAATAAATCTTAGCCCCTGATAACCACATAAGTAGACTAATGGATTGTTTTCTATAGTTAATGTCCAATGTGCATTTTGTTTTCAGTGTTAGGTAGCTTCAGTTATTGGTGATATTTCACTGTACTTTCTTGTTCTTGGAAGACACCATCTATAATTGCACTTTCTTACCTTCCCCCCTTAGCCTATTCTGACAACTCACCTGCATGTTTATCTGTGCTGCAATCCCATGACAATTGGTCCAGCCTCGGAATGCCTGCCCATCCCAGCATGCTCCCCGTGAGCCACAATGCCAGCCCACCTACCAGCTCCAGGTAATGTATGTTCAGGACATGGTGCAAAGCATCCTGGGAGCTCTGCCTGTGACCTCACGCTGTTCCCATTCCTATGGACTCTTAGTCCTTATTCTCCTTGGCCCTGTGGGTGGTTGGGTCTTTATTTAGAATTCTATATTAGCCAGCTATGCCCAGGGATCACGGGTGACATGACTGCGGAGCTCCTGTTTGCAGTCTGTTCACTGGAAGGATTGGGCTCCTTTACAACAGAGTTGTGGAATGGGAGCTGTGCTATCCCATCCCTGAATGAAACCACGGTCCCCATCCTGGTTCTGCCACTTACTGGTTCATGTGATGGACAAGTCTCTTAGGCTCTCTGAGCCTCAGTTTCCTCACATATAAAAGGAAGGTGGTAAAAAAAATAACCCAGCCTCGGCCTGTCTCCTACAGGGCTGCTGGGATCAGTAGGCAGAGCTTAAGGAGATATTTTCAGAACCTTTTCCAACAAGAGCTATTAAATTAAGGAAATAAATGTGTTGGCTTTTCTAGGATCAAAGTATTTAATGTATGTGCTGGGTAACTGGTAAAGAATGATGACTCTTTTGTTACCAACTTGCAAATTATGCAGAGGGAGAATGGCTTAAAAATCAAGCAGGCTGGTAAATGTCTTACATTTCTTCATAGGATGAATATAAAAACCTAAAATCCCAAAGCTAGAAGTCAACCCTCATTTTCCAGGGAGGAAGGAGGGTCAAAGATACTAAATGACTGGACCAGCTCACAGCAGAGCGAGCCTGGACTTAAGTGATCTTGACCTCAAAGGCAATGTACTTCATTTTCTAGAATACCAAAATATGCCTGAGATCTTAATTCTTGTCTAGAAAACAATTCCTTCATAATAAGAATTCCATTGCCTGTGATTAGAAACAGAGCAACAATGCATAAACAAGAGAAGCTTTCAGGGGCTCCAAGAGCATTGCCCCAAAGCCTGCACCCGAACAGATGACCGGCACACTGCAAGCTGCTGACAGCGGTCCCACCCAAGGGTTTCAGTGTGGCTCTAATTGGGCATCTTAGAATATGAAGCTTTCATCCGTAAAATGGCATAATAACCTGCCTCGATTAACTCAGACTTGTTTAACAGTGTGGTGATACAACATAAGGTCTCATTATTCACTTACAGAAAGACAAGATTATTTCCCAAAATAAAATCTTCCCGTAACTGAATACTATCCACTTCCATGTGCTTAGACTGGAGAATTCAGTAGTCATTTCCACCTTCCTCATTTTACGCGTTGAGAAACGCAGCCTTATAAGTAGTCTCGGGCGAAGTGTAATGTGACAAAACTAGGTAAAGGAGGAACTGGGGATGGCTTCCTAGTCTGACTGCCAGGTGCTTTTCTTGCTGCCAGGCACCATGCTAGCACACCTATGTACTGAACAGGACGAAGTGCAGGGAACTGTGTCTGTACTGGAGTTACTCTAAGGAGTGTCTGCTGCTTAGTGTTTTAGGAGAGGCTGGTCTTCATTGTGAGAATGACTGCAGTGTTGGGGGTGGGGTGTGCTAGATAAAAACATGTACTTAAGCCCATCCTCAGTAACTTTTGATTGAGAATATCCGAAAAGTTTTATTCTGAATGAGAGTGCAAAACTGCTGGTCTGAGTCTTTCTTTTCTGTTTTGTTTGTTTGTTTGTTTGTTTGACGGAGTTTCGCTCTTGTTACCCAGACTGGAGTGCAATGGTAAAATCCCGGTTCACTGCAACGTCTGCCTCCTGGCTTCAAGCGATTCTCCTGCCTCAGCTTCCCAAGTAGCTGGGATTACAGACATGCACCGCCATGCCCAGCTAATTTTTTGTATTTAGTAGAGATGGGGTCTCACTGTGTTGGTAAGGCTGGTCTTGAACTCCGGACCTCAGGTGATCCACCCACCTTGGCCTCCCAAAGTACTGGGATTACAGGCATCACCCACTGCGGCTGGCCTGGTCTGAGTCTTTCGTAGGGAAACTTAACAGCGCTCTTCCATGAGCTCTGAATATGTAAATAATCTTTTCAGTCATCTTCCTGATGATTTTGTTTCTTATTAGTAGACACGACAGTAACTTCTATACATCATAGGATGTGCTTGTGAATCCTGTAATAATCTGGAGAAAATGATGGGTTTGAAAGAAAAAACGTCCTATCACACAGTCACTCCAAATGGGATTTCTGGTGTGATTTTCCGTCCTTAGCTGGCCTGCAGCCCCTGCCCAGGTCCTGCTCACTGGTGTCTTTCTGTTGCAGTCAGTGCCCCAGCCTGTGGTCTGTGAGCAACGGTGCCGTCACCCCAGGCTCCCAGGCAGCAGCCATGTCCAATGGGCTGGGGGCCCAGTTCTTCCGGGGCTCCCCCGCGCACTACGCACCCCTCACCCATCCGGTCTCGGCGCCCTCTTCCTCGGGATCCCCACTGTACGAAGGGGCGGCCGCGGCCACAGACATCGTGGACAGCCAGTACGACGCTGCAGCCCAAGGCCGCCTCATAGCCTCATGGACACCTGTGTCACCACCTTCCATGTGAAGCAGCAAGGCCCAGGTCCCCAAAGATGCAGTGACTTTTTGTCGTGGCAGCCAGTGGTGACTGGATTGACCTACTAGGTACCCAGTGGCAGTCTCATGGGTTAAGGAAGGAAATGCAGCCTCAGTAACTTCCTTTTCAAAGCAGAGGAGAAGCACAGGCCGCGCTGTTCCCCAGAGCCCCAGCACCCCTTGCTCACACCTGCAGTAGCGGTGCTGTCCCAAGTGGCTTACAGATGAATCCACCTATGGAGATGCTGCAGTCGGCCCAACCTGATTCACAGTGAAAAGATGTTTGCCAGGGTCCAGAAACTTTTTCTGGTTTATTTCTCGTACGGTGTATTGGCAACTTTGGCACACCAGAATTTGTAAACTCCACCTGTCCTAATTTAGTGAGATAAAAAGCACACTCTTAATCTTCTTCTTTGTCGCTTTCAAGTAGTTAGAGTTGAGCTGTCAAGGACAGAATAAAATCATAGTTAAAGACAGCAGGTTTTAGTTGAATTGAAAATGTGACTGCTCTGCCCGCTAGAATGTGTGTATTTGGAGCACCTGTAGCTAATCTCTTGTGTTGTTAAACTGTAACTGTTTCATACTTTTCTTTTGACAAAGTAGACAAAGACAATCAGCAGAAAGCATTTCCTGCAAAATAAATGCAATATGCAAAATGTGATTGGTCCAGTTATTAGTCAAGCCTCTCCTTTTGTGAGTATTTACTGTTTATTGTAGCTGGTGGTAAAGACCTTATCCCCAAAATGCATTTTAATCTATTACAGACTTTAATATTGTATCTAATTTGTTGCAAAACTGGAAGTGAAATTTGCATAGACAGTGCTAATTGCCACAGCAATTTAAAATATGTCAAATAATTTTTAAGAGATTTACTCAACATCGAATCATGGATGACGTGGATAAAGACAGAACCTAGAACATACTGATGTCTTCAAGATGAATATGGGATGTCCACCCTATTCAAGCTAAAGTACTGTACATAAAATAAACAGATAAAAAAATATCATTTGTCAATGCAAAGTGTAGTTACCATAATACTTGGAACAAAATGACATTTGTAAATATCTTTCCCGCTGTTTTTTCTCAAAAGCAAAACAGAACTGCAATGGAGCTAGACTGGGACAATTTCTCCATCTAGTGGCAGAATCCTTAATGTTGACCCTACTTCCAGCTTAGTATTCCAAATCTTGTATTCCTTAGTATTCCAAGTTACAGGTGGCCAGTATGTTAGAGTTGGGTCCCTAATGCAGGAGTGTCAAAGCGGCATTATGAATATACTAGCAACATGGACATTAACGGTGAAGTTAAAAGGCTCAGGGGTTTGAAAGTGCCCACAGGCATAGCAAAAGTTGTTTTTTCCAAGTCAGCATTGCTAACTTTACCGCTTGTCCAACTCTGACTTCTTTAAACTTCACTTAACAGTTCTAGGACAAAGTGGTGTTTTGTTTGTTTGTTTTTGCCTTATTGAGTATAAACCCAGAACTGAATTATAAATAGCTAGCTTTTTAGCATCATTTGTGCCTACTTTCCAAGCAGGATGTGCTTATTGTAAGTTATCATTTAAAAGTTTTTCTTGATTTTACTACTACTCATTTGGCAATACCTTCAAATCAGGAGATTGATGTATTTTGAGACTTGTACATTGATTATTTAGAGACTTGTACAATAAACAAAATGTCAAGTTTTGTCTGTAACATTTAAATTTCCTATACTTTCCTATACTTTCTTTTAGGAGACCCTCTAAATGTATCATTACCCCCTAAAGCTATCATTATCTAAAACAGTACTTGAGGCTATGCATATTTAATGTAAACGTGAGTCTACCATTAAGGTTAGCCATTATCTAAATACCTAGAGGCTAAAGCCAACCCATTATTTGGGCACACATCAGCAAAATAAAAGCTTACTATTATATGTCACTCGGTTATTGTGGCTGTTTGGTCAATGGCCATCTTCCAGGAAAGCCTGTTCATCAAACAAAGCGAATTTTATTAGACAGGAAGGGATAACATCGCCTCTATAGTTATAGTTGTGTCTAAAACAAGGGAAATCGGGGTTTGAGAACCTAGGTCCTACAATTTAATCAGACACTGCAAGGCAGAGAATCAGTTGGTATTTGGTGGAGGTTAGGACACAGCTCTGGGGTGGAGGCTGCCGTGGGTGGAGTCCTGGAGTGAGTCTTGATGAGAAGCTATTTCAGCTGGCCCAGTTTCATCTTTCAGGTGCAAAGTATGTCCTGGAGCAAGCAGCTATTTTTTTTTTTTTTTTTTTTGAGATGGAGTCTTGCTCTGTGGCCCAGGCTGGAGTGCAGTGGCCTGATCTCGGCTCACTGCAAGCTCCGCTTCCCAGGTTCACGCCATTCTCCTGCCTCAGCCTCCCGAGTAGCTGGGACTACAGGTGCCCGCCACCATGCCCAGATAATTTTTTGTATTTTTAGTAGAGACGAGGTTTCACTGTGTTAGCCAGGATGGTCTCGATCTCCTGACCTCGTGATCTGCCCGCCTCGGCCTACCAAAGCTATTTTTTTTTAATGCATAATTTCAGTATTTAACATAAACGGTGAAAATCAATCCTAGTCTCATACTGCTTAAAACAGGGACAGAAAATTCTGTTGGTTTTAGTTTCCGTTATACAGCAAAAGTTAATTGCTACAGATGGTCACACAAAAGACAACTGCAATGTTAACTCTTGGCATTCATTAGTAGTTTAATTGTTATAAACAACAACACTTGTTATTTTCAACTTATACATATGTCGGTATATAAAACAAATAACTATAAGAGCTCTGACAGTAATAACATTCAAGTGTTTTGGTAAAATAGTTTATGCTCACTATAATTAAGAATAACTTGATTAACACTTAAGGGTGAATTCCTACAAAACAATGGGGGTATAATGAAGCTTTTGCACAATTGCTGTTTTGAGTTTATCCTAGACAGAAATAGAGAGTATGTACCCTCTTGGATAATATTGCAGTTTATCTAAAAATTTTCCAGACAAACTGAAAGGCTAAGTCATCAAATTATATCAGAACAAAGGTTGAGACTTTTGCTCCCATGATAGTTCATTGAAAGGAATAAAAAGACAAACGGCATAGATATTATAATTTCCTCTTATGTACCAACAATGTTGATGACACATCCCTTCAATTCTGTCACCAAAGAAATATAAAGAAGTTCATGAAGGCAAACTTTTGGGCAAGCAATACATATATCCACGCATCAAGTTAAACAGGAAGAGAGATTGGGTGGACATGAAGAAACTAATTAACCTTCGATATAAGCACCAGAGAAAGGAATTGGAAAATACATTTTTTATTCTTTAAATCTCTCTAAAAGATAATTGACTGTTCAGCAAAAATAATGACAATGCACTGTGGGTTTACGATACGTGTTTAAGCAAATATATAGTAGAAATAGCTGTAGGGTTGGGGAGAAATGAAACTATAATATTGTAAGGTATTACACTTTACATTATACTCTATGTATTATATCATACATCAAGTGGTATAATGTGACTTGAAGGTCGACTGATAAGTTAAAGATGTCTGCTATAATCTCTAAAGCAACAATTAAAATAACAAAGACAAAAAGGAGATAAAATACAATTATAAAGAATAATCAGTTCAAAGAAGGCAGAATAAGACGAAAAACAAAAAGATGGGACAATTGGAAAACAAACAGCAAGATGGTAATTTTAAACTTAGCCATAGCTGGGCATTGTGGCTCATACCTATAATCCCAACACTTTGGGAGGCTGAGGCAGGAGAATCACTTGAAGCCAAGAGTTTGAGACCAGCCTGGGCAACAAAGCAAGACTGTCTATAAAAAATACTAAAAGAATAAAAACAAGCAAACAAAAATTTAGCCATATCAATCATCACGGTAAGTGTAAATGGTCTAAACATTCCAAATAAAAGACAAACATGGTCAGATATAATTTTTTTTAGAAAAGATCCAATTATATGCTCCCTACAACAAATGCAGTTTAAATACAAAAGCACAGGACTGAGCATGGTAGCTCACTCCGGTAATCTCAGCACTTTGGGAGGCTGAGACAGGAGGATCACTTGAGTTCTGGAGTTCAAGACCAGCCTGGGCAATATAGGGAGACCCCATCTCTACCAAAAATAAAATAAAATTAAATTAAAAAAAATTAACTGGATATGGTGGCATGCCTGTAGTCTCAGCTACTCAGGAGACTGAGGTGGCAGGATTGCTTGAACCAAGGAGGTCAAGGGTGCAGTAGGCAGTGATTGCCTCACTACACTCTAGCCTGGGCAGCTGAGTGAGACCCTGTCTTAAAATAAAATGAAATAAATAAATAACCACAGGTGGGGCGCAATGGCTCACGCCTGTAATCCCAGCACTTTGGGAGGCTGAGGTGGGCCGATCACCTGAGGTCAGGGATTTGAGACCAGCCTGGCCAATATGGTGAAACCCTGTCTCCACTAAAAATTTTTTAAAAAATTTTTACGTCATGAACTTGCTGACTTTGGTGAGGTGCTCCGACGCAGAGCACTGCGAGCTCAACCAGGCTCCGCTCAGCTGGGCGTGGTGGCACATGCCTGTAATCCCAGCTACCTGGGAGGCTGAGGCAGGAGAATCACTTGAACCCGGGAGGCGTAGGTTGCAGTGAGTGGAAACCATGCCACTGCACTCCAGCTTGGGTGACAGAGTGAGATTCCATCTGAAATAAAAAAAAAAGTATATATATATATATGTATATATATATAGAGAGAGAGAGAGAGAGACAGACAGAGGTGGTGGGGGAGAGAGAGAGAGAATCACAAATAGATTAAAAGTTAAGATGATGGAAAAAGATGTGCAATGCTAACAGCAGTCAAAAGAAAGCCAGAGTATCTATGTTAACAACAGAAAAACTAGATTTCAGGGCACAGAATGCAGCCAGGAGCAAAGCAGGTCAAGCAGGTTTGTTACGCAGCAAAAGCAAACTGTTATAGAAATTGGTACCTAAAAGTGGAGCAAGAACGTAGCCACAACTGAAAACAAGTGCCATTGGCTTTGAGATATCTGATGTGAGGCAAGGGAATTGGTTGAAATCTGAGACAATGGCCACCCATATTAACCAGTACAAAGTGCTGGGAAAGCTGTTTACCTGCAATAACCGGGAGGAGAGGGGAAATGTACGTCATGAACTTGCCGACTTGGTCGAGGTGCTCCGACCAGAGCACTGCGAGCTCAACCAGGCTCCGCTCAGTTGCATAGGGCAAAGACCTACAAGATAGACATGAGCTCAGGGAGGAAGTGACCAGTTTACAGACAATATTGAGAGGGAATTTAGAGATTCCAGAACCTGTTGGGAAAACAAAACAATTTCTCATCCCCAGTCTGTATAGACAGGGGACAAAGATCAAATCTAGAGTACTGCCAGAATGATGTGGTTTCAGGATAAATTAAAAATAAAGATTGAGACTGAAACTACCTTTGCAAGACCTGTAATGTATTTTGGTGGTTTACAGAAAATCCTTCCAGCTGGACTAAAGTCTCCTAAAAATCGTGAGGTCATGATCCCACAACTGCCCACCCAGGCAACCATGCAGCCTGAGAGTCCCATCACCCATTGGGTGTTTTCTGAGCTACCTATGTTAGGGTGTGCGCAGCAAGCATCTACCCCCAAATGGAAACAGTAGTTTTCTCAATTCTCAACATTGTCTCAGCTGAGCTTGTGATGAAAGTGGGTGTGAAGGGAGGAGAGGGGCAGGAGCTGGAGCTGCCGCTCCTCACCCCAATGCAAGAAGTACTTTGAATCTCAACATTTCCTCCAAAGAGAGAACCATTACCTATCACAGATCAAAGTTGAGGTTATGCAAGAGGGAGCACCAGGTGAGTATTACTGGCCAGGTCTCAGACTGGCTTTGTTCTCCTTGGTCACCCAGATTTAGCAGAGATGATGCCAGGTTCTGGTCAGGAGCTGGACACTGTTAGAAAATATATCTGTTTTGCTCAGAAGAAGCACTTTTCAGTGGAGCGATTTGTCTCATTGGCTACTGCTAGGCCAAATGAAAAATGCTGGAAAATCTATTTAGTAAGAAGGTGCATCTGTACATCCTGAACTGTGGGATGTCAGCTTTAACACTAGCCTGCATCAGGACCTTCCTGCCACTGCCTATTAGGGTGATCATGCGTTCATTTCCTTCCTTCTGCAAAATTACCTCCCTTCATGGAATCCCCTTCAAAGCCAAGGTTTCTTGAGCACTTTCTCTTCCATGAGGTCTTGTGTGTCGGGCTGCAGGTGTTTTAGAATTTGCTTTCTATTCCTGTTCGCCACTGTCCATGTTGTCCCGCAGCTGGGCATTGATCAGGATGCATTTGAATGACGTTAGCAAGATCCCACTTTCCTCAGCCCCTTCTCTGTTTTATTTACTGTTGAATATTTCCAATGATCCAAATCAAAGTGAATAAAAAAGAGCTACTGTTTTGTTAAAAAAAGAAGGTACATCTTTTCAATAATTCACCAGAAACTTTAATCAGCAGTGGACAAAGAAAAAGAAGATTGTATCATACCGGAGGAAGAAAAGGCCACCAGAGAACACAGAAGCAGACATTGTGAGAATGAAAGTGTTTGAAGAGGATTTCATAATGTTGGAAACGGCCCTACCTTCAATTCTATGTTCTATTAGAAACTCCAGAAGATGGCTTCAAAATAGAGAAGAGCCATTGAGCTTGACACCACCTGATGTTAAAGGTTAGAATATTAACAAAACATAGAATAAACAAAAAAGCTATGAGAGATTCAGAAATTAAACATGATTCTGATGACTCTGTGGTTGAGCTTGTCTTTGGATGCAAGGCATAGGACTTGAAGAAAACACTCTGAAATTCTTGAAAATGTGCTGGCCTTTGAATGTCGGATTCAATACCTAGTAAAGATGCCACCATGCTGGAAAGCCAGAAATCTACAGACACGTTATGAATCTACAAAGCATTATTTAAAACTAAAGAAGTAGGCTGGGTGCAGTGGCTCATGCCTGTAATCCCAGCACTTTGGGAGGCCAAGGTGGGTGGATCACGAGGTTAGGAGATCGAGACCATTCTGGCCAACATGGTGAAACCCTGCCTCTACTAAAAATACAAAAATTAGCTGGGAGTGGTGGTGTGCACCTGTAGTCCCAGCTACTCAGGGGGCTGAGGCAAAAGAATCGCTTGAATCTGGGAGGCGGAGGTTGCAGTGAACCGAGATGGTGCCACTGCACTCCAGCCTGGGAGACAGAGCGAGACTCTGTCTCAAAAAACAAAACAAAACTAAACTATAGAAGTAAAAGTATCTTCATGAATTCAAAGAAAGGATGTTCAAATTACCAACTTCTCTGGGCATAAAGGCAATGTCAGATTGCAAAGGGCAGTTGCTACCAAGAGCAGAAGGCTGGGTGAGCTCCATACTGAGCTAAAACAGAGCAGACGCTATTGGGTGACCTAGGAAGACACAGAAGAAGATTTCACTTACACTGGGAGTGAAAATGGATTGTGACCAATTTTGATTCTCAGGGCAGCAACATAACTAATAAAAAACAAGTAAGCAATGGAATGTACTAGCAGTGGAGAGCCAGCTGATCACTGGAATGAGAAAATAAAAGTTGGAGAAGAAAAAGTAACAAATATTTTCTAGCTCAACCTGTATTAACAACACATGCTAAGAAAATGTGTACACAAAACCAAGTGAGGAAAGGATTCAGTTAGGCAAAAGCAATGTGAACCTTGTTTGGAGTTGTATTAGTTAGGGCTCCCTGGAGGGACAGGATGAATAGGATAGATGTATATCTGAAAGGGAGTTTATTAAGGAGAATTGACTCATACCATCACAAGGTGAAGTCCCACAATAGACCATCAAGCTGAGAAGCAAGGAAGCCAGTCCGAGTCCCAAAACCTCAGAAGTAGGGAAGCCGACAGTGCAGCCTTCAGTCTGTGGCCAAAGGTCCAAGAGCCCCTGGCACACCACTGGTATAGGTCCAACAGTCTAAAAGCTGAAGAACTTGGGGTCTGATGTTCAAGGGCAGGAAGCATCCAGTATGGGAGAAAGATGAAGACCAGAGACTCAGCCAGTCTGCTCTTTCCATTCCTGTTTTTATGTTGGCAGCTGATTAGATATGATGCCCACCTAGATTGAGGGTGGGTCTGCCTCACCCAGTCCACTGGCTCAAATGTTAATCTCCTTTGGCAACACCCTCACAGACACACCCAGGAACAATACTTTGCATCCTTCAATCCAATCAAGTGGACACTTAATATTAACCACTAGATGAGTCAACTGATGAAAGCTCACCTGGAAAGTGCACGGCAACACCTGTACCTGAAAACTGAGTTTCCCAAAGAATACTATGAGCAGATGGTGCTGCCGTTGCAAAAGGACAACTGGACAATTCCAAGGCATCGTAAAGGTCCCAACATTTCCCTCCAATAAATCCCAAGAAGAATCTCCATGATAGAAGGTGCTCACGTCCCAGAGCCCAAACGTGTGCCACTTTGGTTCTAGTCACCTGCAGAAACAAACTGGTTGATCTGAATGCCAGGTTAAATTCCTGGGACATAAAACCAGTTACCATTTCGGGTACTTATTATTTGTGTGTCACTGTTCTAACTGCCTTACATATGTGAATTCAACCTCCTCAGAAACCTATCCTATTTCTATGGAAAAGAAACTGGAGGTGTGGAGAAGTGAGCTGTCCTGTGCAAGGTCCTGGGTACACTCGTCAGTGGAGCAGGCTGAGTGCAGAGCCCACACTCAGGTGCACTTCCTGATCTCACCATGGAGGGTCCGAATAGGTACAGCCGTAGCTCTGCAATTCTAAGAGGAAGAAGATCTCCGTGAGCTGGTAAACTCTCGAGGGGCAGCCAGCACACCAGGTAACAGAGGACAAATGGCTTAGCCTAGCCTTACAAAACCCAGGACTGGATGCCAGGTGGGAGGTGGTGGCTGGAGGAAGAGGCAGGTGGTGGGGGTGAGGGTGACGAGTGGTGATGTCATGTGGCAGATGCAAAATGCTGTAGGTCTGAATGGAGAATGGAGGCATGAGAGCAGCATGTAGGCCCTGCAGAGCACCAGCTGCACATGCATTCACTGCCCAAACCTTCAGGTGCTGCTGCTGTCACTGTCCGTCCCTCCCTCCCTCCCTTTCACGAGCGTGTACTGAACACTCATTATGCACTTGGCTTGGCATTAGATGTGCGGTGGTGAGGAACAGGGATGGGTGAAACCTCATTGCGTCGTCTTGGCACTTGCTCTCTAGTGGAGGTAACCCACACTCAACGGAAAAAAGTTTTTAAAAGGATATACATTCTGATGATGATAAATGTTACCCCCAAAATAAGCAGTGTCTTGGGAAAAAGGGCAACTTGGATGGGGAGCACTTGAATGAATGTTGTCAGGAAATGCTTTCCTGGGGAGTTGACCTTGAAGCCAAAACATGAAGGTCAGAAAGAGCCAGAAACCTGAAGACCTGTGCAAGCATCTCCAGGGCATGAACTGCACACAGAAGGACTTCAAAAGGAGGAATTGCTTGTTGTACTCAAGGAGTCCGAAGGCCCGCAAGGACAGAACGTCGAGAGTAAAAAGGGGGAGATGGCGGAGAAGTGGGGGGTGAAGAGAGAGTGGTCCTGTGCACACTCGCAGGCTTGTGAAGCGTTTGCATTTTGCACTGCATGCACTAACACCATGTTCCAGAGGAGATGAGTTGGACTTGCCTTCCCCTCCACCGCAAAACAGTCTGTTGTTTAAGAATGTCTTGTTGTAGGGGAGCAGTAGCAGGGGACGGAGTCAGGAGGCTACCGCGACCTTTTACGTGAGGTACGATGATCCTGTAGACCTAGGGCTGATGTGAATTTCTGCTTGCCTGCCCCTTCAAATAATTTTTTAAAACTTTATGCTTTCTTGGACATTTGTTAAATTGGCTGGTAAGGCTTTGATAATAAGTTTTTATAGTTGTAAAGGTTGCAATTTCCTCAGATACCTAAGTACTAACATTTTAAAATAAAGAGGTTATAAAATGCCTTCAGACTGGGCATGGTGGTTCACACCTGTAATTCCAGCACTTTGGGAGGCCAAGGCAGGCAGATTGCCTGAGCTCAGGAGTTTGAGACCAGCCTGGGCAACACAGTGAAACCCTGTCTCTACTAAAATACAAAAGAAATTAGCCGGGCACGGAGGCATGGGCCTGTAGTCCTAGCTACTCAGGAGGCTGAGGCGGGAGAATTGCTTGAAACCAGGAGGTGGAAGTTGCAGTGAGCCGAGATCACGCCACTGCACTGCAGCCTGGGTGACAGAGTGAGACTGTCTCACAAAAAAAAAAAAAAAAAAAAGAAAAAAATTGCCTTCAAATGTACCCAGTGGAATCTTGATATCAAAAACATTCATACTTAATATTCATTCATTAGCATACATAGAGCTAAAATAATTAGGGATTTAATTTTTATTTTTTTATTTCCATAGTTTATTGGGGTACAGGTGGTATTTGGTTACGCAAGTTCTTTAGCATTGATTTGTGAGATTTTGGTGCATCTGTCACCCGAGAAGTACACACTGCACCCTATTTGTAGTCTTTTATCCCTCACTCCCCTCCTACAGCTTCCCTGGTGTCCCCAGAGTCCATTGTATCATTCTTATGCCTTTGCATCCTCATAGCTTAGTTCCCACTTATGACTGAGAACATACAATGTTTGGTTTTCCATTCCTTAGAATGATAGTCTCCAATTCTATCCATTTCTCTGTGAATGCCGTTAACTCATTCCTTTTTAATGGCTGAGTAGTATTCCATCATATATATATATATATGATGGTATATATACATATACCACAGTTTCTTTATCCACTTGTTGCTTGATGGGCATTTGGGTTGGTTCCACGTTTTTGCAATTGTGAATTGTGCTGCTATAAATATGCGTGTGCAAGTATCTTTTTTGTACAATGACTTCTTTTTCTCTGGGTAGATACCCAGTAGTGGGAATTCTTTTATCGGTTTTAGGAGCTTTCTGGAGGAGTCTTTAGGGTTTTCTAGGTAAATGATCATATCATCAGCAAACAGCCACAGTTTGACTTCCTCTTTACCGATTTGGATGCCCTGTATTTCTTTCTCTTGTCTGATTGCTCCAGCCAGGACTTCCAGTACTATGTTGAAGAGGAGAGGCAAGAGTGGGCATCCTTGTCTTGTTCCAGTTCTCAGAGGGAATGCTTTCAACTTTTCCCCATTCAGTATTATGTTGGCTGTGGGTTTGTCATAGATAGTTTTTATTACATTGAGGTATGTCCCTTGTATGCCGATTTTGCTGAGAGTTTTAATCATAAAGGATGCTGGATTTTGTCGAATGCTTTTTCTGCATCTATTGAGATGGTCATGTGATTTTTGTTTTTAATTCTGTTTATGTGATGTATCACATTGATTGATTTGCATATGTTAAACTATCCCTGCATCCCTGGTATGAAGCCCACTTGATCATGGTGGAGTATCTTTTTGATATGCTGTTGGATTCAGTCAGCCAGTATTTTGTTAATCAGAGATATTGGTTTGTAGTTTCTTTCTGGTTATGTCCTTTCCTGGTTTTAGTATTAGGGTGATACTGGCTTCATTGAATGATTTCGGGAGGGTTCCCTCTTTATCTTGTGGAATAGTATCAATAGGATTGGTACCAATTATTTGAATGTCTGGTAGAATTCTTCTGTGAATCCACATGTTCCTGGACATTTTTTGTTTCTTTCCTTTTTTTTCTTTTTGAGACAAGGTCTGTCACCTAGGCTGGAGTGCAGCGATGGGATCATGGTCACTGCAACCTCTGCCTTCCAGGTTCAAGTGATTCTCATGCCTCAGTCTCCTGAGTAGCTGAGATTAGAGGCACATGCCACCACACCCAGCTGATTTTTGTATTTTTAGTAGAGACGCAGTTTCACTATGTTGGCAAGGGTGGTCTCGAACTCCTAACCTCAAGTGATCCACCCACCTCTGCCTCCCAAAGTGCTGAGATTATAGGCATGAGCCACTGCACCTGACCCCTGGACATTTCTTGGTTGGTAAGTTTTAAATTACCACTTCAATCTCGCTCCTTGTTTTTGGTCTGTTGAGGACATCTAATTCTTCCTGATTTAAACTAGGAGTGTTATATCTTTCAGGAATTTATCCATCTCATCCAAGTTTTCTAGTTTATGCACATAAAGGTGTTCATAGTAGCCTTGGGTGATCTTTTGTATTTCTGTGGTGTCAGTTATAGTATCATTTCTTATTGAGCCTATTTGGATTTTCTATCTTTTCTTGGTTAATCTTGCTAACGGCCTATCAATTTTATTTATCTTTTTGAAGAACTAGCTTTCTGTATCATTAATCTTTTGTATTTTTTTGTTTCAATTTCATCTAGTTCTGCTCTGATCTTGGTTATTTCCTTTCTTCTGCTGGGTTTGGGTTTGGTTTGTTCTTCTTTCTCTAGTTCCTTGAGGTGTGACCTTAGATTGTCTGTTTGTGCTCTTTCAGACTTTTTGATGTAGGCATTTAGGGCTATGAACTTTCCTCTTAGCACCATCTTTGCTGTATCCCAGAAGTTTTGATAGGTTGTGTCACTATTATCATTCAATTCAAATAATTTTTTAATTTCCATCTTAATTTCATTTTTGACCCAATGATCATTCAGGAGCAGGTTATTTAATTTCCATGTATTTGCAGGGGTTTGAAGGTTCCTTTTGGAGTTGATTTCCAGTTTTATTCCGCTATGATCTGAGAGAGTGCTTGATATAATTTCAATTTTCTTAAATTCATTGAGGTTCATTTTGTGGCCTTATTATATGGTCTATCTTGAAGAAAGTTCCATGTACTGTTGTATAGAATGTATATTCTGTGGTTGATGGATGGAATGTTCTGTATATATCTGTTAAATCCATTTGTTCCAGGGTATAGTTTGAATCCATTGTTTCTTTGTTGCCTTTTCATCTTGATGACGTGTTTAGTTCTGTCAGTGGAGTAATGAAGTCTCCCACTATTATTGTGTTGCTGTCTATCTAATTTCTTAGGTCTATTAGTAATTGTTTTATAAATTTGGGAGCTCCAGTGTTTGGTGCATATCTATTTAGGATTTTGATATTTTCCTGTTGGACAAGGCCTTTTATCATATAATGTCCCTTTTTGTCTTTTTAAACTGCTGTTGCTTTAAATTAAAGTTTGTTATGTCTGATATGAGGATAGCTACTCCTGCTTACTTTTGGTGTCCATTTGCTTAAAATGTCTTTTTTCACCCCTTTATCTTAAATTTGCGAGAGTCCTTACATGTTAGGTGAGTCTGTTGAAGGCAGCAGATGGTTGGTTGGTGAATTCTCATCCATTTCTGCAATTCTATATCTTTTTTTTTTTTTTTTTTTTTTTTTTTTTTGAGGCGGAGTCTCACTCTGTCGCCTGGACTGGAGTGCAGTGGCCGGATCTCAGCTCATTTCAGCTCACTGCAAGCTCCGCCTCCCGGGTTTACGCCATTCTCCTGCCTCAGCCTCCCGAGTAGCTGGGATTACAGGCGCCTGCCACCTCGCCTGGCTAGTTTTTGTATTTTTAGTAGAGACGGGGTTTCACCGTGTTAGCCAGGATGGTCTTGATCTCCTGACCTCGTGATCCGCCCGTCTCGGCCTCCCAAAGTGCTGGGATTACAGGCTTGAGCCACCGCGCCCGGCCAATTCTATATCTTTTAAGTGGAGCATTTATGCCGTTTACATTCAATGTTAGTATTGAGGTGTGAGGTACCATTCCATTCATCCTGCTATTTGTTGCCTGTATACCTTGGTTTTTTGTTTTTGCTTTTTAAATTGTATTTTTATTTTATAGGTCCTGTGAGATTTATGTTTTAAATAGATTCTGTTTTGATGATGTTTCTAGGATTTGTTTCAAGATTTAGTGCTCCTTTCAGCAGTTCTTGTAGTGGTGGCTTGGTAGTGGTGAATTCTCTCAGCATTTGTTTGTCTGAAAAAGACTGTATCTTTCCTTCACATGCAAAGCTTACTTTCACTGGATACAAAATTCTTGGCTGCCAATTGTTTTGTTTAAGGAGGCTGAAGATAGGGCCTCAATCCCTTCTAGCTTGTAGTGTTTCTACTGAGAAATCCGCTGTTAATCTGATAGGTTTTCCTTTACAGGTTACCTGATGCTTTAGTCTTACAGCTCTTAAAATTCTTTCGTTTTTCTTAACTTTAGAGAACCTGATGACAATGTGCCTAGGCAATGATCTTTTTTTTTGTGATGAATTTTCCAGGTGTTCTTTGTGCTTCTTGTGTTTGGATGTCTAGGTCTCTAGCAAGGCTGGGGAAGTTTTCCTTGATTACTCCCCCAAATATGTTTTCCAAACTTTTATAAATCTTTCTTTCCTCAAGAATACTGATTATTCTTAGGTTTGGTCATTTAACATAATCCCAGACTTCTTGGAACTTTGTTCATATTTTCTCATTCTTTTTTCTTTGTCTTGATTGTATTGGGTTAATTCAAAGAGCTTGTCTTTGAGCTCTGAATTTCTTTCTTTTACTTGTTCAATTACATTGCTGAGACTTTCCAGAGCATTTTGCATTTCTATAAGGGTGTCCATTGTTTCCTGAAGTTTTGATTTTTTTTTTTATTTATGCTATCTATTTCCTTGACTCTTCCTTCACTTATTGCAACATTTTGGGTTTTCTTACATTGGGCTTTGCCTTTCTCTGGTGGCTCCCTGATTAGCTTAGTAACTAACCTTCTGAATTATTTTTCAGGTAAATCAGAGATTTCTTCCTGGTTTGGGTCCATTGCTGGTGACCTAGTGTGATTTTTTTGGGGGTGTTAAAGAGCCTTGTTTTGTCATATTACCAGAGTTGGTTTTCTGGTTCCTTCTCATTTGGGTAGGCTCTGTCAGAGGGAAGGTCTAGGTCTGAAGGCTGTTGTTCAGATTCTTTTGTCCCATGGGGTGTTCCCTTGATGTAGTTCTCTCCCATTTTTCCTATGGATGTGGCTTCCTGAGAGCCGAGCTATAGTTATTCTTTTCTCTCTTCTGGATTTAGCCACCCAGCAAGTCTACCAGGTTCCGGGTTGGTGCTGGGGGTTGTCTGCACAGAGTCCTGTGATGTGAACCATCTGTTGGTTTCTCAGCTATGGATACCAGCACGGTATTTGGGGTGTCGCCTGGGTTCTTCAGGAGCAATCTGCTTCCTTCAGGGTGTCTGTGGGTCCTCTCAGCAGGGATTTTAAGTTTTTCTCTTTGAATTTTTATGTTCATTTCACTTGGCCTACAAAAGCATATTCTAATGTAATATGCCATGAATATTAAAACTTTTTTTTTTGAGATGGAGTTTCATTCTTGTTGCCCAGGCTAGAGTGCAATGGCACGATCTTGCCTCACCACAACCTCCCCTTCCTGGGTTCAAGTGATTCTCCTGTCTCAGCCTCCTGAGTAGCTGGGATTACAGGCATGCGCCACCATGCCTGGCTAATTTTGTATTTTTCCTAGAGATGGGGTTTCTCCATGTTGGTCAGGCTGGTCTCGAACTCCCAATCTCAGATGATTTTTCCACCTTGGCCTCCTAAAGTGCTGGGATTACAAGTGTGAGCCACTGCACCCCACCTAAAACTTTTTTATTGATCTTTTTATCATATTTCTAGACACACATACATACACACACACACACACACACACACACACACACACACACACACGTTGCCCTCTATGTATCTATTTACCCATTCATCCATACAATATATTCCATTTTTTTTCTGTTTACTTTCCTTTAAATATAAGATGTTAAACGTTTTCTTCTGGACTGAGGTATCATGATATAATTAGTACACAACTTTTCAATATAGCATAAATATAATACAAAATTCAGTAAACAATTTAAAAAGTTTACAAGTAAAATTTTATTTGAAATCTTAGCCCTGATAAGATTTACTAGTGGTGGTGATCAGTGGGAATATTGAGGTTTTTACTTTTTACTTAAGAGAATTTTTAAATTGTCCTTTTCATACAACGCCCGAGGTTTTTAAACCTTAGGTCAATGTCTTGATGGGTGAACTGTTAGCCTTTCTCTTGTAAAACTGAAAGAAAGCAGTTTTGAAGTGGGATTGGAAGAGGAGAACATGCTCCTCAGCTTGGGGCTCAGCACCTCTAAGGAACTATTCTGTGTTTATTTCTTACGCTTCCTTTCCTAACTCATAAATAGTGTTCCCTTGTCTTCTGTTCTCAACCCATCTTTTCTCATAGTTCTCCTATCTCTGCTTTATGCTCTTGTTTTTTAGAGTTTATCTTTTAATCATCACTTTTTCTTCATTCAAAATAATTGGCCCCAATTTTGATATTTTCCTTGGTGCATTATTTTTGTTGTCTTATTATTATCATTATTGAGATATAATTAACATCTAATAAAATGCACTGGCTTTTAGTGTTCTTAATGCATTTTAACATTATATCCACCTCTGTAACAATCACTCAAAACAAGGTAGAAAATATTTCCATCATCATGAAATTCCCTCACATCCCCTCCAATCAACTCTCCAACTCCCTCCACCAAAAAACCACTTTCTAACTTTTATCATTATGGACGAATTTAACACAACTGGAATCATAAATTTGTACTCTTGAGTTTTTAATTTGTTTAACTGTTATATATCTGTTTATTTATTCTTACTTTGAAATAATTTCAGGTTTATAAAATGTTGCAAAAATAATAGATAAAAGATCTATAAGTTAACATTGCACATAACCATAGTAAACTTATCAAAACCAGAAACAATACTACTGGTGTCTAGTAAATAATCTACAAACCTTATTCAAATTTTGCCAACCATTCCACAAATGTCCTGTTCTAGTTAGTTAGTTTCTTCTTCTTTTTTTTAATTACTAAATACATCCCATTGTCTATCTGATCTCTTTTTGGGCCACAGCATTGTTTTCAGTTTTTATCCATTAAAAATAAAACTGTGATGCATATTCTTGTACACATCCTTTTATGAACATATTTTCGTTTTTCCTGAGTATATAGCTAGAGAGAAAATTGCTCAATCATAGAGTTGGTGAATATTCAACTTGATAAGAAATTGTTGAACAGTTTCCCCAGGTTAACTGTACCATTTTAAATTTCCACCAGCAATGTGTTCGCGTTCTAATTGTCCCACTTCCTTGCCAATACATGGTGTTGTCATCATTTTTGATTCTAGTAATTTTAGTGAATGTGAAATGATATCTCATGGTTGTTTTAACATGCATTTGCCTGATGTTGAGCACCTTTTAAATATGCTTATTACCCATTCATATGTTTTTATCTGTGGTGTCCAAGTCTTTTGCTTATTTTTAAATTGGGTTATTTGTTTTTCCATTGTCTAATTGTTTCATCATTGCCAACTTGTCAGAAGTCTCTACATATGCTGAATGAGTTCATTGCCAGATACACGTGCTGTGGAGATTTTCCCTAATCTGTGATTTACCTATTTATTTTCTTTTTTTTTTTTTTTTTTTTTTTTTTTTTTTTTGAGACGGAGTCTCGCTCTGTCGCCCAGGCTGGAGTGCAGTGGCCGGATCTCAGCTCACTGCAAGCTCCGCCTCCCGGGTTTACGCCATTCTCCTGCCTCAGCCTCCCAAGTAGCTGGGACTACAGGCACCCGCCAACTCGCCCGGCTAGTTTTTTGTATTTTTTAGTAGAGACGGGGTTTCGCCGTGTTAGCCAGGATGGTCTCGATCTCCTGACCTCGCGATCCACCCATCTCGGCCTCCCAAAGTGCTGGGATTACAGGCTTGAGCCACCGCGCCCGGCCTACCTATTTATTTTCTTAGTGGTAGACGTTCTGAATAGAAATTTTAAAGTCTAGTTTATCAATTTGTTTTCCTTTTATAAATAGTGTTTTTCATGTCCTAAGAGATCTCTGCTGAATTGAAAAATTGTGAAGTTATTCTCCTCTGCTTTCTTTCTTTTCTTTTGTTCTCTCTCTCTTTCTCCCCTCCCTTCCTCCCTCCCTTCATCCTCCCTTCCTTCCCTTCTCTTCCCTTCCCTCCCTCTTTCCCTCCCTCCCTCCCTCCTTCCCTCCTTCCTTCCTTCCTTCCTTCCTTCCTTCCTTCCTTCCTTCCTTCTCTCCTTTCCTTCCTCCTTTTCTTCCTTTCTTTCTGCAAGGATCTCACTCTGTTGCCTCGGCTGGTGTGCAGTAGTGCGATCTTGGCTCACTGCAGCCTCAACCTCCTAGGCTCAATTGATCCTCTCACCTCAACCTCCCGAGTCTCTGGGACTACAGGCGTGCACCACCACACCTGGCCAATTTTTGTATTTTTGTAGAGACAGGGTCTCGCCATGTTGCCCAGGCTTCTCGGATATATTACTGCAGAAGTTCTGCTGCTCTCAGTTTTTTGCTCAGGCCTACAACCTGCCACGTGTTATTTTCTGGCTATGGAAGGAGATGGGGTCTGGCATTATCTCTTTTTCCCTGGTGATATCTAGCTTTTCCAACTATAGTTTTATTCTTTTTTTAAAGTTCATGAGGTTAAACAACACCAACTATAGTTTAAAAAAGAGGTTCCTTTTCACACTAGTTGAAAGTTAATTGCCCATACATGTGTGCTTTACTCTTGACTCTTTATTCTGTTCCACTGATCTATTTTCCTATCCTTATGCCAATATTTCACTGTCTTAATTACTGTAAATTTATAATCATTCCTAAATCCAAGGAGTGCAAGTTCTCTAAACTTGTTTTTCGTTGTCAAAAATTATATGGCTCTTTTAGATTTGTTTTTGCATTTCCATATACATTTTAGAATCAGTTTGTCTGATACTAAAACAAAAACAAAAACAAAAACCCCTGCTATCCTACTGCAGTTCTGCTGGGGTTTGCATTAAATTTATAGACCATTTTAGGTTAATGCCATGATGACAATCTTGTGTCTTCCAGTCCAGAAACATGTACTATTTTTTTCAGCTTATTTAGATCTTGTTTAGTTTCCCTCAGTGGGGTTTTATAGTTTCCAGCACAGAGGTCTTGCATGTCCTTTTGAAATATATTTCTAGAAACCTGATTTTCTTTTGGGGGTATTATTTAAAATTTACTGTTGTAATTTCACTTTTCAATTGTTGTTATGTAGAAATACAGTTATTTTTGTATATTGATCTTGCATGTTGTGACCCTGAAGACCACTTATTCTAGTAGTTTTGGGGTTTTCTGTACAAACATACAGATCACTTGTGAATTCTGAGAGTTTTGCTTCTTTGCCGATCTGTTTGCCTTTTATATAATATTCTGGTTCTATGTCAGGTGTTAAGACCTCTGCTAAAGTCTTAAGTAGAAATGGTGACAGTAGACATCAGTCAGTGCCTTTTTCCAATCTTAGGAAAATGGAATGTAATATATCACCATTTCATATGATGTCTGTGATTAGATCTTCTAGGTTGAGGACATTCCTTTCTATTCCTATTTTTTTCTGAGAATTATTATTACAAAGGCATGTTGAAGTTTATCAAACGCTCTTTCCACAACCACTAAGATGATCATATCGTCTTTTCTCTTTTATTCTGTTAATGTGGTGCATTATATGAATTGGTTTCAAATGTTAATCCAACCTTGCATTCCTTGGATAAACCCCACTTGGTCATTGTGTAGTAGACTTCTTATATACTACTGGAGTTTGTTTGCTAACATTTTCATGGGGATTTTGGTTACTAAATTCCTAAGGAAGGTAGATATGGCTTGTTTTTTTTTGGTAATATATTTGTCAATTTTTGTTATTAAGGTATGCTTCTCCCACAAAATGTTTTATAAAATTTACCAGTAAAGCCATTTGGTCCTGGAGGTTTGTTTTGTGGGAAAGTTTTTAATTAATATTTTATTTTTCTAAATAAATATGAAGATATCTGGATTTTCTGTTTCTTCTGCTATCACTTTTGGTAACTAATATCTTTTAAAGAATTTGTTCATTATCTAAGTTATTGAATTTAGAAACATTAGATTTTCTATAAAATCTCTTATTCTTTTTATTGTCTATAGGGACTCTGGTGATGTTGCTTCTTGATTCCTACTCTTACAAATTTGAGTGTTCCCTCTCATTGTTTTATCCATCCAGTCAGAGGTTTATCAATTTTAATTGATTTTTCAAGGAACCATAATTTGCTTTTATTAATTTTCTCCCTTTTATGCTTTCTTTTTTTTTTTTTTTTTTTTTTTTTTTTTTTGAGGCGGAGTCTCACTCTGTCGCCGGGGCTGGAGTGCAGTGGCCGGATCTCAGCTCACTGCAAGCTCCGCCTCCCGGGTTTACGCCATTCTCCTGCCTCAGCCTCCCGAGTAGCTGGGACCACAGGCGCCCGCCACCTCGCCCGGCTAGTTTTTGTATTTTTTTTTTAGTAGAGACGGGGTTTCACCGTGTTAGCCAGGATGGTCTCGATCTCCTGACCTCGTGATCCGCCCGTCTCGGCCTCCCAAAGTGCTGGGATTACAGGCGTGAGCCACCGCGCCCGGCCCCTTTTATGCTTTCTATTTCAATGATTCTACTTTTACTTTTATTGTTTCTTTTCTCTACTTTGAGTTTAACGTAGTATTCTTTCTCTAGGTTATTAAAAAGGAAGTTCACATCATTGACTTTAAAACTCTCTTTTTTCCTAACAGAAGCATTTAATATTATACATTTTTCCTCTAAAGTCAGTTTTAGCTGCATACAACAAATTTTGGTATGTGTGTTTTTATCATTTGGTCCAAAATATTTCTCAATTTTTCTGTGATTTCTCCTTTTACACATGCGCTACTTAGAAGACTGTTACTAGTTTCTAAATATTTGTGAATATTCTATATCTTTATTTTGTTGATTTTTAAAAATCTGATAATGGACATTTATTTAAAAACCCACATCTAACATTATATTTAACTTTGCAACACTAAATGCTTTGCCCCTATGGTCAGTAAAAAGACAAGGATGTCTGTTTTCACCACTTCTATTCATCATTACACTGGAAAGTCTAGCTAGAGCAATCAAGCAAGGAGAAGAAATAAAATACATCCAGAATGAAAGGAAAGGAGTAAAACTCTCTATTCACAGATAACATGACCTTGTATATAGAAAATCATAAGGAATCCACACGTAAAAAACTATTAGAACTAATATATTCAGCAAGGTGTGAGTTACGAGATCAAAATAAAGGAATCTTTCTTTTTCTATACACCAGCAATGAACAATTTGAAAATGAAATCAAGGAAACAATTCCATTTACAATAGCATTAAAAACAATAAACAAGGAATACAGTTTTAAAAACAAGTGCAAACTTGTCTTCTGAGGCTATAAAACATCCTTGAAGGAAATTTAAAAAGACCTAAATAAATGGAAAGACATTTAACGTTCATGGATTAGAAGACAATATGGTTAAGATGGCAATACTTTCTAAAGTGATCTAAAGATCAATTCAATCCCTGTAAAAATCCCAGCTGGCTCTTTCAAAACATGCATAAGCTGATTGTAAAATTCATACGAATTTGCAAGGGAATCAGAATAACCAAAGTATTCTTGAAAAAGTACAAAGTTGATGGACTCACACTTCCTGATTCTAAAACTTAGAACAAAGCTACAATAATCAAGACAGTATCTTATTGAAGTAAGGATATAAATATAGATCTGTAGAACACAATTGAAAGTCGAGAAGTGAAACACATACATTTATGGCCAATTGATGTATGAAAATGGTGCCAAAGCATATCAATGGAAACAAATGGTGCTCAGTATCGACATGCAAAATTATGGTCCTGGACCCCTTCCTTACAGCACACACACAAAAAAACAGAGAATATGCTCAGAATTATTTCAAATATTTGATACTTACTGAGACTTTTTATGACCCGTCGTATGGTTGATCTTCATGAAAGCTTTATGTAAACTTGAAAAGGACTTCTTATTGGGAGGAGGGCTCTATATGTGCCAATTACTTCAAGTTGGTCCATAGTGTTGAAATCTTCCAAAGCAATACTGAGTTTATGTATATTTGTTACATCAATTACAGGAAAAGAAGTGTTAAAATTTATAACTCTAATAATTAATTTATTTCTCCTTTTAGTTCTGTTTACATTTTGTCCTACGACTTCTGAAGCTCTGTTTTTAGGTGCATACGTACTTTGCATATTTTTGTCTTTTTGATACATTGATCCTTTTAACATTATAAACTGTGTTGCTGAATCTCTAGTAGTATTCCTTGTCCTGAAGTTTAGTTTTTTTCTGATAGTAAAATAACCACACAACTTTCTTATGCATAATTTGCATGATATATCTTTTTTTTAAGACCTTTTACTTTCAACCAGTGTCTTAATAATTAAAATACATTTTTTGTAAACAGCTTGAAGCTGAGTCTTGCTACTTTACCTGCCTGAGACTCACTGTCATTTACTGGGAGTGTCTGGTCCATTTACAATTCATGTTGTTATTGACATGGTACATTTTATGTCTTCTGTGCTGGGATATAATTTTATTTATCTTTCTTGTTCTTTCTCCCAGTTTCTTTCCTTTTCTGTCGTTTTTAAACGATTGAACAAGCCAAATACTTTATAGTATGTCATTTTTTATCTGTTACATGTACTTTTTAGTCATACTTCTTTGGGTTATTATTTATTGACTGCTCTGTGTTTATTGTATTTATCTTTAAGTCGTTATATTTACCTTCGAATAGAATTATACTACTTCACAAAAGTCCTGTGGATCCTACAATGGTATAATTCTATTTATTCTCATCATTGTTCCTTGTGTCTTTCTGTCTTATATTTTACATTTACATATGATATAAACACACACATATACGTGTGTGTGTATATATATGTAGGATATATATATACATATGTATCCTCCAAAATTATAATTATTTTTGGTTTAAACAATCGATGCATGATATAATGTTATATTTACCCTTTATGGTAATTTTCTTTTCTCTCAGATCTGGGATTTCGTTTGAGAACTTTCTTGTAGTATTTCTTGTAGGATGGATTTGCCAGAGATAAATTATCTTAGCTGATGTCCAGTGATTATTTTTATTTCTTTTTCAATTTTAAATAATACTCCCTTTGAGTGTGGAACTCTGAGTTTTGATCAGTCTCTTGTCTTCTGGCATCCATTGTTGATGGTGAGAACTCAGGCATCATTCACATCACTACTGCTCTAGACACAACAGACCTAGTGAAGAAGATGTAGATGTCTTTTTTTATGATGGCTTTCAGGATACGTTATTCATCTTTTGGTTTTTAGCAGATTTACAATGATGATTTATTTTTCTTCTAATTATTCTGCTTAGTGTTTGCTGAGGATTTTATATCTAGGGCTTAGCATTTTTCAGCAATTTTGGAAAGTTCTTAGTTACTACCCCTTGATATATTTCCCCTGGTGCATTACATCTCTCCTCTTCCTCTGGCACACTCCCAATTCAAGTTAGACTGTTTGATATATTTTCCCACAAATTTTGGATGCTCTTGTATCATTCTCCTCCACTCTTTTTATTCCATTTGAATAATTTTCATTGCCCGTCTTTATCAATTCTTATCTCAACAGCATCCAACTTGCTCTTAAGTGTGTACATGAATTATTACTGACACCATAGCTTCTGTCTCTGGCATTTCTAGTTAGTTCTAATTTCTAGTGTTTATCTGTGTGCTGAATGTTGCCGTTTCTTTACACACTCTCTACTTTTTTTCCACTGGATACCTTCTCATTTTTATCAGAGTCATTTCAAAGTCTCCGAGTCCTTACAATTTCTGAGTCTCCTTCTTTTGTCTGCTTCCTGTTTTACATGGGTCACTTTGCCTTGCTTTTTCATGGTTTATCGCATTTGCTTTTCGTTGGGTGTTCTTGTAGAAAGGAATAGTTAAGAGTGAAGTAGATGACACTTTCCTGCAAAGAGGGGTGAGCTGGATTCTGCCAGGCTGCAGAAGGGAAGGTCCATCGCCCTGATCCACAGGTGACTGGGGTCTAGGTTTGCTGCAGTTGTAGTTTGGCTCAGTTCAGCATGTGCTGAAATAGTTTGAGGGACGATCAGAAGAGCCAAAGATGTTAACACAGGCATGGTTCCAGGCCCTGTCTGTGTTTTGAGCCGTTGCCTGGCATTGTCTGGAGGCCTGGGAGGGGCTCCACTCAGGCTTCCACTCTGTCTCCTGTTTTCTGAGACTGGTTCTCTGCACCTGGGTGAGACTCAGCAAGGCTCCAGGGAATGCATCCTGTCTCTCAGTCCCTGCTCCCAGCTTTATCCCTCAGCACTCAGTGAAGGGCTCCACAGAGACCTTTGGGAAAAGCTTGGAGGCTGGGTGCACCATTGCGGGTGACTCCAGCCACAGGGATGCCAACTGGTCACCCACTTATCCACAGATGCAAACATGGGGCCAGTTTCTCCTGGCCTCCAGCCATTTCATTTTTGTCATTCTGCTGTGGATAAGTGTGCACCTGTGGACTTCACTCCTGTGAATGGCTTGTCACTTTCTAGAGTTTGGTTTATTTATGTATCTTTTATCCTCAGAAATCCAATGGGCTGCTAACAACATTGTCATCTTATAGCTTATCTTTTTCTTTTTCTCGGTAGTTTAAAATAAATAGTTTTGAGCAACTTGATTTTTTATTAAAACTAGAAGAAAAAATCCTACGTGTTACTCCTCTATCAAATTATATCCTGAGCTGGTTACTTTTTCACCACTCATCTTTAAATGAAGTGAGTTTTTTTTTTTTTTTTTTTTTTTTTTTTTCCTGACCGGTGATTGCAAGAAGGAGACAAGGCCATGCTTCACACTGGCAGGACTTCCCCTTGCTCTCCAGCTGTCTGTGCGCGTGCATCTGTGCCTGTGCATCTTCTCTGCAGATGCGGAGATGGACAGTGGCTCGTGGTGCTGTGTCATCCCCACGCCTGTCTCCACGCACACTTGTTCTTTCCAAGATGGTTCTTTTGTGTATGTCCTCATTTTTAATAACACATTTTGATTTTTAAAGTTCTGATAATCACTTTTTTTCCTGAAACTCAGTAGCACCTCTTCCTGAAATATATAATTTAGCATGTGGCCTGCACACAGTGGTCCGTATGCCAGCCTGGCTTTCTTGTGCTTTGCTGACTGTGCAGCCTGAGTTTCTGGGGTTCCTCAGAGCCATCACTCAGAGGCCACCGAGGTTTATTCTCAGGGTTTATGTCAGATTCCAGCCTCACAGTTTCTCTATCGCATTTTTGCAAGTTCTCTGGACTCTGTCCTTTCACCATGAACAGGTGTCTCTTGGCCTGCCTTCAGCCTGGAGGGAACCCTTGTCATCATAGAAGGAGGATGTGCTCTGGACGGACACGTCAGGCAGGATGGGCCATGAGGCGTGCGCTGGACTCCAGGTCTCACCCCTTCCCTCTGGGCACATGTGGACAGGCACAGCCTGTGGTGATACATAGAACATGAACACCTGAAGACCCCTGGGATTTTTTAGTCACAAAAACCTGAGGGAGCTGCCATTTCTGTCGAGTGTGACACCATGGTGTCTTCCAGCTGCCTTGGAGTTGCTCACTGGAGCTACCCTGGCCTGGGACCACCACTATGCTGAACAGAAAGTGGCCAGAAAATCTGGGGAAAGCTGCCTCTGTCACTTGTGACTCATACTCTGTAAGAGGGGCTCCAAAGCATTTCTGTTGGTCCCATTGAATTAGTAGCATTTTTAGTGATATGTCTTTTTCTACATTGAAAAACTGTTATAACTGTTCTCTCCTTCAGGTGCAGACATTGCATGATGTGGGTATGGAGAGAGGCATCTGCGACAGCAGATAAAAAAATACCCTTCCCGCTGACAATTAGCACCTTGTCCCTGGTCAAGCCCACCCTACCTGGCCCTTCAGCCCTTGGAGAAGTCAGCTTGTATGGGATCGTCAGTTATGTTTTAGTAGGTAGCTAGTTAGGCATGAGCAGGGCAGAAGAGCCTCCGTGCCAACACCAGCAAGGTCAGGAGAGCATCAGAGGATGGTCAGGTCATTGTTAACTGTCTCTCTAAAATAATAATTGGTCATAGCCAGTACCAGGGAAAGGCCGTCTCCCAACAGAAAATACCTGAAGCCAGTGATCAGCAGCTTCCCGATAAGATTTCAGGAGTTGGGCCAGTGGGCTCAAGCATGCACACTAAGAGGCAAAATGATGGAGTTTAACAGGCATATGATCTTCCTCTAGGAACACTCGATTGGTAAGAGAAAAATGCCTCAAGTGAGCATGGGTACAACTCCAGGAAGCACACTATGCATTGCAGCCCCTCCCAAGAGCTGGCAGGCCACTGCACAGGCAGACAGCCCACCCCAAGGGAAGAATTAGGGGAGAAGGGATGCAAGATCCCAAAAGCATGCCAGCCTATAAAATCCCCATGTCAAAGGCCAAAGAGGGCACTTGATCTCTCAAGTTGCCCCCCTGGTCCTCTTCCAAGCGTACTTTACTTTCTTTCCTGCTCTAAAATGTTGTAATAAATTTTCACTTCTGCTCTAAAACTTGCCTCGGTGGGTGGTCTCTCCCTCTGCCCTGTGTCCCTCGGTCAAATTCTTTCTTCCAAGGAGACAAAAATCGAGGTTGCTGCAGACCCATACAGATTCACCACCACGAACAATGAAAGGATGAATCCACCAAAAGGATAAAGCAATCCTAAATGTGCATGTACCAAAAAAACAGAGCTTCAATGAACATGAAGCAAAGATGGAAAGAACTGAAAGGAAAAATAGAAAAATAGACAAAAATGGCTTGAAAGATAATTACTTGAAGTGTAGAGATAGATTTCTTTAATGACCCTGCTCTCAAAATAATTTCCTGCAGTCCCTATAGGGCTTTTAGAGAAGGGGTCTGCAACCGCTGGGCCACAGACTGGTACGGGTTCATGGCCTGTTAGGAACCAGGCCACACAGGAGAAGGTGAGTGGCGGGAGAGCGAGTGAAGCTTCATCCGTATTTACAGCCACTCCTCATTACTCACATTACCGCCTGAGCTCCGCCTCCTGTCAGATCAATGGTGGCATTAGATTCTCATAGGAGCACAAACCCTATTGTGAACTGCACATGCGAGGAATCTAGGTTGTGCACTCCTTATGAGAATCTAACTAAAGACTGATGACCTGAGTTGGAGCTGAGGCAGTAATGCTAGTGCTGGGGAGTGGCTGCAAATACAGATTAACATTAGCAGAAAGGGTTCCCTGCACAGAGACCATAATACATCAATTGCAAGACTCATATCAAAACCCTATCGGTGGGTGGTTGGTGGCAGGCTTTATAGTGGCAAGTGAGCTGATGTATTTCAATTGCACAGCTGCATCTGGTGGCAACTTTAAGTCAGAATCCGACACTTATTTCAATATGTGCATGGCTTGCCTATTACTTTATTGACCACTTCTGTTCCTGCCTCTTTCCCGCACTGCACACTTGTCTCAGTCGCAGTTTTGATAAGCCCACAAGCTAACCCTAGCCAAAATGAGTAAAAAATAAATGTCACTAGAGAGCTTCTTTGAAAAAGAAGAGAGACCCAATGGTGAGACAGCAGAAGACTCTAAGACTGCCAATAAAAAGAAAGCTGCATTTGAAAGAAAATACCAAGAGTCTTACTTAAATTACCGGTTCATTGCAACAGGAGATTCACATTCTCCAAGTCTACTTTGTATAATACATGGCGACTGACTATCCAACAAAGCCATGAAACCTTCAAAACTGTTTCACCACATGGAGATCAAGCATCCTGCATTAAAAGACAAGTCTTTGGAGTGAACACAAAGAACAGAAGCAATTATTGAAGGCCACCACTTCATCAAATGTGTCTGCACTGAGAGCATCACTCTTAGTAACTAACTGCTTGCTAAAGCTAAGAAGTCCTTTACTGCTGGTGAAGAGTTGATCCTGCCTGCTGCTAAGTACATTTGTTGTGAACTTTTAGGAAAGGCTGCAGTTCAAAAGGTGGCAGGTGTTCCTCTTTCGTCTAGCACTGTAAATAGAAGAATTGATGAGATGGCAGAGGATACTGAGGCACAATTGTTTGAGAGGATTAATGAGTCACCATGGGGCACAATCCAGGTTGATGAGTCTACCGATGTTGACAACAAGGCGGCAATCCTTGTTTATGTGTGATCTATTTTTCAAGAGGATGTGCATGAGGATATGTTATGTGCTCTTTTGTTGCCAGTCAACACCCCAGCTGCAGAACTACTCAAGTCTTTGAATGATTACATACTGGGAAAACTAACTTGGTCGTTTTGTGTCAGTATATGCATGGATGGAGTGGCTGCCATCACTGGACGGCTTTCTGGTTTCACTACTCGGGTCAAAGAAGTCGCTTCTGAATGTGAGTCTACACACTGTGTCATCCACAGAGAAATGCTGGCTAGCCACAAAACGTCACCTGAACTTAACAACATTTTGCATGATGTGATTAAAATTATCAACCACATTAAAGTACATGCCCTTAACTCATGTCTGTTCATGCAGCTCTGCAAGGAGATGGACGCAGAGCACACACACCTTCTCATACACGGAAGTGAAATGCTTTCTAAAGGTAGATTGCTGGCCAGAGTTTTTGAATTAGGAGATTCTTTTAGAATCCAGAGATTTCTTTTAGAAAAACAGTCACCACTGACACAGAATGGGTTGCAGAACTTCCTTACTTGTGTGACATATTCAACTTGCTCAACAAACTCAATCTGCCACTTCAGGGGAGAACGACAGCTGTGTTCAAGTCAGCAGATAAAAGGGCTGCGTTGAAAGCCAAACTGGAATTACGGGGGTGACAAGTGAACACTGGGATTTCTGACATGTTTCAAACATTAGCAGAGACTGTGAAAGAGACAGAGCCAGGGCCTTCTTTCCCCCAGCTGACGCAGGATCACCTACCTCAGCTTCCAGAAGAGCTTGAGCGATCCTTCCCAACCCCAAAAGAACCCCGAACTGGGAAGGAATGAATCCGCGACCCATTTGTAAGTAAGCCTGGTGAATCGACTGTCTGTGCTAGGAGAGGATCAACTGCTTAAGATGGCAAATGACAGTGGTTTTAAAAATATGTTTGAGACAACTTCAAATCTCCAAATGTTTTGGATGAAGGTCCAGGTGGAATATCCTGAGGTTGCCACAAAAGCACTGAAAAGCCTGCTTCCATGTCCAACAACCTGTCTTTGTGAAGCAGGGTTTTCTACAGTGACAGCGACCACAAAGAGATTACAGAGCAGCGTGGACATAAGTGACACACTTCAGGTGTCACTGTCTCCGGTCACCCCCATATGGGACTGTCTAGTTGCAGGAAAACAAGCTCAGGGCTCCCATGGATTCTACATCACTGATATACATCACCATTGTATAATTATTTTATTATATATTATAATGTAATAATAATGGAAATGAGGCACACACACTTGTACTCCCAGTACTTTGGGAGGCGGAGGCAGGCAGATCACTTTGAGGTCAGGAGTTTGAGACCAGCCTGGCCAATATGATGAAATCCCGTCTCTACTAAAAACACAAAAATTTGCCAAGCGTGGTGGTGCGCACCTGTAATTGCAGCTACTCAGGAGGCTGAGGCAGGAGAATCGCTTGAACCCAGGAGGCGGAGGTTGCAGTGAGCGGAGATCATATCACTGTGCTCCAGTCTGGGTGACAGAGGAAAATGCTGTCTTAAAAAAATATAAATAAATAAATAAATAAATAAATAAATGCACCATAAATGTAATACACTTGAATCATCCTGAAAGCATCCCCTCCTCCCCAGTCTGTGAGAAAATTGTCAGCCACGAAACTAGTCCCTGATGTCAAAAAGGTCGAGGACAACCGTTCTAGAGTATTCCTGACTATACGACATTCTATCAGGCAATTTCCCTTACAACAAGCACATAAGATTTATCTTGAAATATTTGGTCATGCTACTTTCCTGTTAAAGATCAGGGTTTTGCTAACATTAGTTTTGCGGGTTTGTACTACAGAGATGAGAAAGCACTGCCCTAGACACAGAGTGAAGACCTCCCTCTGGTATGAATCAAAAGAGTTGCCCTAGAGTGAGCACACACTGGGCCTCAATTGGCTCTGGCTTCTTTGGGGGGTCCTTTTACTTTGCTCCCTGACTGCAGGTGGAGTCCCCATCCATGCTGGTTGCTGTGTGCTCTGTTCTTAGAGGCCAAGTGCTGGAAATACACGCCATTCCTCACCTATGTGGGAGAATGTGCTCGCCAAGACAACACAGTGTTCAGACGGCACTGAGGAAAATTCCTTGGGTCTGAGTGATGGATGGAAGATGGAATGAGAAACAGGAGGTTGTGTGTATTCTAATTAAAAAGTACATGTTTTTAAAGAAAGTGGCACATCTTAATAGTCTCTTGAGGATTTATTTTTGACATGGATAATTAACTACAGTTTGAGCCAACTCATGTGTGATTTCTTTGTAGAATGTCTCCTATAGAGACTACAACTGCTGTTCTTGCGACTTGCCCTAACTTTACTTTCACACTGGGGAGAACGGTTTGAGAACTTTGCATATCCTCAAACCATATCTAAAGAACAATATTTTGTGAACTAAAATGCATAGGATATGATTGCATATTGTTATTCAATATTCTGAGATTAAAGAAAGGATAAACAGATTATTTTAGTTAGAAATAGCCTGGTTTTGTCTTTTTCAAAAGAGCACAACTATACTGAAAGTATTAAAAAGCAAGAAGTTGCATTAAAAAGTCTTGCATTAAGAACATTGTAAACACTCATGAAATACTAAGTATTTGTTATAACTTTTAGTTTACTATACTACCAGAAGTCAAATTGTATGCTTAATTGTATGCTTAATTGTATGCTTCAGTTTTTGGTTTTGAAAACATGGCCACTGTGTGTACGTAAGTTTTGCAAGAAATTTATTTAGTGTGATGGCCTAAGTCTTAATGAGTTGTTTCATATACCACGTTTCATTTCTGCATTAGCACTATAATGGATAAGTACATTAAATGTGCTCATATAAGTTCTGCTTTTTTTTTTCTTTGAGACAGGGTCTACCTCTATCTATCAGGCTGGAGTGCCATGGTGAGATCACAGCTCACTGCAGCTTTGATCTCCTGGGCTCAAGCGATTCTCTCACCTCACGCTCCTGAGTAGCTGGGGCTACAGGTACACATCGCCATGCTCAGCTAATTTTTAAATTTTCATTTTGTAGCAACAAAGTTCCACCATGTTGCCCAAGCTAGTCTCAAACTCCTGAGCTCAAGTGATCCTCCCTCCTCCGCCTCCCAAAGTGCTGAGATTCAGGTGTCAGCCAGTGCCCCTGGCCAAGTTTCTCCCCTCCTATGTATGCCTTGATCCTATTTAGTTTAGTTTCTTTTCACAAAACGAATATTTTCCCCTCCTGTTTCTCTTTTACTAACTTATCTCCTGCATCTTTCCAAATTTTTCTGCCACATCTTCGTGTTCTATTTCTATTATAGATATGGACTCAAAAAAATCTGCCAGGACCTTGAGCAAGCATGATGATCATAGCTAGCATAGCTCACTCAGTCTGTGCCAGAGATTGTCCCTAATAATGCATTCCTAATTTATCTCTGCAGTAACCCATTGAGACAAGTGCTGTTACTATGTGCATTTTTACAGAGCAGAAACAGTGGGGCCTCCAGGAGACAGCATATTCCAGAATTCCAGATGTGAACTTCAGAAAACTTGGGAGGAAAGAGGAAAATCAACAGGTCGATTTTATGCCATGAAATATCTTCCCATAGCTATTTTTCAACACAACAACCTTAATGGGATAGATGTTGGAAGCTCTACGTTCATAGTCTGGAGTTTGAAGGTCTCAGATGCTTGCCACACTTACATACCCAGCGGAATGTGGAAATTAAAACTCAGACAAGTCTGTTTCAAAAGTCCATGGTTGTTTCTGTACGTCATGCCCAGGATATTCACAGCTAGTTACTGCCTAACGTGGTCTCTCACCACTAGTGTGACTAAATCAAAGTTACATTGTTGGGTTCATCTGGATTATTTTAGCATCATTTCTACACTATTCTTAAACAATACCACTCTTTAAAATGTGACAATATATGTTTCAGACAGCATGACACCTGACTCAACTGCTCAAAACTTAACACACATCTAGGTTTAAAATACTATTTTGAAAAGACATCTTTTTTTATCATCATAAATTAATGTCATGGATAACACATTTGAAAACAATTCCCAGTGGATGACATTGGACTTCACTGAAAAGATTTAAGTATTCTGAAGATGTGATCGAATCATATTTCCTGGAGAACTTTCCCACTTCATGTAAGTGTAGCCACAGGATTTGACCACTGGTTTCTCTGTGAGTGTTCAGCCCAGGTGCCAGTACCATAGGGGTAGCTCTGCTACCCAGTGCTGGAGGCTGGACTGTGTTCTGTTTATGAGATGTGAGGTCAAAGTCCCCGACTGCTCACACAGTGCTTTCTGTCTGGCTAATTGAAAGTTGGGTGGATATAAGATTCTCCCATCAGAACAAATCTGTGGCATTGGTGTGAATATTTTGCTCCATGTCATGGTGACATTTCATAAAGAGTTTGGATGGAACTTTCAGAAAAAAAATGCAGCTAGTTAGTGGTCATTAAGTTGGGTTTTCCATATGTTTCCAGAGCCGCTTTTAGGTTCCACTACTTTTAATTAGATGCAACTGGCAGTTTTAATCATCGTGCTGGGGTAGTGGGGTGGCCTTAGATCAAGAATGTCAAGGCAAGGGTGATATATGAATCTTGCTTATTGCAGTCCTGACTCTGAGCACATTCCCTCCTGATGAGGCAAACAGGCAGTGTGTGTGTTCTTGCAGGCCTGGCTGTTCATGAAGTTCATGGGTCTGATCTGAGGGCTCCTAAGGCAAATAGATGGTTCCATGGCTTGCAAAGGTAACTATCCACAAGCAAATAGTGGTTCTCCTGTTCTGCCACCTTATTTTGGATGCTTTATCAGATGAAAGAAAAACCTTCCAAAAAACTGAATTGATGGAAAGTGAATGTAAAGATGTAGTGAGAGTGGATGAGGTAGGGTGCAGGGTATGGAGAGAGGATACCAGACCAGCACCTGGGCTGAAGCCTTTCCTCCAGCCTGAATTCTGTGGCAACTGTGAATAGTAAATATGAAGTCCTAAAAATACACATCACGACATGGATGTATTGCCCTCAATAGTTCCCATATCTTGGTATATTTGGGAGAAGCCAAACAGCTTAATTGTTAGAAGTTAAACATTAAGCTGTGTTCTGCTTGCAGTCATTGGTTGGGGTTGAATTTGACTGCAATGGTTGCAGTCATTGGTTTGGCTTGAATATGCACTCACCTGAATCCAAAGTTGATGATTTTCCATGACATGATGATTTCCTATGACACGTTTTTCTAAGTACAAAGTACAGCAGCAGCTGCAGAGTTAATGGTAGGAAGCTCTCAGTGTAATAGGATGGACACACATTGAACTTCAATGACCAGGACCCAAGGCCCTGCTGCTCTCTCTGCCTCCCACCATCCTTGGCTGCCTACCTCTACCCATTCTTCACAGCCCTTTCTCGTCCTAGTTCCTCCAAAAACCTTCGCATGGCCTTGGGAATTTACAGCCCCCACTACTACAACTGCACTTGAATTCCTTTGCCTCCTATGTGAAAACCTTTTTCTTTTAAGCAACAACATCAGGACTAGAAACTCTTGAGCTGTGTTTCTGACCTGCAAAAATAATTGGTTTCATCACATAGTGTTTTAAAAATAACTTGAATTTAAACCCCTTTCCCAGATAGGCCCCACTAACGCCTTGGAGTATCTTCCTGGTCATGAAAACATAACAGTTAAGACCTTTTAATGTGTAGTGTAATTTGTGGGGCAAAAAATTCTTCTTTCACCTCAACTTGTGATCCTATTCTTCAGTTGAAACTCCTGTTATCAGTTTCTCAGGTATGTTCTATTTGAAACATTTCTTTAAAAATTGCATATATAAGGTTTTGCCTTTTGATCCGGTTTGAGAGACTTTCTTTGACATATGAGATTAGTTCAATTGCATTTATTGTTGTGAAAGATATTCTTAGTATTCATTTTATCATGACTTTTACTTACATTTACTATTTTTATTTCTTATTTACAACTTGTTTTTCACTAAACTAATCTCTGCTTTTATTGTTTTATGTGTATAGGCTAGTCAACTGGACATTCGTGTTTTATTTAGGCCGCTACTTTTATTACTATCCATCTATACTTTATATTTTATCCCTTTACACTTAAACAACAATGTCGCTGAACAGAAAAATTCACTGGCCCTATGCTGAATTTTCTTCTCTCTGAGAATCTGTAGACATTGCTCAGCTGACGTGCGGGAAGGAACACTGCTAGGAACCACTCCGGGACCACGGGTATTCTTCTCTTACAGGAGACTTAGCCTGTTTTGTCTGGATGTCAAAAGGTTTTTTTCTTTGCTGTTGCTTCTCGGTAATTTCTCAGTAACTTGTGGATTGTTCTCTGTCAATCTTTAATGGCAACAGTGGATTTTTCTATCTAAAGAGCAAGCTTTTATTTCTTTATTTATGACTTGTAGCTTATTTCTTTACAATTTATAGCTTGACGTTCTGTTCTGTGCTCTTCGTTCTCCCTTTGGGAATATCCGTTCTGCATCTGTTGGATCTTGGCATGTCAGCTGAATGCATCCTTTTTACCCTTACTTCTTCAAATGATTACTCTTTCCCACTTTGCTTGCTTTTCTTGATTGAGCTCTAAACTTCTCCCACTGTGTTTTAAGCAGTTTTCCTCTCACCCACCACTCTCTTCTGAATTTCTGTCTGTATTGTGGATGAATTGATAAGAGTCTGAACAGTCTCTTTGGCCATGAATGGAAGCCGTGTGGTCAGGTTGACAGAGAAGAAATACAGAAAGACCTGGGCCCCTGACATCATCATGGATATTTCATATAAGCCTTGAACTGGCTCCTTCAAGACTTCTACATCAGAGAAAATCAAACTTCAATCTGTTTAATCTGCTGTCATTTGGGTTTTCCATTTTACCTAGTAATATATGTCTCTCACCTGATATAAAATCATGCATTATAATTTATATTACTTACTTGTGGGCATTTATCTTATTTATAATATCTTGCCACAAAGCATTCCTAAGAGAAGTAAAAGAAGATTTAGATACATGAAGAGATGTATTATGTTTATTAATTAGAAGACAATATTATTAAAATGTCATTTGCCGTTAAATTGATCTATAGATTCAATTCTACTCCAATCAAATCCCAGCAGGCTTTTTTTTGACAGATGTTGAGAAGCTAATTCTAAAATCTAACTGGAAATGCAAACAACCTAATATAGGCAAAATGACATTGAAAAAGAATAAAGTTGGAAAACCTGTCCTGTGTGATTTCAAGACATATTTTATTATTGTCATTATTATTTGTTTAGAGATGGAGTCTCACTATGTTGCCCAGGCTGGAATACAGCATCTATTCATAGGCATTGTCACAGCCCAATACAGTCTTGAACTCCTGGGCTCAAGTGATACTCCTTCCTGTAGCTGAAACTACAGGCATGTACCACCATGCCCAGCTATATTTTAGAACTACATTAATCAAAGCTGTGTGGTGTCGGCATGAAGATAGAAAAAGAGATCAACTAACTAGAAAGTGCAGAAATAGATCCACATGCCTATGCTCTATTGATTTTTGACAAAGTGATCAAAGCAACTCAAGAATAATCTCATCAACAAATGGCTTTGGGACAATTGGATAGCCAAATGAAAAACAAACACACTGACCCAAAACATACACCCTTACCTCTCACCATTTAAAATATAAACTGGAAATAGGTCATAGGCCAAAATGTAATAGAAAAACTATAAAACTTCCAGAAGAAAACAGAGGAAAAAATCTTAGTGAGATTGGATTTGGCAAATATATTTTTTAAAGGACCTCCAAGCCACAACTACAGAATACAAAAAGCTCAATAAATTTGACTTCCTTAAAATCAAAACTTTTGTTCTTTAAAACACACTGTTATAAACATAAAAAGGCAAGCCACAAACTAGGAGAAAACATTTGTAAAATATATATACAACAAAGGGCTTGTACCGACACCCAATATATAGAGAACTCTCACTACTAAATTTTAAGAAAACAATCAAAATATGGTAAAAGATTTTAACACACTTCACAAGGTAAGATATACTAGATAACAAGAAAATGAAAATATGCTCAACATAATTGATTAATATGAAAATGCAAAGTGAAACTACAATGAGAAACCACTAAACACCTACCATAATAGCTAAAATTGAAAAGACTAATCATACTAAGTGTTGGCAAAGTGTGGAGCACCAGTCTCACATACTGGCAGTAGCAATGTAAAATTGTCCATATACTTTGGAAAAGGTTTGGTATTTTTCGAAAAAAATTAGAGATATTTATCATATGGCCCAGGCTTTCCATGCCTAGGTATTTACTCAAGAGAAATTAAAATTTTATTACACAGAAATATTGGCACACAAATGTTCAGAGAGGCTTTGTCATAATCACAAGTGAAAATAGCCCAAGTGTTTCTCAGCAGGTGAATGGGTAAGCCATTGTGTGTATATCTTTTGGTATATCCACACAATGGAATACTGTTTGGTAATAAAAAGAAGCAAACTATTGATACATGCCACCACATTGAATAATCTCACAATAATTGTGCTAGTATAAGAAGCCAGACAATAAAAGTACAGTGTATTACTGTAATTATATAAAATTATGTAAAATACAAACTAATATTCAGTTAAGAAACCACGTCTGCAGTCACTTGCAGGAGGGAGGTTGGGAGGGAGAGATGCATTGGGGGGGCATGAGGAAATGCTGGGTGTGATGGGTGTGTTCATTTTCTGGATTTGTTGTGACAACTTCACAGGAGTACACATACATCAAACTAAAACTGTGCAATTTAAATATATTCACTTTGTTCTAGGTTACTTACACAACAATAAAGCTTTTATTAAAAATTTATTAAAAAGTTTTCAGATGTGCAGTGGAAGAGTTTGAGAGGGTGGTAAATAGGATCAGATCAGGAAATGCATGGAACGATGAGAGATGAGGGTCTGGGTGGATGACCTGGGATGACCAAGTGGACTGGGGTGTGTGGGTGAAAGGATGAGTTATGATCATTCGCAGGGTAGGCGGGTAGTCAGTTCATGCTGGGCCACTTGGGCACCCTGGCAGCTCTCCTTCTCTACAGAGGTTGGCATGCTTATTGTTGGATGCTGAAGCCTCCTCAGGGCCTAATGTCTCAGGTAGGGGCAGGGGCTCTGGGAGAGCCATCTGCACCTGCAGGGTTGTGGGTGATGGGTTTGGCTATCTGGAGTAGGGGATGAGGATGTTGTCATGTGATGGTCACTTTACATATACACACATTATTATATGTATGCACACATACATGTTCATATATATATATATACCCATATACATATTCACAAATACACATATACACTTACATATTTATATATGTATACACATATACACACAACACATACATATGTTTTCATATGCATATACATACACACATATACATATTTTTATATATACACATAGGTATACATATTCATATATGTACACACACATTTACATATCAATATAGGGATACATGCACACATACATATTCATATATATGCATATATTTGTGTATTTATATATGTATACATACACAATACATCTACTCATATACATACATATAAACACATATAAATACACCATACATGTACACATACATACATACTCATTGATGTATATATACATATATACATATTAATATATTATATATGTGGAATACACATATATACACACATATGCATATTTATATACACACAAACATACATACACACGTATGCAAGTAAGTATACATACACAATATACATATGCATTCTAATAGACACATACATACACATATATACATAGATGCATTTATATATGTATATATGCACAATATACATTGACATACATATATACTCACAGTTCACACACATACTATACATATTCATGTACATATGTTCACACATATTTTTGATTCCTATTACAACCTTGTCAAGGGCTTCCTAACCGATTTTGCCAATGAGGAAAACACCTTTCTCAGAATTTGCTCACTAGAGATGCATAATTAATATTAATTAACAGATAATCTCACAATAATTATGCTAAGAAGCCAGACAATAAAAAGTAGTGTATTATTATAATTAGATAAAATTGTGTAAAATACAAACTAAAATTCAGTTAAGAAACCACGTCTGCAGTCACTTGCAGGATGGGAGATAGGGAGGGAGAGATGCATTGTGGGGCACGAAGAAATGCTGGCATCCTGATCTCCCACTTCTGTAAGTCTTCAGCTCCCCTTCAGAAGATATTGATGCAGCAGCATGTCTGAGTATTCTGGTGACACAAAGGCTTGGTTCCTGAGCCTGCAGGAGTGCAGCCTGGTGCAGCCCCTCAAGTTGGCAGACCCTGGAGACCCACAAAGTTCCCCTCCTGAAGGGCTCCTGGGACTGAGAGTCCGGTCTGCTCCTTGGCTGCCCTGCCCTGTGGCCTCCTTTCTCTCCCTTCAGACTTGGCAGGTGTCACGTCCCACTGCCTTCCTAGCCAGGACTCAGCTGCCTGACTTCCAGTTCTGTGTCTCACAGTGTCCCTTGGAATTTTGGGGAAAACCTGGCTGGTTCATGCCATGTCTTCTTCCTGCAACATTCTTCCTCCCACAGACAGTCCGAGGAGCTGTTTCATGGAGACATCATGCAAGTAAACCTTTATGTTTTATTTCTAAATGGTTTACCCTCCTTCATTCCTATTAGAAATGTGGTGGATTAGACATGAAGTCATGAGAAGACTGACTTGACTCAGCTGTTTTAGGAAGGTGCCACTTTTCACACAGCTGTGACTCTGGCAAGACTTCCTACCTAAGGGGAGGAGGTGGAAAATGGATGCAAGTAACTAGAGAAACAACTGCAGCATGGGCTCCAAGGCCTGCAGCCTAGAGAAACAACTGCAGCATGGGCCCCAAGGCCTGCCGCCTTGAGGAAAGCACTGGAGGGACTGAGCTCAGGGACAACACAGGTCCGTTGCTCTTGGAATTCCCACTTGCCCCAGGAATTGCCCCTGGATCCCCCAGAAGCTCTTCGGCATGAAGTCCTCTGCACTTCCTACTGCAAATGTGCAAATGTCCCGCAGCCCAGGGGCAGTTATTTCACTCCAGCCCCAGTCACTCCTGCTGCCACGGTGACCTGGAGGTATCGCTGCCATGGAGGCAGCTGCAGCTCTCTGTTCTCCTTGGTAAAGTGACACTGGTGGCCTCATCTCCAACTGAACTCTTTGTTCAGGATGCTCAGGAAGGGAAGCTCGCTCTGCCTGCTATGGGACCAGACACTCCAGCAGTCAGAGGGGTGCTGCTGCAAAAAAGGAGTAAGATATGAGGGGGATGAGGAGAGGGACAATGTGGGGTATGAAGAATGACGCCAGGTCTGTTGGGAGCAAGAAGGGAGATGGAGGCACCAGTCACCAAGAGAGAGAAGATGAGAGGAGAACACATTTGGGGCTAGAATGAGACAATTTTAGATGTGTGAAGTTGGATGTAGCTGTGTGATTTTCAGATGGATTTGTAAAGTAATCACTTAAAGAGGCCTGAGTTGGATATATACATTCAGGAATCACTGGGACATAAATGGGCAATAAAGTCAAAGAATGGGTGAATCTCTTAGGCAGAATCTGAGGCTGTGCAGAAAAGAGGGCTCACGTTTGCAGATTGGAGAGAGGAAAGGAGCCGCCAGCACAGGAGAGAAAGTGAAGGGCCATTGGAAGGGAAAATGTAGTTGATAAACTGAGACAAGAGAAGAGACAGGACGTCAAAGGAGAGAGGAATCCACTGCGAACAAAATGCTGGTCTTGAGGTAAGGACTGATGTGTGTGTGGCAGCGAATCAGTGAGGATCATTGTTAAAGAACACTGGCTGGAAAAGGCTCCACTTTCTCCCGTTTAGTCTCAATCACCTGCAAATCGGTTGTTCCTAGCCATCACGCTCCCTCACAGGATTTTACTGCGTGTTCAGTATCAGCATTGAGATCCAGGAGGCCACATTCCCCTGAGGCTGCTTGGCCTACCAGCAGTCCCCATCCTTTGGAGACCAAAAAGCAGTTCATAAAAGCTGGCTGGACACTAAGGCTATTCCTGGTACATTTTCCCTTAAGGTAAGCGGACTGGTTATTTCCAGCACCTGGGTCCACCACTGTTTCTTTGCTGTTAATCTGGTTCAGTCCATATACACCCATGGTGTGGAAGAGCCATGTAGATTTCTGCCTTCTCAAAGAGAGAAGCAAGAAGAAAATAACAGTCTCCATAGGAATGCAGAGAAATTGGAAATGTCTGGGAAAAAGACGATGCGCCGTTGCTAGGGACAAGCTACTGTTTTCCGTGTAAGCTATGAGTCACCAGTGCTGACAAAATGTTCACGGTGGTGTGCAGAGCCCAAGGAGAGAGTCTCACCGCACATTCCTGAATGGGCAGATGGCATCTCCCTGTAAAAATGAGAACGGCTCTAGTCACGGAACACACAGTTGTTGAAGGATTTTACTTCTTTGTAAAATCCTTCAACTCTAAAACTCTTGGACTCCCTTTGTACAGTAAATGAAGGTACTAACACTGTCAAGTCTTTCAACGCAGTGGCTTTAATCTTGAGAACATAGATGGGTTCCAGGGATTCGCAGACTCAGGAAATTGGTTGCAACAATTTTTATTGCCTTTTTGTGTGTGTATTTTCCTTTTATATGAAAAGTTCAAAGAATTATGTAATAAACACCTGACTATATATGACGAAGTTTAAAAAGTGAAATGTTGCAAGTATAGTTGAAATCTCTACTGTACACCTCTCTCATTGTGTTCTCTGCACTTATGATGGCAGAAAACCATTCTCTTGAATTGGGTGTTCATTTCCATTCAATAGCTGTATTTTCACAACATACATATTTGTACCAAAGTTATTATGGTATTTTAGTTTCATATTGCATAGTCTTAGATTTACAAAAATAGCACGGGGTTCCCATATATCCTTCACCAGCTTACCCTCATATTAACAACTCATATAACCATGTTATAGCAACCAAAATCTGGAAATTAACATTGGAAAAATATTGTGGAGCTTATTCAAAAATTAGAATAAGGTCTATTGCATAGACTTTATTCAAATTTTTTCAGCCCAACAAAATATCTTATATAGATCATTTTATATTAACACACAAAGATCTACCAAATCTTCACTATGTACATATATGAATTTTACTAGTAGAATGTTTTCCTAGAATTGGAAATTCTGGGCCAAAGGGTATACGCATATTAAATTTAATAGAAACTACAAAATTGACCCTGAAAGAGGCTGTACCAATTTGCACAACCCATTTCAACACACAGAATACCTTCTTACCTACACTCTCATCAGCACTATCACTAGACATTACCATTGATAGGTGAAAAATAACTGCTTTATTGACATAATATTCACATACAATACATTAACCCCCTTTACATGTTCAATTCAGCGGTTTTTAGTATGTTCAAGGTTGTGCAACCAGCACTGCTATCTAATGCTAGGTTATTTTCATCAATTCTTACACACTAGCAATCACTCCCCTTTCCATCTTCTCTTATCCCCTGGAAACCACAAATCTGTCTTCTATGTTTATAGAGTTGCCTATTCTGGACATTTTAAATAAATGGAATCATACAGTATGTGGTATTTTGTCATTGGCTTTTGTCACTTAACATAATGTTTTCAAAATTCATCCAAATTGCAGTGTGTATCAGCATTTCATTCATTTTTATTTTCCATTTCACTGTGTGGATTCCATGTTTTCTTTTCCCATTCATCCTCCAATGGACATTTTGGTTGTTTCTACCTTTTGGCTTTTTGGAATAATACTGTTATAAACATTTGCATACAAGTTTTTATGTGGATATTTATTTTCATTTCTCTTGAATATATTCTTAAGAATTACTGGGTCATACAGTGACTGCATATTTAATGTTTTGAAGAACTGCCAAAATGCTTCCAAAGTTGCTGCATCATTTTACAATCCCTTCAGCAATGTATGAGGGTTCTAATGTATCTATATCCTCACCAACAATTGTTACTGTGTTAAAAACTTTTTTAGCCATCCTTGCAGATGTGAAGCAGTATATCACTATGGTTTTGTTTGCACTTCCTTATTGATTAATTTTTCATGTGCTTATTGGCTCTTTCTATATTTTATTTGGAGAAATGCCTGTTCAAATCCTTTGGCCACTTAAAAAAATGGGCTACCTTTTATTGTTGAGTTGTTAGAGTTCTTCATATATTCTAGATACAAATCTCTTATGCAGTACATGATTTGTAAATGTTTCTCCCATTTTGTAGGTTATCTGTCCATGTTTTTGGTTGTGTATTTGGATGCCTAATGTTTTAAATTTTAATGAAGTACAATCTTTTTTTTTTTTTTTTTTTTTTTTTTTTTGCTGTTGTTACTTGTGCTTTTGGTGTCATATCTAAGAAAACATTGCCCAACTCAAGGTCATGAAAAGTTATTCCTATATTTTCTTCTAAGAGTTTTATATGTTTGTCTCTTGCATGTTGATTTTAGATACATTTTGAGTTGATTTTTGTGTGTGGTGTGAGGAAGTTTCCAACTTCATTATTTTAGATACTGATATCTTATTTTCTCAGCATCGTTTGTGGAAAAGACAATTTTTTCCTCATTTTATTGCCCTGGCATCCTTGTTAAAATTCATCAGGAAATGTACTCAATTTCATGTAGTTTCCTCAACTTTTTACTCCCCTTCACAATTCACCTGATTTTGTGACTTTTCAGAGTCCATAAGTAGAGTCCATAAATAAATTTCAGAGTCCTGTAATTTATAGGAAAATAGTTACATAGTGATGTGTAGGAACCTTGATGCTCTCTGCTCCACAAAAGGTCCATACAACAACCTGCCCACAAATGCTTAGAGTCCCATTTTTAAAATAATTGCCAAAGTTTGGAAGCAACCAAGAGAGTTGTCAATGTCTGGCCCATCAGGCCAGTCTTGGAAAAGACCCATTCACAGAACTTATCTTTAATTGCTCTGATGCAGAGCTTGCTCAGTGGTGATAGCTCTATCCTCAGAGCATTTGTCAAAAACAATAAATACAGTTGTTTAATATCATAGTTGTCTGAGATAGCAATACCAGTTTGGACAAAAATGTCAAAGAAGGGTATTTCTAACTTTGCTTTTGAACTTAGACAAACTTCTTTTTAGGCCTTAGCTGTGAATGGGCAAAACAGATACAAAGAAGCATAACAAAAAATGTGAGAATGAAACTGAGAGTAGAAACTCTGCCCACAAGAAAACAAGACTAGAGACTAAGTTTGTGGTCAGAATGTAACTAGGCTAATTGCCTATTAAAACAAAAACATCAGTGTTCTTGAGAGGATTCTAATGGGTCTCAGAATCAATGTATCATTCAAATATCTATTAAACAATCAAAAATTTTATACAAAGAATTAGAAAAAAATGTGACTAATCTTCAAGTGAAGAAACAATAAACAGATGTCAACCCCAAGATATACAGATGTTAACATTATTAGACCAGGACTTTATAGCAACTATTGTCACTATGCTTTATAAAGTAATGGTAAATACAATTGGAATAAACAGAATGATAGTAGTGACCACAGAAAAAAATAGAAATTATTAAAAAGAGCCAAAATAAAAACTTAGACCTGAAAAACAAATAAACCAAAGTTAAAAATACATTGGATGAGTTCAATAGCAGAATGGAGAAAACAGAATAAAGTGTCAGAGAATCTAAAGGTAAATCAATAAAAATAATCCAATCTGAAGGGCAAAGAGAAATATTACTGAAAAAAATGACAAAATGCAGGAAACAATAAGCAAATATCAAAAGGTCTAAAATATGTGTCACTGAAGTTCCAGAGGATCAGAAAAAGAGATTGGTGCAGAAAAAAATATTTGAAGAAATATTGGCTAAAAATGTTCCCAATTTGGTGAAAGATATACTCAAAGAAAACAATTATAGTCAAATTGTTGAAATCCAAATATAAAGAAAAATTCTTTAAAGCAGCTAGAGAAAAATGCCACATCCAGGGAGATAATAATTAGAATTATTAGATGTCACATTAGGAACTGTGAAGACCAGAAGATATTAAAACAACATATTTACTGAAAGAAAAGAACTGTCAATCCAGAATTCTATATTGAGCAAAAGTATCCTTCAGGGTCAAGCATGGTGGCTCATGCTTGTAATTCCTGCACTTTGGGAGGCTGAGGCAGGTGGATCACTCGAGATTAGGAGTTCAAGACCAACCTGGCTAACATTGCAAAACTCCATCTCTACTAAAAATACAAAAATAAGTCAGGTGTGTTGGTGCACACTTGTAATCCCAGCTACTTGGGAGACTGAGACATGAGAATCACTTGAACCTGGGAGGCGGAGGTTGCAGTGAGTTGAGATTGTGCCATTGCACTCCAGTCTGGGAAACAGAGTGAGACTCTTTCTCTCTCTCTCCCTCCCTCCCTCCCTCCCTCCCTCCCTCCCTCCCTCCTCTCTCTCTCTCCCTCCCTCCCTCCCTCCCTCTCTCTCTCTTTCTCTCTCTCTCTCTCTATATATATATATACACACACACACATATACATATACACATTTATATATATATATATAAAGAATCTCCCAGGCTGGAGAGCAATGGTGCTCACTGCAACCTCCTTTTCCAGGGTTCAAGTGATTCTCATTCTCCTGTCTCACTCTCCCAAGTAGCTGAGATTACAGGCACCTGCCACCATGCGCAGCTAATTTTTGTATTTTTAGTAGAGATGGGGTTTTGCCATTTTGGTCAGGCTAGTCTTGAACTCGTGACCTCAGTTGATCCACAAGTGTCGGCCTCCCAAAGTGCTGGGATTACAGGTGTGAGAAGATTCTCTCTCTCTCTCTACACACACACACACACGTATATATATGTAAAGAAGAAAGGAATTCAGGAATAAAATCAATGTCAAGATATTCTCAGATGAAAGAAACATAAGAACACATCACCTGCAGACCCGCTCTACAAGAAATTCAAAATGAAGTCATTCATGCTGCAGAAAAGTGACACTTGAGAGAAACTTGCCTTTTCAGTAATAAAGGGAAGTAAATGATAAATAGCTGGGATAATATTTTTTTCCTTTGAACTTCTCTCAAATACTTATGACTATTAAAAGCAAAAATTATAACATTGCCTGGTGGGGTTTTCAATGTGTGTAGACATAATCTGACATCTACAGCATACAGGTCAATGCAGGTAGTAGTGGTAGAGGGTCCAATATGTCTGCAAGTTTTCTTTGTTTTACTTAAAGTGAGACAAGTTAACTCTAAGTCAAATGTGAAAAATTAGGTATATATATTTTAACTTACAGGGCAAACACTAAAACATGTATAGGATGTAGCTGAAAAGCCCATAGATGAATTAAAATGAAATACTAAAAAAATTAAATTGTCCAAAAGAAAGGAGGAAAGGAGGATTCAAGAAACCAAAGCAGAGGGAACAAATGGAAAATAAGTAACAAAATGGAAATCTTAAACCAACCATATTCATACTTACAGTAAATGTTAATAGTCTAAATACACTAATCAAAAGTCAGAGATCGCTGGAATGGATAAAAAATAATAGCATACTATATGCTGACTATGAGAGACATGCTTTAGCCAGGCTCAGTGGCTCACACCTGTAATCCCAGCACTTTGGGAGGCCGACACTTGTGGATCAACTGACGTCACGATTTCAAGACTAGCCTGACCAAAATGGCAAAACCCCATCTCTACTAAAAATACAAAAATTAGCTGCGCATGGTGGCAGGTGCCTGTAATCTCACCTACTTGGGAGAGTGAGACAGGAGAATGAGAATCACTTGAACCCTGGAAACGGAGGTTGCAGTGAGCGCCATTGCTCTCTAGCCTAGATGACAGAGTGAGACTCTGCCTCAAAAAAAAAAAAAAAAAAAAAAAAAAAAAAAAAAAAAAGAAAGACATGCTTTAAATGTAAAGACAAAGGTAGGTTGAAAGAAATGGACTAAAAAAGACATACCATGAGCAAATGACACGGATAATAAGGCCAGAGTGGCAAATGTAGTATCAGAGCATTACTAGAGACATTTCATTATCATAATCACAAAGTGATAATTCATCAAGAATATTTAGCAGTCAACTATGTGTATGTACTTAATACACAGCCTTAGATACATAAAGCAAAATGAAAAGAACTAGGAAATACAGACAACTTCATAATTATAGCTAAGAATTTTTAAATATATCTCTTTCTGCAGTTGATATAACAAACTGAAAAAAATCAACAAAGACAGGGATGATGTGAACAACACAACCACCACTTTCATCGCAGTGATATTCATAGAACACTACATTCAGCAACTGCAAAATACACATGTTTTTCCAATGCACATAATACACTTGCTAAGATAGACAAGCTGCTGGATGTAAAACAAGTCTCATTAAAAGCATCGAAGTCCTACAGAGTATATTTTCTGAACACAATGGAATTTATTTAGAAATTAGTAACAAGATATCTAGAAAAACCCTTTAAATATCTGGCAACTAAAGAACACACTTCTAAATAGTTCATGGGCCACAAATGAAAGCAAGGGGGAAACTAGTAAGTATTTTGATGGGCATGACAACAAAAGTACAACATATTAAAATTTGTGGGATGCAGCTGAAGCAGTGTTTAGAGAGCTTTGTCACTTTAAATGCTGATATGAGGAGTGTGAACTTGGGGATTGAGATTTGGAATTTGTAGTCATTTGCAGCCAGGTGTAATGGATCAATGAATACTTCACAATGAGAAAAGCAGAAGCCAAACGTGCACCTCAAGAAACATCAGCTCCAAAGAGAGCACAAAGAAAGATAGTTACAGGAGAAGCAGGTGAGCGCAGTAAGTCCTATCAGCCTCTGACTTCATCCCACCGGCGAAGGAGGCAAACAGGTATTATCTTCATGATATAAACACAGCCATGAGCCTGTAGCTGCAATAGTCAAAAAGGCCACACGATGGCGTGACCGCACCAGCAAAGCTGCTTATGCCTTTGTATTTTTAATTTCGCTGTGTTAGTGCTCCCTCCTCTGTGTGTGCACAGAATCTATCAATTTATTAAACCACTTACAGGTCCAACCAATACTCACTGAGCTGCTACTACATGCCAGGTACTGTGCTACTACCGTGAGCAAGACAGTTGCCTTCCCAGGAGTGGGGTGGGTTATAGGAAAAAAAAAAAAAAAAAAAAAAAAGGAAAAGGAACTCAAAAGGGATAATTTCAGAGTGTGGTAAAGGGTTTGAGAAAAACAGATGGAGAAGCAGAGACCTGGATCAAGACATGGCACAACTACGTGATCAGGATGACAAGAAGTGACTGCCCCTCACATCTTACTCACAACTGTAGTGGGACAAACTCCACGTCCACATCGAGCACCTAGGTTCAAACTCACATTTACTGTTTCTGGTCAGCTTTCTGCACACTTCAGTAAACAACTTATTTTGCTTACCTGTGGTTCTGACATTGTTTCTTATGTATGAATCCAGTCTGTCTATATATCTATCTACCTATCTATATATCCATCCTCCAACCATCCATCCATCCATCTAATCATCCATATCCATCCATCCATCCATCCATCCATCCATCCATCCATCCATGCATCCATGCATCCATATCCATCCATCCATGCATCCATTCATCCATCCATCCATCCACCCATCCATCCATATCCATCCATCCATGCATCCATACATCCATTCATCCATCCTTCCATCCATCCATCCATCCATCCATCCATCCATCCATCCATATCCATCCATCCATCCATCCATGCATCCATTCATCCATTCATCCATTCATCCATCCATCCATCCATCCAGCCAGCCAGCCAGCCAGCCAGCCTTCCAGTCAGCCACCTAAGCAGTCAGCCAGCCAGTCAGCCATCAGTTTGTCATCATCTATCTATTCTATGTTAGGTAGAACACTACTTTTCTGCCTTAGCTACCCAATAACTTAGCTCCTGGGACCTCATTTCAGCTGAGGACCTACCCCCCGACCTGTGTCTGCTCCAGAACTGGAGTGGTGAGCACCCTGCTCTATTGTGTGCAGATTCTTTGAGGCAAGCAAAATTCAGAGGTTACAGATGGGTAAATTGGAATGGGTGCGGTGACAGGAGAGTGGAAAAAAAAGAAGTCATGTTTAATGAATCCAGGTAAAGAAACTGGGCTGTTATCTGGAGAGAGGAAACCTCAGGGTTGTAGGGGGAGATGAGGGAGAGGTGAGAGCCTTCAGAGTCTGGGGTGATGGTGCAGGGGCCAGGGAAGATCTCACGGGGCAGAGTAAAAGGAGTCGTGGCAAGGCAATGTGGATGGAATGAATAGGCGCTCACCGACATCGGCAGCTAGGTAAAGGTGTGCTGCCTGGCACACGGGGCAGGGAGAGCCCACCGCCACCACTGCAGGGCCTAGAGCTGCACCAGCCGGGGATATTGGCGGCAGTGGAGGAGACAGTGGATTGATATTGAACCAGATAACTTTTTTTCTTTTTTTGAGACGGAGTCTTGCTCTGTCGCCCAGGCTGGAGTGCAGTGGCCGATCTCAGCTCACTGCAAGCTCCGCCTCCCAGGTTCATGCCATTCTCCTGCCTCAGCCTCCGAGTAGCTGGGACTACAGGCGCCCGCCACCTCGCCCGGCTAGTTTTTTGTATTTTTTAGTAGAGATGGGGTTTCGCCGTGTTAGCCAGGATGGTCTCGATCTCCTGACCTCGTGATCCGCCCCTCTCGGCCTCCCAAAGTGCTGGGATTACAGGCTGAGCCACCGCGCCCCGCCCAGATAACTTTTTAGATTTCTTATGATTATGAAATTCTCTGATTCTTAAAAGAAATTGAGGCAGTCTGGAGAGAGTAGGAAGAAGAGTCAAGAAAATAAACCAAACAAGTTGGCAAAATTGGAGTGAGGCAAGAAAGTACAAAATGGAGGCATGAAGCCCAGGGCAGCAGGCTTGTGGGGTGCTTAGAGGTTCTTGGTGCTGTCAAAGTTGACAAACAAAAGACAGAGCAAGGACTTAGCTATAGCAATGGTCACCGGACCTCTGGGTTTCCACACAAAGGAGGATTAGAGCCAGACTGCAAGGGCTGAAGAGAGAGAGGATGGTGCAGGGGGTAGACAGGGGTCTGTTCTTCATTAACTTGTGCATGCGGCAAAGGAACAAGATAGACCTGGATGAGGAGCTGGCAGGAAGGTGCAAAGGTGTGTTTATCTGCATATTTGTTTGTTTATTGTTTAAGTATTTTGCAAGCAAAGGAAATGTACTTAGCAGAGTAGATGGTCAGGGAGATGTAAGTGACCACTGGAGATGTAAGCAACAAGGAAACATTGAATCTCTCAAGGAAGAAGCCTGGGCATAGCATGGGGTGTGATGTCAACATCAGATCTTGGCAAAGCAAAGGTCTGTCTGTGACATTACCATAGCAAGATCAAGGGAAAAGGCAGCTGAGAAGTGGGTGAAGAGGGGACTTGGAATTTAAAACAGAGCTGAGCCTGGATTTCAGCCCTGGCTCAACTTCTTCCAACTGTGGAATCTTGGACAAACCACATAAGGAGAGGAATCTATGTTTCTCGTTTGTCAAATAATCAAATGATTGCTGCTATTTATTATTTACTAAGTCCTGGCTCTACACCAAGTAAGTGCTTTTCATGTATCAGCTCAGGAATTCTTCTATTAACAACTCTGTGGAGCTGGTAAAATAATTTCCCAAGGTTACAAAACCGATGCAAGCCTGTTCCTCTAAAAACTGGGATTCAGGGCCTCCTTAGTTATTTTGCCTCCCCCAGTTGTTGCAAAAATTAAGAAATAACAAATATTCAAAGTTGTTGTGATTCTTAGAGTGGGATCATGGGCTTCCATAATCTGACAAATATGCCTCTATTAATATAGCCCAATATTTTCAGTAATTATGCTTCATAGTAAAAAACTGTTAAACTTCGAGGGCATTTGGTTGATTTTTAAAAACCTATGCAATAAGTTTCTTGAAACCTCACCTCATTCTCCACCATTTTAAAAAAATTTCTTTCGATTTCTTTCAGTCTTCTGACAATGCGATATCTTTCTTCTAAGGTTATTCCCTGAGCCTTCATCTCTGTGTTTGAGAACTGACAACATTTAAACTCTGCCTCCTTTTCTTCCTCTTGGTACTAAAAGCTGGGATCAATATATCTCTCTCACTGACCCTTGTTTTTAGAAGCATCTGTGATCCTGAGCAGTGCACACATTACCTCAGATACTGCAAGACCTCGAAGTTGGACCATTTGTGGGTGATATAGTTTATGTCACCTGCAATTCTCATGTTAACATGTAATCCTCATTGTTGGAGGTAGAGCCTGGTGGGAGGTGTTTAGCTCATGGGAGTGGATTCCTCATGAATGGTGTGGTACTATCCTCCCAAGTGTGAGTGAGTTCTTGAGAGATCTGATTGTTTAGAAGCATGTGGTACATCCCCCTCACCCTCTGTTTTGCTCCTGCTCTTGCCATGTGAGACTTGTGCTCACACTTTGCCTTCCACACGATTAGAAGCTTATTGAGGCTTCCCCAGAAGCCAAGTAGATGTGAGCACCCTGCCTTCTGTACAGACTACAGAACCATGAGCCAATTAAACCTCTTTTCCCTATAAATTACCCAGCTTCAGGTAATTCTTTACAGCAATGTAAGAATGGGCTAACACAGAAAATTGGTACCAAGGAGTGCGGTGTTGCTATAAAGATACCTGAAAATGTGGAAGCAACTTTGGAATTGGTTAATGGGCAGAGGATGGAAGAGTCTGGAGGGCTCAGAAGAAGATAGGAAGATGAGGTAAAGTTTGGAACTTCTTAGAGACTGGCTAAATGGTTGTGACCAAAATGCTGATAGTGATAATAACTTGGCTGTATTGTGTTCATGCCCTAGGGATTTGTGGAAGTTTGAACTTAAGAGTGATGACTTAGGGTATCTGGAGGAGGAAATTTCTCAGCAATAAAGTGTTCAACATGTGACCTGGCTGCTTCTAATCTGGCTGCTTCTAACACCCTATGCTCAGATATGGCAGCAAATAAATGACTTAAAGTTGGAAGTTATATTTAAAGGGGAAGCAGTGTGGAAGTTTGGAAAATTTAACACCTGGCCATGTGACAGATAAAGAAAAAGCATTATCAGGAGAAGAATCAAAGTGGGCTGTGGAGCATCTACTTGCTAGAAAGATTTGCATGACTAAAAGGGAACAAGGTGCTGACAGTCAAGGCAATGGGGAAAAGGCCTCAAAGGCATTTCAGAGTTGTTCCAGACAGCCCCACCAATCACAGGTCTAGAGGCCTAGGAGGGAAGAATGGCTCTGTTGGCCAGACCCAGGACCCCAATGCCCTGCACAGCCTTGGGACACCAGTCCCCACATCCTGGCTGCTCTGGCTGCTTTTACAAAGGGTACGAGCCATAAGACTTGGTGCTTCTATGTGGTGTTAAGCCTGAAGGCACAGAGAATGCAAGGGTGAAGAAGGCTTGGCAGCCTCCCCTTAGATTTCCATGGAGGTATGGAAAAGTCTGGGTGCCCTGGCAGAAGTCTGCTGCAGGGGTGGAGTCCTCACAGAGAGCTTTTACTATGGTAGTGTCAAGGGGAAGTGTTTGGTTGGAGACACCATATAAAGTCCCCACTGGGGCACTGCCTAGTGGAGCTGTGGGAAAGGTGCTGTGTACTACAGACCCCAGTATGGTAGATCCATCAGCAGCTTGCACCCTGCACCTGGAAAAGCTGCAGGCACTCAACTTTAGCCTGTGAGAGTAGCTGCAGGGGCTTTGTCCTGCAAAGACACAGGGATGGAGCTACTCAAAACCTTGGGAGACCATCCCTTGCAACTGTGTGCCCTGGATGTGGGACATGAAGTTGAATAGGATTATTTTGGAACTTTAAGATTTAATGACTGTCCTGCCGGGTTTTAGTGTGGGGCCTGTAGCCCTTTTCTTTTGGCAAATTTCTACCTTTTGGAACAGGAATATTTACCCAATTCTTGTACTCCCATTGTAGCTCAGAAGTAAATAACTTGTTGTGATTTCACAGGCTCACAGGTGGAAGGAACTCATTTGGATTTGGGACTTCTGAGTTAAAGCTGGAATGAGTTAAGAGTTTGGGGGACTATGGAGAAGATATTATTTTGCAATGTGAAAAGATCATGAGATTATTTTGCCATGTGAGAAGGACCTGAGATCTGGGGGGCCAGGGGCAGAATGATATAGTTTGGATGGTCCCTCCAAATCTTATGTTGAGATATAATCCCCAGTCTGGGGTCTGGTGGAAGGTATTTGGGTCTTGGGGGTGGATTTCTCAGGAATGGTTTGGTGCTGTCCTTGTGAGAGTGAGTGAATTATCATGAGATCTGGCTGTTTAAAAGTGTGTGGCACCTCCCCGACCCCACCTTCTCCTGCTCCTGCTCTCATAATGTGAGATATCTACTCCCCCTTTGCCTTCTGCCATGATTGTAAGCTTCATGAATCCCTCACCAGAAGCCCAGCAGATGCTGGCCCCACACTTTCTGTAAAGCCTGCAGAACCACGAGTCAATTAAACTATTTTATTTATAAATTACCCAGCCTCAAGTATGTCATTATAGCAATGCAAGAACCGCTGAACACACTGGGTTTCTAATCCCCTTTTGTGGATTTGCTTGTGTATCTTTCTGAATGACCTTGAATATATTCTATGGCTTATTAATCGTTTACCAACTAGAACCAAACTAATCTGTTTGATCATGCATGCCGTGTACCTGATGAAAAACAAGGTTTTGGGCTTTCAAGTAGAGGGACTTACTTGTCTTACCTTTTCTCACAATGAACCATCCCTGTATGGTCTCTGGTGTTTCCTCCAATGTCTATAGTATCTTTGAGAAATAAAGAAAATGAAATAACAGTCAAGGAAAAATTGTGAGGCATTTATTGTTTCAAAATGTGCAATCAAAGCAAAAAGTACAAAATGCAACTTTCAGATCGGTAAGGTAATTTGTGTTTCCACAGTCCAAGTGTTATTGTTATTATTATTATTATTATTATTATTTGAGATGGGGTCTCCCTCTGTTGCCAGGCTGGAGTGCAATGGCGCTATCTCTGCTTACGGCAACCTCTGTCCCCTGGGTTCAAGCAATTCTCCTGCCTCAGCCTCCTGAGTAGCTGGGACCACAGGCACCTGCCACCACGCCCAGCTAATCTTTGTATTTTTTTGTAGAGATGGAGTTTCACCATGTTGGCCAGGATGGTCTCGATCTCTTGACCTTGTGATCTGCCCACCTGGGCCTCCAAAGTGCTAGGATTACAGGTGTGAGCCACCGCACCTGGTTGTTATAATTATTTTTAAAAGGTGGATCGTTTGATGAAACGCTGTCTCTGCAACAAATACAATAATCAGCCGGGCATGGTGGCCTTCACCTGTAGTCCCAGCTACTCAGCAGGCTGAGGTGGCTGGACCATCTAAACCTGGGAGGTGGAGGTTGCAGTGAGCCAGGATTGCACCACGGCATTGCAGCATGGCTGACAGAGTGAGACTCTGTCTCAAAAAAAAAGAAACGATGCATGTGTTCACAATTGAATGGGTGAGGCCAACTGTTAGTCAAATAATCTTTTAAAGAAAGCTCACCTTGTAACTGCGACAAGAATAGAGCAGAGGGTCCAGATTCACCTCTCTTGGCCTCCCATAAGACTGAGATTACAGGCAGAAGCCACCATGACCAGCTATTTTTATTTTCATTTAATTTTTGCTAATAATTTAATCCTTAGTGACTGAAACATACCAGGGGCCCAAAACAAATTTGAGCAAATGCTTAAGAGCACTACAGTTTTTATCTAATGATAAATGTAGTGTCCTGGAATTATCCTGAAACCGTCCCTCCCACTCCTGGTCCGTGGAAAAATGTTCTTTCACGAACCCTGTCCCTGGTGCCAAAAAGGTTGGGGACTGCTGACGTAGATGATGCATACCTATGGAGGAAATCCAAGCCTAATAGAAAATTAAAAAAAAAAAGAAATTAGGCCGGGCGCGGTGGCTCAAGCCTGTAATCCCAGCACTTTGGGAGGCCGAGACGGGTGGATCACGAGGTCAGGAGATCGAGACCATCCTGGCTAACACGGTGAAACCCCGTCTCTACTAAAAAATACAAAAAAAAAAAAACTAGCCAGGCGAGGTGGCGGGCGCCTGTAGTCCCAGCTACTCGGAGGCTGAGGCAGGAGAATGGCGTAAAACCGGGAGGCGGAGCTCGCAATGAGCTGAGATCCGGCCACTGCACTCCAGCCTGGGCAACAGAGCGAGACTCCGTCTCAAAAAAAAAAAAAAAAAAAGAAAGAAATTAAAATCACTTAAAAACTTGTAACCCATTGTTAACATTTCAGTAAACTTCTTTTCTCAAATCTCTCTTTGCACAAGTACAGACACGTCGACGTCAATCACATCTCATTTGGCGGGCAGCTTTCTTCATGATACAATGCGCCATGGAGTTCTTGCCATGCCAATGCCATCCATGAACATTGTTCTCTCCATGGTTGAGTCATTTCCCTCCAGGGATGTAACCCACTGGCAGGTGGCCAGTCCCACGCTGATGGACATGAATTGACTTCCAATTTTCCGTTATTTCAAATAAAGCTAAGATTCAAATCCTGGCACATACACCTTTATTTTCTTGTTCGATTGTCTCTTAGGGGCAAATTACTAGATTCTTTTAATACTTAAACACATGCAAAAGAGGCGATGGGTAGGCCTCACTTCAATTCAGCCTAGTGAGACATTTCCACCCTCACTGCCTTCCCCGGCTGCCATCTATTGATCCCGGGATTACGTCCAGTGAAACTGAGCCATTAGCGAGGGCTGCGTTTCAGATGCTGAGAAGCACGAGACACATTCTCACCCCTTGAGAAGATTAAACATCGAGCGGCTCCAGGGACTTCTTATTAGCTGGTAAGTAGTTTTTCTTGTTACTCCTCTCTTTCTGTGTTGTAGCAGACACGGAATTTCATTTAGAGGAATGTTAAGAGAAAAAGAGGGGTTCCCGGAAGATAAGGACATTTGGAGGGCAGATACCTGGATATTCCAACAGAATGAGGACGTCTCTGGCCCAGAAATTCTGCAGGCTGCCAGGTCACGGATACCCACACGGGGGTGTGTTCGCATGGCTTCTCGCTGGGCTATAGAGAATCTTGATCCAGCCTCTCTGACCACCAGGCCTATGGGAGAAGTTGTGTGGTCTCATTCCCTGCAAGGGGTCGCTTCGTAAGTGAGATATTAGTGATCAGTTACTTTATGCCACCATTTTTCCTGCAACTCTCTCTGTCCACGGTGCTTGGCTAGATTATTTGCCACGTCTAAGGCAGGTTTCTGCTGGCTTCCGTTGGTTTGAGACGGTGTCGCTTGGAGGTCCGCACAATCCCGGAGCAGCCGCCAGAGGGAGCCCCCACTTGCCTCAGAAGTCTTGGTGGTCGCTGCCAACAGCCTTAAGGTTCTACAGAATTTTTTCACCAGAGCAAGCAACTTCCCTGGCTTTTTCCAAAGTTTAACATGAAGGCACTACATTATTGTTATTGTTTTTTAGTTGCAAAATTGAATTGGAGACTTCTGTTTTTCAATCGTAGTAAAAGTATTTGTTTTGGCCAGGCGCGGTGGCTCACGCCTGTAATCCCAGCACTTTGAGCTGCCGAGGCGCGTGGATCACGAGGTCAGGAGTTAAAGACCAGCCTGGCCAAGATGGTGAAACCCCGTCTCTACTAAAAATACAAAAATTAGCCTGGCGTGGTGGCGCGTGCCTGTAATTCCAGCTGGTCGGGAGGCGGAGGCAGAGAATTGCTTGAACCCGGGAGGCGGAGGTTGCCGTGAGCAGAGATGTCGCCACTGCTCTCTAGCCTGGGCAACAGAGGGAGACTCTGTCTCAAAAAAAAAGTATTTGTTTTACAGAAAGGAGTTGCATACATAATTCGGTTTTAAAATGTGTGATGAAGATAGGTTGAGTTTGTTGAACTGTACTCTGTTGAAGTATGTGATGTGACTCTGTTTCTCAAATTCCCTAACATTTTAAGAGAATAGCTTATCCAGTATTTTCTAGTGGAATTGCATCAGAGTTCTAGTGCTGACTCTGTGCAGACCTTGGTCAGAATAACTGGGGATATTTCTGTTATGTTATGGGTTAAGAGCAGCCCTACAGCTGTTGTTATTTAATAGTTTGGTTTCAGATTTATAAACAACTGCCCTTCTGGGAATGATAATGCGTGTTCTGCCTATCTTCTTAATGTCTGCCTCCGTGGGGTAGTTGGTGATCTCCCCTGCACAGTGCGATCCCTTGGATGCAGAGGTGAGAGTAACACACGATCTTCTGCACAATGGGAGGTTAGTGGATCCTAAGGGTCAGATAAAGCCTCCAGGTTTGACCTCATTTCTGTTGCTTCCAGTTTTGAGTAATTATGAATAATGTTGCCATAAACACGCAGGCCCAAGTTTTTCAGTTAAAGATAAGCTTTTCATTTCTCTGGGACAGATATGTAGAAATGAGGTCCTTAGAAACTGGGCCTTACATAAGCAAATATTCACCTCCATAAGAAATCATCTGCCTTCAAGACAAGAAATAACCAAAATCAGAGGTCAACTGAAGGAGATTGGGACAAGAAAAACCACTCAAAAGATCAATAAGTCCAGGAACTGCTTTGTTTAAATTAATAAAGTAGATAGATCACTAGCTAGGTTAACAAAGAAGAAAAGAGAGAAGATTTAAATAAACATAATCAGAAACAAGAGGGATATTACCGCTGACCTCACAGAAATACAAATAACAGTCAGAGAATATTATTAACACCTCTATGCACATTAACTAAAAAATCTAGAAGAAATAGATAAATTCCTGAACACATACACCCTCCCAAGACTGAACCAGGGAGAAACTGAATCCCTGAACGGACCAATAAGGAGGTCTTTTTTTTTTTTTTTTTTTTTTTTTTTTTTTTTTTTATGAGACGGAGTCTTGCTCTGTGGTCCAGGCTGGAGTGCAGTGGCCGGATCTCAGCTCACTGCAAGCTCCGCCTCCCGGGTTTACGCCATTCTCCTGCCTCAGCCTCCCAAGTAGCTGGGACTACAGGCGCCCGCCACCTCGCCCGGCTACTTTTTTGTATTTTTTAGTAGAGTCGGGGTTTCACCATGTTTGCCAGGATGGTCTCGATCTCCTGACCTCGTGATCCGCCCGTCTCGGCCTCCCAAAGTGCTGGGATTACAGGCTTGAGCCACCGCACCCGGCCAGGAGGTCTTAAATTGATAGGTATAGCCTGCCAACCAAAAAAAGCCCAGGACTAGACAGATTCACAGCTGAATTCCACCAGATGTACAAAGAAGAGCTGGTGCCATTCCTGCAGAAACTATTGTAAAAAAAAACTGATCAGGAGGGATTCATCCCTGACTCATTCTATCGGCCAGAATTATCCTGATACCAAAACCCAACAGGGACACAAGAAAAAAAAAACTTTAGGTCAATATCCTTGATGAACATTGATGCAAAAATCTTCAACAAAATGCTGGTAAATCAAACCCAGTAGCACATCAAAAAGTTTATCCAGGCCAGGCGCGGTGGCTCAAGCCTGTAATCCCAGCACTTTGGGAGGCCGAGGCGGGCAGATCACGAGGTCAGGAGTTTGAGACCATCCTGGCTAACACGGTGAAACCCCGTCTCTACTAAAAAATACAAAAAACTAGCTGGGCGAGGTGGTGGGTGCCTGTAGTCCCAGTTACTCGGGAGACTGAGGCAGGAGAATGGCGTAAACCCGGGAGGCGGAGCTTGCAGTGAGCTGAGATCCGGCCACTGCACTCCAGCTGGGCGACAGAGCGAGACTCCGTCTCAAAAAAAAAAAAAAAAAGTTTATCCACCATGATCAACTAGGCTTTATTCTCGGGATGCAAGATTGCAGTGTTCAACACAGGCAAATCAAGAAATGTGATTCATCACCTAAACAGAACTAAAGACAAAAAACACATAATTACCTCAATACATGCAGAAAAGGCTTTCAAAAATATTCAACACTGCTTCATGTTATAAACTCTCAATAAACTATGGTATTGAAGGAACATACCTCAAAATAATAAGAGCCATCTATGACAAACCCACAACCAACATCATACTGAATGGACAAAAGCTGGAAGCATTCCCCTTGAAAACTGGCACAAGGCAAAGATGCCTTTTTTTACCACTCCTATTCAACGTATTATTGGAAGTGTTGGCCAGGGCAATCAGGCAAGAGAAAAAAGTAAATTACATCCAAAAAGGGAGAGAGAAAGCCAAACTATCCCTGTTTGCAGATGACATGATCTTTATCTATAAAACCCCCATAGTCTTGGCCCAGAAGCTCCAACAGCTGATAAACAACTTCAGCAAAGTTTCAGGATACTAAACATCAACATTTTTCATGGAACTAGAAAAAAAAACTATTTTAAAATTCATTTTGAACCAAAAAAGACTCCGAATATCCAAGGCAATCCTAAGCAAAAAGAACAAAGGTAGACGCATCATGTTACCTGACTTCAAATTATACTACACGGCTACAGTAACCCAAACAGCATGGTAATGGTACAAAAACAGACAGATAGACCAATGAAACAGAATAGAGAACAGAGAAATAAGGTTGCACACCTACAACCATCTGGTCTTCAACAAACCTGACAAAAACAAGCAATGGGGAAAGGATTCCCTATTCAATAAATAGTGCTGTGATAACTGGCTAGTCATATGCAGAAGACTGAAACTGAATCCCTTCCTTACACCATATGCAAAAATTAAATAAATGGTGCTGGGATAACTGGCTAGCCATATGCAGAAGATTAAAACTGGATCCCTTCCTTATACCATACACAAAAATTAACTCAAGACGGATTAAATACTTAAATGTAAAACCCAAAACTATCAAAACTTTGGAAGACAACCTAGGCATTACCATTCTGTACATAAGAATGAGCAAAGATTTCATGGCAAAGACACCAAAGCAATTGCATCAAAAGCAAAAACTGGCAAATGGAATCTAATTAAACTAAAGAACTTCTGCACAGCAAACTATCAACAGAGTGCACAGACAACCTACAGAATGGAAGAAAATTTTTGCAAACTATGCATGTTACAAAGGTCTAATATCCAGCATCTTAAACAAATTTACAAGAAAAAAGTAAACAATACCATTCAAAAGCAGGCGAAGGACATGAATAGCCATTTTTCAAAAGAAGACATATATGAAGCTAAGAAGCATATGAGAAAAAGCTCAAATCACAGATCATTGGAGGAATGCAAATCAAAACCACAATGAGATACTATCTCACACTAGTCAGAATGGCAATTAATAAAAAGTCAAAAAATAACAGATGTTGGTGATGTTACAGAGAAAAAGGAATGCTTATACACTGTTGGTGTCAGTGTAAATTAGTTCAACCATTGTGGAAGACACAATAGTGTGGCAATTCCTCAAAGACCTAAAAACAGAAATACCATTTGACCCAATGATCCCATTACTGGATATCATTACTGGGTATATATCTAAAGGAATATAAATCATTCTGTTGTAAAGACACATGCACGTGCATATTCACTGCAGCACTACTCACAACAGCAAAATCATGGAATCAACCTAACTGTGGATCATTAGTAGACTGGATAAAGAGAATACGCTGTATATACACCATAAACTGCTATGCAGCCATACAAAAGAATGAGATCATGCCCTTTTCAGGAACATGGAGTGGCAGGGCATTATCCTTAGCAAACTAACGCAGGAAGAGAAAACCAAATACTGCATGTTCTTACTTGTAAGAGGGAGCTAAAAGATGAGAACACACGGACACATGGAAGGGAACAACACACACTGGCCCTATTGTAAGGTGGAGGGTGGAAGGAGGGAAAGGATCAGGAAAAATAACTGTTGGATCCTAGGTTTAGTACCTGGGTGAGGAAATAATCTGTACAACAAATCCCCTATGACACAAATTTACCTATATAACACATGTACCCCTGAACTTAAAAGTTAAATTAAAGAAAGAAATCATCTGCCTTCTTTAACCACACTCCATTCTTTACCAGTACTCTTTTCTTAGATGACTTCATTCATTTCCAGAGTGATAAATGTCATTTGCAAATTGAGAAGACTCCAATTATATCCCTAACTCAGATATTTCTTCTGAAATGATGTCTGACTATTACATCATCTTAGGATCACCTCTTACTGGATGTTTCACAGGCAACTCAAATGTAACCTGTCTAAGATGGAATTCCTGATTCCTCCTCCCAAACTGCTTCCTCCCCATCTCAGTAAGTGGAATCACCAACCATACACCCAGTTTCTCAAACTAGATGGTCACCCCAATTCCCTTTTCCCGTCATCCTATTCTTTAGTCAGTTTTGTGGTTTCAAGCTTCGAAAGATATCTTAAAACTCCCACTTTCCCCTATATCCACTGCCACCAACTTCATCTATACCATCAGCCGAGAGTGGGCTCAGAGGAGCCTGAGTCAAGGACAGTCTTTGTCTAAGGGTAGCAGAGTGCAGAGATGTGTCCATCTGAGATCCTGAGCCTCAGATGAGCTCTCTGAGGGACTGTGTTTACCAACCCTGGGGTACACCTACCTCTGGCATTCTTGTTATGTGAGACTATAAAGGCCCTTATTATTTTATGCTTTAAGTCAGCTTGAGTCAAGTTGTTATTGTTGTTGCTTTGATTGTAGATTTTTTGTTACTTACAGACAAAAGCATTCCAACTGGTAAAACACAGCTTGCCAGAAAGTAAATAGTTATAATTTTAGATAAATAAAAACATGCTCCCATATTAATGGTATTAGCACTTAACGTTAACTTGCTGAAGAGGATTTTTAAAAATATATATGTGTTCCTTTAAAAAAATATAAGTGGGCTTTATGGAGGAGATATCACATATACTGAAATGTACCAATATATATGCATAGTAGGTAAAACGTTAATATATTTTACTTTAATTGTACTACAATTACAAAGTATTTTCCAATAACATGTTCTGTTTGATTTTCCTTGCCCTATGAAGTAGACAGTGCAAGTTTTATTACTAAACATAATAATTTTCATCTACTCTTCAAATATTTATTAAGGACCTACTATGTGTCAGGCATTGTGCAAACATTGTGCAAAACAGTCTGAGCCCAACACTAATAGAACTTGCTCTAGAGCAAACAGACAAGGCTGTCATCAGAGGATGTGGGAGATGGAACTAACTTCATGGAGTGTGATGTTTTCTTGGACACAAAGTGTGAAAAAGGCTAGTCATACAAATTGTCTGGATAAGAGAAATCCAGACAGAGGAAACAGCTTGTATGAAGAACGCTTCAGTTAAAAAAAATGTGGCATATGTGGCATATTCTAGGAATCAACTAAATGTCATGTGAGTGAGTTGAGGGACAGAGTAGATTATGATGAGGTTAGAGAGATAAGATAGGTAAAAACCTGTAAGACATGCAGGGTTGTAAAGGTCATAATAAGAAATTTGAGAAATCATTGAGTGGTTTTCAGGAAAGAAAAAGAGGTTAACGGAAGGGGCTAAGACACAGTAGGAAGTACAGAAAGGCCTGTTGGGTGTTGGCGTTCATCTCCATGAAAGATGAGAGGACACACTGGACACCTGGAGACAGAACCAAGAGGAGGGCTGGGATCATTCAGGAAGCTGATTGACCAGGTTTGCTTGGAGTTGGATGTGAACCTGAAAACAAAGCGGGAATTTGTGTGCAATGCCTAGGGTTAACTGAATGAATGGTGTCCTATGTACTGAGGAGGAGTCTGGGTGCTGCCTGTACATTTCAAAGAGTTTCTTTTCAGACATACTGAGTTTGAGATGGCTGTGATATCACATCAGTTGGATATAAAAATCTGAAGCTTGGAAGAAAGTCTGGGCTAGAGATTAACATTAGAGTTCACGGCATAAAGATGATAATTAAATTCCTAGGAAAAATGAGAAAGCTTGGGATCACAACATATTTAGGGTTCAAAAGGGGAGGAGAATCTCACCAAGAAGACAGAGGAGGAGTAACTATCCAGTGAAAGGAAACCCAGAAGAGAGAAAAATGGCAGAAGCCAGGAAGGATGGTGTTTTTAGGATAGAGGCTCAGCTATGAAGACTGCTACCTGAGGTAAGATCAGGACAGAAATTTGATAAAATGGAGGTTCTGCATGACAAGTGGCATATTGGGGGTGGAAGCTAAACTAAAGGATGAAGAGAAATAAGTCAGTGGTAAAAATGAAGGCAGCATTTGTAGACAAATCTTTGAGAAGCTGTGCTATGGTTTGAATGTATTCCGCAAATTTCACGTATTGAAAATGTAATCTCCAAATTCATGTGTTGATTGCAGGTGGGCCCTTTGGGAGGTAATTAGGATTAGATGAGGTCATCAGAGTAGAGCCCCTATGATGGGATTGATGGCTTTTTAAGGAAGGGAGGCCTGAGCTAACAGTCAACCTCTTCCCCTTTCGCCATGTGATGCCCTCTACCGTGTTACGATGTAGCGAGAGGCTCTCACAGGACGCCAGTGCCATGCTCTTAGACTTCCCAGCCTCCAGAACTGTAAGAAGTAAAATTCTTTTGTTTTTAAAGTATTGTGGTAGTTTGTGGTATTCTGTTATAGCAATGCAAAATGGACTAAGGTAGTTTGTCTATGAAGAAAACAGAAATGGAGTGTAAAATCAAGGTACAGATATTTATTTATTTATTTATTTATTTATTTATTTATTTATTTATTTATTTTTGAGACAGAGTCTCGCTCTGTCGCCCAGGCTGGAGTGCAGTGGCCGGATCTCAGCTCACTGCAAGCTCCGCCTCCCGGGTTTACGCCATTCTCCTGCCTCAGCCTCCCGAGTAGCTGGGACTACAGGCGCCCGCCACCTCGCCCGGCTAGTTTTTTGTATTTATAGTAGAGACGGGGTTTCACCGTGTTAGCCAGGATGGTCTATTCCCGACCTCGTGATCCACCCATCTCGGCCTCCCAAAGTGCTGGGATTACAGGCTTGAGCCACTGTGCTCGGCACAGATTTTTAAACAGAGATATTCTGGAGATTGACTTGACTTGATGGGAATCATCCATTAGAAATAGAGAAATTTCTGGCCGGACGCAGTGGCTCATACCTGTAATCCCAGCACTTTGGGAGGACAAGGCAGATGGATTGCCTGAGGTCAGGAGTTCAAGACCGGTCTGGCCAACATGGTGAAACCCAGTCTCTACTAAAAATACAAAAAAATTAGCTGGGCGTGGTGGCATGTGCCTGTAATCCCAGTTACTTGGGAGGGTGAGGCAGGGGAATTGCTTGAATCAGGGAGGCGGAGGTTGCACTGAGCCGAGATCGCACCCTTGCACACCAGCCTGGGCAACAGAGAGAGACTTTGTCTAAAAAACAAACAAAAAGAAATAGAGAAATTTCTAATGCAGTGGAGGGCCAGGGTGATCACAGAGCCACTGTCCTTGAGAATGTGTCCACGATGGGACACAATAAATGGATGCAATTGATTATCTGCTGTTGACCACCAGCTCACTAAATCTCAATGCAGTGCTGAATGAACTGTGATAATGCCCCTTTTACCAATCAAGAAACTGAGTTTCAAAGAGGTTAAATAGTTTGCCCAAAGTTGTAACGTGGAAAGCAGGATTCAGAGCCAGTTTGTTCAACTCCAGTATTTTTTCCTCATCTTCCATGCAGGGACCTGCCCTATAAATGTGAGAGCATTTTATGAACATTTGGGATGGGTACATCCCTACAAGTTTTCTCAGCAACGGGGGTGGCAGGGAAGGAGGAGAAACACCCTTTTCTTGCTTGTGCTTCATCCCCTGCTCCCCCAGCAGAGTGCACTGGGGTTGGGTGCTGCTGCTCCCATGTGCGATGGGAGTGAGAAAGATCAGAGTAAAGGAGAGACAGGCACACTTGGATCTGTACTGTTTCTAGGCCACTGATTGAAGGAGCTCCTGCAGACTTCAGTGGAAGATTGTGGTGGAAACTAGAGGACCTGAAATAGAACCTTCAGCAGATTGAAAGTCCTTTTGGTTATTTGAGATGAGAATGTATGGCAAGTTTTAAAGTGGAATAGCTTCAAATATACTAACAAAAGTTTGAGGTGAATGCATTTTAAATTTCCCCTTGAATACTTTTCCAAGCCTACAGTGACTCTGACTTAATTCTAAGGTACTTGATACATAAACCCATGATTAGGGTTGTGTGTGCTTCATTTATGGGTGCCCTTTAGAAAACATATCTGTACTCATGATTCCTCTCACCCCCCCGTGCCTCCCTTTCCTCCCTCTTCTTTCTCTGGCAAACAAAAGGTACACTGGGCAACTGGATACTTTTTAATCTATACCACTCTCTTGACCTATCAATTTTTTCTAGGCCTGTCTTTGTTATGATAAGACATTCAAATTAAAAAAGGATAATTCCGAATATTTGTCAAACAAAAATATGCAAATCTGAGAGCTACCTCTCAGGGTAGTCTGTGCTTCCCCTCAGCTTTTAGAGAGTGGGGGAGGCCCCCTAGGCGGGTAGCTGTGTGTGACAGAGGAACAAAACCAGGTACCTCAGACGGAGGCTGCCAGGTCTTTTGACTGCCCCTAGGTTTCCATGTGGTGTCTGTTCGTGGTCAAACCATTTGCTAAATTTTGGATGTTACCTGAGATTTTCCAAAAAGAGGCTGACTTTCTTTGGGATATAAATTTAATTTCCGCAGTGGGGACCTTCCTTCCATCCACTGGCTGAATTCTTTCAAACTCAGAGACAAAATCATCATTAGCCTGCCCATGTACGTTTTTAGAGCAAGCATTTAGTTTCACACACAAAACCACACAGACTGAAAACATCATTAGAATCAGTTTCACCTTAAAACCTAAGCAGATAGTGGGAGCCCTGTGTGAGGTACAGACCTGTCATTGTCACTTGAATTTGACCTGAAAGTCATGTCATGTAAGTTGATGCTAAAGGAACACATTTGTGACAAAGATACTCTCTGGAGAATCTTTAGCTCTCTCAGGCCAAATCCATTCCAACTCCAGCCACGTGGCCTTCCAGGAGCTGGAGCAGCCCATGGATGAGGCTCAGGAGGCGGTTTGAACAATACTTGGCCAGGTAGAGATGATCTACCAAACTATAAAACAAACAAACGAACAAACAAAAAATCACTTTGTTATCAACCAATTTTTCCATATGGCTACATTTTCTGCATTTAGAGTTTGAAAAATAATTGAGCCTTGGTGGTAAGAGTCTTCTGTGAGTGTAACATATACATTAACTGTGACCACCCACTCCTGCCATTCCTGGACACACACACACCCACACACACCCACACACACAACCACACACACCCACACACCCACACAACCACACACCTCACACACAACCCCACACACATCCCATACACAACCACACACAACACACACACACAACCACACACCCACACACACCCACACACACCCACACACACCCACACAACCACACACCTCACATGCAACCACACACACCCCATACACAACCACACAGAACACACACATCCCATACCCAACCACACACACCCACACACAACCACACACACCCACACACATACACACAACCACACACCTCACACACAATCACACACACCCCATACACAACCACACAGAACACACACATCCCATACCCAACCACACGCCATCACTCACAACACACACACAAACCACACACAACACAAACACTCCACACACAACCACACCCCTGCACACGACACACCCCCTGCATACAACCACAACCCCCCACACAACCACACACATCACACACACCACACACAGAACCACACATCCCACACACAACCACACCCCCCACATACAATATCACACACTCCACACACAACCACACACACAACCATACACCCCACACACAACCACACCCCCACACACAACCACACTCCCCCACACAACACACACACAACCACGCTCATCCCCCCACACACACCCTGCTGGGGGCAGTGTAGTTGGGCCCTGGGTAATTCCTGCCTTATCAAGAAGCCGTGTGTTTTTGTCAGGCATGGATGGGGTGGAATGGGCCTTAGGGGAATTTTCAGATTCCTAAGGTCTGAGCTGCACCTGAGACTCCCTGTATCTGCTGACTGTCCTGCACTCCCCTTCCTGGGCCTCACTCGTGGGCTGCTCCAGTTCCTGGGAGGCCTTGCGGCTGTGGTGGGAATGCATTTGGTCTGAGGGAGCTGAGGGTTCTCCAAAGACCCCGCCTCCAAAGACCCCATTTCTCTGGGCAGGAGATGGGTCCCAAGGCCCAGCTTAGAGCCTGCCCTGAGCTCACGTTCCGCTGCCGTCCCTTCCCTTCCCTGTTGGGGCTCACTCTTCAAGTCCAGTGTGTTCTTCATTGTTCAGAGAGTTAATAATCCACCTAGTGCTAACTGGGCCGCCGGGCAGAGAGAACGCTGTGTTTGCTTCCTTCCTGGCCCTGCGGCTGGCTCTCCGTGCCCTGCAGCTAGGGGAGTTGTGGGGCTGGGCTCCCACCAGGAGACAAGGCGATGTCTGCCACTTCCAGGCCTGGTCTCTAAAACATCACCCGAATGCAGAGGACCCAAGAAACTTGAGACTCTAGAGAACCGCGGAGCCACTAGAAAGAAGAGAGCTGGGCCCTGAAGGACAGTGTGTAGCCCCAACTCCACGCCTGCCAGCATAAAACGAAACTATAGCTGTTAGAGCAGCGAGACAGCCTAAACTAACACAGTGGCCACGTTTTCCCAACCAAAACTAAGGATTTATGATCCAATAGAATGTGCTAAAAGGAGCGATGAGGCAGAACTTTAAAATTAGGGCTGTGCTCGACAATCTAGGGCACAGCATCTAAATAGGTGTGAATAACACCCCTCTGCTTAGTCTTCACTAGCTGAACTGAGGAGTTCACTAGCTGAACAGGAGGAATGAGTTGGATGTTGGTCATCAGGAAATATACTGAAAGTAGACTGGAAACAATTACTCAAGCCTTCCCATTGTTCTATCTTGTTTCTAATAAAATATTTTAATGCACTTTGATAGTCCTTTTGGCATTTGGATTATATTTCACTGTAAAGTTCGTTTTCTTCAATGTATCTGACTAGGCAACCCTAGGAAGCCTAAAACGCCATGCTGCCTAGAAATAGCGTTCTCCTCAATCTCCCTGCTACTCACCGTGTGGCCCCCAGAATACAGCGTCAGCATCACTAGGGCGCTGGTTAAAGATGCACAATATCTGATCTCACCCCAGACCTGCTGAATCAGAACCTACTTTTCAACAAGAGACTCAGGTGATTTGTATGCCAATTAAATTTGAATTTTTAACTTTTTTCCTGTCTTACAACACCTTATAACATCACGGTATCTGGTCACCCATTTCATGGACTAAGAAATTGAGGCACTGAGAAAATGTATTTCCTCCCAAGATCATGAGCTTATCCCTAGACTTAAAGTACTTTAATTTTATTTTTTTAATAAAATGCAGTTCCTGCTTTATTAGATTATATGGTTGACATAGATGTACATCAACCCTCATCATGCGTTCACATAGAAAAGCAATTACCATAAAGAATACCCAGGCAGCATGCAAGCTGGTAAGTGAGCACACGCCCAGCTGCGGCACCGCTGGAAGTCCCGCCATCACCGCATTGCCTTTCTCTGGCTCTTGGAAGCGTATCTTCGACTGGCTCGAATCCACAGTGAGTTGGTTTGTGTTTCTTTATGTGAGAGCACAGAACAGTCTGGAAACTGCCAGTGAGCCCGATTCCCTGAAATGTGGCTGTTGGATCGCCTGTTTTGCATGCTCCCTGTTGGCAGCTGTTGCAGGCATGGAGTCCCCTTAAAGCGCCTGCCCTGAACGTGGTATCCCACCTGCGCTTGGGACAGAGCAGCTTTCTCTGCCTTAATTCTCCTTTAAAGGAAAAGCGATCAAATGGGTTGAACAATCGCAGGTTTCCACCTCTAAATTGGCCCTGAATATGTATTTGGAGTCTGGTAAAAATAGCCAGTTACATGAAATGATTGGTTTAGGGGGACGCTGGAGGTGTTTACTTTTCCAAGTGGAGATTCCACCTACATTTATGAAAAAATCTAATGGCTTGTCTCTTAAAACATACCGCCTTCTTTCTTCTGCAAAAAAGGTGTGAGTCAGTACTTTACCCACCATAATAGCTATGGGCCAGCTTACAAAGTTTTGGAAAGGTACCGCATTTTAAAATATTGATTCTAAAACTCAGATTTTTTTCTAATCTGTCTCAACCGTCAATAAAATTGGTCAGAGGAGCTTGCTAAGCAGCCCAGCAGAATTCTTAAAGAGATTTAAGGGTTTCATCATCTGTTAGAAACAGATGCAGATGAGAAAGAAAAAGAGAAAAATGGAAGGTTCGGGAAGACATGTTACTGGAGGCTCTTTGATTTAGAATAGGACATGGAAAGGACATTGAGGTAATAGAACTCCCATAACAAACATGACATCAATTTTCCAGGACTAGCATTTATAATAAAATGCCTGTGTTTGTAAATAACCTTAAAATTTAGAAATTGCTCGCACATTCATTATTGTTTCTAACCCTTATTCTGGAAGTCAGCAATTGCTCTTCTAAATTTACAGATGCATAAACAAATTTATATAAGATAAGTGGCTTGCCTGTCTAATTCATAAGCAGCAAGTCTGCAGAATCACTTGTTATTTTTAAAGTGTATGTTTTGAATGATCTGTCACTTTCCTGTCAGCCCTAGAATCTGGCCACTTATGAATATGGGGTATGGCTGAAAAATGTAAGGGCAGAATATTTTGTATGTTTAATAGCAGTTAGATTTTTTTTTAAAAAAATGTTTGATACAGGTAAAAACGCCACCTTAAAAAAATCAGATGAGTGTGTTACTCCAATGCTACTAAGCAGTATTAAATCTAATTCCCCCTTTCAGTACAGAGAGTGTGGCACGACTGAAAACAAAATTCGATTTATTGACTTTGAAAGTCTGAGAATAAATGTGTCTGTATCTGCATACATATACTTACATAGCATATGTACAATTACACTGGATATGTATATGTACATGCAAACATACGTGTATGTTGTATATGTGCAGTCATCCCTCAGTATCTGCAGGGGATTGGGTCCAGGACTCCCTGCAGATACCAAAATCCACAGGTGCTCAAGGTCCTGATACAAAGTCGTGTCGTATTTGCATGTAATCTATGTACATCCTCTTGTATATTTTAAATAATCTCTAGATTACTTATAATAGCTAACACAATCTAAATGCTATGTAAATAGTTTTTATGTTGTATTGTTTTTTAAATTTGTATTATTTCTTACTGTTGCATTGTTATTATTCATTGATTGATTAATTTTGTTGATCTGCAGTTTGTCAGATTCATGGATGTGGAACCTTTGAATACAGAGGGCCGACTGCATATGTACATTGTGTACATACGTGTACATGTATATGTATATTGTATGTTTATATGTACCTGTGTATTATACATGCATAGGAAACAGCAACTCATGCACTTTTAAAATTTTGTCTATTTTATTTTCTTAATTGGCAAATAGTAATTGCACATATTCATGGGTACATAGTGATGTTTTGATGTATAATGTACAAGGATCAGATCACGGTGATTGGCATATCCATCATCTCAAACATTTATCATTTCTTCATGTTGGGAACATCCGACATCTTCCAGCTCTTTGAAGCTATGACTGTTAACTCTGGTCATCCTGCAGTGTCATAGAACACTCAGACTTATTCCTCCTGTCTAGCTGTGATTTTGTGTCCTTTAACAAATCTCCCCCATCCTTCCTCCCTCTACCCTCCCCAGCCTCTAGCATCCTCAATTCTACTTTTTGCTTCTGTGAGATGCACTTTTCTTTTTTGGCTTCCACATATGAGTGAGAACATGTGGTGTTTAACCTTCTGTTCCTGGCTTATTTCATTTAACATAATGCCCTTCAGGCTCATCCATGTGGCTCCAAATGACAGGATTTTATTCTTTGTGATGGCTCAATAGTATCCCATTGTGTATATATGCCACATTTTCTTTATCCATTCATCTGTTGATGGATACCTAGGTTGGTTCCATATCTTGGCTATTGTGAATAGTGCTGTAATAAACATGAGGGTGTAGATATCTCTTCAATATAGTGTTTTTCTTTCCTTTGGGTAAATGCCCAGTAGTGGGATTGCTAGATCATAAGGTTGTTTTATTTGTAGTTTGTTGAGAAACCTCCATACTGTTCTCCATAGAGGTTGTACTGGTTTACATTTTCATCAATAGTGTATGAGAGTTTTCTTTTCTTCGCATTCTTGCCAGCGTTTTTTGTTTTTTGTCTTTTTGATAACAGCCATCCTAACTGGGTGAGATGATATCTCATTGTGGCTTTGATTTGCATTTCCCTGATGATTGCTGATTTGGAACATTTTAAAATATAGTTGTTGGCTATCTGTATGCTTTCTTTTGAGAAATGTCTGTTCAGTTCATTTGCCCACTTTTAAATTGGATTGATTATTTTATTACTGTTGAGATGCTTGAGCTCCTTGTATATTCTGGATATTAACCCTTGTTGGATTTGTAATTTGCAAATATTTTCTCCCATACTGTAGGCTGTGTTTTCAGTCTGTTGATTGCAGGATGCAAAATGAATACACAAAAACCAGAAGTGTTGCTATACATGAACAATGAGCTAGCTGAAAAAGAAATCAGGGCCGGGTGTGGTGGCTCATGCCTGTAATCCCAGCACTTTGGGAGACCAAGGTGGGTGGATCATGAGGTCAGGAGATCGAGACCATCATGACCAACATGGTGAAACCCTGTTTCTACTAAAAATACAAAAAAATTAGCCGTGTGTGGTGGTGGGCACCTGTAGTCTCAGCTACTCAAGAGGCTGAGACAGGAGAATTGCTTGAACCCAGGAGGTGGAGGTTGCAGTGAGCCGAGATTGTGCCATTGCACTCCAGCCTGGGTAACAGAATGAGACTCCATCTGAAAAAAAAAAAAAAAAAAGAAATCAAGAAGGCAATCCTATTTAAAATAGTTGTAAAAAATAAAATCCCTAGGAACAAATTAACCAAGGAGGCGAAAATGACCTCTACAAGGAAAACTACAAAACACTGATGAAAAAAATTCGAAAGGATACAAATGGAAAGACATCCCATGCTCTTGAATTGGAGGCATTAATATTATTAAAAACACAATACTACCGAAAGTAATCTATAGTGTTAGTGCAATCCTTATCAGAATAACAATGGCATACTTCACAGAAATAGGAAAAAAATCTAAAATGTGAATGGAACCACAAGAGTCTGAAGAGACAAAGCAATCCTAAGCAAAAAGAACAAAGCTGGAAGCATCACACTACCTGACTTCAAAATACACTACAAAGATGTAGAAACCAAAATAGCGTGGTACTGGCCTAAAAACAGACACATAGACCAATGGAACAGAATAGAGAACCCAGAAGTTAATCCATGTATCTATAGCCAACTGATTTTTGACAAAAGTGCCAAGAACACTCATTGAGGAGAGGACAGTCTTTTCAGTAAAGGCCTGGGAAACCTGTATACCCACATGCAGGAGAATGAAACTAGACCCCCACCCCTCACCCTGTACAAAAACTAACTCAAAGTGGATCAATGGCCTAAACATAAGACCTGAAACTAAAACCACTGGAAGAATACATAGGTGAAATGCTTTAGGTCATTGGACTGGGGAAATATTTTATGAATAAGACATCAAAAGCACTGTCAACAAAAGCAAAAGTAAGCAAATGGGATGATATCAAATTATAAAGCTTCTGCACAGCAAACTCATGCATTTTTATTTTTAATTTAATTTTTTTTTTTTTTTTTTTTTTTTTGGTGACAGAGTCTCCCTCTATCCCCCAGACTGGAGTGCAGTGACATGATCTTGGCTCATTGCAACCTCCACCTCCTGGGTTCAAGTGATTCTCATGCCTTAGCCTCCGGAGTAGCTAGGATTATAGGCGCCTGCCACCACGCCCAGCAAATTTTTGAATTTTTAGTAGAGATGGGGTTTTGCCATGTTCGTCAGGCTGGTCTCGAACTCCTGACCTTAGGTGATCCACCTGCCTCAGCCTCCCAAAGTGCTGGGATTACAGGTGTGAGCCACGGCGCCTGGTGGAAACGCATGCACTTTTGTAAGGATGCAAGCAGCAGGACTCTTTGCCATGGTGGCGCTCTGAAAATGTGAAATCCTTACATCAATCTTTACTATTTTAGAGATTAACTTATACAGAATTTAAAAATATAATTCAAGCGGGTAATGTAACTACTTGGTGAAGAATTCTAAGCCTAAGGAACCTGTTTGGTGCATTTGCCACGGCTTCATTTTTAGTTGGTGCCTTAACATCTGTGCTGTCCATTGCTCTAAACAAGTGTGTAAATTTCAGCAAACTATGCAGTATGGGCATTGACTTATGGGGCTGTTTAGAAATGAACAATCCACACTGCAAACTCCACTTATGACAATGTGGCATAAAGGAAACTTTTGATGTTTTCCAAGATAATTGAAGCATGGGGTTCCCATAGTATGTGTGTTTCAGGACTCCAGACTATCTCCAGGTAGAGGAGCTAGCCAAAAGTTAATTTTTCTTATTTTCATGTCTTCACATATTGTTTTTCTATACTTTCCTCTTGTTTTATGATTTAAATATCTTGATCCTTATAGGTCAGAGATATCAGTCCTGTGACACTTTTCTCCCCAAATTTAGAGGGCTGCATTTTAAATGCATTGTTAGGATTCCAAACTGTAAAATAGTATTAAAGAAAACATCTATGCTTCTAAAATTTTCATGTTTCTTAAAATTATAAGACCATGTTGTTGAGTAATATTAATTTGTTTGTGAATTCAAAATGTATTGAGCCCTACCACATGCTGGGAGATGTTGGCATAGGGTGAATATGCAGTCTGCTTATAATGACTGATACTCTAGTGGGAGACTGACTTATAAAGGAGGCGTTGGCTGTAGACAGTGCTGCATCTGGGTGTGCAAGAAGCGTCTTGGACACTACTGAGCTGTGGTCACATCTACTGGCAGCTGACTTTGCTGCTCAGGGAGAGAAAGGATGTGGTAGCTCCATGCATGTGTGCCACATGTGATGTCTTTTACTCCATATGAGGCGCTTGAAACTTCAAGACCTAATTTGAGTCTCAACAGTCTTGACAATTAGATGATATTTTCTTTCGTTTTTATAGATATGGACCAAGATGATAGTGACGTCATGCAAGTCACTTAGCCGGTCAATGTGAAGTCAGTATTCAAGTCCTGGCCCAAAATGCCAATGTCAAAATTCTTCTTCCTAATTTTTATTTTTGATTTTTTTTTTTGTTATAGAAGTAAAAATGTTCATTTAAAAATTCAGAAAAATATGAGGAAGGATAAAAGGTACAAATTTCTGCCAAATAGTCTTTTCTTACAGAATTTTAATGTGTCTACATTTTATGTTCATAACTTTTTATTTCTGGTGCCCATGTGGGCCACTTGTTTTTGTAGAAGCACAATCTAGTAACCAAAAATAATTGGAAAGGAAAGGAAATCCAGCATCTAATAGCTTTTCTCGAAATACTCTAAAAGAGATCAAATTCATAGCCTGTGGCCCCATTGATCCCTTCCACAGCACTTTGGAATGTTATTTGTTAAATATGGTTATGGTGCACGTGCTGGGTCCCCTAAAGACACGTTAAACATTCAAACCGTGTATTTGTGCGTGACCTGCGGCAGCCTCAAAGCTTCTGTATTCATCCATTTTCTCCTCTTTGAGAGGAGCCTAATGATGCCTAATGAGATAATGTATGAATCATGCTCGACAGTGGGGACTCAATACATGTTGTTCTATTCCTGGTTTCCTTTCACTCCTCTCAAAATGTTTCATGTCAAAAAATACTTATTGTATAATACATTGACCAAAAAAATGTAGGTCACAGCCCTTCAGGAACATTGTAGTTAGGGAGAAAATTACACACAAGAGAGTCAAACAGCAAACCTTAAATGTCTCTGATCATGAAGGGAAGGTCAGGGTCATCCCTTGATTCATATAAGGTCCTGACATGGTCCTCTCCACTGGAGCAATTCACTGAACTCTCAGGCTCCAATGGGGTGGTTGTATGCTCAAAAAGTCCAAGCACCTTCACTTGCAATTGAAGGTTGTACTGGTTTCAAAAATATCCCTCAAAAATTCATGTTCACCACGACTGTTAGAATGAGACCTTATTTGAAATGGTGTTTTTGAGGTGTAATCAATCAAGATATGGTGAGGTCATACTGGATTAGGGTGACTGGTGTCCTTGTAAGAAGAGGGAGATGAGACACAGACACACAGAGGGGCAACCCAGGCGAAGACAGAGAAACATACCAGGAGAGCACATTTGGCAGTGGGGGCAGAGATTGGAGAGGTGCAGCCACACACCAAGAATCACCAAGGATTTCCGCAATACCAGAAGCTGGAAAAGGCAGGAAGGATCCTCCCATGGAGCCTTCAGAGAGAACATGACCCTGTGGACACCTTGATTTTGAATTTCCGGCCTCTAGAGGAGTGAGATAATACATTTCTCTTGTTCAAGTCATTCAGGTTGTGGTTCTTTGTTACAGTGGCCCTAGAAACAGCTACAGAGGTGTTGTTCTCTGTCAAAGTTCCAACCATGCCTCCAGCACTGTTACTTTGTCCTCCACAAGGCTACATTGTCCTGGAGCATGGACACTTCCAGGCACCTCGAGGCCTTGTTTATGACGCTTTTTACACCTAGACGGAACTTCTCTTCCCATACTCTCTTCCACCCACACTTCTAGCTTTTTGATTTATTTAGGGGCTCTACACAAAACCCAGAAGAAGGAATTAAGAGCAATTTTTCAAAATCAAGACTCTCATTTTTGGTGGATGTATATCTTTTGTTGGGGATGTTTTGTACAGTTGTTGGAAGCACTTTTTGATCCTGTTAGCCATAAATAGCCATGATGTTCTTTAGCATTTAACCAATTGAGAGGTAATAGCCTATATAATCCTTTGATTTATTTAGTCAATCAGGAAGAAATGATGCTCCGTGTGAGACGTTTTATTGCTTTTTATGGACTTTGGAGGGGGGCCTTAAAAGGTGTTTGAATGCATGTGTTTTAAATTTTTCCCAAGTGTGGAGCTGTGTTAGTAACGTAATGTTATTTGGCAAACTAGCCCATAACTCAGTGCTGAAAGCAATAACCATTGGTCCCTTACTGTTCTGTGGTATGGATGGTGCTCAGCTGGGCAGTTCTGTTCACTTCACTTGGTGTTACTCATGTGGCTGCGAGATGACCTCACTCACATATTTGGTGCTTCTGTTGGAATGGCTGTCATTGCTGACGGCTGGCCAAATATTTTCTTTCTCCACGTGGTCTCTCCAGCAGCCTAGCCACTCCTCTTCACATGGTGTCAGACTTCAGTTGCTTCTTAGTGAGCAACTAAAGAGGGCTTAGGAATGCACTCATCCACACAGTTGTATTCTAGGCCAGTCACACATTCTCTGCACTGCTCATTTGTTGGTCTGGTAGGAAGGCCCAGTGCGAGCAACCTTGAACCAAATCTCCATTCAAGCTGGTCTTGAAACCCAAACTGGGCTTTGTGGGATTGTCAGGTTTACGAAGCTAAAATCACCTTGGCCATTCTCTGTGTTGTAATCAATCCAGAATTACTTTCTGAGGAAAACTTTGAATCTGTCTTTAGATACTGCCTCTGAACTCCTTCCTGGGAAAGAGAAATGCCTTGGGTTGCATTAATTTCCCCAAATAGAATTTAATTCACTAAAATGTGTTTTGATTATTGTGCCTTAAATTGACAGTAAAGGACACCATTTTCCATACAAGCTTTTCTTACAGTGCTGATGTTGTTATGTACCTTGTTTACTATGCCACAGGGAATCATCTCTATGTTCTGGAGAAATATATGTCAGGGCTTAGTTAAATTAATCTGTGCTTCTCTGGAAGACTAGTTTTTTTTTATTTTTTATTTTTTAGTTGTTTTGCATTGCCAATTGGGCAATAGATTTTTTTCCTCTTATCTTTGGCTGGTTGCAAGTGCAGTGCCCAGTTCCCAAGTGTTCAGAAACACATAATATTTATTTGTATGATATATATTTGTGTGATATATATTTTTATGATATATGCTTTTATGATATATATTTGTATGTTATATATTTGTATGATATATATTTTTGATATATATTTTTATGATATATGCTTTTATGATATATATTTGTATGATATATATTTTTGTGATATATATTTTTGTGATATATATTTTATGATATGTTTTTATGATATGTATTTGTATGTTATATATTTGTATGATATATATTTGTATGATATGTTTTTATGATATATATTTGTGTATATATGTTTTCATGATATATATTTGTACATATATTTGTATGATATATATTTTTATGATATATATTTTGAGCACTGGCTGCACTCTCACTTTTATCTTATGTTTTCTCTCCTGTTGTCTCATGTCCCTAAATTCCTATTAGTCATTTCCAATGATATATGTATCTTGTCTTTGTCATTTTGTTCTTATAACTTCTTGTGTAATTTCTTAGACATGGTAAATGCTTTGTTATACATGTTCATTGCCTATTAACCATTTAATGTCTTCAACAGTCCTAGGGCATGCTTTAAAAATCACATTTGTGCCAGAGATGTTCTCCTCTTGGTTGGCTACCTAGAAATGTTTAATTGCTTTTCAGGTAACAGTTCAAAGATGGTGGATAACCTTTGTGAAGTTTTTGTAACTTTAAGAAAGATAGACAGGTACTCCTTCTCCTGTGCTCCCTGTTTTCATTCCTCACCTCTCAGCCTAAATGCTTGACTCATAATTATTGCATAACAAATACTGTAGTGATGGCAGTAGTGGCCTGCCTCGAGCAGTGGCAGCTGGTCTCGAGCAGCTGCTACCATCACACTGGCTGTGGCAGAGAGGCACGGCCAGGGCTGCACACTCTGTAGAGCCGGCAGGAGCCAGAGACAAGTGGGAGCCCCACCCTTTCCAAGTTGGTGGGGCAGGAGCTTCCTGGGTGCAGCTGCAGCCACCCAAATTCTGGCTGCAGACTCGGGCCTCTGGCTCCACAGAGCCAGCCCCATGCCTCCTCAGCTCCCTTGGCATTTTGGGTGCCAGTGAGCATAGGAGGGAAGCTGAGGGGGTGTGGAGGGCAGCTTGGCACTGACCTGCAGGCACCCCTTGGCACCTACAGCCTGGGTGCCATGAAAGGCAGCAAGAGGCAGACAAGTTCTTGGGTAGAAGGGGGCAGGTCCCTGGTGAAGCTCCACCTTCAGGCCAGGGAGAGACTGAAGGCTGTGGGCTGGGCTGCTGGTCCTGCAGACTGGAGTGGGAACTTGTGCTGCTTTTTCTGCACTGCCCATGGCTGCCCATGGACAAATCAGCAAGCACTTCCACCCCTGTGAGGCCCATAAAAGCCCTGGGCTCAGCCACAACTGAGCAGACATCAGAATGACCAGCTGCAGAGAGGAGCTACCCTCTCCAGGGTTTCCTCTGAGCAATTCTGTCACTCAATAAAGCCCTTCTTCACCTTGCTCACCTTCCACTTGTCTGCATACCTAATTCTTCCTGGATGCAGGACAAGAACTTGGGACCCGCTGAATGGCAGAGTTGAAAGAGCTATAACACAAACAGGGCTGAAACACACCCCTTGCTCACCATGTTGAGGGTAAAGAGAAGGAGAGAAGAGCTGTGGCCCTTCAGGGAGCCCAGATCTGGGAGCTCCCTAAACCATGGCTGTGACTCCCTCTGCCCTGTTGTTCCTGGAGTCTCCAGGCTTCTGGGCACCACCGCATTCCCTAGTGGCACCTGTGGAAGTTGCTTGTGGTGCACCTAGTCCAGCTGCAGCCTTGCAGAGAACTGGCACCCATGCCAGCACCTGGAGCTGCCCACTCTGCTGCAGCAGCCAGAGTGCCTGACTGTGCACAGTGGCCAGACCCCATGCTTGCTTGCTCACATACCCCTCACTGGTCCATGCCTGGCTTGCCCTTGGGAAGCGTGGGACCCAGGCTGGTAGTGTGAGCTGAGCACAGTCTGCCAGGCCAAGTGGGTGGGATGAGCCCAGTGGGCCTCAGCAAAACTCAGGCAAAGGTGCCACCAGTCACAGAGGTTTCTGGTCAGAAAAGCAACACTCCAAGCATCCCATCACAGTAGGATAACTGATTGAGTGATCACAGTTTCTGCTGAATGTAGTTTACACATGATCTATTTCTCGCATAACTAAGAGGTGAGAGTTTTCTTTTTCCACTACTAATGGCAGCCGTTGGCTTCTTGTCTATCACTCTGCCACATCTTGTAGCAGCTCCACCTAGACTATCCCAGGGAAATTCCACACTATATCCATATCTATGCTGACACAGAAAAAGTCGGGTCTTCTACCTAACCAAAAATCCAACTGTGGTGGTATGTTTTTTGCTTTGCACACCACCAAAACTGTGAGCCAAATGACCAAAAAAGCCTTTAAAATGTATCGATTGTCGTCAGAATTTATAATAAATTTTTTATAAACAGCCTCTGGATTTCTGGTTCAGTAAATTGTTCTTGGCTGTGTGGATGCTTTCAGTGCAATAAATTACTCAATAGCCAAGAGTTTCCCAAGAGCTTCAATAGTTAGTTCTGATTCGTTTACATGTGCAAATGCTGAAATTGTAGAATGTGTAATATTTGTTATGCTAGTTATTTCCATATGGTACTGAAATATATAATACTCAGGTTAAATTCTGTAAGCTGAGACCATTTGCATGCCTGCCACATTCAGCATTTTCTCGTGTTCTCATAAAGAGTTGGTTCTCAAATATTAGAGAAGAAATCCAGGAAATTGGAGAGGTTTACAAAATTTGGAAATACATGTGATTCTGGTTATTTCAGCTACAGATGTTTTGCTTAGAAAAATTTGTGAGAAAAAGTGCTTGGTGATCGAAATTTTTAGCTTTCATAAACTTACGTATTTATGATTTTAATAAATATCCTCAGTTTGACAGTACTTCGTAGTACCTTATAAATGCATTTAGAAATTTCTTAAGAATGCATGTCTGAGATCACTTTCTAGATAAAGAGGAAAAAAACAAAGAAATGGCTTATTTTTAACATAATGGCATTGTTAAAATTTTTAGTTTGTGTCACAATCCTGAAAGTTTTGTAGATGTGAAGCACTTCTAGAAAACTACATAAAGCAGTCATGTAGATGGCCACTATTTTATAGTGAAAAATGTGGAAAAATTACAGAAGAGTTTTATTTTTATGACTTGGTAGAAAGAGAACCAGGCAAGCATTTGGGGACATGAGGTTAGTCTGAGCTTGACCCCTGTCATTCGAGACTGAACAGAGTGGCCTCCCAGACCCCTTCCTTCCAGAGGCAGCCATGCTCTCTGAGTTCATTTTTAATTCAGGAAGTTGATTGGACATTTGTTCAGCTTTGGCACTGATACCAATGGTTCTTGCTTAACAAAGAAAGGTGCAAGAAGTGGCTGAAGCCCTCTACCAGTCCTCAGGCATTTTTACCACAGTGACCCCCAGCACTCAAGCCCGTAAATTCTGGATCACTTAGCCCATGTCCAGAGCAGTTTCAGGACCCGAGGGGAATTATACCTCTCAGCCCCAGATAGAGGCTCTTGCTCATGTTACGGGTCAGTTTGATAAACGAGTTAGCTTCTGAATGAAAGGAAGCTGCACTTGTTCTGGGGTTTAAAAATGTCACCAGTCTAACAGTAGATATTTCTGAATTTCTAGAAAAAGACGTGGAAGAAGATGAAAACTTAAAGTAGCAATTTGGGAAACTCTTGGTCAGATACCTTTCTGGGGACTTGTTTATGGACCCCGTAATTGATGGCTTTGTTTTCCTTTCTTCGGAAATAAAATGAAATTTTAAAACTACATCCATACGTCTCACGACGCTTTCTATGATAACTCACCCACGACACCCACAGTGTTCCTGCTGGAGAACAGCAGGGCCTCCTGGCACCTCAGACGCTGTGGGACTCATAAGTGGAAATCGCCGCAGCCACTGCTTCTGCCTCAGGGGAGGCCATTTCCTGCCTCGGAAGCCTGATGGTCTCCTGGGGTATCAGCTAAGCACCTGGAAGAATGCTCCTCTACCTGTTCCTGGTTAGCCAAAAGCATCATAGCCTGAATGGAGGATGGAAAACAGAGCAGGAAAAAGGTGAATATTGAATGAATATGGCCTCACATCCCTCCATGGGGATCCCGGGAAGGCATGCAAGGGACTCTCTCAAGCCCAGCCCCTCTCTGTGATAAGTGTGAGGGCACCGGCCCAGGTGACAGCTGGCAGATGACCTATACTTAGTGTTGGTGAGAAATCTTTAATAATTGCCAAGTAGATGGAAGCCGATTAAGAAGCCTTACTTCAATAAAGAGGCCACTTGAAAAGGAATGAAGACGCTGGGTTCTGTCACCACTTCTGCTCCTGATGACTCCTCCAGTTGGTGGTGAAGAGAGAATGCGGGGCGTGTGTTCTCAAGGTGCCCCGGTGCAGCATCTCAGGACTGTGTGCGTGGGAGCAGCAGGGCTGCACCAGGTGATGTGGGAAGAAGCCAGGCATTGACTCTGCACAGCCACCTGCCTGCTGGGTATGCACAGGGAAGGTGATTTCGCTGGCAACAGGATTCAGGAGTGTGTGTGTGTGTGTGTGTGTGTGTGTGGCTGAAGGGTAAAGTGTAGACATATCTAAAAAGGATGTACTCCAAGATTCAACAGAAATATTTTAAAAGTTTTGTATTGCATATAGGAGAAGACAAATCTCATTTGAGTCAAGATCAAGAAAGTTTTTGGAAAGAAAAAACTTAGTTAAAAAGAAATACAAAGAGGTAAAAATAAAATATCAGATTTTACAATCTGCAATGAACTCCCAAGAAAGGGTTACAGCAGCTGAAGGTACAATCACATTCTTGCAATGCGTGCTAGAAGCAGTGAGGAGACTGACAGTGTGGGGCAGCTAGTAGGGGCTGTGGAGTACGCCCTTGGAAAGCTTGTGGGAATCCGGGGGAAGTGGAAAGAAAGATGAGAGGTTAGTTAATAAACATGGGCATAGAGAGCGAAGAACCAACTTAACTAAGGAAACAAAATCAAATGAATTTGAGGTAATCGTAAGAAGAGTTTCCTGATTAGAAAAGAAGTTGAACGTGCATTGAGAGGGCTCACTCACAAAGACAGAACAAGAGGAAACAAACTGGAGTGTGGTGGTGCATTTGGCACTCCTCCCAAACTCTGGAAGACAGCGATAAACTAACTGATTGAGGGTAATGTTACTAATAAGGATGATGATGTACATATGCACATATACAGTGGAGATTTGTATCCCCAAAGTGACTACATCCATGGAAATATTTCAGTATTCAAGAAACAGATGCTTTTAGCATCTGATACACTAGAAAGAAAAGTGCTGTAAATATACAAACACATTGGAAAGCACACAAGAGCTACCACCCTGTTTTCTGCATCCCCGGTGTGGACCCTGTGTGCACTACTGCAAGTCGAGGGAGTCTCACGGTGAAGGAGCTCCTGGGGAGATTCCTGTGATGAGTGGGGTGGGAACTAAGCCAAAGGAGGGAGGTAGGATGGAAAACCATGATCCTGGTTACTTGAAGGTGGTGGGCAAGATGGTTTTATGGTGGGATTGACTATAAAGAGAATGTGCCACAAAAGAAATCAATGAGCCTGAAGAATAATCAATTACATTAGATCAAATTCCAGTAGGATCAAACCAGCAAATCCAGGAAACAGCACATGTGGAAACAATGCAGATAAGATTACTACACTCCATGCTAGTCAAAGGTGTCTAGTAAAAACCCAAAGCACCACAACACAAGTAAATGAACAACTTGCTATTTTTTTCAGAGCTGGCTGTGAATGGAAAGTAGTATATCCACTGCTGGGACAGCACGAGTTGGTTGCACCATCTTCTGACTGTTTTTTTCCTAGTCTTTGATTATCCCCCAACACCTATCCCATTCCTCTATTAAACATAAAGTAACGGGGTGTGCATGTGTTCAGGTATAACATTTTCTTTTACCTTCTAAGTTGTCAACTGTATGTTTTGATCAACATCAAATAAAAAGGAGCCGAGAAGAAAAATTGGTTCTTAGAAAATACACTTTTATCTTCATAGTGACATGCTTACTCAGATTTTTATGTTGATATTTCAGGAAGTTACTTTGATCTGAATGTTTAACAGTAAACAAAGCAAACAAAAATAAAAACCTTGCTTTTTTATTGTATAATTTTAATATTTTGCTTTGATCGTTTTTATTTGTGCCTGTCATTTGTAGGGCCTTCTCCGTCTTTCAATAGGAGTGAATGATTCTAACGAAACTGATCCTACGTAAATTCTCCTTGAAGTCCAGCACGTTGTTTAAGAAGTATCTTTTGAAAAAGTGTATAGGCCATACACTCTTTAAAACATCAAGGTTGCGAAAGACAAAGAAAGTCCAAGGAGATGTTTCCAATTAAAGGAGGCTGAAGAGACAAGACAGCCAAGCACAGCATGAGATCCTGGGCTGCAGCCTGGGCTGGAAGGCTGCCTGTTGTTAGTTTCCCTACAGAGAGAGTTAGTGGAACACCTGGCAACATTTGGAGAAGGTCTGTCGATTAGATACCAGTACTCTATCAAGGTTAGTTCTTGATTTTAATAATTGGACTGTGGTTACATAAGATAATATACTTGCTTTTAGAAAATGCACACTGAAGTATTTATGGGTAAAATGGCATTACATTTGTGGCATTATGTATGCAATTGTGGCGGACAGAATTCTAAAGGCAAAGACAATCAAGGAAATAAGAAAGACTCAAATACGTTATGTTAGGACTAGGGATGGCTATGTACACAAAGATAGAGAAGAGATTGGAAAAATCATAAGCATATATTCTGCACAACTCCCTAATAAGAAAATTAGAAAATTATGTCAAATTATCAAATCAGACTTATAAAAAAATCGTAAATTGTACCCTTATGAAGCTTTTCTAGTGATTCAAAAGGCACAGATAATCACAAGACTGTGTTGAAGCAAGAATACTAAGACCACCAGTGTGATCACAAGTTGTTAATTGCCAAGATTTATCGTGTAAAGTTGTAGTCATGTGCTGAGCATTGCTTTCACAAAGAAAGGATTTCAATCATGAATACATCTCCATTTTATACTATGATAATTATACATTTGACATTAACATTTTCCAGGGGCCCCATTGCAATATAAATCTGTAAATCCTGTGCTTACTTACCATATGTAACTTAGGTAAACCAGGGACAGCCTGCTAAAAACATTCTATAGTTGAGGATGCTCCATTATCTTTCCAGCAGTAAATATCATGAAGAAATCTGATTCATATCTTTACAAGGAGATTTGACTGGGTGGTTTCTTCAATTTTTCTTTGGGTCTCTGAGAAAGAGAACAGGTTGCAGAGCAGCAGTTAACCCTTTTCTTGACAAAACCCACAATATCCCCTGGTTTGTCTAGGAGTATATTATTTTATATCTGTTTTCTTTGCATCCACCTGGTTAGCATTCATTTTTACCCTCAAAAGTGCTGCACTTCAGAAAACACCTTGCCTGTTCTTTGTACTTATAATCAATCATAGAAGAAATTTTTAAAATGCACCAATACTAGTAGTTTTATGCAAATAACTTCAAAAATGTAAAGAGAACTATTGTGCCATATATACTATTTCAGAGAGGAGTAGCTATGATGAAAAACTTTCCAATAGTTTGCTTTATAACAGAAATAGTCCTAAGACTATTACAGTACAAGGACTGCACAAATAAAATAAAAATTAGTACAGATCAATCTACGTTTATTGGCTTTTGTAGCATGACTGGACATAAGAAGCAACTGTTCAAATAAAAAAGATTCATCTTTGGTTCTGTTATTTGTGTCTGATTTTCCTCTGTGCTGGCTTCTTCCCAGGGCAGGCACTGTATTAGACTGTTCTCACGCTGCTATAAAGAACTGCCCATGACTGGGAAATTTATAAAGGAAAAAGGTTTAGTTGACTCACAGTTCTGCATGGCTGGGGAGATCTTAGGAGACTTATAATCACAGTGGAAAGGGAAGCAAACATGTCCTTCTTCACATGTTGGCAGGAGAGAGAAATGCCAAGCAAAGGTGGGGAAAGCCCCTTATGAAATCATCAGATCTCATGAGAACTCATTCACTATCATGCGAACAGCATGGGGGAACCACCCCCATGATCTATCTAATCACTTCCCACAGGGTCCCCCCCGAACATGTGGGGATCACAATTCAGATTACAATTCAAGATGAGATTTCAGTGGCAACACAGAGCCATACCCTATTAGGTACTCCTCATGTGTATATCAGTTACCTAATACATACCAGTAAGATAAGTATTCAAGCTGAAAACTATCCATATCAATGTTGTCTCTCACATGAATAATAAAACTTTAGTCTGAACCTTCTTTAGTCTGCTCATTGATCACAACAAATATGTAATGGGTGGTAAAGACAAAGGAAAAGCCAACAGCCCCTCTGAAATCTTGGTCAATCAAAAGTTTCAATAGCAGCAATTCTCATTAAAACAAGACAGAAAGGTGAATTATAAGGAGCTTAGGAAAGGACTTTTTTCTTCTGAATGAAGGCAGATTCGTATAAGAATATTCACATGACTATCCACATTTAAATATTTTGTTCATGCCTCTATAATATCCCACACTGCCTTTCATCATGGAAATTTTGTAGAAGGCTGTCAACTCTACTGCATTTTTAGCTGTTTGAGAAAAGAGACCATGGTGCACTGCTTTTATCACTCAGAATTCCCTTTACATAGGGGCAGCCAATACATGTTTGTGCAACAATTGAATGAATTCATCATCATGTTCTCCAATCTCTCCTCTCTTCAAAATTTTGTTACTTAAAGCTTTCTCCCATTTGACTCTTATTTCGTGCAGCATCCATATGAAGATCCTGATAAGAGCTCTCATTAGGCCATGTTGGGTTCTGCTTAAATACAGAAACAGCTTCTGGGAAAGAATGCTTTCTTATTTAATAAGTGAGGGAGGTCTGCTAAAATTATGTCATTAGCTAACAAACCAGTTGGTATCATTCTTGTTTTCACAATGCAGGTCAGTGTTTGCAGGTTTTAATAATGTCTTCACCAGTATTTCTTAATGTTTTTGACCTATGGACCAGAAGTCAGGCAGTGGGGCAGCCACCATGACCACACTGTCTGGACCGCAGACATTCTGCTCTGCAGACTGCTCACCCCACAAGTCCTGAGATGCCCCTTGGGATCCAGTGGGAGCTCTGGTTGTCTGGTGGCAGCCTTATTTGCCAGCAACTCTGGAGACCCAGGTTGCTTCCTCCACTGACTTTGCCACAATTGTGCCTTGATGTATTTCTGCTCCTGTGCCTCCGGCTCCACACTAACACTTTCTCTGTGCTCTGCCTCACGAGCTCCACCACTTGCCCTCTCCCGCATTATGCCTGCTCCTGCCCACCACCTTTGTACATTTTCCATTTATATTCCCAGGGAAGATTTCAATGAGGGCCATTTGGGGTAATTTGTCCTCAGTCCCCTGCGTAGACGTCTGCCTTTGGTTCAGGCACCAATCCTTGGTCTGGTCGGTTGTGGGAGGGTGGTAGGAAGCATGGGCTAGCAAACAGCTTTCAGGTTCTGTTAGTAACATTGTTAATCACCAGTAGCTAGAGATGAGTTACCTCTATAACCTGACACCAAGTGCACTGTTATAACTTTCAAAAAGCCAAGACTCAATTCTGCCTCCCATGTATTTATTAGTTGTCAGGCTCCAAAGCAGATAGACATTGCATTCTGTGGTCCAGTGGAGTCCAGAAACATGTCCACGGGTACACGTGGCAAGCCCAACAGTACTGATGCACGGCAGGTGAACACCAAAACTGGGGCTTCGCCTGGGAGAGTGCTTGGCTTCACTCAGAAAAGAATTTAAGAGCAAGCTGGCAGTAAAAGAAAGTTTGTCAGAGCAACAGTGTACAGCAAAATGGCTATTCCACAGAGCAGGGCTATCCCATAGACAGAGCAGGGCTATCTCATAGACAGAGCAGGGCTGTCCCATAGACAGAGCATTTGGTTGTCCATTGACTTAGCAGGAGGATAACCTCTGAGTTTATGTGAGTGTGGATGTGTGGCAGGCCTACATCTCTTGAGTATTAGCCTGTCTGTTGTCTATTTTCTTATTCCTTTTTTCTCATTTGTTGGTACCTAATAAGCACTTCTAGCTAACATCAAACTGAAAGCAAAGTCCCAAAGACTCTTTAACCCAAATGTGAGTTGTCAAGACTCAGAAACTTGGTTGCTGAACAGGTTTTTTGCCTCAAAGATTAAGTCATCCTGATACGGGAGGGGAAAAAAAAACACCAAAAACAACATATACAGGGTTGAGAAATGAGCCACAGAGAAAGAGGGAGCTGTGTTCTTGATTTACAGGATTTCTGTTCCCAATGACCAGTGAGTGGTTCAGTGGCCTGAGTGTGGGTGGCCCAACCCCACATCACCTGGGGACTCCTTGCCCTCCATAGATGGGATACTTGTAGGTAAGACCCTTGGGCAGAGGCTGGCACTTGGGCAGCTTGTGAAGACATGGGGGCCCAAAAGCAAACTTCCATTCCTTGGCCAAGGTGGAATAGACAGAATTGGCTAAAAAAATCTCCCATGGGCCGTGGCCATGGTGGACTCACTAACATTGTTACAATAGTTTATTCCTAATACTTGAAGTTTAAGGTGCTAAAGGACAATTTGTATTGGGTAGAATAATTGGCACCTATTTAGAGTGAGAGGAAGCAGGTAGGTCTCCCTCAGGCTTCCAGGAGGGTGAATGATAATGGGTACCCAAATTTAATCAGTTCAACTAAAAAACATCTACTATGTGCCAAGCAGTGTGACTCATTCAGAAAATATGAAGAAGAGGGTGGAAAGTGACTAGTAGAAGAGAAATAGAACCCTAAAAACAAGTTAAGCCAAAACTAAGTGCTTCATTGACTCTATTAACCAGGGTCTTTGAAACTGTTTTAACCGTATTTTTAATTGGCACCCAGTACATACATATAAATATAACACTAAAGATAGCTTTCTCCTCACTAAGGCTCTAAGGCTCAGATAGTTTTATTAGTAAGTTCTACTAAACTTTTAAGAAATAATTAATTCCTGCTTTATATAAGTTATTTTAAAAAGACCAAAACCTGCGCCTTTTCTTTTGAGACAGGGTTTCACTCTGTCACCTAGGCTGGAGTGCAGTGATGTGATCAGAGGTCACTGCAACCTCGACCTTTCAAGCTCAAGCGATCCTTCTATCTCTCATCCTCCTGAGTAGCTGGAACAACAGGCACACTATGCCTGCCTAATTTTTGTATTTTTTTGTAGAGATAGGGTCTCACTATGTTGCCTAGGCTGGTCTCAAACTCCTGGACTCAAGCAATTTGTCCGCCTCTGCCTCCCAAAGTACTAGGATTATAGGCGTGAGCCACTGTGCCTGTTCCCACTTCTCATTCTATAAATAGATAAGGTCGATCCACCCCAACAATTATAGGCATAGTTCATTTTGAACACAGATGTAAATATCTTAAATAAGATAGTTAAGAAAACCCAACTGTATGATAAAAAGACACAATAATTAAATAAGACTACAATAATTAAATAAGACTTACTCATGAATGCAAGATGACACACCATCATAAATATATCAACAGAATTTATTACATCAGCTAAGAGTAAAGTATAAAATGCAGAATTATCTGAATTGATGCAGAAAAACGTGTTGATCAATTCAACACATATGTATAATAAAACTGGTTAACTGGAAATAGAAAGGAACTTTTCAACTTGTTAAAGTTGTCTACTCTAAAAGTTATGTTAAATGTTACACAGATTAGGGGCATTTTTAATATTTTCTCTGAAATTGTAAATGATGTAAAGATGCCCATCATCACTCCTGTTAATTAACATTGGTATGTAAGCTCATGACCAACTACAAGGAAAAAATAAGTAGGAGAGGTAAGACTTGAGAGGAGATAAAACTGTTATTATTTGCAGATAATATAATCATCTGTCCAAAAAAAATCCAACTATTAGAACTAGTAAGAGAATTGAACAAAATTTTTAGATAAGAACAACTTAAGAAATCTTGGTATCTTCTACACTGACAATGCAAACTAGGAAATATAATAAAATGTCATTCCAAATACCAGTCAAAACTACAGAATTTTAGGAATTAATCACTAATCCATAGAAACTTTATAGAAAAAATTTTATTTATTTATTTTTTTGGCTGAGCACAGGGGACTTTATTGATGGTACAAGACAAGGTGGGACTTCCTAGGCCCCTTCCTCTTCAGGGGGTCTTCATGGAAACTGTGAGGAGGGGAGATTCTCACTGTGACTGGGGACTGAGTGTGTCAGGGACTCCCCATCAATGAGGGCCTTGCTCTTCCTCTCGTGCTGTCACTGGGGCTGGTGGTTCAGGGGTCTTACTCCTTGGAGGCCTTGTGGGCCATGAGGTCCACCACCCTGTTGCTGTAGCCAAATTCATTGTCATACCAGGAAATCAGCTTGACAAAGTGGTTGTTGAGGGCAATGGCGGCCCCAACATCAAAGGTGGAAGAGTGGGTGTCGCTGCTGAAGTCGAAGGAGACAACCTGGTGCTCGGTGTTGTAGCCCAGGATACCCTAGAGAGAGCCCTCTGATGCCTGCTTCACCACCTTCTTAATGCCATCATATTTGGTAGGTTTTTCCAGATGGTAGGTCAGGTCCATGACTGACGTGTTGGCAGTGGGGACACAGAAGTCCATGCCAGTGAGTTTTCCGTTCAGCTCAGGGATGACTTTGCCCACAGCTTTGGCAGCGCCAGTAGAGGAAGGGCTGATATTCTGGAGAGTCCCACCACCGTCATGCCAGTTTCCTGGAGGAACCATCCACAGTCTTCTGAGTGGCAATGATGGTGTGGACTGTGGTCATGAGTCCTTCCACAATATCAAAGTTGTCATGGATGACGTTGGCCAGGGGTGCTAAGCAGTTGGCAGAGCAGCTAAGTATTGCTGATGATCTTGAGGCTGTTGTCATACTTCTCATGGTTCATGCCCATTACCAACATGAGGGCATCAGCAGAGGGGGCAGAGATGATGACCCTTTTGGCTCCTCGCTGTAAGTGAGCCCCAGCCTTCTCTATGGTGTTAAAGATGCCGGTGGACTCCACAATGTACTCGGCACCAGCATCACCCCATTTGATTTTGGAGGGATCTCGCTCCTGGAAGATGGTGACGGGTTTTCCATTGATGACAAGCTTCCCTTTCTCAGCCTTGATGGTGCCATGGAATGCGCCATGGGTGAAATCATATTGGAACATGTAGACCATGTAGTTGGGATCAATGAAGGGGTCACTGATGGTGACAATATCCACTTCACCAGTTAAAAGTAGCCCTGCTGACCAGGCGCCCAATATGACCAAATCCGTTGACTCTGACCTTCACCTTCACCACGGTGTCTCAGGGATGTGGCTGGCAGTGTGAGAGAAGATGCGGCTGTCTGCCGAATTGGAGGAGGAAAGAGCTGAAAAAAAAAATTAATGAGTGACACAGAAAGTTCAATGGAGAGACAACCCACACTCTTAGATGGGACATATTTGTATTATAAAGATGCTGGTTTTCCCCATATCAAAGTATGAATTCAAGACAATTTCAATAAAAATTCCAGTTGAATTTTTTTGAGGAAGGAAAATACGTCACTGTAATATTTATATGAAAGTTTACAGGTCCACATAAAAGTAAGTACAATTTGAAATAGAAGCACAAATAGATGAGACCTGCCCTACCAGTCTATGAAGACATATTACAGCATTAAGATTTTAAAGAATTTGTGTTTTACCAAGAGCAGATAAATAATCGAGTGGAACAATATATTACGTTAAGAGACAGATACCTGTATTTATATAGGCATTTAGTATATAATAAATCTGGCAACCCAAGTCAACAAAAAGTAGATTATTCAGTATTTAGTGTTTGGAAAATTGGCTCAATATATGGAGAAAAATCTGAGAGAATTCCTACTTAACACCATACTCAAAGGTGGACTTCAACTGGATTAAATATACAAATGTGCAAGATTAAACTCTTAAGTTCATACAAGATAATGTATGGGATTATGTCAGGCTGTTCTTGCATTGCTATCAAGAAACTTGAGATTGGGAAATTTATAAAGAAAAGAGGTTTAATTGGCTCACAGTTCTATAGGCTGTACAGGACGCTTGGTGCTGGCATCTGCTCAGCTTCTTGGGAGGCCTTAGGAAGCTTACAATCATGGCAGAAGGTAAGGAGGGATCAGGCACATCACATGGCAAAAGCAGGAGCAAGTGAGAGAGAGAATGGGGGGAGGTGCCACATGTTTTTACGTGACCAGATCTCATTAGCACTCACCATCAGGAAGACAGCACCAAGCCACAAGGGCCTGCCCCCATGACCTGACCACCTCCTGCCAGGCCCCACTTCCAGCATTGGAGGTTATAATTCAGCATGAGACTTGGGTGGGGACAAATATCCAAACCATATCAGGGATTATCTTTGTGACATAGAGCTGGGGACAAATTTCTTAGATCAAATCTCAAAAACACAATCTTTAGGCAAAAAAATTGATGCATTTATTACATTCTGATGGTGTTATAGTCAAAGTTGACAGATCAGAAAGAAGATGTTTCTAATATCCAAAACCTTCAGTATCTAGCATAGATAGGATTTCTTTCAACTGACCAAGGAGGCAATGATAGAAGTTGCTGTGGTGTAAATGTTTGTTCCTTTCAAAACTCTTGTCAAAATTTAGTTGCCTTTGTAACAATATTAAGATGCGGAACCTTTAAGACATGACTATTTGTAACAGCATTAAGATGTGAAACCTTTAAGACATAACTAGGCCAGGAAGGCTCCCCACTCATTGGTGTAATTGTTGTTTTTATAAAAGAATGAGAAGTTCAGTCCCCTTTTGATCTCCCTTGCCATCTTGCATTCCCCCAGGTGATGAAACAGCAAGAAGGCCCTTGCTAGCATCTTGATATTGGACTTCCAGTCTCCAAATCTGTGAGCCAATAAATTTCTGTTCATTATAAATTACCCAGTCTCAGGTATTCTGTTACAGCAGCACAGAGTGGACTAAGACAGAAATTGGTATAGAGAGTGGGATTGTTTCTATAACAAACACTTGAACATGTGGAAGCAGCTTTGGAACTGGATAATGGGCAGAGGCTGGAAGAATTTGGAGCAGCAGATTAGAAAAAGCCTATATTGCTGAAAATGAGCATTAAAAATGATTCTGGTGAGGGCCTAAAAGATGAGAGCTATAGGGAAAGTCTGAAACTTCTTAGAGATTACTTCGATAATCTCTAAGTAGTTGTGATCAGAATGTTGGTAGAAATATGAATGGTAAAGGCAATTCTGATGAAGTCTCAGATGGAAATAAAGAACAAGGTATTGAAAACTAGAGAAAAGGCTATCCTTGTCACAAAGTGGCAAAGAACCTGGTTGAATCGTGGTCGTGTCCTAGGACTTCACGAAAAGCAGAAGTAGAGGGTGATGAATTAGGAAGCCTGGCAGAAGAAATATCTAGGCAGTAAAATATTCAGAACACAGCATGGCTTCCTTTAACTGCATGTAGGAAAATATGAGGAGAAAAAATGATTTAAAGATGGAATTTATAATTAAAAGGGAAACAGAATTTAGAGATCTGAAGGATTCTCAGCTTGATCCTAATAGAGAATGAAAGAGCATTTTCAGGTGAGGAAATCAAGGCTGTGGCCAAGTGGCCATTTGATAAGGAGATTAGTATGAACAGAATGAAGCCAAGGCTATTCATCAGGACAACGGAACAATGACCCCAAAGGTACTTCAGAGGCCACCAGTACTGCCCCTCTTATCCCAGGTCCAGAGTGCCAAAACCTGGGACAAGAAAAATGGCGAAAGAGAGACCTAGAGTGCCTTCAGGAACTTGAAGTTCCCAACCGAAGGTCACGTTAAGTCTCTACTTTTGGCATTCAGGAACAGTGCTCTTTAGCCACTCAAGCTGTTGGTAAAGCAGGCCCAGATGTGGCTTGGGCCACAGCTGCAGAGGGTGCACCAGCAAACCTTGGCTGTGGCCACATGGTGCTAGTTCTGCAGATTCATAGAATGCATGAGCTATGGTAGCACGGCTTCCACCAGCTAGAATTCAAAGAAGGTTGCAAACAGCCTTGCGGACCAGACAGAGATGTCGCAGGGATAGAACAACCACAGAGAGCCTCCACTAGAGCAATGACCAGAGAAACTGTGGGGCCTAAACTGCCACAGAGAGTCCTCACTAGGACAAAGCCTAGTGGAGCTGTGGGGTCAGAACCACCCCTGAGACTCTAGACCTGTAGAGCTCCCATTGTGAAACACCAGCATAGGAGAGTGAAAGACACAAGACTCCAACCTATGAGAGCTGCAGGGTGGACTGAGCCCAACAAAGCTATTAGAATAAGGCTATCTAAAGTGCTGGGCCCAATCCCAAACCTCCCCACCATCACTGTGTCCAGAAAGCAGGACATAGAATCAAACAAAGATTATTCTCAAGCCTTGAGATGTAGTATTGTTTGCCCTAATGGATTTTGAACATGCTTACGACTTGTTACTCTTTTCTTGTTTCCTATTACTCATGTTTGAAATGGGAATGTCCCCCTTGAAAACCAGCACAAGACAAGGATGCCCTGTCTCACCACTCCTATTTAACATAGTATTGGAAGTTCCGGCCAGCACAATCAGGCAAGAAAAAGAAATAAAGCGTATTTGAATAGGAAGAGAAGAGGTCAAACTGTCTCTTTGCAGATGACATGATCCTATATCTAGAAAACCCCATCATGTCAGCAAAAAAAGCTTCTTAAGCTGATCAGCAACTTCAGCAAAGTCTTAGGATACAGAATCAATGTGCAAAAATTGCAAGCATTCCTATACACCAACAACAGACAAGCAGAGAACCAAATCATGAATGAACTCCCATTCACAATTGCTACAAAGAGACTAAAATAACTAGGAATACAGCTAACAAGGGCAGCAAATGACCTCTTCAAAAAGAACTACAAACCACTGCTCAAGGAAATTAGAGAGCACACAAACAAATGGAAAAACATTCCATGCTCATGGACAGGAAGAATCAATATCATGAAAATGGCCATACTGCCAAAAGTAATTTATGGATTTAATGCTATTCCCATTAAATTACCATTGACATTCTTCATATAATTTAAAAAAACCTACTTTACAATTCATATGGAACCAAAAAAGCCCATACAGCCAAGACAATTGTAAGGAAAAAGAACAAATCTAGAGGCATCACACTACCTGAATTCAAACTGTACTGCAAGGCTACAGTAACCAAACCAGCATTGTACTGGTACAAAAACAGACACATAGACCAATGGAACAGAATAAAGAACTCAGAAATAAGACCACACATCTACAACCATCTGATCTTTGATGAATCTGACAAAAACAAGCAATGGGGAAAGGATTCTCTATTTAATAAATAGTGCTGGGAGAACTGGCTAGCCATACACAGAAAATTGAAACAAGACCCCTTCCTCATACCTTATACAAAAATTAACTCAAGATGGATTAAAGACTTAAATGTAAAACCCAAACCTATACAAACCCTAGAAGAAAATCTAGGCAATACCATGCATGAACAAAGATTTCGTGGTGAAAATATCAAAAGCAACTACAACAAAAGCAAAAATTGACAACCAGGATCTAATTAAACTAAAGAGCTTCTGCACAACAAAAGAAACTATCATCAGAGTGAACAGACAACCTACAGAATGGGAGAAAATGTTTGCAATCTATCCATCTGACAAAGGTCTAATATCCAGAATCTAGAAGAAGCTTAAACAAATTTACGAGAATAAAACAAACAACACCACTAAAAACTGGGCAAAGGACATGAACACACACTTCTCAAAAGAAGACATTTATGAGGCCAACAAACATATATACATAAAAAGTTCAACATCACTGATCATTAGAGAAATGGAAATCCAAACCACAATGCGATACCATCTCACACCAATCAGAATGGTGATTATTAAAAAGTCAAGAAACAACAGATGCTGGGGAGGCTGTGGAGAAATAGGAACACTTTTACACTATTGGAAGGAATATAAATTATTTCAACCATTGTGGAAGACAGTGTGGTGATTCCAGCATTAGGTTGCACTGACACTGGAGATAAAAATCTATTCCTTTTACTACATTAAAGTCCTTACTTATTTGAAAACAGCATTAAGCTGAACATCACCAGTTTCTTTAACCTTTCCCTCATCCTGTTTGCTCACACCTGGACCTATATCAGTTGGCCAATGACCTCCCACAGTGAGCCAGCAGACCCTACCATTGTTCTGGGTGAGTACATTGGGATTAACATCTCCCTTGCTTCTTAAACTTCTTTTAATGTGGTCCAAGAGCAGACTCACTGGGTTTTTGCTCAGTGGATTATGCTAGAAATTCCTGGGAAATTCAAAGTCTCTAAATTACAAAATCCTTTAATTATAAAGCACTGTTAAGTAGGGGTATTGGATTTAGATCGTCATTTCAGACTGCTGAGGCTTGCGTTTTTTGTTGTTGTTGTTTGTTTTAAATTCAACCTACACTTTTACTATCTATCAGAGTTTTCTGTCTTGACTGAATGTGACCAGCAGACCATTATCTTTCAAGACTCTTTTCTAAGACTATATTGGAAACTCTGTGGCATTCCACTAGAGACCACCTTCCACTCAGTATTATTCCATCAATTAGTATTCTGACCTCATGGATACACCCAGTCATACAAACATCCACCCTATATAGACATGGTTTCCATTCATAGACAAGAATAGTAAATTTTAAAATATCAGATGTACTAAGAGGTAAATTTTATGATTGTTAATGTGATTTTTACTATACCTTCATGTAATTTTTCTTTCCATAGGAGTGCATGTTTGAAATGAAAGTGGAAATTAGGCTGGGCATGATGGCTCATGGCTGTCATCCCAACATTTTGGGAGGCTGAGGCAGGTGGATCATTTGAGGTCAGGAATTTGAGACCAGCCTGCCCAAAAAGGTGAAACCTCGTCTTTACTAAAAACACAAAAATTAGCAGGATGTGGTGGCAGGTGCCTGTAATCCCAGTTATTTGGACGGCTGAAAGGAGAATCACTTGAGCCCAGGAGGTAGAGGCTGTAGTGAGGCAAGATCACGTCACTGCACTCCAGCCTGGCCAATAGAGCAACTCCTCTCAAAAAGAAAAAAAATAAATAAATTTTTTAAAAAAGGAAGAAAGAAAAAAAACTAATGGGAAAATGTGGCTGTGTATAAACTTTCACGGACAGACACATTTTCTGACAGAGCCACGTGGTGATGTGCAAACACGATTTGGATGAAGAGGAGCTGCTGGAAGCTGTGGAGTTCTTTCTGTGAAAAACGTTTAAGTGAGTCAGAATTTCTAGAGCTCAAGAGCGAGCGGGAGGAATTAGAAACAGAAGGTGCATTCATCAGGTTTGAGATGGTAACAGAGGGGCCTGGCTGACTACTCTGCACCCTGTGAGCCTAATAAATATCATTCGAATTAATGCTCTAAGAATTGTATGCGCTCCAGTTCCTTTTTCAACCAGATATAACTTGGGAGTGGATAAATGTGAGAGAATTGAGGTCAATATTTTTTTAAAGGAATGCAGAAGGGAGGAACAAGAGAGAGGCTGATTTAAGTCAGAGACTTGAAAGAAATGAAGGTTTGGTATGAGTGTCCTTGCAGGCTGAGAACGAAACAGGGCTGAATAAGCACAGAGAGGAGGCGAGGTTCAGGGTGAACTCCTCTCACCTGCTGTATTTACAGGAGAGAAGACGATGGGCGAAGTTAGGGAAGATATTAATTGTATATCCAAGTTAAAAATTAGTAAATATCTGTCAAATTGCAAGAATAGAGTGCGCATGAGGGAATATGAAGAAATCGAAGGAGAGATTGAACGGTGTCAAATTGTCACTTAGAATATGGGCAAAGTAATTCCTACAGGTGGACTATTCCATACTTTAGCAGCACAGAAAGGCTGAGAACGCAAGGACTCAGAACTTGGCCTGGTCAGCAATGTGGTTTTTCGCTCTTCCTTTTTCTGCTTCTATTTTTGGAGACATAGAATGGCTCTCATATCCTATCATTACATTAGATTGCCAACAAAACAGGACGGATTTCCAATTACAGTCAATGCTAGCATAAATGAGATGTTTTATTTTCAGAAAACATTTTCTATTTACATCAGGAATTGCACTCTTTTTGTTTTTTCCACCCAATTGTATGCGAAAATACCACAAGTTTTGTTATGGAATTTTTCTATTTGATTTACTTGCACACTATAGTGGCAAAGAGGTGTACTGTTTAATGAGCCTAACTGAGGTAATGATTTGTCTTCACATACAAACTGCAAAACAAAAAATTAATTCACAGACCTTGGCATGCAAGTAAAGAGAACTGGTAAATCAATTGTCACCATGTCTGTAATCAATTGCTTTATACTGCTTGGGCAGCTCTTCTGTGCAAAAATCTTCGTCTTCCTTTTGGATTAAGAAATGTGAAACCATAACAGAGTCCATTCAGACATTTACAGAAATTAACATTAATATACTGAGAAATAAAAATATAACTAAAAGGCGCATCAAGTAGAATAATTCACACTGAATTCCTTTAGTTTCTGTTGGTATGGTTATAGGCTGAGAATAACATGACCAAAGACTCTGTAAAGGCCACAGATTTCTTTGTGGAGAAAATTGTAGAAGATGAATTTGAATACTGAGAAGGAAAAGTGAGTTGGTAACACTGGATGGAAGAGAGAGGAGCGTGTGGGAGTAGGCTGACTGTGAGCTCCTTCCAGACTGGGCTCTGCCAATTGACGTCAGCCTGCCATGAGCCTCCCCCGGATTCTGCAGACCAGCTGGGCCGGCCAACTGTGCAGGCTGTGGAATTGGTGTTAAAATATTTGGATATGGCCATGGGGAGTGAATTGACTCTTAGAATCACAGACTGTTTTCAGTGCTAGCAGAAGCCTTGGAGATTAAACTCCTATGAGAAAGGATAGTTTCCTGAATTCATTTTTTGTCATTTATGTAAGTCAGAAGAATTTATAATTTTAAATCAGATTTGAATTTAGTAATAAGATAAATGAGTTAACAGCTTTTGAAAATAAATTATTTTGTAAGTTCATATTGTAGGGCTCAAGAATATGACACTCAGTGTATGGAGGAGAATCAGGAGATTTTTTAAAAACTGGGGATAACATATGGAGAAAGGGGAACTTAAAGCTCAGCCACCTAGACTCAAAGTCAGTCATTGATGGATCCAGCCAATAATTATTGGGCGCTTTCTGTGGGCCAGGCCATGCTCTAGGCACTGGAACAAACTCAGTGCCACAGAAGAAAACAAATAGAACTGCTTGCACTCATGGGACTGATAGCCTAGTAGAAGAGACAGAAAATAAAAAAAAATAGACATAAATAAGTAAATTGTTTAGTCTAAGATGGAAACAGTGTTTTAAAAAAGCATGTGAGAGTATTTGGAAGAGGCGTTGGGGGGCTGGGAGACAGGTGGCAATTTTAACAGAATGGTATAGAGCATTGGTCTTCTTGGGAGATAGTTATTTGGGCAATGACTTGAAGAAGGTGAAGGACTGAGCTGAGCAAACATTGGAAGGAAGAGCTCTCCAGCAGGGGAGCAGCTGCTGCAAATGCCCCAGGGCTGAACCACACTCAGGGGATTCAACAGTGAAGGGAGGTGTTGCTGTAGCAGGGAGCCAGGGCAGAAAAGCAGGAGATGGGAGCAGGGAGGGTGCTGAGAAAACCCAGCAGGACCTGAGGCCATTGTACAGCCTTATCCTTTACTCGGAATAAAATGGAGAATGATTAGAGAGTTTTAAGCAGAGAAACCAGAGTGGGGTGATCTGACTTACAGGACAGCATCAGAGAAGGGAAAGAAGGTCCAGACTGAATATATTGCGTCTCGAAGGTGGCATCAACTGGACAAGGTGAAGGAAAGAATGTGAGATGTGAGAGAAAAAGATGTGTTAAGCATAACCTGATGTTTTTGGCCGGAGCTACTAGAGAGATGTTTCCATCAGCAGAAGTAGGGATTAAAGGATTAGTCTGTCACCTACTGTGTGCTAAGCCCAGGGCCAGGGTCTAACTCCCTTAGCATGAGCCAGGTCAGTATTTTTTCATGTCCAGGTCATGACCTATTCGATTTTTACAAGTTAGTGATTCTTAACTAGAATTTTAAAAAATCAAATGGAATAATGTTGTGGATACTTTGGTGCAGCACCAAGACAGCTGAAGTCCTGCTGGGAATATCTGCTGCTGCTGGCTCATGGCTGCACTTTTGATTGGCTATCACGTGTGACCACAGTGAACCACTTGCCTAAGGAGAAGCACAGCCAGTGGCTGGCTGATGCGGATACAAGGTCGAACCTCTTGAGTTCGGTGTGGTAAGTATCAGGAGAATCAACCCAGTTCCAGGGCTCCCCAGAGGATGGGCTGAGGCCTCAGCAATGAAAAGTTTCATCTTCTTCTTCTGGAAACAAGGCAAATATCAAGGGACAAATCCTATTGAAGTCATGATGACATGCTGAGCTTGCCAAGACAATAGAGGCCTCTGAGTGAGGTGAGAGTTATCTCACACAACAGGAGACACTGGATGTTATGAAATATCTCCATTTTATACCCAGATAGACAGTTTCATGGCTTATGTGACATTTTTCAAGGAACTATGCACCATAAATCCATAGCTTCTAGATTTGTGTATGTTAAGCTAAAAACCTTCAATAGATGAGGACTCTTCTGGAAAATGTAATTATCAGGAGGTCCAGTTATAAATATGTTCAAAAAGAGATCAGACACAGTCACCTACCTATTTTTTTTCCTGGGAGTGTCTTCCTGCTGATGTTGTACTTTCCCAGGAGCTCTTTCCCCTGAGACAAAATTTAATACCCTGGCAAGAACTCTAGAAGATAATGGAAACATAAAGCCAGGCTGACTTGGGATTTTGGAAATGATTGCTTTTTCTATTAAGTGAAATGGGAATCCCAGAACTTCCATGATAGATAGTGAAGGGAGAGATCTTAGAAAAGTGGTCACAAGTGAATGTACAACCTAAGTCCAGAAAACACACAAACTGACTATGTTTTGAGGAATGCCCATAGGACATCCTATTTACTCTATTAATATAGAATGTGCAAGGAACTTCCACTTCCAGCCCAGATAAAGTAACAGGGACTGCATTTACCCTTCCACTTTAATAACTATAAGAACAGACAAAATACATAAAACCATGGTTTACAGACATTGGATCACAGGCAGGGTAGGAATGACATCCCAGAAAGAAGGGAGACAAATGAGGTCAGCTCTATGATTGTCTCAGCACATGAACTGGAGGCAGTTCCCAGACTGCAGGGCAGGGAGGAAAAACCAATGAGAAGAACCTGGCAGTCCTACCAACTTTAGGAGACATATATTGAACTTCAGGAAGGTCAAGGAGGCTAGAATGTGCTTGTGCAAAATATAAGCAATGATGGAATTACAGAGAGAAAGTAAGAGTTTCAGAGATTTGCAGAGGGGTTCCCCTGACTCACTGAGTGGATACCACTCTGTACATACATGAAAGGCAATTACCTGGGGCCAAAATCAGAACAATGGCCAATAAAAAGAGTAGATATTACAATTTTTATTTTTGTAGCTCATACAGGACTTGACTAGTTCATGTATCCACTAACGAGACTGAAAGACCTCTTACTACATGAGGCATCAGACAGATCTTCACAGGGGTCCCACTTTAATACTGGGGCTATATTTCAGCCCTAGATTAAAGACTGCTCTGAACTTACTCTAATACAGCTTTAAAGATAACCTCAAAAGGATACAACAAATTGTAATTTTATAAATGAAAGAAATTCAACAGTTTTTAGAAGAATACAACAAAATCCAGAAACCAACAATTTAAAATGGATGATATCCAGGAGATAATATAAAGCTAGCTAGCAGGCAAAAAACAGGAAAATATGAGTCATAATCAGGAAAACAATAAATCAATAGAAACAGAACTAGAAGTAAAAAGAGATGGAACTAACAGAAAAGGAGAATTAAAAGATATTACAAATATACTGCATATATCCATGAAAGTAGAGGTAAATATGAACATGATGTAGAAATAGAAGATATTTAAAAAATCAAAACTGAACTCTAGAGATAAAAAATTCAATATATGAAATTCATTACGTATTGGATGGAATTAATGCTACATCTTGCTGGTATTAAAAAAAAAATAGTAAACTTGAGGACACAGCAATAGAAACTATCTAAACTGAAACATGCAGAGAATTAAAAAGCTGAAAAATGATGAGCACAGCATCACCAGCCAATGAAAAATATCAAGTAGTTTAATATAAAAGTAATTGGACTCCCAGATGATGGTGGGGAGGGAGAATAAAAAGTATTTGAAAAAATAATGGCAAAACAATTTACAAATTTAAGAAAAACTTTAAACCTACAAATTCCAGAAACCCAGTGAGCAGCAAGCAACCAAGAAAGAAAACAAAAAGTAAGAAGAAAAGAAAACCAAAGCCATGTCAAGATATGTCATTATTAAATTGCTAGAAACCAGAGATAAGGAGAGAATCTTACTGGTAAACAGAAAAATAAAACATTGCACACAGGAGAATTATGTTAAGGATGACATCAGACTTCTTATCAGAAACTATGCAAGCCAGAAAACAATGGAATTGTTAAAATAATTTAAAACCGTTAAAATAATTAGAAAAAATTAAGAGTAAAAGTAATTTTTCAAAAATTAAAGTTAAAAACTTTTTTTTTCAGAGAAACAAGACTTGATAGAATTTATAATCAGCAGAGCAGGAATTCAAGAAATCTTAAAAGAAGTTTTTCAAGCAAAAGGAAAATAGTTCCAGATAGAGAATTGATCTAAACAAATAAATAAGGAGTATCCCAAATGGTAAATAGGTAAGCATATGTAAACTTTTTCCTTAATTTCTTTAAAATATAATTGATGCCTTGAAGCAAAACTAACCATAATACATTGAAGGATGTATAACATATATAGAGGTGAAATGTGTGAAAAGAATGGTCCAAAGAACAGAAGGATTTAATGTAAGTAGACTGTTGTTGGGTTCTTATTTAGTACATAAGGTAAGATGTTATTTGAAAGCAGATTGTGAGAAGTTCAATGCATATGTTGTAAATTCTAGAGCAACTATAAAACAAAACACGGGAAAGTATAGCTAACAAGCCACTAGTGAAAATAAAATGAAATTATTAACAAAACTCATTTAATCTGAAAGGAACAGAGAGGAGATAGGACAAACAGAAAATAGCAAAGTGATCATTTTCAATCTATCCATGTTAATAATTACACGAAATAAAAAGGGCCTAAATGCTCAAATTAAATGTCGGAGACTGTCAGACTGGATATAAAAGCAAGATATAACTATAGGCTGTCTATAAGAAACCCATTTTAGATATAAAACCACAACTTAAAAGGAAAAGGATGAAAATAGTATCTCATGAAAACACTAATCAAAAGAAAGTTGGAATGACTACCTTACTGATAGTCAAATAAATATCAGGATAAGTAATATTACCAGAGACAAAATCAACATTTTACAATAAGGAAAGAAGAAATTCATCAAGAGAACATGATAGTCTAAAATGTGTTAACAGGGGTACAAATAACAAAGGTACAAAAATACATAAAGCAAGAACAGATAGAACTGGAAGGAAGAAAAAACCCACATCTAAAGTTATAGTTGGAAACACCTACATTTCTCCCTCAGTAATGAAATAAATATGAGTGAGGTTGTAGATGATTTGAACAACATTATTGTGCTAGTTTCCCATAACTACTATAACAAATCGCTACAGACTTCGCCATTTAAAACAAAGCAAATTCGTTTCACTGGCTTTCACAAGCATGCCACTCTGGTGGGGGATGTTGATAATGGAGGAGGCTATACATGTGTGGGGCAGGGAATATATGGGAACTCTCTGTATCTTCATTTCAATTTTTCTGTGAACCTAAAACTACTCTAAAAATGAAGTATGAAAAAGATAAATTGGCCAAGAGATGGTCAATAAGTTAGTGGCTTCTGGGGGTTAGAGATGGTGGGGGGTGTGGGAGGGTAGGAAGAAGGGGATGGATGTGCCCGTAAGGGGCAGCATAAGGAAGATCTTTGTGGTGATTCATGGAATAATTGTGTATCTTTTTAAAAAAATCTTCTTCTTCTTTTTTTTTTTTTTTGACAGAGTCTTGCTCTTTTACTCAGGCTACAGTGTGTTAGTAGGAACATAGCTTACTGCAGCCTTGGATTCCTGGATTCAAGCCATCCTCCTGCTTCAGTCTCCAAGATAGCTGGGACTTACAAGCACGTGCGGCCATGCCTAGCTACTTTTTAATATTTATTTATTTATTTATTTTTGTAGAGATGAGGGTCTTGCTATGTTGCCTAAACTGGTCTCATAGTTCCACATCTTGGTTGTTGTGGTGATGGTTATGTGAATCTACACATGCGGTAAAATGACACAGAAATAAAACTATACGCATGTGTTGAACCAATGCCAATTTTCTGGTTTTGCTATTATACTGTATTATATAAGACATGTCGTGTGTTGTATTGTATTGTATTGTATTGCATTGTATTGCACAATTGCTATTGTATTACATTATACAAGACATAAACACTGGTGGAAGCTGGGAAAGTGTACAAAGGATCTCTTTGTACTATCTTTCCAACTTCCTTTGACCCTATAATAATTTCCAAATAAATAGTTTTTTAAAATTATTCTCTTAGATTTCTGGAGGTCCGAATTCTGAAATGAGTTTCACTAGGCTGAGACCAAGGTGTTAGCAGGACCACCTCCCTCGGAGGCTCTAGGGAGCATTCATTTCCTTGCCTTTTCCACATTCTAAAGCTGCATTCTTAGCATTCCTTGGCTTAGGATTTCTTTCTCCGTTTTCAAGACTAGCAGGGTATCATCTTCACATCTCTCTCTGCTGTCTTCATATAGCTTTTTCCTTCTGTTTGCCAATCTCTCTCTCCCTGCCTCTTACAAGGATTGCTATGATTACATTTAGGGCTCAGATAATCCAAGATAATCCCTTATGTCAAAGTCCTTAATTTAACCACGTCTTCAAAGTTCCTGATATTACATAAGGGAACATTCATAGGTTCCAGGGATTAGGACCTGGATATGGTTATGGGCCATTATTCAACCTGCTACAACTAACATGCAACTTGCTGTAATTGACATTAATAGCACACTCATCCAATACAGCAGACAACACATTATTTTCAAGTACAAATATTTATCAAGATAGATTATATTCTGGGCTGTAAAGGAAATCCCTTAAATAAACTTAAGAGGGCTGAAAGCATAAACATACATTCTTCCTTCACAACTAGAAATCAGGCCAGGCTCGGTGGCTCATACCTGTAATCCCAGCACTTTGGGAGGCCAAGGCGGGTGGATCACCTGAGGTCGAGACTTTGAAACCAGCCTGACCAACATGGTGAAACCCTGTCTCTACTAAAAGTAAAAAAATTAGCTGGGCATGGTGGAGCGTGCCTGTAATCCCAGTTACTTGGGAGGCTGAGATGAGAATTACTTGAACCCACGAGGTGGAGGCTGAAGTGAGGCGATATTGTGCCACTGTACTCAAGCTTAGCTGAAAGAAGGGAAGAAAGAAAGGAAAGAAAGAAAGAAAAAGAAAGAAAGAAAGAAAGAAAGAAAGAAAGAAAGGAAGGAAGGAAGGAAGGAAGGAAGGAAGGAAGGAAGGAAGGAAGGAAGGAAGGAAGGAAGGAAGGGGAAAGGAAAGGAAATTAAGAAAGAAGAATAAATTAAACCTCTGCAAGATGAAGGGAAAATATTAAAAATAAAATAATAAATCAATGAAATAGAAAACAGAAAACAAGTAAAGAAAAATCAATAAAATCAGAACTGTGTTATATGAAAAAGTCAATAAAATTAATGAACTATAATCAGACTGATCAGAGTAAAATTGGGAAGACAAAATTTACTAAAGTCAGATAAAAGAGAGGGCCATCACTACAGCTTCTGTTAGCACGGAGAGGATAATAAGCGAATATTATGGACCACTTTATTTCACAGAAATGAATATGTTAGTATAGATGAAATAGATGTATTAATTAAAGACGTCAACTAGCAAACTTAAGAAGAAATGAGTAACCCAAATAGCACTATATCCATGAAGTAATTGAATTCTAATTAAAATGTTCCAACAAACAAATAAATAAAACCCTCCAGGCCCAGATAACTTCATTGGTGAAGTCTATCATACACTTAGGGAAAAAATAGTACCAATTGTACACAAACCCTTTCAGGAAAAAAAAAGATGGAATACTTCCCAACTCAATTTATGAGGTCATATGACCATAATATCAAAAGTAGATTAATATATCTCATTATCAGAGATGCAAATACCTGCAACAAAATACTTATAGAACAAATCCTGCCTAATATAAAAAATAATTCATCATAAATAACTGGGTATAATTTAGTGATAATAAGGGTTGATTTAACATTTGAAAACCAACCAAAGTAATTGACCATATCAACAGACCACAAGGGAATCACCATAAGATCATCTCAACAGATACAGAAAAGACATTTGACAAAATTCAGCATTCATTTTTGATAAGTTGTTGGAAAACAAGGCATACAAATAAATTGTATCAATAGAATAAAGTACATCATTAAAAAGCCTACAGCCAACATTGTATGTAGTGTCAAAAGACTGCATGCTTTCCCCCTAAGATCTGAAACAAGGCAAGAATGTCCACTTTTGTCACTTCTATTCAAGGTCATATTGGAGATCCTACACAGTGCCACAAGGCAAGGGAAAGAAATAAAAGCATACAGATTGAAAAGGCAAAATTAAAGTTGACTTTATCCACATACTACATGTTGTTTACATAGAAAAATTCCTAAGAATTTATGTAAAACTACTAGAACTGTTAAATGATTTTAGCAAGCTGGCAGGTCCATAATCGATTCACAGAAATCACATATTTCTATGTGTTAGCAATGATTGATGGGAAATTAAAATTTAAACAATATCATTTACAAGAGCATCAAAAACATGAAATATTGGGGATACATTTAACAAAATACATTGAAGAAGTCTATACCGTAAACTACAAAAAAACCAAACCAATATTATTGAAAACGATCGAAGACCAAATAAATATAGGGAAATACCATACTCATGGAACAGAGAAATCAATACACTCAGGATGTTTCCTTACTCCAAATTGACTTATGTCTTCAATGTAATCCCAATAAAAATCCCAGCAGGCATTTTTATAGACACTGACAAGCTGATTTTAAATTGTATTTGCAAATGCAAAGGACCTAGAACATCCAAGACAGTTTTGAAAACTTATGACAAAGCTGAAGGAATTGTGCTACCTAAGTTCAGGGTTATTATAAATAGATTGTGGCAAATGCATGTCATAGAATACTATCAGGGAGTAAAAAGGAGCATATCACATATTGTTGTGTGCTGTACGCAACAATATGGCTGAATCTCAAAGCAGTATGCAAAGTCAAATAAGCCAAATATGAAAGATGGCATACTGTATGATTCTGTTTTTGTGAAATTCTAGGAGAAGCTAAACTGTAGGGACAGAGATCAGATTAATGGTTGCATGGCCCAGGTTTGTGGGAGTGCACAGAATGAAAAGTGATATGAGGGAAGCTTTTGAGGTAATAAAATTCTGTGCCATGATAACACTCAGTTCTACACTTAAACTGCTGAATTGTATTACATGTAAACCACATGCAATTATTTTTTTATTTTAAAAAATAAAAAATGGAATGGTAAGAGAAGCACCATTATTACTGAGAGTCTCTGCCTTAATCAATAACTGTTATGTGGTGCTATGTTTCCAAGTGTGATATATGGGTCTAGGAAACAAGGGGGTGGAAGAGAACAAGGTATTGCCTCACATCACCACAGAGAACCCAGTGAATGTCCCAATCAATCACCCAAGGATGATGTGTGCTTTCAACTTTAGGTTTTGCGATTCTAAAGGTCCTGGTTCTCAGAGGGCAAATGTTTTCATATTTCCATGTGGAGACACAATAAGAGTCCCATTAGATTTCAAGCTATGGCTGCTGTCCAGTCAGTTCAGGATCCTTGTGTCAAAAGACCAGCAGTCAAGGAAAGAGGACTCATGCTGGCTTGGGCAATGGACTGACTTTTGGAAGAGCTGGGTCTGTCGCTTCACATGGGGGAAGAAAAGAATATGTTTGTTGTTCAGGTGACCCACTAGTGGTCCTATGCTTGACTTCTAAATTGAAAAAAATGAAGTAATCTCAAACTTACAGAAAAGTTGCAACTAAGAAAATACAAAGGATTTTTTTTTCAGTTGAATCTTTTGAGAGTAATTTGCCAAAATGATGTTCTGTTGCCCACTAACACTTCAGTGTGTACTTTTTAAATATGAATAAATTTTCCTACATAACCACAAAGGAATCATTAGCACCAAGAAATGAAATGACACTGCTATCTAATCTGCAGACACCATTCAAGTTCTGCCAATGGAAGCTGTGAAGCTGTGTCAACATTGTTGGTGACAGTTTCAGCCCTTGGTACGGTGGCATTTCAGTGGCACATCTAGAACCAACTGTGACAGCATCTCCAACAATGCAGGGCAGGCGTGGGCTCAGGGACTCCAGCCCAGGGGTATTAGCTTTGTGGCCTCTGGGAATCACTTGTTCATTTATATCTTCCAACCCTCTCCTCCCTTTTCCTCTTTCAGTTCTTCCAACATTGTATCACTAATCAGTTTCCTCTAGAGCTGAAGTACTTAGTTTCTGTTTTCTGGACTGGATCCTGGCTGATACACAGAACCAGTGGAGGACAGAGCAAAGGCTTCATTGTGACTGTTGGTGATACTCTTGAGGCCCTGCAATGTCTGTCCCAGCCTAGACGGAGATCTTCTTTGCACTGGAGTTCTCATCAGGTTGATTCATGAATATTCCAGTTATCCTTTCTTGCCAGGTGCATTAGGTGGAGCTGCATTTTCCACCCACTTTGAAATTAAGAATAACCATGTGGCTTGCTTGGCTAAGAGACACCTCAAGGAGGAAGTCTTAAAAATCAGGGCACAATCCCTCCCTTGGCTATGGAGGAAGCACATCTTCAGGGGAGCCCTCAGTCTGGTTTTGAAAAGACCACAGTGAATAAAGACTTTCTGCCCACAATGAACATGAAGCATGAGCAGGAAATTAATACTGCTGTTTCCAGCTACTTAGCTATGGGAGCTCTTTGTCCCGTTAACATAACCAAGGCTAACCTGATTCATACACTAACAATGGATTTGAAATTTCCTGAGGATTGCTCATCTCCGGAGTGGCAGTGTGTTTGGACTAGGCTGCAGACATCACTTTCTTATATAAACATGCTATTTCTGTAAAGTTAACACGTACTTGCTTCCTGCCCTTCCAACTTGGCTCACTGGAGGTGGATTTTTTTGGGACCCGTTATATGCATAGTGTTTGCATTTCTTAAAGACATGCAGAAGTTCAAGCTGTCGACATTGGGAATAGCAAGTGACCATCTCCAAGGCAGTTGCTTCTCCCTGTGTCATCACATCAGAGGGTTGTGTGAGATAATCTTTTTATTTATAAGATGAAATTCGTAACTTTCAGAGGTCTGCCTCTTTCTTCTTTGCATTCCTGGCCTGCACACTGGCATCAAAAAAGCCTGCACATTTGAGGACAACTTCAGGAGAGTGATTGATTTCACTGAAGCCAGAGTTTAGAGGCCTTTCATGGGACATTGCAGACATACGGCTCTCCTCATCATTCAGAGAGGTTTTGTACTTATTTCAGGGGATTTTTAATTATTAATTTTTTTAAATTCAGAATTTAGGAATGCATCATGCCATCAAATAACCAATAATCCATAATCCCAGTCTTCATTTAATTACACATCTTTACTCTGACTTTGTACATATGACAAGTTTAACTTGTCAAGTCAGCAAATTGGCTCTAGTTAAAATCATTTATAAAACACATAGACGAGAATGCAGTCATGTTGAACACATCAAGCTCCCTCCTCCCCCAGGTTTCTGAGTACAATGAATTATCTGGGACACTATTTCTCCTGCTTTTCTTCTGGTTAACTCCTACACAGATAAAAGTCTCCTTTCTCAGAGAACTTAATGACCTGATCTCCAATGTAGGTTCTCTTATTGTATTCTGTATTTTTGTTCTTTTTTTTTTTTTTCTTTTTATTTTTATTTTATTATATTTTAAGTTCTAGGGTACATGTGCATAACGTGCAGGTTTGTTACATATGTAAACTTATGCCATGTTGGTGTGCTGCACCCATCAACTCGTCAGCACCCATCAATTCATCATTTATATCACGTATAACTCCCCAATGCACTCCCTCCCTCCTCCCCGCTCCCCATAATAGGCCCCAGTGCGTGATGTTCCCCTTCCCGAGTCCAAGTGATCTCATTGTTCAGTTCCCACCTATGAGTGAGAACATGCGGTGTTTGGTTTTCTCTTCTTGTGATAGTTTGCTAAGAATGATGGTTTCCAGCTGCATCCATGTCCCTACAAAGGACGCAAACTCATCCTTTTTTATGGCTGCATAGTATTCCATGGTGTATATGTGCTCAATCTTACTTAACAAATTGGTAATCATATACTTTTTTTTCGTAGTTCTATGTTGACATCTACATCTCTGCTAGATCATAGGGACCAAGAGGATAAGGGCCACTCTAGAAGAAGACAGCTCACCATCATATTGCATCATCTAGAACACTCCTTGGAACAAAATAATGACTCAACTTATATTTTGTTGAATGAGCTAACTGGTTAATAAAAAGGCAGAACATACTCGTCCCCTGTGCCTTTGCTCATCACTTAGCCTTGCGGTACCAACTTAATAGCTGTGTGACCTTGGATAAATTACAGAACTTCTCTGAGCCTAGGTTTCCTCATCTCTAAGATGTGAATTAAAATAGTACCTACATGTAATCAACTTAGTCTATTTTTCCCCTGCCCAGGATATGGATCCTATTGGAGACCAATGCCTCATAGTGGGAGGTTTGATGGAAGGTGACCCACCTTCCACTGGAGGGAACCCCAAGGTGACAAATCAACCTTCTCCCTGCAACCCCAGGAGCTAAGACATGAGAGTATGACTGAAGTTTAACTAATCAGTTGCCCTTCTGGGACATTGATCCCAAGGGAGTGTTACAAAGAAGAGAGGAGCGTTGAGATGTTGTTGGTCATGGCTGGGGCAGCTCAGGCAGTGTTGGGTCAGTAGTGGGGCGTCCTAACCAGATGGCTCTTGGAGATGACTGTGAGCCGTGGCCTATAACCTCCCTCTCCTCATTGCCTGAGCCTTGTCCTCTAATTGCTCTAACACCAATTTTATAGGATACATCAGAGGCATCTAAAATACTCCATTTCTATGCATTAGCCCTTGGTTTCTGTGAGTAGCCACTAGGAACTCTGACTATATAAAATGTTTATGAAGATTAAATGAAATAATGCATTTCAAGAGCACTAGAACTTGGTGCTTGACAAATGCTCAACGAGTGTTCGCTTTTGTGCTGTGCTCATGTGCTTCTGTCTGTTTACCTTTTCCGGATATAAATAAATGAAGAGGATAATATTGTATATATTGTCTAATGTTCAATTATACAAACAAAATAAATAATATGACTGAGACACAACAGGTTCTCTGCATAGCTTCAGAGCCACAATAAACATTCAATTATCTGTTTGTTCATTTAGTTAATCTGTCATTCAACAAATATTTACAGGACACCTTCTATGTGTGGCACCCTGTGCTAGACACTAGAAATACTGAGCACTGGACATTCTATGAAATAAATAGAAAATCAAGACAAGAAGAAAAGATAAAAAGAAGAAAAGTAAGACAAAAAGCTGCAGGGAAGATTGAGGAAACAGCAAACTACATGTCCTGGGAGGGGTCTGTATTACTTCCGTGGATTCTAGCCACACCTACCCAGTGACAATTGCCTTGTTACTTGATGACGTTTGGTCTGGGGAACAAAGCCCTGGACTGGGAAGCATGTCTTGAGTCTGGTCCCAGATCACCACCACCTTGGGCCCCACTTCCTTACATGTAGCCCATGTCCCCACAGGGATTTGATGAGAAAACATCAAGATAATAAATAGATAATTACTTGAAAATTCTCAAGTTATTGAGACTTCTGTTAGGTCAGCCATGATTATCACTGTTACTAATATTGTAACGAGTGATTTATACTTCTGATATTTCAAAATTTGACATTTTTTAGCCTCAAAGTGCACAGTTCTAACGTTTTGACGAATGCTGAAGAAAAAGTTTCTTTCCTTTCTAAACAAAATTTAATGGACATGAAATACACTTTGCCATTTTATGGTGGATTTTAAGAATTTCTATTAAAAGCCTTTTGCTTTTTGGAAAATCGAGGATGAAGGAGAATATGTTTAGGTTGTTTTCTGTCCTGAGAAAAGTAAGATCCTTACAGGTAGCCTCCAGTTCAGATTTCAGCGTTTTACTGAATCCCCATGAAAAGACACCCAATATCTCTCCAAGTGTCACTGCCCAGGATTTCAGATTCTTGGTGTGCTAGATGATGCCCAGTGTCTTAGACCTGGTTACCAAAACAGTAATTCACTGTGACACAACAGCATGGGCTTACTTTAGCTTAATCTAAAACAAAGAGGAAATGCAAGCTTAAAGGAGGAAAGAAACTTCAACATGATAGAGTCCAGCAGCTTCATTTTACCGACCAGGAAACCAGTCTGAAGATAACAAGCAGCTCCTCCAAGTACCAGTCACAGCAACCCCCTCCTCTCCTCACTTCTCTTCCTGCCCTACCTCCCCAGCCTCTCCACCACTCCTCATCTCCCTCTTACTCCTGTTATTTCTTTCTCTCTCAGTGGAACCAAGTTGCACCACAGAAAACGCCCTGTGGAAACACGCAGGATTTTAGGGCTTATCATGCGTGAGTTTGGTTCGACTCATTCCTTTCCTCACTGTTCCTTTTATTTTTATTTTATTTATTTTATTTTGTTCTATTTTATGTTATTTTTGAGACAGAGCCTTGCTCTGTCACCCAGGCTGCAGTGCAGCGGTGCGAAATTGGCTCAATGCAACCTCCACCTCCCAGGTTCAAGCGATTCTCCTGTCTCAGTTTCCAGAGAAGCTGGTAGTACAGGCACATATCACCACACCCTGCTAATTTTTGTGTTTTCAGTAGAGACGAGGTTTCACCATATTGGTCAGGCTTGTCTCGACCTCCTGACCTCAGGTGATCCACCCGCCTCCACCTCCCAAAGTGCTGGGATTGCAGACGTGAGCCAGCATGCTGGGCCCTCACCATTCCTTCTATAACAGGTAGGCATTAGTCTTCATATTGCTACCACAGTGCCCTAAGTCCTTCTAAATTTTAAACATCAAATCCACTTCCCTGGTCTTTTTGGGGGACAGCTGGTGGGAAATGCATGCACCAAGACACGGGATGGTTCTGAGACTCTCTGGCTCTCCCTGTTGTACTCTGAGTTCTGCCGCTGACCTAGGAGGGTAAAACACCTCTAGCATTCGACATGGGAAAGGACCTATTGGATCCATTGCTTAATTGACCCTTACTTCTAAAACAGTGCAAGGGTTCTCACGTCTGTAATTGTGTTAGAAAACCAGCTTCTGCAGTCATCAATCTTCTTAAAGTAATTTAATCAGAACGAATTTGGAAAGACTGCCTCAAACATGGCTGATACACAGGAGATGGAAGACATGCCTTTATTGGGGACCTCGGAAAAGGAAATTCTCTATGCAGTTCACCAGAAAAAAAAAAAAAAAGAATTTCTCTGCGAAACCCTTTATTGTCAGCACTTTTTCCAGTTTCTCCTGAGTCTTTTTCCTTAGATGCTAAGCTTCTTTCTAGACGGAACAGTCAGTTCTCCGGGCTCACCCAGGACAGTGTCCTCTGTGTATACCAGAAAACAAGGGTCCCTTAACATGTGGTTGACGGAGCAAGAAAAATAACTTCGATAAGTTTTCCGTTAAAGGTGTTCTTACTGCAGAAAGAATACACAGCGACATTCAAATTATGGGTTTTTTTCTGCCTACAAAAACTGCATGTCATGTGACCCAGTTTTTCCACTTTTAGATATCTGTCCTAGAAACACGATTCCATGCAGGAGATAGAAAGTTGTAAAGATTGCCATTCTCACCTTAGTAATAAGAAGAACCTGGATAATCTGCAGAATCATAACTTCTCTTGAGCTTATCGTCAAGCTGACAGCTATCTTTGCAAGGCTGCCAAGTAATCTGGATCCCAAAGACTGACAAAGTGCTCCCAGGAGAGGTGGCGTGTTTCCCTTTAGCACAGCACAGGAGAAAGAGTTGTTTATAAAAAGGGCAAAGAGAAATCACCAAAATTTCATCAAATGATTAAAGCAAGGGCTAGTGGGTCCTTTTGGAATGGCTGGGGGTGGGGAGTCTCTAGCACAAAAAGGAGTTTGCACTCCCTTGCAAGCTCCTTTGCATGAGTCCCGTTGGGTGCTCACAAGACAAATTGGAGTAGGAAGCCAGTAAGAGCCCCCAATGGGTGGTACAGATGAACGTCAACTTCTGCCCCCGACCTGAGTCCTGGCTCCCCGCTGAGTCCCGGCTGCCATCTGCTGGCCTTCACCTCTGACCTGTGGGGATTAGGAGTAGAAGAGAACCTTGCCTCCTCTGTCAGGGCTGTGGGTGGTGGAGGGGATTCCTCCAGAGAGGAAGAGAGTGTCTGGCTTGGAGATGAACAACAAAACCCAAACTGACTTGATTGACTCACCTCTACACTAATCTCTTCTCCATTTCCAGGTATACATAATTATCTCCTCAGTCTCTACTCTTTCACACAGTGTCCACTATTCAATTTTGACATAAGACAATTTTCTTTAAGAAGATTATGAAATACAAAATAGAGCAAGCTAAATATTTTTCAGGAGATAAAGCAATCAACAAAATTGGACTCAGAGATAACCCAGAAGATGAAACTGTTGTACAGCCAAACTGAGGTCTCCTCACCTGGTGCAATAAAACCAGATATCCACATGGAGGTTTTGCAGAAAGGAACTCATTTATCTGCAGGGCACCAAACAGGGAGGACCAAGTGGCTAATGCTCAAATCTCACCTTCCCCAGTGGCTTGCAGGTTAGGGGTTTTAAAGACACAGGTAAATTTCAGGAAGGCAGAAGAAGCTACAGCTACAGGTAAAATTGTAAATTGATACATGGAGGGTATACATTGGTTTTGGCCTAAGAGGGGCGAGATGTCTTGAAGTAGGGGCTTACAGGTCGTGGGCTGATTCAAATATTTTCTGATTTGCAATTGGTTAAGAAAAAGAAGCTTTGTTTAAAAATTCGGGGTCACCAGAAAAGAACCTCAGCTCTGACTTATGGGTGTGACTTTCTCCAGGTCCCTCAGGACGAAATTTAGAACAAAGAGCTGTGGTCAGAGTTCAGTCTTCAGTTCCCCCTTATCTGAGGTCTATGTGCCAGTGGGTGGTGGGGGTCCTTGGTGGGGATCTGGGTTTCTGAAAGATAACTCAGGGACATATGTTGAGATGCTATCTTCAGTTTCTATAGGGAAAGCAAACGTCTCTGGCCTCTAGCTTCCTTGACTATTGTTTTAGGCTACCTTGCTTATCAAGCTACTTCCTTATTTCTCACGGCTAGCTAGATACCTGGAATTTCCCTTGAAGGAACTCAGGGTTTTCCTTTATTTTCATGCTTGTGGGCCCACTAGACAACTTTAAGGTAACTATTTATTAATGTGTTAAATGCTGTGATGGAAAAGGTGGATGGCGTACATGAAGTTTATATCAACCAATGGGTAAGGGTTGATTATTCAGCATATATTGCTGGAAAAATTCATTATTCAAAAAAATTTTAGAGTTCTATCTCACTAAGTGTGTCAAAATTAATATAATCTGGATTAAAGAAACTAAGTATAAAAATAATCGATGTAAACTGGAAAAATAATGGAATATTTTAAACTATTGGATAAGGAATGAGATTTTAAACAGACAACAATGAAAGAAACAAAATATTTTTTATGTAATAACATAAAATGCACAGCTTTTATTCCTCAAATAACATCATAAGTAATAATATAAGCAAGTAAATTGTGAACATCTGCTGCAACGTGATGCAGTCTGCTGTCTTCAGGAGACTCACTTAACACATAAGTCCTCATGTACTTAAAGTAAAGGGGTGAGAAAAGATGTTCCATGCAAATGGACACCAAAAGTGAGCAGGATTCACTATTCTTATATCAGGCAAAACAAACTTAACAGTAGTTAAAAAAGACAAAGAGTGACACTATATAATGATAAAAGAAATACTCCAACAGGGAAATATCACAATTCTAAATACAAATGCACCTAACACCGGAAATCCCACATTTACAAAGCAATTACTACTAGACCTAAGAAATGAGACAGACAGCAGCATAAAAATAGTAGGGGACTTCAATACTCCACTGGCAGCACTAGGCAGGTCATCAAGACAGAAAGTCAACAAAGAAACGATAGACTTAAACTATACCCTATAAAAAAATGGACTTAATGTATTTACAGAACATTCTACCTAAAAACTGCAGAATATGCATTCTATTCATCAGCACATAGAACCTTCTCGAAGATAGGCCATATAATGGGCCACAAAACAAGTCTTAGTAAATTTAAGAAAATCAAAATTATATCAAGTATTCTGTCAGATCACAGTGTAATAAAATTGGAAATCAACTCCAAAAAAATCCCTCAAAGCCATGCAAAATACATGGAAATTAAATAACCTGCTCCTGATGATTGTTGGGTTAACAATGAAATCAAGATGGAAATTAAAAAATTCTTTTTAAAATTTCTTCTAAACTGAATGATAATAGTGACATAGCCTATCAGAACCTCTGGGATACAGCAAAAGTGTTGCAAAGAGGAAAGTTCATGGCATTAAATGCCTACATCGAAAAGTCTAAAAGAGCTCAAATAGACAACCTAAGGTCATACCTCATGGAACTGGAGAAACAAAATACATCCAAATCCAAACCTAGCAGAAGAAAAGATATAACAAAGATCAGAGCAGAACTAAATTAAATTGAAACAAGAAAAAATATTACAAAAGATAAATGAAACAAAAAGCTGGTTATTTGAAAAGATAAATAAGATTGATAGACCATTTGCAAGATTAACCAGGCAGAGAGAAGATTCAAATAAGCTCAGTTAGAAATGAAACGGGAGATATTACAACTGATAACACAGAAATATAAGAGATTATTTAAGACTACTATGAACACCTTATGTGTATAAGCTAGAAAACTTAGATGAGATGGATAAATTCTGGAAATATACAACCCTCCTAGCCAGGAAGCTTAGAAACTCTGAACAGACCAATAACAAGCAGCAAGACTGAAATGGTAATTTTAAAAATTGCCAACAAAAAAAGTCCAGGACCAGATGGATTACAGTTGAATTCCATCAGACATTCAAAGAAGAATTAGTACCAATTCTGTTGACACTATTCCAAAAGATAGAGAAAGAGGGATTCCTCCCTAAATCATTCTATGAAGTCAGTATCACCCTAATACCAAAACCAGGGAAGGACATAACAAAAAAAAAGAAAACCATAGACCAATATCCCTGATGAATGTAGATGCAAAAATCCTCAACAAAATACTAGTAAACCAAATCCAGCAGCATATCAAAAAGATAATCCACCATGATCAAATGGGTTTGCATACCAGGGAAGCAGGGATGGTTTAACAAACACAAGTCAATAAATGTGATACACCACACAAACAGAATCAAAATAAAAATTCCATGATCATCTCAATAGATATGGAAAAAGCATTTGCCAAAATCCAGCATCACTTTATGATTAAACCCCTTAGCAAAATTGGCATAGAGGGAACATACCTGAAGATAATAAAAACCAACTATGACAAACCCACAGTCAACATTATACTGAACAGGGAAAAGTTGAAAGCATTGCCCCTGAGAACTGGAACAAGACAAAGATGCCCACTTTCACCACTTCTATTCAACATAGTACTGGAAGTCCTAGCCAGAGCAATCAGACAAGAGAAAAAATAAAGGACGTCCAAATTGGTAGAGGAAATCCAACTCCTGCTGTTTGCTGATGATATGATTGTATACCTAGAAAACCCTAAAGACTCATCCAAAAAGCTCCCAGAACTGGTAAATGAATTCAGCAAAGTTTCAGGATACAAAATTAATGTATACAAATCAGTAGGTGTTCTATACACTAACAGTGACCAAGCTAAGAATAAAATCAAGAACTCAACCCATTTTACAATAGCTGCTAAAAAATAAAATATTTACAAATATGTCTAACCAAAAAGATGAAAGACCTCTACAAAACACTGCTGAAAGAAATCACAAAGGACACAAATGGAAACACATCCCGTGCTCTTGGATGGGTAGAATCAATATTGTGAAATTGACCATACTGCCAAAAGCAATCTGCAAATTCAATGCACTCCCATCAAAATACTACCATCATTCTTCACAGAATTAGGAAAAAAATCCTAAAATTAACTGGAAAATTCAGTGGAACCAAAAAAGAGGCTGCATATCCAAAGCAAGACTAAACAAAAAGAACAAACCTGGAGGCATCATATTACCCGACTTCAAACTGTACTATAAGGCCATAGTCATCAAAACAGCAAGGAACTGGTATAAAAATAGGCACATAGACCAATGGAACAGAATAGAGAAACCAGAAATAAAGCCAAATACTTACAGCCAACTGATCTTCGACAAAGCAAACAAAAACATAAAGTGGGGAAAGGACACCCTATTCAGCAAATGATGCTGAGATAATTGGTAAGCCACATGTAGAAGAATGAAACTGGATCTTCATCTCTCACCGTATACAAAAATCAACTCAAGATAAATCAAAGACTTAAATCTAAGACCTGAAACCATAGAAAATCTAGAAAATCTAGAAAATAGCATCAGGAAAACCCTTCTAGACATTGGCTTAGGCAAAGACTTCATGACCAAGAACCCAAAAACAAATGCACCAAAAACAAAGATAAATAGATGGCACTTAAACTAAAAAACTTCTGTACAGCAAAAGAAATAATCAGCAGAGTTAATACATACCCACAGAGTGGGAGAAAATCGTCACAACTGATACATCCAATGAATGACTAATATCCAGAATCTACAATGAACTCAAATAAATCAACAAGAAAAAAAGTAGAAGATCCCACCAAAAAGTGAGCTAAGGACATGAATAGACAGTTCTCATAGGAAGATACACAAATGGCCAAAGAGCATATGGAAGAATGCTCAACATCACTAATAATCAGGGAAATGCAAATCAAAACCACAATGTGATATCACCTTACTCTTGCAAGAATGGCCATAATTAAAAAAATCAAAAAATAATATATATTGGTATGAATGTGGTGAAAAGGGAACACTTTTACACTGTTGGTGGGAATGTTACTAGTACAACCACTATGGAAAACAGTGTGGAGATTCCTTTAACAACTAAAGGTAGATCTACAAATGGTAGATGTACTTGTTATCCACCCAGAAGAAATCCTACTACTTGTTATCCAGCAATCCTACTACTTGTTATTCACCCAGAAGAAAAGAGGTCATTATACAAAAAAGACACTTGTACATGCATGTTTATAGCAGCACAATTTGCAATTGCAAAAATATGGAACAAGCCCAAATGCCCATCAATCAACGAGTAGATAAAGAAAATGTAATATATATATATACATACACACCACGGAATAGTACTCAGCCATAAAAAGGAATGAAATAATGGCCTTTGCAGCAACCTGGATGTAACTGAAGACTATTATTCTATGAGGCGTAACTCAGGAATGAAAAACTAAACATTTTATGTTCTCACGCATAAGTGGGAGCTAAGCTATGAGGACGCAAAGGCATAAGAATGAAACATTGGACTTTGGGGACTTGGGGGAAAAGGGTGAGGGATAAAAGACTACCCATTGGGTATAATGTACATTGCTCAGGTGATGGGTGCATCAGAGTCTCATAAATCACCACTAAAGAACTTATTCATGTAACCAACCACCACCTGCTCCCTAAACAACCTATTGAAATAAAATATAAATTAATAACATAAAATATACTACACATATTTTATTCATTTTCCTTCCAGACCTTGGCATTATGAGTTGAAATGTGACCCTCCAAAAGGTACGTCAAAGTCCTAACAGCAAGTATCTCAAAAGATTACCTTATTTGGAAATAGGGTTGCTGCAGATGTAATTACTTAAGATGAAGTCACCCTGGAGTCGGATGGGCCCTTAACCCAATATACCTGGTGTACTTTTAAGAGAGATGGCATGTGAAGACACAGAGACACACAGGGAGAGGACAGCCATATGATGCTGGGAGCAGAAGTAGGGTGATGCTTCTGCAGGCTAAGAAACATCAAAGGTTGCCAGCAAACTCCAGAAGCTGGAAGAGATAAGAAAGAATTCTCCCTAAAAATTAAACAGAGGGAGCATAGTAGGTACTCAATAAATTGAGAAGGTTTCAGAAGGAGCATAGTAGGTACTCAATAAATAGCTATCAGATAAATGGCTAGATGTTCTCTCACATCCAAAAGTTATTTTCAGAACCTATGCCACAGGAAATTTTAAATATAAACTTAATATGTACAAGCAATATGATATAACTTTCAAACATAAAAGTGAGACATCTGAGAATGGTATGGTGCTTTTGAGTTTTTTATTATTAGTTTTTTGGTTGAAATGTTAATGAATATGTTGGTTTATCTTAGACCATAAAGAACGGAAGAAACATAGACAAATGGTAGTAATGTCTATTTTATTCAAGGACAGAAATATAACCAGCAATGACTCTGCTACTGTTCTTAATTGGCTCATAAAATAAGCTTAGGACACTCAAAGTAGTTCTCTAGAAACAAGGCTCTGAGATACTGAAAGCAGAACATCTGCAGGTCCTGGGTCTACAAAGGAAGCCAGGACTCTGCCCACCATGCAGACCCCCAGTGGTGGGTGCCTATGCCTTTGCACCATGTAGCCCTGGTCCCTCTCATGTCTTTCCTGCTTTGAATCCTTATTCCTCAATAGCTAGCTTTTAGAAAACTGGTTTAAACTGTGAAATATAGAAGGACCAAATAATCTGAAGAAGTAGAAGGAAGCTTGTCTCGATCACAGCAAATCCTTAGTATTCAAAACTCTTTCAAGACAATAAAACATCCTAAGGAGAAACAATGTTATGGGGGATAAGAAGATGAGACTGCATAGACCTTTCTATGGGGCAAAACTTTTCCAGTGAATGTAGATTTTTCTTTTTCTTTTCTTTTATTTCTCTCTCTCTCTCTCTCTCTCTCTCTCTCTCTCTCTCTCTCTCTCTCTCTCTCTGATGACACGGTCTCTCTAGGCTGGAGTGAAGTGGTGCAGTCACAGCTTACTGAAGCCTCTTGACCTCCCACACTCAAGTGACCCTCCTGCCTCAGCTTCCCAAGTAGCTGGGACTGCAGGCACTTGCCACCATGCCCAGCTAATTTTATTTTTTGTAGAGACAGGGTCTCACTGTGTTACCTAGGCCAATCTTGAACTCATGGCTTCAAGCAATCCTCCTACCTTAGTCTCTCAAAGTGCTGGGATCAGAGATATGAATCACTGCACCCTGCCCTGTAGGTTTTTTCCTCATCTCTTACAAAAATAAATACTTTCTATATTTGCACAATTCTGTGAAGGACAGTAGGGATATAAAATATAATGACTTATTTGTTTAAAAAAATATTGATGCCTTTCTGCTCCAAATATTCTCTCCATGTCTAGAGGGAAAACAAAGAGTTTTTGGCAATCAAGAGTTGCTAATTTGTATAAAGTTTAATTCTTAAAATTATATTTTTAACCAAAATTTGAAGAATTTTGAGATTCATTTTAAGGTTAAGTTTTTCATTTATTTTAAGAAACCATAGTTTTGTATTTAATAAATAATTTAATTGAGAGTCTAGAAAGATATGCATCTCATTTGTCCATGGTCTTGCTACTATAAGGACATACCTGAGACCAGGTAATTTATAAAGGAAAGAGGTTTAATTGCCTCACAGTTCCACAGGGCTGAGGAGGCCTCAGGAGACTTACAATCATGGCAGAAGGGGAAGCAAACACATCCTTCCTCACATAGTGGCAGGAAGGAGAAGAATGAGAGCCGAGCAAAAGGGGGAGCCACTTAAAAACCATCAGATCTCCTGAGAACTTACTCACTATCATGAGAATAGCATGGGGGAAACTGCCCCCATAATTCAATTACCTTGCCAGGTCCCTCCCACCACACATAGGGATTATGGGAACTATAATTCTATAATTCAAGATGAGATTTGGGTGGCGACACAGCCAAAGCATATCAGTATCTACGTGTTAACTTTCAATGTAACTGGGAAAATTAGTTGTTGATATGGAAGAAAAATGAAATTTGATCCATACCTTACACCATAAACAAAAATCTACTCCAGAGGGATTAAGAACTTAAATGTTAAAAGCAAGACTTTAATCCTCTGTCCCAGTCCCTTGCCTGCTTTCTCTCAGATCAATTCCCTTCTCTTTCCAAGTGCTGCTCTGTAGCTCAGAGGGTTGACCTTGCAAACTAATTTCCCAGGCTCCCTGATCTCTTACTTCCAAGTAAGTTGAGTCAATAGAAGGCACCGGCAGACACTTGAAGGGAAAAACAGAATCCAGGGCATTTCCTCCTTTCTCAGCTTCTAGTGGTGCCTGGAGAAGGGCTGTGTATCCTCCAAAGTGTCACTTCCGAGGGCGATCCCCTGCCCCCAGGTCCCAGCTCCCAGCAGGTGCTCCTGATTCCTGGGCTTTGATAACATCATACCCTCCTTTGTTCCCCAGGCCTGGGGATGTTGGTGGACTTTGACGTTGCTGACCTCTGGGTTGTCCTGCCATCCTTATGGTCTTTTTAGCTCTTTGAACACCTTTGTAACAAGTTCCCCACTTAAACCTCTCTCTGCGGAACTACCTCTTGTGCATTCTTTGTTTTACTAACTTCACCTGACTGATACAACCTCTAAAAAGAAAAAATAAGAGAATATCATTATGTTAAAATTAAGAAAGTGATGATGAGCCCCAAACTGGGAGAATCTATTTGGAAAGTGTAACCAACAAGGAATTGATATGAAGAGCATTTAAAACTCATGCTAATGAATAAGATTTGAAATTATTAGAAAGTGTCATATAGAAATTCTGGAGTTGAAAAATATAACTTGATGGTTTTTTACCCCCGAGTATGGATCAAATTTTGCTGTTTCCTTGTTTGCTCCATAATTTTTTGGTTGAAAACTGTGCAGTTCAAAAAATGCGATAGAATTATCCAATATTTAGGTAAATATATGTATATATTTATATAAATACATACATGTATTTATTTATTCACATATATAATTTAGTAACTATGAATTCTGATTTTTCGTCTTGTAGATTATACAGCTGTTGCTGAGTTTTTGTTTGTTTAGTACTTGTCTACAGTAAATTTATGAGGTCAGTTTCCCCTGTAGTGTATGACCACTGATGTCTCTCCTCAGTTTTTAAATTCTTGTTTTCATTTTTAAGTGTGTTTCCTAGGGGTCACCCATGTGTCTGAATAGCTTCGTGTTCAGCCAATGACTGCCCAGAGGCTGTGCTCAAACAGCCTGAGCCAACAGGTCAGTATGTGGTTCGGGGAGAGTGTTCCAAGTTCAGACAGCTTCCAAGTCTGTCCTGGCTTGAACTTTCAGCCGGGACCTGCTGCATCTCCTCTGTGTATGTATCTGTGCAGGCCCATGGCCAGCCAGTGGGCGGCTCAGGCTCTCTCCAGTCTCTCCATGTGGCTGATCAATGGTATCTAAGCAGTCTCATTTCCTGGAAATGGTTAATTTTCTGGCTAGTCTGCTGCTCTGTTTCTTGTCCCAATCAGGACTGCAGCCTCAGGCTAGCTGAGCCACTGCTCTTTCTCAGTGTTTGCCACTGAGATGGCTGCTGTTACTGACAGTGCCACTGGGGGCATATAAAAATGTTTCTAAGCTGAAACTTATATATTAAGAAAAAAAACAAACAACCCCATCAAAAAGTGGGCAAAGGATATGAACAGACATTTCTCAAAAGAAGACATTCATACAGCCAACAGACACATGAAAAAATGCTCATCATTACTGGCCATCAGAGAAATGCAAATCAAAACCACAATGAGATACCATCTCACACCAGTTAGAATGGCAATCATTAAAAAGTCAGGAAACAACAGGTGCTGGAGAGGATATGGAGAAATAGGGACACTTTTACACTGTTGGTGGGATTGTAAACTAGTTCAACCATTATGGAAAACAGTATGGCGATTCCTCAAGGATCTAGAACTAGATGTACCATATGACCCAGCCATCCCATTATTGGGTATATACCCAAAGGATTATAAATCATGCTGCTATAAAGACACATGCACACGTATGTTTATTGCGGCACTATTCACAATAGCAAAGACTTGGAATCAACCCAAATGTCCATCAGTGACAGACTGGATTAAGAAAATGTGGCACATATACACCATGGAATACTATGCAGCCATAAAAAAGGATGAGTTTGTGTCCTTTGTAGAGACATGGATGCAGCTGGAAACCATCATTCTCAGCAAACTATCGCAAGAACAGAAAACCAAACACCGCATGTTCTCACTCATAGGTGGGAACTGAACAATGAGATCACTTGGACTTGGGAAGGGGAACATCACACACCAGGGCCTATCATGGGGAGTGGGGAGGGGGGAGGGATTGCATTGGGAGTTATACCTCATGTAAATGATGAGTTGATGGGTGCTGACGAGTTGATGGGTTCAGCACACCAACATGGCACAAGTATACATATGTAACAAACCTGCACGTTATGCACATGTACCCTAGAAGTTAAAGTATAATATTATTTAAAAAAAAAAAGAAAAGAAAAGAAAACTACGTAATGGCTTAGGGCTTCAGGTAGGGCAGAGTGAGAGGCTCAACAAATCCTCTTCCCCCGCCAACAAACCCCAGCGACATTTTGTTGTTTGTTTGTTTGTTTTGCATTCTACTCCAAATCAAATTAGCTCCCTCTGGCAGCAAGTTTACTGGTTTCTAGGACTAGCCCCAAACTGGTAGAACTGCCTAACCCATAAGAGCTAGAGAGGGATGGGGTCAGGCAGGAATCCTAGGGTCTTCCACTGTCTTACCTGAAGTTCCACAAGTTTCCATGAATCACATCTTCCAAATGTGTTGGATGCTTCAGGCCAATTTCCAGGGCCCTGAACTTAGTGGGGTTTTTTTTTTTTTTTTTTCCGTTTTAAATAGTTATGTGCAATGTCCCTGGGGTTTTTTGGCGGGGAAGAGGATTTGTTGAGCTTCTCACTCTGCCCTACTGGAAGCCCTACCCCATTACTTAGTTTTCTTAATATATAAGTTTCAGTAGTTGATTAGAAGCATTTTTTTTTTCTGCTATAAGCATTTGGTGTTATAAATTTTCCTTTAAGCACTGTTTTAGCTGCATCTCACACATTTTGATATGCTTTTTCTATATTTTTATCAGAATCTAAATGTTTTTTCATTTCCCTTTTGATTTCATATGCAGAGAAATTAGAATTTAGGAGAGCATTTAGAAGAGAATTATTCAATTTCCAACTATTTGGACGATTTACCACATAATATATTTCTGTTATTTACTTCTAATTAATTCCATTTTGTCCAGAGAATATGCTTTGTATAATTTCATCCCTTTCAAATTATGAGCACTTATTTTTCTGGCTCTGAGTGTGGTCTATCTTGGTAAGTGTTCCATGTGGACTTGAAATAAATGTGTAGTTTGCAACTGGGGTTGGTTTTCTGGGTGCCAGTGAAGACGAGTCGACATTTAGTGCTTCTCAGGTCTTTTATAACCTTATTACTCTTTTGCTTCTTTGTTCTGTTAATTATTGAGAGAGATGAGTTGCAAGCTCCAATTATACTTGGAATTTATATGAATTTATATACTTTTTTGTTTTATCAGTTTTTGCTTCAAGGAGTTTGAAAACCTGTTAAGTGCATACCAATTTAGCATTGTTATGTTTTTATGATGAATTGACTCCTATATCACTAAAAAATGATTAAAAAATGATCCTATTCACAGTAAAATTCTTTGCTCTGAAATCTACTTTGTCTAATGTTAACCTTGCCACTTCAGCATTCTTTTGATTGACGTTCAAATAATGCATTTTTTTCCCCAATATTTTACTATTAGTCTCTCAGTGTATTTATTTACATATCTCTCTCTAGCTAGATAGATGTTTTGATTTGCTTTTTGACTAGACCGTTTAGACTAGAAGTCAGCAAACTACGGCCCCTGGGCCACATCCTGCCACCTGGTTGTATAAATAAGTTTTATGAAAACACAGTCTTGTTTATTCCTTTGTGAAACGTCTATAGCTGATATTTTTACAACAGCAGAATTATACTGTTATAATATATAATTATATTATATAAATATATTTATATAATATATTCACATATATTTATATATTTAACAATAAATATATTTATATATTATATTACATAATATATTTATATATTTAATTTTATATAAATGTATAAGTATATTATATAATATATAAACATATATTATAAATATATTAATATATAATTATATATTATAAATATATTATATAAATATATACATTATAAATATATTTATAACTATAACCGACTATAACACCAGATTTATATATTTAAAATATTTAATTCTAATATATGATATAATTATATATTTAATATATTATGTATAGTATATAACTAAAATATTTTATAATGTATATTATTTATAATGTATATTATATATAATTATTATATATTATATAAATAATATTTATATAAAATATATATTTTATGTATATAAATATGCTATATTATATGATGATATAAATATATTTAAATATATCATAAATAGAATACATAATATGTTTATACATAATATAAATATATAATATATATTCTATATTTATATAATATATTTATATATAACATAAATATATAGCTCTATATTTATATATTAATCAATATATTTATATATTATGTAATATATTTATCTATAATGCAATATTAATATATTACATATACATATATACATAGAATATATTTTGATATAATGTGATATATCTATTATAGACTATATTAATATATATTATAAGTATATATTTTGACTATAAATGTATTTATAAATAACATATATTTATAAATTATATGACATATATAATAAATGCATATTATATGTTATATATAAATTATATAGTATAAATATGTAATTATTATATATTGCTGCTATTGCAGCAGCACAGGTTACACTGCATGCAAGGCATAACTGTTTATACTATCTGACCCTTGGTAGAGATAACTGGTGTAGACCATTTACATTTACTCTGGTTATCAATATGTTTGGGTTTAAATCTACTATCTTGTTATTTGTTCTTCATTTGTTCCATGTGTTATTTCACTATTCCTCTCTTTTCCTGTCTCTTTTACCTTGACTTGTTATTAAGAATTTAATTTTATTGCCATAACTTGTTTATTAGCCATATAGCTTTTGTTTATATGCACAGTTGCTCTGAGAACACCTATTTATCTTATTTATCTTAAATTTACCAAATCTGCCTTGCAATAGCATCAAGCATGTTATAGTATGTTGTTATGACAATATGATATTAGGCATATGGAAGAAACTTAAAGTAATTTATTCTCATTTTCTCCCTCTTTGTCCTTTTTGCTTGTATTCTGATATATTTTCCTTTTTCATAAGTTGTTAACCTCACAACATATTGTATTATTTTTGCTTTAAGCAATCAATAGCTTTTAAATTCATTTTTAAATGAGAAATGTATGTTTTTCAACTTTTTGTTTTTCTAGGTTGAACGGTAAATCTCATCTCTTTTTCCCATTGTGATCATTAATATAAATTTTGATGACATTTCAAATTGAAAATCCACACATGAAAATGGAGTGACTGTCACATCCAGGTGCCATCTAGGTGTTCCCATGTGTGACATCACAGGCAAAGCTCCTATGAGGATTACACCATTATCTGTATTTTATACATCTGGAGGTGAAGGATCAAAGTGGTAAACAACGTACAGCATCGGTCTCACAAGGGCACAGCTATTTGAAAACTTACGAGGAAGAGGAAACCTATGAATCATTATGGCTGTAATTTCAGTGATTCCCAGAGGTGTGCTGTGAAAATTCAGCTTTCAATCAAGAAGGGCGAGGTGTTTGGGACTTTCCCTCCTTGGAGGCTCACAAACCAGCCTGCGCGTTTCCATGGATGCTCACTGAGAGGAAGGACAGCTTCTTTTCACAGCATTCGAGGTAGCCAGCAGCTCGTCCCCCACAAACGAGACAAGAGAATGAACTTGCCATTATTTGCAATACAGGAGCAGAACCCTGATTTAGGAAATGTCACACGTTTACAATGGGCATGCATGTCGTTTGCCCTGAGGGGTCTCTATTACAGTGGGCAGTAAGCATGCCTACCGGTCGCCCAGGAAGGAGTTTCTAAACAAACATCCTTGAAAAGGTCGTTCAGAACCAAGGCTGTCAGTGTCTCATGTGCAAGACATTCAGAAACCCAGAAGACCACTGCAGAATTGTCTCTCCGCTTCCAGCTCATTACAAATTTAAGGTCCTGCAGGGATTACATTTTTTTCATTATTCTAACTTTAGGATTCTTTTCTATGTGTAAATGTTGTATTGTTTACACACTGCAGGCATCTGTTTTAGGGTTTAAGGAAAGGATCTAGATCTAGATGAGTCAGATATTATATTGTATTTCCACATTTGTTACAGTTGCCTGCTTTTTATAAAACTCTGACCTTTTTAGTTGAAATTTATTTTCTATTTTCCATCATTAAAGAAATAACATTCTCAAGATAAGAGTGGGATTTTAGAAGTGAGAAGGGGATTCAGTTTGTTGTAATCCACACCTTCAACCGTGATGTGACGTACACGGAAGCCCACAGCTGGTGGGCGATGGAGGGAAGGTGCTATCCGCCCTGTTAGCCACGTCCTCTTTCCCTGATACTCTACTCTACTGCCTCTTTTTTGTGTATCCGTGGGGGATAATGTGTTGTCATCTGAGAGCAACACTCCCTGGGCTTTTTATCTCCACCAAAGAGTGGCCGAAGAACATTATTAGCCATCAGATATGGGATCAGAGAAGACAGCTAAACTACAAATCCTCAATTTCTTAAAATCTTACACATCCAACTTGGTGTCTGCATTGACAAGATTAATAGGATAAGAGTTAAATCTGCGCTTCTCATCTTGTTACTCAGACCTGCTTATAAAATCCACCTGTGAAAAACAGACCTGCACTTTGAGTTACTACAGATGAAGTAACCAGCATCAAACCCAGCCCGAGCATTTTATAGGGATTTGGAAAATGCATGAAACCAATTCCTGCTCTGCTTTTCCGATCTTTCACCTGAGAATGTCAGGAGAAATCACATGTAGCTTGTGGGATATTCAACAGTATAACAAACAGATAATTCCCATCAGACAAGACATTTCATTTTAGGGGAATAATTATCAATCTAGAGATAATTTCTTAACAGCACATGCGAAGCTCTGAGGTTTTCATTATTCTTGTTTTCTATAGCAAATGTAGCAGGCTGAATTCAGGAAAACATTTTTACAAGACTTCTTAGTGCCCAAGCTCTTAATTTTTCATTCACACATGGAAAGATTTCAAAGAGAGGTGTTCACGAGACTTAACTCACACGCCCCTCAGTATGGACGCCGAGAAATGCCTGGCTCCTACCTTTCCTCACCTAGCCCTTGCTCTTAGAAGCCATCTCTAGGCCGGGCGCGGTGGCTCAAGCCTGTAATCCCAGCACTTTGGGAGGCCGAGACGGGCGGATCACGAGGTCAGGAGATCGAGACCACCCTGGCTAACACGGTGAAACCCCGTCTCTACTAAAAAATACAAAAAAAAACTAGCCGGCGAGGTGGCGGGCGCCTGTAGTCCCAGCTACTCGGGAGGCTGAGGCAGGAGAATGGCGGGAACCCGGGAGGCAGAGCTTGCAGTGAGCTGAGATCCGGCCACTGCACTCCAGCCAGGGCGACAGAGCGAGACTCCGTCTCAAAAAAAAAAAAAGAAACCATCTCTGCTGTGTGCCCTCTGCCTGCAGAGACAGAAGCTCTCTTTCTTTCATTGTAGACAATTTGGAGTGTATAAAGATGTGTAAAGTAAAAAGCACACGTACACACACACACAGTCTTTCTGTCCTAAAGCAACCACGACTAACACTCTATGTGTTACAGGAAGTTGTTCTTTCTGGTAAAAAGTATGAGAGGGAGGAAGATGAGAGATTTACTCATGGTCACCTCCTGAACCCAGGAAAGGGACAGAATCCGTTTCTTTGACTTTCTCACTGAAGCTTGAGTATCTGCATCTATCTGGGGATGTCTGAGGACCCAGCTTGGAGGCTGCCAGGACTTTATTTGCATGAGGAGTCTCCCAAGAGAGACCGACCTGGTGCTCAGACCTTACATCGCAGGAGGTGTGGGAAAAGCTGAGAACATTGTCACTTGGATAAATGCGCCCCCTTACCTCTCCAGGATCACATCTGCCTTGGTCTGATAAAGACCTAAAAAGATGTTTCACTAAAACCACCATTTAGGCTCACACAACCTCTGCTTTACAAAGTGTATTATTACAAAGGGGAGAGAGGGTCTCCCTGCAGCCAAAAACTCTGGCTCTTGGGCTCTCGGGGGCATTGGGAATGTGGCTCCAGCATCCAGCTGTGACAGGGATGTGTGATGTGGGCAGCACCCCGCTGAGGGCAACAGTGTGGAGTGGAGCCTACGTGCTCCACGTGGTAGCTAGCTAGCCTGGGCATGGCAGAGCAGGGAGTGGTGAGAAACACCGTGCAGACACTCATTCGTGGGCAGGAGTCAGAGTCCGTGAAACACTAGCTAAAATTTAGCGCATCTCAAACTTCATTGCAATTGGAACCCCGGGGAAGCGCCTAAAAATGACCTTTTCCTTGGGAGTGGTTCCTGGAAAATGTTAGTGGTAGAAGGTCCGCACTTGGTGTGGCAGCCATCTAAGAACTGGCTTTAGGAACCAGAGCTCTCCTCACAGTGTGGTCTTTACATCTGCAGCTCTGGGGAGCTGTGGGTGTCCAGGTTGCCTTTACTAGGCCAGGGCACCTGTGCGTGACCATGTGAATGGCTCACAGCTGCAGGAGAATTGCCCAGCGGGGTCTGAGAGCTCTCAGACTCTGCCTCCAGGCAGGACCAGCCCTGAGGTGGGATGCTGGTTCCAAGCCTTCCCTTGAGCCAGGGCTTGCCCAATGTGGGCTGTGGCAAAGTTTGAGTATGTTTGCTTTTTAGGGGCTTGAGGTCTCTATGACTCCACCCAACGCTATGATTGAGCCAGGCCAGAGTGAGTCTCCAGCTGTTCTCATATCTTGACTTCACTCCCCTCCTGGCCTCTCCTGCTCCCCAATCCCTGGCAGCTTCCCCTGGGAGCCCTTCCTCAGTTAAGTAAGCGAGAAGCCAGGAGGAGGCAGGAGCCCAGCCTGGAGGCAGGAGCCTGCCTGGAAGGAGCCCAACCTAAGACCACAGCACTGCCGGGGCACTGGTTAGAAAGCAGAGCCTTGGACTCTGCCTGTGCATGCAATGGGTCCCCAGACATCTGTCTACGCTGGGAGCTGGGGCTGAGAGGCTGCTCATCAAGGTGTGTGCAGCCAGGGCTGGAGAACCCGCTCACCCTCCCACACCTCCGCCCACGCCCCACGGCTCTCTGGCGCTCTTCATAGGAGCTCGGTTTCAATGAAGTGGAAGCTTTCAAAAAAAAAAAAAAAAAAAAAAAAAAAAAGCTAAGCAGGCAGCCAGAGGTCTGTATGTGGCAAGGAAAGACCATTCTCCATTTTATAGATGAGGCATGGTCGATAGAGAAACCCTGCTATCCCAGAGGTTTTGAGGTTTCTAGGAACTTACAAAGGAAAAAAAGTTGGTTCTAATTTGTGGGTGGGAAAACTTGAAATAAATAAATGTTTAACTAAATGCCCACGAATATAACATGGCAATTGGTTACCTGCAATTTAACTCAGCCCGTATATATTTAATTGTATTTAATGTGGGCTGTGGCAAAGTTTGAGTATGTTTGCTTTTTAGGGGCTTGAGGTCTCTATGACTCCACCCAACGCTATGATGAAAGAGAAGGCTATGGAAGCAGAAGCAGGGGCAGGCAGGCCAGCTTAGCCTCAGAGGGGACGCTGGGCTGGCCGAGCACGGAACGGGTAGACTCCTCACCCGCCTCTGGGGCTCACAGCTGGGAGGGTCCCCAAGCAAGGGGCAGACTCGGGTGTGCGGCTGAGGGGCGGGGAGAAGCAGGCCCCACACCAATGCTTTGCTCTCCATGGCCTTGCTATTTCATTTCTCCTAAAATCTGCATAGTGCCAAGTAGAAGGCACAGGACAGGGAAATAGGATGAGGACAGGGTCCTCTGGCTGCTGGCTAACTGGTGTCTCCCTTCTCTTTTATTGGAGATCGATTTCAGTGTGACCTGGAAGAGCCTGCGATGGTTTCTTCCAAGCACTTCCGGTTGAAGTGTCTAGTACCACGCTGCCCTGGCCCTGGGCCAGTCCTCCCAGAAGCATGCCCTGACTGGGCCCGAAGGCATGTCACCTGGCACGTTACTTAGAGCCTAGCTTAGTGACTCAGGCTGTTTACTGTCACTTATTTTCTTTTCAAAATAAGTCCATCAACTTGAGTTTAACTTTGGGAAAATGTAATTTGCACACTTGGAAACATGCCCCACTGAAGTGGACATGTGAATCAGCTTTGACAAAAGTCTACATCAGTGTAACCACACCATAATACAGTGATAGAATATTTCCCTGGACCCAGAAAGTTCCATCGCAATCAGCTCTCCACTTCAGGCGAGGATGGGTCGGCTTTTGGTGGTTGGAATGCTCCTCTCTAGCATTTTTTTTTTTTTTTTTTTTTTTTTTTGAGGCGGAGTCTCGCTCTGTCGCCCGGACTGGAGTGCAGTGGCCAGATCTCAGCTCACTGCAAGCTCCACCTCCCGGGTTTACGCCATTCTCCTGCCTCAGCCTCCCGAGTAGCTGGGACTACAGGCGCCCACCACCTCGCCCAGCTAGTTTTTGTATTTTTAGTAGAGACGGGGTTTCACCGTGTTAGCCAGGATGGTCTCCATCTCCTGACCTCGTGATCCGCCCGTCTCGGCCTCCCAAAGTGCTGGGATTACAGGCTTGAGCCACCGCGCCCGGCCCTCTCTAGCATTTTTGATGATGGAATCATACACTTTGGACTTTGTTGGTTCAGGCTTCTGTGGCAACACAGTATGTTTTTGAGATTCATCCATTGCTATGGCCTGATTGTTTGTGTCTCCCTCAGATTCACAGCTTGAAGCCCGGGTCCCAAGGTGATGGTACTGATAGAGGCAGGAGGCAGAGAAAGTCTAGGCAGACAGGGGTGGGTCCCCAGTGAAACACCACCTTCAAAGCAAAAAGCCTGATACCACAACCCGAAGTGGGAACTTCTATTGCTGTTTGCCCATTCTTTTCCAATTGGTTCTTTCTGAATAATGCCTTTTGCCAATCAAACATTGCCTTTCCCCAAACTGCCTAAAACCAGCCCCACCCCCATCCTGTGCCTATAAAGACCCCAGACTCAGTCGGTAGAGGAGAGAGAAGCAGGTTGACTGGAGAGAGAAGCAGCTTGACTGGAAAGAGACAACTTGACTTCAAAGAGACAGATGGACTTCACAGGAGAGATGGCTTGACTTCAGGGAAGAATTAGCCTGACTCTTGGGGAAGATGACCTGCTTGTCCCAACCCCTCTCCAGCTCCCCTCTCTGCTGAGAGCCATTTCTATTGCTAAATAAAATTCTCCACCTTCACCATCCTTCAAGTGTCCATGTGACCTCATTCTTCTCGGATGCTGGACAAGAGCTCAGGACCCACTGAGTATAGATACACAAAAAGGCTGTCACACTGGCCCTTTGCCTTGGCTGGCAGAGGTCAGCTGCCCCAAAGGATGAGGCAAAGGGCCAGCTGAGCTGATAATACACTACCATCCATGGATGGCAGAGCTAAGGGAGCACTTTAACATGCCCTCAGGCTTTGGGGTTGCAGGCACCTGCCTCCCCTACCTGGGCGCTGCTGCACAGAGCTCTCCCCTCCCCCATCTCTCTCTCTCTCTCCCCCTCTGCAGTCCACCCTGCAAGAAAATAATAAGGTGGTGGCCATCAGAAATCCAGGAAACAGTGCTTTCCAGACATCGAATCCACAAGCACCTTAATTTTGGATTTTCAGTTCCAGAACTGTGACAAATAAATGTGTGTTAAGTCCCCTGGTCTATGGTATTTCTATTACAGCAGCCTAAACTAAGATGTCCATGATGTCATGTTTATAAGCAATTTACTCCTGCTCGCGGTAGAAGCTGACTAGTATTCCACTGTATGCAGGGACCATGCCCCTTAATGGACACTCAGGTTGATTCTGGTTTGGGGCTGCTTATGAAGGAAGCTGTGAACATGTAACTGTACATGTGCTTTCATTTCTCCTGGGGAAATACCAGGGAGTGGAATTGCTGGGTCATAGGAGCGTATGCTAGTCTCCTATTTTCTGAAAAGGTTTATGGTAGATTGGTGTTATTTTTTCCCCTAAATATTTTAAACTTCACTATTGGAGTCTTTTGGGCATGAAGTTTTCTTTGTGGGAAGTATTTTTAAAATAGCTTTATTGAAAAATGATTTACATGTTGTGGAGCTTCCACATCCTTAGTGTACAGTCTCATGAGTTTTGGGAAAGGTGAACAGCATTGCAGTGACCTCATGCCTCCCTGAAGTCACGACCCTCAACAGGCTCCAGGCCACCGCTGATCCACCTACTGTTGTGTGTTGGTTTCACTTCTTGACCATTTCATGCCAGTATAGAGGACATTCTTTTGTGTCTAACTTCTTCCAGCGACTATGATGTTTTTGAGATTCATTCATACTGTTGTGGTTATCACTGTTTTATATCTATACATATATAAATCTGTATATAAATAAAATATGTAAATGATGTTTATAAATTTATATATTTATAAGTTTATATATTATAAATTTATAAACATCATTTATATATTATAAACATACATAAGCTTATATAAACATACAGGTTATATATAAATACATATTTATTTTTATATTTATATATAAATTATATATCATAATGTTATATATTATATATTATTATAATTATATATTATATTTATATATTATATAACTATATATTTGCATAAATTATATATGATAATATTACATGTATTTATGTTATATATAAATATATATTGTATTTATTTATTAATATAATAAATAAATATTAAGTAAATATATATTCTATTCATATATTTATAAATATATACATTTATTATATATTACATATAAATATATATTTTATTTGTATATTTACATATAATATAAAATTTATAGATTATACATAATACATAATATATAAACATATAATTACATATTAATTATATATAATTTTATATAATTTTATATATTAATTATGTATTATATTATTTATGTAAATATAAATATAATTTATATGATACATGTATTTATACAAATACTTATATTTACATAAATATATAAAAGTACATATTTTATACATAACATATATTATGCATTTAATATACAACATATAAAATATATTATATTATATTTATACATAAATTATTATATTATATTATACATAAATAGATATTTAATACATTTGTAATATAGATAACTATATTATATATTTATATATAAATAAAATATATACATTTATAAACCTAATTCTATTTATATATAAATTTACATATTTTTATATATATAAAAAACAGTGATAACCACAACAGTATGAATGGATCTCAAAAACATCGTAGTTACTGGAAAGAGCTAGACACAAGAGAATGTCTTCTACATTAGTATGAGGTGTTCAGGAAGTGAAACCAACACAACAGTAGGTGGATCAGTGAATAAATTTACATGTTTATACATTACACATTATATATAAATATAATATATAAATGTACAAATATATACATTTATAAATAAATACAATATATAAAGATAATAAAAATATAAAATATATGAATATATATGTAACTGTTTTATATATATACCAAATTAAGATTCCATTGAATGGATTTACCACAGTCTGTTTATCCATTTAATAGCTGATGCACGTTTGAATTATATCTTTTTTTTGGCTTTTATGAGTAATGCTGTTATTAACACACACATACAAGTCTTTGTGCAGAGACACATGTTTTAATTTCTCTAGAAGTGGAACTGCTGGACTATGTAAGTAATATATGTTTAATTTTTAAATAGATTGATAAATTGTTTTCCAAAGTGTCTGTATGGTTTTCCATTCTCACATGCACCGTGTGAAGGTTCTAATAGCTCAGCATCCTCATCAGTATTTGGTATTTCCAGTGTTTCTGACTTACGCCAGTGAGTGTGTAGTGTTATTTCATGGTATGTTTGCTTTGAGCTGTTCTAATCACCATGTTGAGCATCTTTTGATGTGCATATTAATAGTACAATTATTTTTTATGGATTCCATTGAACTATTTTGCCCATTATTAAGCAGAGTTGTTTGTCTTATTATTATTTAATTGTTCTTTCTACAATCTGGATATAGGCAAATGCAAACGTAATTGTGGTTTTTGCTATTGAAAGTAATGGCAAAACCCACAATTACTTTTGCACCAACCTAATATGTAATTTGTCAAGTACTTTCCTACTTCATCAGATTTATGTTTTGCAAGCAAGCATTTCTTTCAGTCTTTGGCTTGCGTTTTATTTTCTTAACACTGTTATATGATAAACAAATCTAAAAATTTTGGCAAAGTTCAATTTTCCATTTTTCTTCTATGATTTGGGCTTTTTCTGTCCTAAGAAATAATTATCTACCTAAAGATTGTGAAGATTTTCTTTTGTTTCCTTCCAGATGTTTTATGGTTTTAGTTCTTACATTTAAGTCTATGATCCATTAGTAATTAATTTCTGTGTATAGTTTAACGTAAGAGTCTAAGTTTATTTTTTATACAGGTATTTATTTAATCTAGACTCACATATTGAAAAGATTTTCTATTACTTGTTGAATTATCTTGCCCTCTTTGTTCAAAATCAATGCACCATGTTAAATATGAGTTCATTTATGTATTAGAGTTCTTCAGAGGGGCAAAAACAATAGGATACACACACACACACACACACACACACACACACACACACACACACACGCAAGGGAGTTTATTAGGGAGAACTGGCTCATGCGATCACAAGGTGAAGCCCCATGATAAGCTGTCTGCAAGCTAAGGAGGTAGGAAGCCAGTAGTGGCCCAGTTCAAGTCCAAACGCCTCAAAAGCAGGGAAGCCAACAGTGCAGCCTTCAGTCTGTGGCTGAAGGCCACAAAGATCCCCTGGCAAACCACTGGTGTAAGTCTAAAAGTCCAAAAGCTGAAGAACCTGGAGTCTGGTGTCCAAGCAGGAGGAACAGAAGGAAGCATCCAGCAGGGCAGAAAGATGAAGCCCAGAAGACTCAGTAAGCTGGCTTATCCCACCTTCTTCTGCCTGCTTTGTTGGAGTCATGCTGGCAGCCAATTGGATGGTGCCCACCCACACTGAGGGTGGGTCTTCCTCTCCTAGTTCACTGACTCAAATGTCAAGCTCCTCTGGCAACATTCTCACAGACACCCAGAAACAATACTTTATCAGCCACCTAGGCATCCTCGATCCAGTCAAACTGACACCTAATATTAACCATCACAATTTATAAATTATTAATTCTGTTCCATTGATTTATATGTCTATCCTTATACCAGTACCACATTATCTTGTTTATTGTTGCTTTATTGTGTGTCTTAAAATCAGGTAACGTAAGTTTTTCAACTTTGTTCTTTTTTTTGAAAACTGCTTTGTTTCTCCAGGTCCCTTGCATACTCACATACACTTTAGAATTGGTTTGTCAATTTCTAAAAAAGTATGCTGGGAGTTGGATTGGAATTGTTTTGACCAGCACAGGAGAATTAACATCTCAATATTGAATTTGCCAGTCCAAGAACATACATATAAATGGAAGTATTGTTTGAGTCCTCTCAGAAGTAGTCTGTAATTTTCAGTGTTCAAGTCTTGCACATTTTTGCATGCTTTTTTTTGCTATCGTAATCATGGATTTTTAAAAATTTAATTTTCCAAGTGTTCACTGTTAGTTTATAAAAATGCATTTGATTTCTTATATTGACCAGATTGTAATGAATTCTTACAATTTTTATGTTTCCTTGGCATCCATTTTGAATACAAATTTAACTTTCTTATCCAGAGGAACGACTCAGCTAACCCTGGCACAGTTTCTGTTCTACACCACACCAAAATGGCTTAAGCTGGTGGCCAGAGATGAGAACTTAGAGGCATCTCTCCTGCCTAGCAGACTGGGCTCCCACTTTCCTGCTGTTTCCTTTAAACAAACTAATCAGACATTTGCCAGTAATCTTAAAGTGATCCACACTCTACTCCCTGCTGGTTGCCACAGGCTTTACTCTCTCTCTGCCTGGCCCTCCATTCCTTCCTGGCATGACCTGGGGATGGATGACTGCACTCTTGACTCATTACATTCTCCCTGCCCAGGATCTGTAAGTAAAATCTAGGTAAAAGGAACAACAGTAAATAGGCTTTTAGTAATGAGGTGATTAAGGTGTAGGGAAAGGGGAAATATTCTGTAGTCCTATGATTAGGTCTGTTTATTTATTTGGCCTTAAATAAACAGCTTTATTTGGAAGTATGATCTTTCATATGCTGTCATTAGTTTGGTAGCCAAATCAGTGGTAAAGTGCTAAAGTCAGAGAATATTATTTGCAGTGATGCACTAGGTAATATAGCAATGAAGTCACCAAAACTCTGGTGGCATCTGTATATAAAACATAAAAAGTTAAGCTTAAAAAGGCCAAACAGAATTCTCTGAAGAAAAGAGTTACTGAAAGAAAAGCCCAACAGAAGCAGATGGTCAGCATTTCACAAATAAACATTGGCACATTATGGGGCTTCTTATAAAGGAGCAATTTAGGTGCGTAAGACGACAGTGTCATATGCAACTACTGAGATACTGGTGAAAGACTACTTCAAGGATGATGGCTGGAAATGTGGGAGGAGTCTGTACCAAACAAGGTAGCTCATGCCCCACTTTCCAATGATAACATCGTCCCATGTATTGTGGAACTGGCTGATGCCGTCAAATCAAAACCCAACTACAGAAAAAAATCGTAAACAAGATTTTTTTATTGCAACTTGACAACAGCATCCTTTAGTCTGAGAGTGGTTAAGGATGCATGGGGTAGTATTTAAATAATACTTCTGGGTGGATGCCTTTTAAAGCAAATTGAAATTATCCATGTTTCTCACTAAAAGGTCTCCACCTTCAAGTGTTCCTTCTGATAAGACAGAATGCATCCATAGCTAATCACACCCTTATGCTAATCAATAATTTTATCCTTACTCAGACACTCAGATGGATCTTACAGTACTTTTAATTTCATTTACCCTGATCTCAGCTTACATAGTATTATCTTGACGAGTTTTAATACTATATTTTAATCTCAAAATACATTATTGTTTTTGTACCATAACATGAAACTTAACTTAGACTTACTCATATATTTCTTCATTTGCTCTTCCTTCCAGCATTTTTGCCTCTCATCTAAGGTCGTTTTCCTTTGCTCAGGTGGAAATGTGGGGAGAATCTGTGCCAAACAAGGTAGGTCATGCCCCACGTTCCAATCATAACAGAGTCCCATTGTCTAGAAGGTCCCTTAGTGTGAGTCTGTGGTGATAAACAATTTCAGTCACTGTTTGAATGACAATATTTTTCTTTCACTTCATTATTGAGTATTGGCCATTATTTCAGCACCTTCTTTGATGATGTCCGTCCTGTCTTCAGGCTTCCTTTCTCATTTTTTGAGAATTCATCTGTCAGTCTTTTCTTCTTTGGAGATAGTCCATTTTTGCAACTCTGTCTACTCGCTTTTTGTATGCTGTGTTTAGGTCAGGGCATCGTTTTATGTATCCTGCTAAGTATTCACTGGGTTTTCTGAATCTGTGAATTGATTTTTCATCAGTTCTGGGAAATTATTAGCCGTTATCTGTTCAATTGTTTCCTGTACGCCTTTTGATAATTTTAGTCTTTCTGGCATTTTTAGTAAACCAATTTCAACCTTTTTAATATCTCTCATGTTTTGTGATATTCCTCATATTTGGTCACTACGTGTTCTAGTCTGAGTAGTTTCTCCTGATGCACTTCCTTGTTGAATAATTTCTCTTTCGCTGTGTCTGTGCATTGGCTTTAAATTTTAGACTCATCCACTGGCTTCTTACTTTTGATTATGGCGTTTTCCAAATCTAAAATAGACTTTTGGTTCATTTTCAGATTAATGTGTTACTGTTAAAATTATTTATTTATTATTTTAGAGACAGGGTCTGGCGCTGTCACCCAGGCTGGAGTACAGTGGCACAATCATAGCTCACTGCAACCTTGAACTCCTGGGCACAAGAGATCCTCCCACCTCAGCTTCCTGAGTAGCTGGGACTACAGACACACACCACCATGTCCAGTTAATTTTTAAGAAAAAATTTTGTAGACTCAGGATCTGTAACGTTGCCTAGGTTAGTCTCAAACTCCTGCCTTCAAGTGATCCTCCTGCTTCAGCCTCCCACAGTGCTGGGATTACAGATGTCAGCCACTGTGCCCAGCAGTGTGTTACTTTTCATATCGTTCAGTTCCTTGCTAAAATGTTTGCTATGGTCTGAATGTATATGTTCCTCTCATATTCATATGTTGAAATCCTAACCGCCAAAGTGATGGTATTAAGTGGTTGGGACTTTGCGAGGTGATTATAATGGGGTTAGTGCCCTTAGAAAGAGGCTTGAGGGAGCCTGTTTTTCCCTTTCATTTCATCTACCATGTGAGGACAGAGCAACAAGGTACCATCTAGGAAACACAGAGGCCCTTTCAGACCTCGAACCTGCAGACCTTGATCATAGACTTCTCAGTCTCCAGAACTGTGAGCAATATCTGTTGTTTATAAATTGCCCAGTCTAAAGTATTTGTTGTAGCTGCCCAGATGGACTAGGAAAATGTTCAAGCTTAGCTTTCATTTCTTCAAAGTCATTCCTGCCTCCTCTATTTCATGATGCCCCACAGGACATCTCATTAGCTTCATCTTCAAGATAGACTCAGAATATGACATCGTTTTACCATTCCCACTGCTACAGCCTTGTTCTGAGGAAACATCACGCCTCACTTGGATTCCTGCAGTAGCCTCCTCCTGGGTCTCCCTGCTTCCCACCTGCCCCTCCAGTCCATTTTCCTCCCTGTGGCCAGAAACATCCTTCTATAATGCATGTCATACCATATCATGCTTTGCGCCACCAAGGAATGGCTGGCTCTCTGTTTCACTCAGAGTAAAATCCAAAATCCTTGCAAGCACCTGCAGGGCTTGCTGTTTGCCTCGGGTGTTGGCTTCTATTTCCTGCCCCCTCTGCCTCGGCCACTCTGGCCTCCTTGCCATTTCTCTAACACACTGGGCACATGCTCACCATCAAGTCATCACAGCAGCTCATCCCTCAGCCCAGAACCTTCTTTACACAGACACCACATTGTGGATTCCTTCACCAGTTCCAACTCTGCTGAATGCCTCGTCTCCATAGAGCCTACCCTCATGGCCCTAGTCTCCCATCATCCTGCTGTGTTTGCTTTTTCTCAGAGCCATAGGTCACCTTCTATCATCGTAGTACCTATTTTTCTCATTTGTTATCATTAATTATATGCTGCTCACCCAATAGAATGGTAGTTCCACACTTGCAGGAATTACTATTCATTTCTTTTGTGGGTATATCTCCTAGTAGTACCTGAAGCACAGGGATCTACATTTTTTTTTTGAGATGGTGTCTTGCTCTGTCATCCAGGCTAGAGTGCAGTGGTGTAATCTCGGCTCACTGCAACCTCTGCCTCCCAGGTTCAAGCAATTCTCCTGCCTCAGCCTACCTAGTAGCTGGGAATGCAGGCGTGCACCACCACAACTGGCTAATTTTTTTGGTATTTTTAGTCGAGATGGGGTTTCACCATGTTGGCCAGGCTGGTTTCGAACTCCTGACCTCAGGTGATCCACCTGCCTTGGCCTCCCAAATAGCTGGGATTACAGGTGTGAGCCACAGTACCCCACTCACATATTTGTTGAATGAATAAATGCATTATTTAATTTATTCAATCCTTTCCCCAAATGAAACTCCTTACAAAATGCACACACACAGCAAATACACAGAACTGAAGAAGACGAGTGTTTATTTTGGACAGTGTTCCCTCAGTTTTGCAATATTTTGGTTTTAGCACTAGGATCCTGTGGAATACAGCTGGAAATATCACTGGCCCGGCTGTGCTTTAACTGTGTGTTATTATTATAAGCTAACACCCATTGTACCTGCTCGTGAAGTCCCAACACAGCGCATCACACATAGGGCTGAAGTGAAAGATTCAGTAAATCCACAATCCCTTCCATTAACTTGGTGCTTCATTATGTGGACGTCCATTCTTGCTTCCCCAGACCTCGTCACTGAAGAAGGAAAGGAGGAACAGGTACAAGAAAAGCAGTGGGCTGGAGTCCCCATCTGGGGAAACACTAGGCCCTAAAGACCCACAACACCCCTTCCTTCCCCTGGCATGGGCCCTGCAGCTCCTGGTGTTTTTCTTGGCGGCCTGAGAGCCACCACCCTCACCACCGCAGATCTGCCCTGTCGACGCCCCTCCAGTCCTGGCTCCCATCAGCTTTCCCTCCAGCTGCTAATGCTGACCTGTTAATGCCATCAGCCACGGAACGCTGTAATGCTAGATAGTGTGGAAACTCTGGCCCAATTCCCTCTGTTACTCTTCATCACCTCTTTTGAGAAACTCAGGACAAGTTCCTCACTGGCTGAGGCAGAAGTACAATCCCAAAACATCTGTTGTGGATCCTGTTGTGTCCTTTGAAAAGATGAGCACCTGTCCATATGACCTTATTTGTAATATAAGGTCTCTGCAGATGTAATCAAGTTAAGATGAGGTCATTTGGGCAGGTCTCAATCCAATACAACTGGTGTCCCCTTAAGAAGAGGACAAGAGTCAGAGATAGAGACACTCAGGAAGAAGACAGCCTTGACAGCAGGGCAGGGATTAGTGATGAGCTACAAGCCAAGGAACGCCGGGATTGTCTGCCAGGACCAGGAGCTGGAAGAAGCTGGAGGGGACCCACATAGGGTCTCAGAGGGAGCCTGGCCCTGCTGACACCTTCATTTCAGATTTCCAGCCTTCAGACTGTAAGAAAAGCTATTTCTTTTGTTTTGAGCCTCCCGGTTTTGTAGGACTTTGTTAGGGCAACCCTAGCAAATTGGCACAACGTCCACTCCCCGACAGGTGCTAATACTGTCCCAAGATAGAACTCCACCATTCTCCTTCTACAGTGGTTTCCCCATGTTGGCATTGCTATCCCCAAACCCTCCTTGAGGTTCCAGGACATTCTGCTGCTTCTACTCATGCAAGAGCATTAACGTTGGGATAGCCAAGCCCAGTGACAAGTTCTCAAAGGGGAATCTACAGTTACTTCTAGGCCTGCCCGGTCCCCCTGCAGAGTGACCCCCACAGCTCGCCAGCAAATCAGCACTCTAGGGGGCTGCCTGACAATCCATGAGAACTATGTTATTAATATTTATTAATTATGGTTCATTTGTAACGATCTTCCTGCCTCATTCATATCTTCCATGACCTCGACACAAGACAATACATTAAAAAGCAAATGTCATCACACTGAAAGTGAAGTGGTGAGGCCCTGCAAAATAATTGAGATGGATGAAATCTAAGAATTGACATCACATGAAAGTATTTTTTCCTCAATTTTTTTTTAACGGTAACATATACAAAGAGAAGTACAACAATCAAAAGATTTGTGTCTTCTGGAAAAGAAATATGATGCAATTTCACAGAACTGAGTTTGGCTGTTCATTTAGCTAAAGCATCAACATCTGCAGCCATGAAGTCTCTCTATTCGTTCTGTCTCAACCTTCCATCTGGAAAAATAAGCAGTTAAAAATTTGTAAAATCTTTTCATGTTTCCTTTGCATTCCCTCCTTAGTCCTTCCTTTCAATTAATAAAATTAAAATACATTGACTAGCTAGCTAGAGTCACGGTATGGCTGAGGATTTTCCTAACCAGCAGTGCACATATATTAGAGCAAAGAGGCAGTGATCCTGCAGTCAGTCTGATGTATTGCAGCAGAGCCAAGCGCGGAGGTGCAGATGTCAGTGGCGCTCCAGCGAAGGCTTCCTAATGCACAAACTACATCTTCCGCGCCTGAGTTCCGCGCCTGCGTTCCCTCCTTGCACACACCCAGGAGTCTGATAAAAATGAAGCACGCGGAGGACACCGAAATATCTAGAAGGCACAGTGACAGTCGAGAAAAGTGACAGGCAGTACATGTTTTCTAGACTCATAATCTTTATACAGGATCACTGTATGTTTCTGTGAGTTTCTATGTACCGAGGGTGTGCTTACGTATGTGCACGAGCCACACACACACGCACGCATATACGCATATACGCACACACGCACATACACACATGCACACACAGGCACATGCACGCGCGCGCACACACACACCCACACATTGTGCGGTCCTCCTGAAGCGGACGAAGGGAGTGCGCATACTGAGCTTCCCCTGGGAGAACGCACACAGCACAACCTCCAATGGATTTTCCTCTCCTGGTGGCAGCGCTACGCAGGACGCAGATGGTCACTGCTCTGCCCTGGGACCCGCCCCGCCTGCGCCCTGCCGGCTTCCCGGGCTCTCCGTGTGAGCAGCCCCTGTCTGCGCGGCTCCCTCGCATCTCTCCACCGGGTGGACGTCTCCGAGTCCGGCTCCCGGGCACAAGGCTGGACCGGTGGCTGCCCGGGCCAGGATCCGCGGCTGCGCGGATGACGCGCACCCCTGAGAGGCAGGGGCGGAGTCGGCCACCGGCAGGCGCCCAACCCCATCTTGTCCTTGGGAATGTCAGCGGCGCGACCCGCTCCTCCGCCCCCGCCGGGCCCATCTCCTCTCCTCAAAAGGGGACCTGGCCCCCCGTTTCTCCCCACTGACATCGACATCTATCCACTTGTCTATTTGTACAAATTTCCAAAGTGTATCATTTCACCCCCTTGGATGTAAAAAGTGAGCTAATAATTTTCTAGCAGCATTCCTTATGTCAGCCTCTCTAATTTTGTATAAAAAATCATATTGCAATGGGACCAATGTTAACTCATTTATGAAATATATCGGTTGCTAAAAAGGAATATTCCACTGAAGTCCATCAATCAACATGGGAATATAGGTCTTATATTTATTGCACCTAATCTACTTTTGCTTAGCACAGTTACTACTCATATCAGAATATGGGTCTAGACGTGAATGACGGACGTTATATTTGAAATCGTGTCTTAAGGGTAGATGTGCTCATACCAATTTCTTTTTCATTGCGCACCCCAAAATTGCCAATACCATGTTCAGTATAAAATACATCATCTTTGGCACCCACGGGTCACCCCAATGATGCACACAAGTGAAGATGCAAATATTTATCTTTCCTCTCACGGATCCTCCCGCCCCTCTCTTCCCCCTTGCAGTGCTTTCCTGGCTCCTTTGCTGGGGTGGAAGAATATGGAGGGGGCGGGGGTGGGTTTGATGCTTCTTAAAAACACATAAGCTGCCTCTCTCATCTGGCAATCATTGACTTATTAACTTTTTTAAAAAGTTCACACAAATCCAGAGAACTTGTCCTGCTATTAGAATGCAGGGAGAACTAGATGATGCGTGGAAGCCGTCCAACTGCGCAGGGCAATGATCCTAGGCGGTGGCTACTGGCCGACAAGTGCGCCCCTGCGGCAGCTCCCAGCCTGGGTCTGCAGCTCCGGAGCGCTGCTGTTTTCACTGGACCCTGAGAAAACCATGACTCAAGACCAGAAAGGTCTGGAATTAGAAAGAACAGACCCAACAACTCTGCTCCTGGGCATCCTATATGTCCTTTGAAGACATCTGGAGAAATGTAGAACACAGGCTGGGAAGAGGAAATTAAAATGATCATGAATACATACAAAATATCAGGCCACTCTCCTTGTAGCCACTTTACCCTAAAGCGGTAGCCCTCTGCCCACCTGACATGTGGTCCAGGCTTTTAATGGAAGACCATGCCTTGAGCTCTGTGAAGTTTTGATGAGCTGCGAGCCAGCAGAGGCTGTCCCAAAGGTTCCGGGAACACTCGCCCATCACAGGCAGGACAATTTCATCAGGGAAGCTCTGGAGACCTGGCTTCAGAGTGACCAGATGACAGGCTTGCAGACCCTTCACAGTTCCCTGTTAGATGACCCCCTGAATATATAGGGCTGCTCACAAGAGGCAATTCCCAAGAGGCGGAACATATTTTTCTGTGTCCAACTCTGGAAGCTGGGACCTCCCTCTCCAAGGGTCCTTGCCCCAACAGCTTAGTCCCTGGACCCCCTTTGACTTTGCTCCGCTTCCACACTCTGGTTGAGTCTCTGACCAAAATGAGGAAGGGGCTGCACCGAGATTCCTTTGGGGGTTCACCTGGCTTCCCATCTCCCATGGCTAATAAGTGCTGTCCAGTGGCTTGTTGGAGGACAACCATTAATTAGATACACCAGTGCCGATTTATCTTATTAGAAATCTACAGGCAAGTAGCCATGAGAATGCAGAAGCTTTCAGGATTCCTAGCGCTCCAGATCGCCTTAGTTGCTGACGTCTTTGCTCCTTGATTTGCATTCATGGCTGGGGTTTTGTTTTGTGTCAGTAACACAAGCATCAGGGCAGGGCTGCTCCAAAGTCTGTGCCCACAACCCCCACTGATGCAATGTTTACATAGATTTGTGTTGCAGTAGCTTGAAATATCTGTCGGTTCCCTCTAACCAACCGATTTGCCTGCAAATTCCTTTTTTTTACCCTTTTATTGTTTGCAAAACCAACAACTTTGCAACACCATTTCCAGGGAGCGGGAGGACCAGCTCTGCATCCGTATAGAGCTGCACCAGCCACAGCAAGCCGAGCTGTTTATTGCTGCGACTTTCAAAACATAAAGATAAAATATTTGAAGATTTTCTTGAAAAGGGGAAAACGCAGCTCTAGCCCCCTCCATTTGCCGCGGGGGGCGGGGAGCGGAGGTGTTGTCCACGTGCCAGACGTGACGGCCTAAAGGTTTGATTTATGAGTCTGATAATAAAAATCCCATTAGGCTCCTCTCATTGAGAAAAAGGAGCAGAAGAAAAAAAGCTGTGTGTGTCACCGAGCAGCATTGACGCAGGCGGCTCTGACGGCAGCAGCCGCGGGCGGGCGGGGGCCCGGGGGGGCCCGCGAGGGGCGCGCGAGGGCCGGCAGTTCCAGCGCAGGGTCCCCTAGCCGCCCCCGTGCCTTTTCAGCTCCCGCCCCCGCTGTCACCATTCCCTCGACCCACACGCACCAGTGCACTCTCCCCCGCACGGCTCCTGAGTCCCCCAGGCACCCCAGCCCCCGCTACTGCAACCCTGCACTCCTCTGTAGTGACAGGTGCCACCCTATGTGATCCCCCTGCCCCTGCGGACCCCTAGTCCTCCGAGGGGAGAGTGAAAGAGGGAGGGACCTGGGAGGGAGCAGTTCACAGCCCCCCAGGAAGGGGTCACAGCCTTCCCCTCCCTCCAAGGAAGGAGGTAGGGCTGGGAGGCTGGGGTCCTGTGTTCCAAGACCCCGGGGAGTTGCAGTCACTGGAACCTCCCCCACAGGCCCAAGCTGCCTGCAGATATCCAGCAAGTATCCATTGTTCACCGGCTGAGAACACGTTAGAGTCAGGGTTATTTTTCTATTTAAAAAGTCATCTGGGCAGGAGAAAAGAGTAATGCGCTGTGCTCGGAGTGCGCATGTGTGATCCAAGACCCAGTGCCTGCACCCACGCGTGGTTCCCCGTGGACAGAGCCGGGCCTCAGCCTGGAGCTGCGGCCACTACTCCCCGGCAGTAGGAGGACCTGGGCCCCGGGCCAGCCCTGAAGACGGTGCAGGGACAGATGCCACTGCTGGGCCCACGCACAAATGCTGCTTCTGGTATCCAGGCAAAACAAGCCAAGGACTGCACAGAACATCTGGGGTTCCAGACCAGCGGTTTTCTCACGGTCTCCGAACAGAATGACTGACAAGATGTACTCCTAGGGACACTAGAAAAATAATTATATCGGTTAGGCCTGATTCAGCCCTCTGGCCTTAACTTTTTACATGTCTACTTGAAATGTAGCGAGATTGATAAGGAATTAGAGAGACTGATAAAAAAACAGGCCTTACAATTCCACTATTAATTATCAAAAAAAAACTAAAAAATTCAAGTGCGTCCAACTCCGCAATTCCGAGTCCATAAGTCATTCTATAAACATTTTAATCAGCCAGTGCCTAAACTTCCCCCATCAATCCCGCTACACTACATCCACTTGGGGAGGGAGATGTGCCATTCATAATGTCCCAGGGACATGGAGCTTTCAACCCTCCCGGGGGAGAAGGCACCCCATGTCCCTGGAACTAAAAACAGGAATGTCTGATGCTTGTGCACCAGGATTCACAACAGCCATCGCCAGTATTCACCATAGTTGAGGGGAAGGACCAGCCCAGTGCCCCTCATGGATGAATGAGTACACAAAACGTGGTGCATCCACGCAATGGAGCATTAGCCGTAAGGAAGGGAGCACTGACCCGTGCCCAACATGGATAAGAACATTGTGCTCAGTGAAAGGAGCCAGTCACAGAAGGACAAACCCTGCAGGATTCCACTTACATGAGGTCCCTGGAGTAGACAAATTCATAGAGACAGGAAGTGGAGTGGTGGCTGCAAGGAGCTGGGGGAGGGGTGTCGGGAGTTATTGTTCAATAGGTAGAATATTGTTCTGTTAGGGATGATGAAAAATGTTGGAAATAGATCATGGTGCTCGTACCACAACATCATGAATTTAATCAATGCCACTGAATTGCATCCTTAAAGATGCAATGGAAAATTCATATACATATGTGTGTATACACACACACACACATATATAACCACAACAAAACAAACAAACAAACATGAATATCAGTTAGCACTGATACTTCACCCAGGTTTCCTCTTCAAATTGCCTTCTGGGAACAGTACCCCCAGGCATGGTGTTAGCACCCTCAGGCACCCCCAGCTTGAAATGGACCCTTTGCCTCCTTAAAAACAAGGTGAGATAAGATACCAAAAGCCACCAGGGCTCTCTCGCTCATTTACATCTGTTACAAAGATCCCCCTGTCTATTTGAGAATTTGGGGGAGCAGACTACATTCTTACATCATTTGGCTCTTGCCTTCAATAGTGCCTCACCACATGCACCGCCGAACATAGAATGGATTTTGTGAAGAAAAGTAATTTTGGTGTTTTTGGTTACTGCTAACCTAAGTGTATTAGTTTTCCATTGCTGCTGTAATAAATTACTGCAAATGTGGTAGTTTAGAACTGCAAAAATCCATGATTTATGATCTTACAGTTTCTGCAGGTCAGAAGTGTAAACTGAGATGAAGGTGTGGGCAGGCTCTGTTCCCCTGGAGGCTCTCAGAGAATCCCTCTTCTGGCCCCTGGCTGCATTCCTCTGCTCATAGCCCATTCCTCCATGGTCAGAGCCCGCCAGGCTCCCTCTCCTTCTGAACAGCTGAGGAAGGAGCTCCTCTCTTCAGGATTCACACGAATAAATTGGGCAGGCTCACCTGGATCATTTAGGTTGGCCTCTCCATCTCAAGCTCCATGCCCTTGACATCTGCAAAAATCCACTTTGCAAAGTCAGGTGACATAGTCACAGGCTGTGGGGATTAGGACATGGACATCCTGGGGCCATCTTTTTGCCTACCACACTAAGGAACCTGTTCTAGTTTATGATTTTATGTGAAGGAATATTGCTTACGGAAACTCAGAGTCATTTAAGCCTGCTTGCTCACAATTTATAAATATCAGGGTAGAAATAAACTAAGGCTCTCCTGCAGTGACTTTTACTTTTTCTTCTTTTTTTTTTAGTGGCTTTGATCCCATCCTAGAGTCCTGGGGTGGTTGCTCTGCTATCTCCCTTTTCTGCTGAGTTAGGCTGGTTTTTGGTCCCTCTTGTCATACTGGTGATGCTCCTCCAATGAGTGTGAACCTTGATTCAGGGCTCTTCCTTACAGCTGAGGCCCTGATGGACATTCACAGGCTCCTGGGTGCAGCCTGCTGGGGAATGGGACAGCTGCACAGGCAGGAGCTTATTGTTTCAGGATAGTAGTGGGGTGGGACAGGCCTGTTTCCTGGGCCTTGGCCTGTGTAGTCTCTTAGGAACTTTTACTCAGTAATGTCTTGGGCTTGCTTATTACTTGGCTGTCACCTTTTTGAAATTCTGAATAATTTTTGAATAAGGGGCCCTGCATTTTCATTTCGCACTGGGCTCTGCAAATTACATAGCCAGCCCTGGGTGAGTGAGATGTGGTATCCAGCTACCAGCCTGTCTCCGCAGCCAGGCTCTCCATCCTGAGCATCACTCACCACCAGGAGCTCTGCCCTGAGCACACTTGAGTCTAGACACAGTGGTTATTCCAGGTTCCTGCCATGAATGTACCACTGGGGGTGAGGAGGATGCAGGCCTGGCTGCTCCTCTGCTCTCATTAGTCAGCAAGAAAGGCTCTGCTGCTATAACAAGTGACCCCACAATAACGTGACTCGATGACAAAGGCAAGGACTTCTTGCCTGTGTTACAGTCCTGAGTCCTGGGATCCCGGGTTTGCAAGACTGCACTTGCCCTGGCTTAGCGGCCTACAAGGAGAGGAAGGAGGCTACAACAGGTGACCGGGCTTGGACAAGGGCACAACAACTTCACTCCTGTTACTCAAGCAAAGGTAACCCATGCTGGCCACATCTAACCTGCAAGGGAGCCTGGGAAATACATGGCCTTTGTTGGGCTCTAATTGGGCAGAGGGGAGGGTGGGTTTTGTGAAGGATCTCTATTGCACCAGCAGCTTCCCTATTGGTCTCCCTTCACTCCCTCCTGCCCCCTCATCATCCCCCATCCTCTGATTCCCTTCTCATTCCCACTGGCTTTGCCTCTCCAGAGTCCTCACAGTCTCCTCCTTTGAGTGCAGAGACAGAGTCTCACTCAGTCGCCCAGGCTGGAGTGCAGTGGCGCGATCTTGGCTCACTGCAAGCTCCGCCTCCCGGGTTCACGCCGTTCTCCTGGCTCAGCCTCCCAAGTAGCTGGGACTACAGGCGCCCGCCGCCACACCCAGCTAATTTTTTGCATTTTTAGTAGAGATGGGGTTTCACTGTGTTAGCCAGGATGGTCTTGATCTCCTGACCTCGTGATCAGTCCGCCTCGGCCTCCCAAAGTGCTAGGATTACAGGCATGAGCCACTGCGCCCGGCCTAAAATGTGTTTTCTCATTTTCTAGATTTTGGTGCAGGGTCAGGAGACAGCCATGCATTCTCAGTTTACTGTCCTTCTAAAAACTTGCAAAGGCAACGTGGGATGGATTGTATGGCTAGGGGAGAAGGGAAACTGCTGGCCTTTTGCAAAAGAGAGAACAAATCATCCCCTTCTTGCTTAAAACTCTTTGATGACCACCCACTGCCTTAGGATAAACCCAAGTCTGAGCGTCAGTTCCAAGGCCCCATGTTATCTGCTCCTTTCCTTCCCTTGCTGCCTTGTGCACCCGCTGTCCCTCAGTCTCCAGAAGGCCCTTTCTGTCCTGAGCAACCTCACATGCTGCTCCCCCACCTAGGTCCTCCCTCCCCTCCCCTCTTTCCTGGCTGTGGCTCCTACTGCTTTGAGGCTCTACCAGAAACATCACTTCAAAGAGGTCTTCTCTTCCTATTTTCCACCCCAACTGCATGCATTGTGATCAATGAATACATGGTGTAATTTTCCTTCCCAGCACATATGACGACTTGTAGTTATGTATTGACTTATATATTATTCCCTTTGTTCGGTCCCTGTCTTCCCAACTCCCAACCCCACACACTCTGGCGGGCACTGGCTGTGCTGTTTGCTTGCAGCCTGTGCTCCATGCCCAGGACGTGGGCAATGCTCAGGAACTGTGCTTTCTCTAACTCCACAGTGACAGAAAGGGATCCTAGGCCCTTAGACTGAGCTACATCAGGCAAAAAGATAGCGCTTACTTGTAGGTCTGAATTCAGATTCTCACCCTTTATCCCCAGTGATGGCTACTGCAAAGCTGAGAACTAGGACCAGGGTTGACCTTACAGTCTCGTCCTATGGGCTGCGGCAATAATTGGCCACACTTCTGCTTTTCTTCCTGCTTCTTCATTTTTCAACCCATATGCAGCATGTTTCCCATTTTCTGTCATCTGTGAACACTGCTAATTGTATCCTTTGCTTTTACAATTACTTGCTGTTGAAATATTTTATTAGCTATTTTCGGAATGTATTTAAGAAATAAAAGACAATTGTTAGATGCAAGCAATCTCTTTTAAAAAAAGAGACTTAGCGCCAGCGAAATAAATTAAAGATGTTCATTGCAAGCACTCCTCAATTTGTATAGAATTTCCTCAGACACATGGTTATATAAGACTTTCCATCTTTGATCTTTGTTCAAGCTGAACATGTGCACATATACGCCATAATAATTCTCTTACAGCACTCATTGTATATGTTTATGTTTTATTTTAATATTACTATGGTTACCAAAAGAAGTAATCAAAAAATTTTGGATCAAAGATCCAATTATAAATGGGTTACATGCCATGACAGCATGTTCTTTTACTTGTACATTAGTCAAAATCTTAGCATTTCTCTATGGAAAATTCCAGATTTGCAAGAGAATCCGTAACATTTAAAGCCTTAGTGTGTTGAGAAATGCCTCAAATCCAAGAGAAGCCACTTCACAACTTTCAATGCCATATGATTTATTTTTGACATAAGGAAACCCTTGTGTTGCGTTGTTGCAGATAGCACAGGGGAGGAGGAGTTGGAAGACAAACACTTAATAAGAAACAGCAGCGAAGCATGTTCCCAAACATCTCCGACTTTCAGTGCAGCTCACTAGCATGCGCTGCCTACATATAAAAAAATATTATTCCCAAAGCGTACATAGTTGAACATAGGATGTCCAATTTAACTTTGAGCAAAATTCTGCACTTTGTAATTTATAAGAAGACACTTTTTTATGTTGGCATTTAGCTGGGTCTAGCAATTCTTTTGTCTTTTTTTTTTTTTTTTTTTTTGACAACTCTTCTGTCTGTTCCTTAAAGACATTTGGCCTCTAATTGATCAGTGCTCTCTGTTATTGCATATCAGTTACTATTCTAAAGTCAAGATGTTTTGATATATAATAGCTCTTTTTTCACAAATTGACCCAAATCTGTACTCACTAATGGGCAGCAAGAGTGAAATCTCACAAGAAAATGGAAGTAGTTGAACAAAATACTTTATACCAAATCAAAACATGTTCAGTATGATGAGCACAGTGCCTACTGTATTTAACTCCTGCCTGGAAACCATCGGAAAATCATTTCATGCTAAGACAGATGAAAACGTAAGTGTACACCAGAAGCCCCCTTGACTTCTATCTGCCTGATTTTGATTCTACGTCTGTTGTGCGCCAGGTGCCTGCCGAATGCTGGAGACTGAGAACAGAGAGGGACATGGACCTGTCGCGGGGTTTAGGGATAAAGCTGAGTGATTGCATTTCCAAGTTCTGTTGGCGGCTGCGTGCTTTGTCCACGTGACACAGTCATGCTACCTTCTGCTCTTGTGGGCAGAGGTGGTCTGTGACACAGTCCCGGCCAATGAGGTGTGAGCCGTCTGCTGGAGGTTTGTGGAAAAGGTTTTCTTTTTCCTAACGACATCAACAGTGATGCCAGTTGATGTCAACCTCTCTTCCCTCGTCTTCATACCTTGGACACAAAATGGCACCTGGATCTCCACAGGGAATCTTGCCCACAAAAGGAACAGTGGGAGGAAGAGGAACAATGGCACCAACAAACGGCTGACTCTGGTGTTACTGGGTCTCTGACTGGAAGCAGCAACCACCTCCTTTGAGAATATACTGTTCTGTGAGAACAAGAGGCTAGGGTTTCTGTTCTAGATCACATCTCTTACCACACACAGGCACACGCAGACACACACACACACACAAACACACACACACACACCCTGACTGCCATAATACAATGGGATAAAGTATGCCCTGTCATAGGTTGTTCTGAGGAGCTATCCAGCTTCCTCCCAAGGTGGAGGGTGAGAGCTTCCAGGAGCAAGTGGAGTGGAGCACCGCAGAAGGAGCACAGCCAGCCCGGCAGACCTTGGCCTGGGAAAGGAGCCCAGGCAGGATGTCCTGGCAGAGGACTGAGCATCAGTAGAGGACAGAAGCATGAAGGAGCTGGCATGCTGGGAGCTCCAGGTGTTTGTGTGACTGGAGAAGAAGGAGCCCACGGCCAGTGGAGGAAGACAGAGCTGGAGGAGTGGGCAGGAGCCCGCCATGAAGGGCTCACTGGGCTCACCTGGGCTGGGGTTCTGTCCTGAGGAGAGTTTCCGGATGTTGTTAAGCTGTTCATATTTCCATTTCATACAGTTATAATGAAGGCTGGGACAGAGGGAAAACCGAGGAAGGGGACGTGTCAGGTGGCCTCCGTGGAGTCTCAGTGGAAAATGAGAAGGGCCTAACACCAGCCACTGAGAATGGAGAGAAGCAGGGCTTGAGTGATGTCTGGCTAAGGACAGTGATGCAGCGTCTGCAAATGATTGGAGGCAGGTGGAAGACAAAGGCAGACTGGACCTTGGTGTCTTCCAGAGTGGGGAAAGGGTGGGAACCACAAGGAGGCTTTCACAGGAGCCCTTGGGACAATGAATGAGAAAGTAGGATGGCACTCGGGGCCTGGCTGGAGTTGGAGATTATGTCAGTCCTACATCCCAGGGGCTGTGAGTAAAATACCACAGGGGCCTTAAAGCAAGAGACGGTACTACCTCACCCAGGGAACAGTGACATAGACTCGATGGACTTGGCCAGCACAGCCAGGCCGATCCTCTTCCAGAAGACGAAGCCCTTTTAGAATCAGAGTTTCAAAGTCCTTGATAGAGGTAAATTTTATAAAGTATACATCAGCCATATTGATACATTCTCTTTCCTTCCCACCTGCACTCTTCACTTTCCTTCTACCAAGGGGAGGATTCCATTTTATTTCCTGGTCACTGAGTTGGGCATAGGATGTGTTGGGAGTGGACATACATAATATCCTCTTCTCTCCTCTTCTTTCTTCCTCCTTCGGCCTTCGGCGGCCTTCCTTCCCTTCGGCCGGCCTTCCGGCCTTCGCTCACTTCCTTCCTCTCTCCGCCTCCTCGCTCATCTCCTCCCCTCTGTTCTTTCTTTCCCCTTTCTTTCTTTCTTTCTTTCGTTCTTTCTTTCTCGTGCCTTTCGCTTTCTTTTCGTTTCTTTCTTTCTTTTCTTCTTCTTTCTCTTTCTTTCTCTCTATCTTCCTCTTTCTTCCTTTCTCTTCTTTCTTGCTTGGCTTTCCTTCCTTACGTCCTTTCCTCCTTTCCTTCCTTCCTTTCTTCCTCCCTCCCTCCCTCCCTCCCTCCATCCCTCCCTCCCTACCTCCTTCTTTCTTCTATCTTCTTTCTTTCTTCTCTTTCTTTCTGTTCTTTCTTTCTTTCTTTTCTTCTTTCTTTCTTTCGTTCTCTCTCTCTCTCTCTTTCTTCTGTCTCTTTTTATCTTCCTTTCTTCTTCCTTTACCTTTTTCTTCTCCTCTCCCTTCTTTCCTGCCTCACTTCCTTTCTTCCTTTACAGCCTTTGTTTGTTAGCCAACTATGCTCAAAGTTCAAAATCTCAAGATTCCAAACTCAAAAATTATACTAAAAAATTCGAGATCTTATGGAAAGGCAAGAAAAAATATAAATACTTTCCAATGAATCAAAGGTGGCTGGTCTCACACCTCCTAGGTGGAAAACATGATCTTCTTTAAAATGACTTTAGGGAGCTGTACTAGTTCTCTTTTTTCAAAGTTTCATTTTTAAATAATTTATTTCTTACTGAGGATCTTCAAAGAGGAGGAGTGAAATTCTTTTCTACTTTCTTAGTGCACTCACCACCAACCTAACACAAGTTACATGAAGAATCAAAATGTTTTAAGACCAGAAAGAAGCTTACAGCTCAATAAGGTTAGCCCTTTCATTTTATAGACATAGACGATAAGATTCAAAAAGGTGAAATAGCATTTCTAGAATTAAACAGTGAGTTAACAGTGGTTAGGATAAAAATGAACGAAAAAACCCAGGTTTCCTGAATTTCAGCTAAGATTTTTTGTCTTCTCACTATCTTGAAAGGGAGATGTTTCAAAGACTGTAGACATATAGAGATATGGGTAGATGACAGACAGCTAGCTAGCTACCTAGATAGATAGATGATAGCTAGCTAGCTAGTTAGCTAGTTAGATAGATAGATAGATAGATAGATAGATAGAACTTTGTGATTATGCCTACAAATGACACACACACTTGATTCTTAAAACAAACTTATTATGTAATTATGAAAATTATTATTTTCCCCCCATTTTACAGACAAGGAAACAGAGGCTTAGTAGCATTAAATGACTTTCCCAAATTCACAGAACAAGAACATGTCAGAATTGAGAACAGAAATCACATTTGGTTCTAATCAATTTATTTCATAGATAGATAGATAGATAGATAGGTAGATAGATAGATGAAATCTCGCTCTGTTGCCCAGGCTGGAGTACAGTGGCACAATCTCTGCTCACTGCAACCTCGGCCTCTCGCATTCAAGCGATTCTCCTGCCTCAGCCTCCCTAGTAGCTGGGATCACAGGAACACACTATCATACCTGGCTAATTTTTGTATTTTTAGTACACACTGGGTTTTGTCATGTTGGCCAGGCTGGTCTTGAACTCCTCACCTCAAGTGATCTGCCTGCCTTGGCCTCCCAAAGTGTTGGGATTACAGGCATAAGCCATTGCACTCAACCTATTTCTAGTATATTTTATGACATAATATGGAGGACACCAGATGGAAAATAAATATGCTCGATTTAGTAGACTAGTATTACAGAAACATACTTTTATATTCTATACTCTCAAGTTCACCAGAGCCCAAATTGCTTGAGGGTAAAGTAGGCCTTAGATCCTAATCATTCCAGCTGGGACAAACAAATTACTTCCTTAAAACACATTAAATATTTTTAAACTAATGCAGATTGATAAGGTTTGGCTCTGTGTTCCCACCCAAATCTCCTGTTGAATTGTAATCTTCAGTGTTGGAAGAGGGGCCTGAGGGGGAAGTGATTGGATCATGGGGGCTGACTTCCCTCTTGCTGTTCTGGTGATAGTGAGTGAGTTCTCACAAGATCTGGTTTTGTAAAAGTATGTAGTACTTCTCCCTTTGCTCTCTCTCTCTCCTGTTCCACCATCTGAAGATGTGCCTGCTTCTCCTTCACCTTCTGCATGATCATAAGTTTCCTGAGGCCTCCCTAGCCATGCTTCCTGTTCAACCTGTGGAACACTGAATCAATTAAACTTCTTTTCTGCATAAATTATCCAGTCTCAGGTAGTTCCACACAGCAATAGGAGAATAGACTAATACACAGATCTATCATGCTTTGGGATTTTTATTTATTGTTCTTTAAAAAAGAAAATGGTAAATTAGAAACTGGTACAAAACCTTTGAAGAAAAGTTTCACAGTATCTAATAAAACTGTTTGCAGTTACCTGTACACCAGCAAACCTGCTTCTTCTAGGTCTACACCATGAAGTTATACCTCTCATAGAATAAGCATCTACATGTGCAAAGTAACTCATTGCAGCATTATTTGTAATTGTGAAATATTAGAAATTACCTAAATATAAGTGTGCAAAGTAACTAATTGCACTGTTATTTATAACTGTAGAATATTGGAAATTAGCTAAATGTTCAAGCACAGGATACTGGCTGAATGAACTGTGGTATATACACACTGTGGAGTTCTACACAGCTCTTGAAAAAAGGATGAGGATGATACTGATAAACTGATATGGAGTGATTTCTAGAAAATATTATTAGGTGAAAAGCAGCAAATTGCAAAAAAGCATATATAGTACACTGAGTTATATAAAGCAAAAAGAGAATATAAGAAAATAAATGTTTACCTGCTCACGTTTACAATAGGAGATGAAATTCAGATAAACCTGAATACAATGAAATTTGCTTCCTACAGAGTCTGGGAGTGGGAGGGAGATGGAGTGGAAAGAATACAGTAGGAAGGACTCTTCTGCCTGTATTTCTTTAAGTGTAGTTTTGGCTTTTGAAGGCATATTCAAAAAAATATTCAAACAATGACATTAAATCAGTAAGAATGGAAAGAGAGGAAAAACCCTAAAACTGAAACGAAATTAAAACAAATGAACTTAACCCTGTTTCCAATGAAGGGTAATAAAAGGGAAATCAACTAGATAAACACAGAATTTAACTATAGATCCTCCAGATTCTGTACTGAGTGGTGAAAGAAATTAGGGGGAGGAGTTGCGAACAAATCCTGACCTTTATTTAGTAGTGCGTTTTGTTGTGGAGGCATGGGCAAGCAATTAGGAAACTATTTTAGATGCACTATAGGATACAGCAAGTGAATAAATACATTGATGTTTTTGGGAACCAGGGATTTCACTATCATGAAAGAGACATAGACAAATGAATGGCTCCTAATTTCTGAAATAAGTACATGTATGTATATGTGCACATGTATGTGTTTATGTGTGTACGTGTGCATGCATGTACATGCACTTATTGCTTAGATCTGTCTGCTGCAAGGGCTAGGAAGAAAAGACACCCCAGCAGCCATGAGCACACCTAGTAACTGTGTCTTGGTCTGTAATTCCATTAAAAGGAACCAGTGTTCTGAGAAATGGCTGATCCCAGGGCCTGGAACAAAGTAGGTACAAATGAGCCCAAAGCATCTTATTATGCCAGAAAGTAAGGAAGTGTTTAGAAATGGTGGGGGCATGCCATGAGGATGTAGGAGCCAGGTTGAGGGGATTCTCATTGACCCTTTTAATGGATCAAATATGAGCATCAAAATAATATATAAAGGAATGAATCATGAGCGATTAAATACGGGAATTCATGAGTCCAAGATACTTGTGCTATGAATAAATAGGTACATACGTTAGTCGTTGAGGCATAAGGAAGTGTTTTTGCCTGCATGAGGGCTGATGTGGAAGAAGTAGTGAGTTCGAACATCACCAAGGCAGGAGTAGACCAAGCAGGAGTCAGGAGTGGGTGCTGAGTTAGGGAACTGAGTTGAGGAGCAGGATACTCGTTTTGTCTTCTCGGCTACCCAAAGGCTGCTTATTGGTTGTACCTGAAACAAAAAGAGTAATTATACGATGGGAAAGTCAGATCATGCGTCGATCAGAATTCATACCACCCATGGGACATAAGTGCCTCCAGATTTGAAATTCGGAAACAGACACCACCTCACCTCCATAGCAGTCCAGCTGAGATGGCAGAACCCTAACCCATGCTGAGAAATGTTATTAAAAATAGAAGGAAGATGCCAGACACAGTGGTTCATGCCATAATCCCAGCACTTTGGGAGCCTGAGGTGGGAGGATTGCTTGAGCTCAGGAGTTCAAGACCAACCTGAGGAACATGGCAAAACCCCAGGCACACCAAAAAGTGAAAAAATTAGCTGGACATGGTGGCGCAAGGCTGTCGTCCCAGTTATTCGGCAGGCTGAGGTGGAAGGATCCCTTGAGCCATGCAGGTTGAAGATGCAGTGAGCTGAGATTGCATCGCTGCACTCCAGCCTGAGTGACACAGTGAGACCCTGTCTGTAGTCTTCAAAAATGTCTATGTCATAAAAGAAAATTTCCAGAAATTTTCCAAAGAAAAACTCCAGAAATTCTCCAGATTGAAGGGCTGTAAGAAATAGGGCAGATAAATGCCATCCTTGAGCCCTAGACTGTATTCTATATGGGACAGCAGGATGGGGAGAACATCGTAAAAGACATTATTGCATCAATTGACAAAACTGGGATATGGGTGATAGGTTAGATAAAAGCATTGTAGTAATGATGTTAATTTAGTACTGTTGATACCAGTACTGTATCTATATATGAAATTCTCTTATAGGAAGTTTCACTGAAACATTTGGGGGCCAAGGGCCTAGAGATATATGATTCATCTTTGGCTGTTTTATAAAGCAAAGGATGAGGGTGCACGTGATAGACTAAGTGGGATAAGATGTTAACAAGAGGTAAATCTGGGTAACAGATGTTATGAGTGTTTTTGGTATTATTTTTATTCTTGCAACTTTCCTGTAAATTTGGAATTATTTCCAAATAAAAGAATAAGACTGTGGGTGATGGAATTTAAATAAATGAACATATATAGAATAACTAAGCTATGCCACTTATGGAAGGACAGATATGACATAATATTTCTGCAATTACATGATTAGTTTAAAATCCAAGCATAAGGCATAGCTATAAAGTCCTTCTTCCCAAAAAAGCTACTTCAAGGCCTACAACAAATGTTCTACGTTATATTATTGGCCCTCCTTTTCCTCATTTATAACAGAGTATTTTGAGGCTGGAGAATTAGCCTTCTTAGATAATTTAATGTTTCTTGTAGCACTAAAAATCAATGATTACATTTTGAATGTTTTTAGATCTAACCGATTTGCAACTTTAAGTAAGCTTCTTCCAGACTTTCTGTGTTTCCTGTACTTATTTTAAAATAGTTTCCCACAAGTTGGAAATTTTTTTATGTATAGAAATTGTTGTGCTCAGCTGGTCAGTGTAATGGGGTGTCTTAGCCTGTTTTGTGCTGCTATAACAGAATACCTCAGACTGAGTAATTTATAAGCATGGAAATGTTTTCTTATGGTTGTGGAGGCTGGGAAGTCCAAGATCAAGTGGCCAGCCTCTGGTGAGGGCTTTCTTGCTCCTCATCACAGGGCAGAAGGAGGCAAAAGGGATTAACGCTCTCCTTAAGCCCTTTTTATACTGCTGTTCGTTGGTTCCTGAAGGCAAAGCCATCAGGACCTAAACATCTCCCTAGGCCCTACCTTCCAACACTGTTGAGATGGGGATTAAGTTTCAAACACATGAGTTTTGGATGGCACATTCAGACTACAGCTTGAGGAAAGTATCAGTTTGTCTAATGGTGAGTGCTTATAAAGTAGTCTGTAAGCTACTTTGGTTTTGCTCATGTTTTCTGCACTATTCCTTGGAAGTGGACAGAATGAACACTCCGTTTATCTGAAGGTCTCTCTTCTTTTCAGAATGAGAAGAACCTAAAAATGCCCTTCCAAGAGAAGGGAAAATGAAAAGGTCTGACTATGTGAAGCAGCTCTCACACTAAAGCTAAGGTCATCCACATGGCAGAAGTGCTGAAGCCTTGCACAGGGCATTTTTGTTCTTAAAGAACTCCTTAAGGTCTTAGGGGGTCATTGTGGAAGCAGTAATACAGGGATGAGGAAGCAAGGCCACTGATGGCCAAGTGGACACCTGGCATGGAACAAATTGGGGAAGCATCCTCAGAGAATTGCACTACATTTCCTAGGCTCACATGACAAATTTATTACCCTTACCATAGCTTAGATGAAATTTGCCCTGTAATTTGATCAGTTATAACTTTGATATGGGTAGAGGTGGCCAGAGGAAAAGAAAAGAGTATTCTAGTGCTCGCAAAGACTGATTGCCCACTGTAGAGTAATAGGGGGGCTTCGGGCTCCTCCATCAATCTCTCATGAGTCTTCATCGAAGCTCCTTTGACACTGATCTGCTCAGATTAAGTTGGTGACATGGAGTTTCCAGATGTGCAGGATAGGTGACAGATTGTAAACTGCACTCATATCACCAAAGTGGTGCCCAGCTAAGAGGGCTGGCATGAAGCAGCATCTGCCCCCTTGACACCAATGACCTGTAATCCTCAGCAAAGTCTAACTTTTTTTCAGGTCCTTCTGCAGAAGGCGGGCAATTACACATGCACTGGAAGTGTGGGCCTACACATCCTCTCGCCCCACATGGCCAACTCTTCTCCTTTAGCTCCTTAACCCAGGATAGCCTCTTCTAGCTGTTCCTCCTGCCTCTGATTTCACCTCCTTCTGATCTACTCATCAACTTTCCAACTCAAACATGTAGGACACCATTTTATCTCTTTCATAAAGCCCTTCAGGATGCAGGCTCAACCCTTCAGCATAGGCTGAAGGCTCTTAATTGCCTGTTCACCCTCCATCCCGGCACTGGCACCCAAACCGCCCTGATGCTCAGCATTCCAACAATCCCACTCACTCCCACCTCTGGGGTTGCACACCTGCCTCCACTGTGGAGCTTCCCCAGGGCCTGCAAACCCATCTCAGATGCAGCGCCCCCTGTGGTCCTCTCTCTCACCTCTCTGGTGACCTGGGCTCCAGGAACTTCTGCACTGGCTGCCTTCATCAGCACCCTTGTCAGCACCTTGACACCTTGATAGTGTGCCTGCCCCTCTCCTACGCTGGATTAGGACAGCCTTGAGGGGAGATCCCAGGACTTCATTCTGGAACCCTAGAGCTCAGCAGTTATTAAAAGACTCAAATGTTTGACACCTTATTTGGGTACTCCAAAGCTCCAAAACAGAGATATTTATTTGCTGATGAGAAGGGATGTGAATGCGTTGAAACAGGAAGGATGGGAAGGAGCAGGCGGCTTTGAGAATACAGGTAAGCCTGAACCTCAGTCCCCTTTACCTCAGTGGTGGCCAAGGGCTAGGTGGGCATGCCCCTTGGTGCCCATGGGAGGCTTAAGGCAGAAAAGAAAAGAAGACTAGTGGAGAGAAAAGAAAGAAAAAGGGGAAGGCAAAGAAAGGATTGAAGAAGAAAGTGAGGAATGTAGAGAGATTGCATTTCTCAGGAATCACCAGAGATGTGACAGTGGTCTTGGGCAGACACACACACACACACACACACACACGCACACACACATTTAATGTGGGAGATCACTATGGCAGAGAAATGGCCTTTGCCAACCTCCAAGCTCACTTTCTTCTGTGTTCTAAGAGATGAATCACGCAACTCCTGAATGTGTATGAGAGGTAAAGAAAGTTTGATGAGGTTATGTAGTTTTTATGCAATTATAAGCAAAGGCAAAATTCCTGCCATTAGGAAGCTGACATTTTACTGGGAAAATAGACTAAACAAGGCAGATAAGTCAACCACAAGCAATGCATGGAGGAAGTAAAGCAAAGAAGGGTGGGAATAAGTGCTGGGAGAGGTGGTATAGCAGTATGTGGTGGGGTGGACTCTGGAGGCTTCTTGAAGAGGTGCAAGAGGAAAAAATGTGAAAGAGGAAGAGAATGTGCCCTGCAGATATTCAGGACATTGGGCAGAGGAGTTTCTGAAGAGGAATCAGCAGCTGCAAAGGCTCTGAGTTGGGAGGGTGCCTGGTGGGTTCTAGGAAGTCCCATGTGGCTGAGAATAGAGTGAAGGAGGTGTGGGCAGAGTGAGAGCTGAGGGAGGTGGTGACAGCTATAACCCAGACATGATGGATGTGGGCTTTCCATTCACCAAGGTGGAAAAACTGTGGGAAGAGCAGGTTTGTGATGGGGGTAAATCAAGAGCCCAGGGATAGCTTTGTTAGGTTGCAGATACATTCGAGATGCCCCAGTGGAGCTGGTAGTTAGACACATGAATCTAGAGTTTAGGGGAAGGGTCTAGGCTAAATATATAAGTGCCAGCGTCGTTAGTATTCAGATTTCAACCCACGAGGCTGAGCAAGACCACCAAGGGAGCAGGGAGTGATGGAAAATAACAAGTCCACGGATGAGCCTTGGGACACTGCAACATGAAGACAGTGGGAGATGAGGAGTTCAGCAAATGTGACTAAGAGGGAATGTCCAGAAAGGTGGGACACAAATCAGCAGAGTGGAGCATCTGGAAAGCCGAGTGAAGGCTGTGTTCTAAGGAGGCGGGAATGAGGAATTCTGTCCACTGCAGTGGGTAAGTCATCTTAGATGTCTAAGAATGGACTCTTGGATAGAGAGTTTTGGGTTGAATGGTGACCTCGGTAAAAGTGAGATATTGCAGGCAGCAGAAGTAGAACTCTTAAGAAAGTGTTTTGGAACGATTCAAGACCCAGAGAGAGGAGAGAGACCAGAGCCACCGTCTAGACAGCTGCAGTCTGTTGTGAAGGGAAACAGAGAACCTGGGTGGAGATGGAGGGAGAAGGTAGAGAGTCGAGAAAGTTCTTATTTATTTTTCCATGGGGAAATGACATTGTGTGTGTGTGTGTGTGTGTGTGTGTGTGTGTGTGTGTAATGGGAAGGACCCAGGAGACGATTTAGGGGGGAGTGCCAACGCAGTCGTGCGGGTTTCCCTCTCATGGCACAAGGGGTTGGGATCTAGTGCCCCAGTGACCTTTTCTGGGGTATGAGCACTAGGGGAGAAAGCCAAGACAGTGGCATCTTCTTGCAACCTTCTGGGACAGGTTGAACCACCAGGGGCTCTGCGCAGGTGTCACCACACTCCTAGGTGTCCGTTGTCACCTGGCCTGAAGCCCAGGTCTTGGGGTAGCAAACGTCCTTAGGTTCACTTCAGCCACATCTGTGCCGTCAGTCCATGGAAGCTTTTGGGTGCATTTATGAAGCTGCGCCCTGTGCCTGGTGCCTCAGAACTCAGTCCTTTAAGTTCCTCCCACCCAGGGTCGGGAACGGGCTTTACCATTCGGCCACTCCTGCAGCAGCTCTTTCTGGCGAGTGCAAGCCCACGGATTCCCCGCGAGCCGGTTTCGGGTGGGGAATCCGCGCAGCAGTCTCCTGCATGCATCCTCCCGCCGTGCCCTCCTTCCCTGCGCAGTGCATCCCTGGGTGCTCAGGAAGGGAGAACGCGCGGTCCTGGGCCGCCAGCGGTGCTCAGGGAGAGGCTACAGGCTTGGCTTCAGCCACCGCGTTGCGCCACGTGGGCGCTCCCCTCTCTGTTGCTACCCTCCGTGCTGCGGGATGGCCCTGGTCTCGGTCCCTACCTGGACCTCTGCGTGGTGCGGAGACTGAGCGCAGTTCCCTACGTTTTGCGTCCCAACTTCTCAGGGGCAGAAAAGAACCCTGGTGTGTGCTGGGGAGAAGGGGGAGAGCAGGCCTTTGGCCTCTAAAGGGTAGTTTGGGGTCCCCCCCAACTGCGCCGAGGCGAGGGCGCCTGTCCCCAGTCGGGAGGAGCGCCCCTAGCGCCGGCGACGTCTCTGCGGACCTGGTGGTCCCAGCGCGCGGGCATCCATCCATTCATTGCGACTCCAGGCGCGGCGGCCCTAGGACTCCAACCGAAATCTATGAATGGGAAGAGGAAAGAGAACCAATGTCTGTTCGCGCTCCTTGCTTCCCCGCATCCCAGCCTCCCTCCTGGCAGAGCGAGCCCGACGCGTAGTGACAAGGGGCGGGGGTCGGATGGGGGGTACTGCGGGGGCGTGCAATAGTGGGAGAGAGTCTGGCTGGAGGCTGCACTATTTATATACTCCGGTGCTCCAGGACAAAGAGGGCAGATTCGAGTCACCCCCTCCCCCAGTCCCAGCACCTCCCCGGCCCGGCCCCCTCCTCTGGAGGCTTTGATTTCGTGACCACCCCCCCGGGGGGGCGGGCTGGCAGGTGCGGGGGTGGGAACCGTCTCCGCGGGAGCAGCCTTGCCAAAGGTCCGGCCGCTGACGTCCGAGCGCCCGCTCCTGTCAATGAACGGCAGCGGCAGCCTGGGGACTGTTCTGGCAACGAGGCTACAGACGTCATCGCCTCCTGTTGGACGCGGGGGGGTGTCCGAGCAGCATCTCCGGCTTAAAGGGAAACTCTCTAAGTTCTGGGCAGCCGGGAGAGTCGTTCTTGAGAGCATATGCACCCCCAAATGTCAAGTGCACGCGGACACACACACAGACACACGCACGCATACATGAGCACTCATGTTCTAGAGAGAGAGGTCTGAGTCCGAAGTTGCTGCTGCTGGGAGCTTGAGCTGAGATGGACTGGTCTTCATGGGCGCCCAAGGCACTGGGTGCAACTTTCCCCGAGACCCCCAGATGGAAAGGAGGGAAGGAGGAACCCCACACACTCGCCTTTTGCGAGAAGATCGGCGCGCACCCCAGAGTGCCCCAAGCCTTTGGAATCTGCCTGCTGAGCGGAGCGCGCGAGCGTGGACAGGTCCCGAACTTGGCCGGCGGGCTTTCTTGGCAACTTGCTTTGCGCAGTTCTCCATGGAACCCTGGACCCACTGTGCTCCCGGAGCCTCGTCTTTTCTGTTTTGTTTTGTTTTTCTTTCTCTCTTTCTTTTTAAATTTATGAACTCGAAATGAAGCGGAAAGCAGATATACGCGTCAGCATACTTTGGCGGGTAAGTTGACAGTTTCTTTTACCTATTATTTAACCCTTGAGAGTCCAGAAAAACTTAGTCCCAATCTTTGTGTGTGTGTGTGTGTGTGTGTGTACTTAAAAAAACTTCCCGTCCTTACCCTTTTGAGCAATAAGAAGACGTGTGCGCGTGTGTGGTGTGTTGTGTTTGTGGACGTGACTGTTTGGGGGAAAGGGTGATGAGTGAACTCGAGAAAGAAGAAAGGGAGTTTATAAAGCCGGAAGACTCAAGGGTTTGCTGAGGAGGGGAGAAAGACTGCAGCCCGCCCCAGCGCCGCTGACAGCCTCGGGGCTAACGCTTTATCCGAGGAGTTTGAGAGCTCCAAGTTCCCAGTGAGGGCTGCGCGCCAGCTGCAAACCGCAGCGGCTGCCGCGCCAGACCCGCAGGTGCCTCCCGAGGCGGCCTGGAGAAGGGATGGTGTGTGCAATGCAACTTCCTTCCTCCAGAGCCGGCCGCCCTTCTCCCGTTCTCAGTGGGGACAGGACCCTCTGCGCTTTTGATCCTTCCCTCTGCCGCCACTCTCTTCTCTCCCCCCACCTTCCCCAGTCTCTTTTGCAAAAGATCCTATGATGTCATAGGGGAGGAGGGGGTCCGGAGTCCCTAGCACCTGAAAGCATCACTAGATTGCATTCTGCAGCATTTTATTTTCTTCATCCCACCCAATTTTCCTTGCAACCCATTGAAATCGCATCCTCACCAAACACTGCAAACACTGTCCCGCCCCTCCTCCCCCCAAGCCAAGCCAAGCCCAGCCAGAAGACACCACTCCTTCATAGCTAGACAGGGCCAGGAGTCCTCACAGCACCCCACCCCATCGCCCCTCCAAATGGGGAAGAAATCCGCTGAGACACCCAAGGAGCCTCTCATGTCTGATTTGATCTCTCCTCCCCTCTCGGCTCACCCTTCTAGTTGAAGGAAAAGGAGGAAGGAGGAAGGAGGAAGGAGAGAGAGAGGAGAGAGAGACAGAGAGAGGGAGAGGGAGAGGCAGAGAGAGAGAGAGAGAAAGAGAGAGAGAGAGAGAGAGAGAGGCGCAACACCAGCAAACAGTCTCCTAGACGTAGGGCTACACTGATGGACCGGATTGTAGGATTTCTGCAGAGTCCCTGCCCCTCTGCCTTTCCTGCCACCCCAAGTCCCTTCCCCTCCTGAAGCAGCAATCTCTTCCATCTCCCTCTCTGGGCTCTTCTCCCCACCCCTTCCTCTGCACCTAACCCCCTCCCCTCCATCTAACCCCACCTTCACTCTCCTCTCGGAGCGGGGAGGGCCAGGGGGTGGGGAAAGAAAACCCCCAAATCCCCAGCCCTGGGCAGAGATGTCGAAGAAACGCAAAGCCCTCGAGGGTGGAGGAGGTGGCGGAGAACCCCAGCTCCCAGAGGAGGAACCCACTGCCTGGTTTGGGGACAGCAGCGAGGAGCAAGGTAGGGGGCGGGGAGGGGGAGGAGAAAAAGAAACAGGAGCACATGCAGGAAGACGTTTGGGAGTTGAGATCCCTCCGCAGGAATGCCCTCGCCACACTTCATCAGAGCTCCCTATAGCAAGACAACTTGAGTAGACATCTCCCCCACAGATGGGATTTTACGTGTTTCCTCAGGATACGGGGAGTGGGGTGGGAGTGAGCTGATTAGATAATGCTGGAGACCCAGATCTGAGTGGACTTGAAGCTATGTGGTGAAGAAGTGAGGGTGGGGTGGGAAGGGAAGAGGCCAAGAGGTATTGATTGGGGACAGCTGACTATTTTCCCTCATGCCTGCCTGGCTGTCATGTGCATTGGTGTGGACACACTGTACTGGGGATGGAGGGCCTACATGAATGTCTGTGTGCAGAACACCTGTGTCCGGAGGGCAGGGGTGCCGGTGAGATCCCCCTCAAGCTCGCTGCTGATGAGGGACAGCAGGGAGGGACGTTTACTTCTTCCATGCTTCTCCAGTCCAGGGATGCTTAGGGCTGCGTCATGTGAAATCTTCATTCCCTGCACAGGCAGGGCCCTGTGCCTCCTCCTGAAGTTGGAGGTGAGGTTTTTGAAGCAAATGGGGTGATGTGCTGTGATTTCAAGGAGAGACGTGGTAGTGAAAGCAGTTGGGTACTTCTTTGCCTAGAATAACACCAATGAAAAACTGAAGATGGAAAATTTCCTATGGAAACACAAGTGATCCTTGGGTATCTGATTTCCACATAAAAGAAACCCAGGCAGACACCTTTTATTTCCCTTGAAGCTTTCTGGATTTGGTTTAAAGTAGGCCCCAATGAACTAGTCAGGCTTTTTCCGGGCTGCAGTTAAAATGCAAAGGAAAAATGAACCAGATGGAGATGTTTTGTTGTTGGCTAAGCTGTGGAAAATTAGGTGAACAGGCATGTTGGGGGAGAATCTGAATCTGGATAGGTAGGCAGCTAGGTAGAAGGGTTGTTTGTGTGACTGATTCCTTCCTGCAGCCCAGCCCTGTGGCTTCGGTTGTGGCAGGGGCTGAGCTGGGCAGAACATCCAGAGAGATGGGCTTGGGCTCCTGTCTCCAAAATGGAGGCAATGACTCTTCTCCTTTGACGTCACAAGAAACACCAAGTCACAGAAGTCCTTTCCCCCAGAAAACATGAGTCTTTGTGCACTGGGAACCTTCAGCATGGCTTGCATCCGTTTCCAAACAAAGGATGGTTTCCGCTCATGCCTGGAAAGTGCATTTTGGTGACACTGAAAGGAGTTGAGAAGAATCCCACCGCTTAACTCAAAAGGGGTATTTCAGTAACTGCAGGGTTTGACTTTCTCTGCTCGGTTATGATTTTAAAGCAAAGCTAGGGCATTTCTTAAGTTACTTTTACTGAAAAAAAATGGCATTTGGTAAGAAATTCAAGGTGTTGCAGGTGACTTTATTTGTATGGTTGGTATTTTTCCATCTTTGGGGGAAATAATTCAATATCACCATGAGTGTCTGGCAAATTCATCAGCTCCATATGCAGCATTTGGTTTTGACCTCGGGTCGCTCTGTAAAGGCACATAGCCTTTTCTTTTGGTTAATAGCAAACCAAGTCTATGGGAACTGAAACCATTATTATGGTAAATAACAACCTTAATATTTTAATGCTATTTTAAAAATTAATAAATGTATGACTGCCGGCTATGAAAAGAAATAAGAATTGTGTTTCAGCAAACATTTTTCATCTTTTTGGTGGAAATATTTGGTATTAGGATTTAAAAAAATCTATGCTATGGAAGTCTGCACTACCAGTAGCAAGTAATCCCCACATTCCCCAGGTACTATGAGTCTACAGATAATATTTTGCAAATCAGAATAGTCACAGTAAATACCTGTATCCACAGTACTCAGAGGTGATCATAATTTCAAAATGATTTATTGTACAATTGTTTTTTAGCATAAAAATGTCTAAAGATTTTATTGTATCCTTTGTGTTTGGCAACTAAAACTGCTACTTGGTAATTGTCTGAGAATATGTAACTGTAGAAACCATTGAGGGGTGAACACTCCACCACCATGGTGTTGGAAATATATTTCTTTGGGAAATGGCAACCATGGCCCATGCCTGCAGTGACGGGAGCACATCTGTGCATTTCTGGTGGATGTCTGTGGTATATGGCTATATGAATACACAGCTGTGCACACTTTCACAATGGGAAACTGGGAGGCCAGGTAGCTGGCAGAGTTTGAGTGACAGCTGTACATGACACATAACCGCATACCCATGATTAAGATACTACATTTTCTCTGCCTCTCAAATTCAGTGCTGTTGGTTTTTACCCCTTTGGGCCTCTAAGCCAAATTTGACTGTACACACACTGCAAAACAGAGAAAAATATATATGTTGGTGTTGCTGACCTGGATGGAACATCAGAGGGTTATCTTTTAAGTTCCAACAACTTGGAAGGTTTACGTGTTTGCTCATTTCAACCATTGAGAGTATATTCATAGCATGTATGAAATGAAGGCAACTAGAAATTAAGTTTCAGTGGTAGTCAAGGATTTTAAGATGGCCTGTTGGCAGGTTGGTTTGACTTGAAGTTTTAAATAGCTGATAGGCGTATAGGCTGCCTAGAGAGGAGTGCGGTGGGAACTTTGAAAGTGAGAACTAAAGCCCTTTGGTCCTGTTCACGTCCTTCCCTACCACCAGTCCATGCCAGAGTGCACGTGGTCTCCAGCCACAGCTGCTGAGTGCTCCTTTCAGGTCCTGTGCTGATACTTCCTGGCTGTTGTGCTGTGTGGCCCCTGTATTGTTAATCGTTTCTCTTTAGAAGATTCCTTATACTGATGAACGTAGGATAGTAAATGGGTCATTGTGTACACACTCAGATGGTTTTGGTTTCCTCCCTGACCTTAATAGATCCAGCCTGCTTAATTTAACTAGGTAAAAGGAAAGATGAAGTACATTATCCTAGCTTAGACTGAATGTTTCTTTGGATGTCCACTGAAGTTATTTGACATGTGCACGTGTGTGTGTGTCTGTAAAATTGTGATTAGGATATTTTCCTCTTGTGGGCAGCAGCTGGCTGGCTCTGTGTCCAACATGTGTGTGGTCTATACTGATGGAAGATATTAGCATAAAATGTTAAACTTATAAACATTTTTCCTTTGTAACTTAAAGAAAATTGGTGTGCAAATGGATCATGCCAATGATAATGTTTGTTTTGTTTTGTTTCTTCTTTTCTTAATTGCTTTGAACTTGGACATAAGAGTGTGTTACAGTGTTTGGTTAACTATAACTGAATGGACATGTGGAAAGCTGTATGGGAGGAGTCTTTGATGAAAACCCTGAATAAGTGTATTTATTGATCTTATAACTAATAAGGAAGTACTTCAAAAATTTTTTCATTCTCTTCACATTCTTTTTATATTAGTCTCTTTTCAAATAATTAGTATTTACTTAAAGAGTTTGGTTTAATCACAAGATATCTTATTAGTTACTATACACTGAAGAAGTAATACTAACTCTATTTTACCTGTTACGCTCTAGTTAGAAACCTGTTCTCTTAGTACCTGTAGGTTCTCTGAAATCTATCTCTATTCTCCCCTCTCCCCACTGTCACCCTAATTGGACTATCTTGCTTCGTCTTCTAGTTTTAACCTCCATGTCTTTCAAGATGGTTTTAAGTGAGGAAATTACGTAAGTGGTATATTCTTACATTAAATTAATTTCATGAGTGTTTTAAAAGTAAGTAGTTTCTGTTTTGGATGAAATTGGTTAAGATCCTCCCCAGCCCAGGTTTCTGGGTTCTTGCCTTGGTAGTGTTTAAAGCCACCCAAAGGGGAGCCTCTGTGACTGAATGAATCTAGGGGACATTTGGGCATGACCAACTCATGCATTCCTTGAATTTCTTGAGCCATAGTGAAATATGGGTAGCTATTATGAGGTCAGATAAATCAGTGACTGAGTGAACATATGGTTTTCAACAACTGCATACCTCTACCTCTCTGATATTACAATAACCCCCAGATTTTGTAGCTTTCCTGTATTATTAATGGGTAGTTAGTATCAGGGGAGCCTGAAACTGGGTATGACAAGTAGCATCAATTTTATGCCTCTAAAACTAGTTAAAAGTGAATGTGTATGTTGTTAACTGACCTCCATCTACCTAACCCCCTACCATCAGCTGGATTGATCTTTCCAATAGATTAATGTTTCCGATTAATTGTTCAGATTGCCTAATTCTAAAACAGTTCTCAAAAATATCTCTCAAAGGGTAATTTACATCATTGATATTAAAAAATGGGCATGACCCTCGGAAGAGGAAATCAATGTTAAAGACAAACAGTCATACAAGCACGCATTTTTACAGAAGTTTGATGGCAAAGGTGGTTATTGTTTCGACATTTTTTAAAGTTCTTGTGTTAGTTTCTTTGGCTTCAAACCAGAAAGGCCACTACCATCCAGGGGGCCAAAGGAGGTGGAAGAGGTGACTTCGAGGAGAAATGGAGCTCAAGAATGAAGGCTGCAGAATGGAATGGAGGCCTCAGTCCTCTCTCATCTTTGGACATCCCCCTGCCCTTTTGATTCAAGCGGGAAAGAAAATGACCAACATGTGAAAGACAAAGTCACCCCTATGTGCCTTCCTCCTCCCCTCAGGTTGAATTGAATGGCCTTGGTGATCCAGTTTCTGTGACTTTGATTATGACTTTGGAAATAAATGAACTTAAACCATAACTGGACTCCAATCTAAATGATAACTCACAAAGGAACCAAATGAGGGATAGTTATTAATCTGAAAGAATGGGGAGAGGAAGTTACCTAAAAACTGGATTCTTTGAGAAGACACTAGCTGGGAGGATACTCTCTTTTTAGAACTGGCAGAAGCTCTGAGCATCACAGCACGATAATGTAGAGCACCTTTTGATCTAGAGTACAGCAAGGACTCTTCTTTATGTTGTAAATGGCCTATATTTATCTACATTTATATTTCTGTTTGCCAATACTTGCTCCCCAACAAACATGCACCTGGCCCTCCCCTCCAGGGGAAAACAGAATTGCAAATAAACAGAGGTGAAAGTTATGTAACAATGCTGCCTCCTGTCACTTCTGTGGTTAGCTTAAATAATACAGATGGAATACGTGTTTCTCAAGTAAGCAGAAATTATCTTCACCTGTTAGCAGGAGGCGCACTTTTAATAAAAAGAACTGCTCAACTGTGACATGAAATTCTTAAGAGCTCTTTGACTTTGTCTTTCATTCCTTGAGGAATAAAAGGTAGCAATCACAATGACCATTATCTTGATATGATATATTGCATATATCATATAGATACATGCATATATAATATACACACATGGAAACAATAGTCAGTGGTCATGCGAAGATGTACAGTAAGTCTTCCTCCAACCCCAAATGTCACCCATATGACCCTGGTTCTTATGTAGCCAACCAGAAATTTCCTGAGCACACACAGGATGATATATGTAACATTTCTTACATAGAGAGACACAATTATCCTGTTAAACTGTTCTCCTTATACTTTGCTTTATCCACTTACCTGTGTCTTGGAAATGTATCAGCATATATAAAACTACCTTTGTTGCCTATATACTATTCCATGGTATAATGTGCCATAATTGATTTAACTAAACCCTACTGAATGACATTCAAAATACCAGTCTATTGCTTTTATAAATAAATAAAGTTTTCATAAGCAACCATACAGTATTTTTTAAATACATGTATACATTTATATGTTGGTAAATTCCTGGATATGGAAGTTGAGTCAAAGAGATGATAACCATTTGAATTCCATCGAAGGCTATTTGCCCATACCTGCCATAATTTTCTTACGCAGTTTGATCTGTCATGAGTACAGACACTACATTTTGAAAATCCCAAATTGGGATATTTGGTAAATATAAGCATATTTCTCAAAACAGTGAAATAGTCAACAGACTATTTGACACGTAGAAAGTCCCAGATGTAGGGTGATTGCACCTAGGATGGATTTTAGGATTTATGACACAGCTTTTCTTCTTCCCCTGCTCTCTGCTTAAGGTGGGTGTTGGCATGAGTGGTGTTGCATTACATCCATCTCAGCAACAACACATAGGCGCAAGTTTGTGATTTTGCCGTAGAATAAACATTGAGGGAATTTAAGTAATGACAGAGAATTAATTCTGTTATTTTAAAATGTGTATTATTTTATTCAAGAGTAAGTATTACTCTTGAATTCTCAGATAACCACAATGGTAACTCTGGGTGTTGTGACTTTTGCACATTTTATATATTTAGAGATTCTTAAATTTGTCAGTCAGAATGTTGGCTCTCAAAGAGTGGGAGTAGTGGTGTCTTAACTGTGACATTTACACCGTGTGGGAGCTGATAACCCCTGTCTTGTCCCCTGTTTTGTCCCTGCCCCTTCCAGAGTGCCTGGCACCTAATGGGTATGCCAGCATTTCTTGTTGAGTGAAATCGTGAATGTTTTTGTAACTGAGGCAACTTGAATTAACAAGTATCTTATTTAATAGAAACTATAATATTTCTACTTGTAAATGACTATAGATAAGAAGAAATATTTATATTGAGCTGTAAAAGTTTTTTATTCATGAAAGAAAATCAGCTCTGAGATGAAACATGCCACAGCAGCACATATTTGTAAAAGCATTTTTCCTTAGGACATAATTTTAAGGTGCTAATACCTGGGATGAATGGGTGAGAGAGAAGTAGAAACATGTTCCCCTTCCCCTTCTGCCTCATACCTGGGCCAGCTAGGGAGAAAGCCCACGTGCTCCTTCCCTTGGTGCTAATGGGGAGTTCAGCCCACACAAGCCTCGGCCAATGAACAAGAACCCTTACTCACCTCCAGCTCCCAACCACAGCAGGCCCCAAGCCTGTATCCCTGCTTTCAAGCCATTTTCAGACACACTGGGAGCCAGCCCTCCACTGCGTAGAAAGCCTCACTCTGTGAGTGATAAACTGTTTTATGTTCTCTTGGTGCGTGTGTCATAAGAGTTGACATCTGAGGCCGGGCGCGGTGGCTCACGCCTGTAATCCCAGCATTTTGGGAGGCCGAGGCGGGCGGATCACAAGGTCAGGACATCGAGACCACGGTGAAACCCCGTCTCTACTAAAAATACCAAAAAAAGTTAGCTGGGCGCCGTGGCAGGCGCCTGTAGTCCCAGCTACTCCGGAGGCTGAAGCAGGAGAATGGCGGGAACCCGGGAGGCGGAGCTTGCAGTGAGCCGAGATAGCGCCACAGCACTCCAGCCTGGTGGACAAAGCGAGACTCCATCTCAAATAAATAAATAAATAAATAAATAAATAAATAAATAAATAAAAATAAAAATAAAAATAAAAAAGAGAGTTGACATCTGAATGAAATTTTGGGTGGGAGATCCATCTCATGCTCATGGAATACCCATCACAAACGTTTCGCTACATTTTCTTTTTCTCCTCCTCCGCCTCCTCCTCCCTTTCTTATTCTTCTCTGGCACGCATAATTATTATTATTATTGGCTGAAGTCTTCAGAATTATTTATAAACATTTTGATAAGCTAAATACTTTAGATTTATTTTCTGAGGGCAAGACATCCCTGAACATGACCACAATTCAACATTCATACTGAGAATGATTAATATTAATATAACGTTATTATCTAGTGGGAGCACATATTCAAATGTCCCCAATAATAGCCTGGATAGTTTCTCAATCCAGAATCCAGTCGGGAATCATGCATGATGTTGAATTGTCATTTTTTTTTTAATCTAGAAATACTCCATGACATTGACATTTTTGAAGCATCTAGGCCACTTATCTTTCAGAAATCCCAAATTTGGATTCATATGATGCTTCTTAGTGATTAGACTCAAGTTAAATATTTTGGACAAAGATACCACGTAGATGGCACTGTGCCATTCTCGATGCATCACATTAGAAAGCACTTGACATCAGCAGGTCCTATCTTGGTGACATTAAATTTGATTACTTGGTTAAGAAAATTTCTGCCAGACTTCTCCACTGTAAAGAGAAATAGTAATAAACTCTGATTATTCTTCCCTTACGCCATGGCAAAATGTCTGCTCAAAGGTGCAAAATGTTGACAACTAAAACCCGTAATTTAATATTAATTCATAATTATATAAATTTGGATTTTGTTTACATGTCAATATTTTTCTTTTTCATTGAGGTGTAATGATTTTAGATAAGGCACTTTCTGAGCTAAACAGCTTAGGTGAATTTTACAGGAAGAACTCAATGGATTTTAACATAAATAAACACCAAGATGCAAGCCATTTCCAGCATTCCAGAAGGCTTCCTGTGCCCTTTGCCTCATCAGATCCCTTCCCACAGGTAACCATTGTTCACCCTTCTGACCTCTGTCATCAATTTGTTTGCCTGCTCTGGGACTCTTCTATAGAAATGGAAAAGCACGTCTTCTTTGTCTGGGTTCTTTTCTTCAAACTTCAATCTATGGGATTCAGCTTCATTGTTGCAGTAGGTTGCTCTTTTTAAGTGCTAAGTAATATTCTGTTGTATCACTATTCCATAATTTACTTGTTTTTTCTACTATTGATGGATATTTGGGTAGTTTCCACTTTGGAGCTACTCCAAATAAAACTGCTATGCAACATTTTTATACATGACTTTAGTGGACATAGACCCTCATTTATTTGAGGCACATACCCTACAGATCACTTTTTATTTTAATAATTTGTTTAATGTTCTTTATTAGTCATTGGAGCTCCTCAATGAAGGTGTCGATTTTCTATAAATACATCTGAATATCACAAACCTTATATTCATAAAAAATTCAGATGCTTTCATGGGAACACTGAAAATCCAGACATAGAATCTTGATAAATGAACTAGATTTTATCCATAATATAAGTCTATACTTAATTTTGACTCACAAATATAATTATGCTTCTCTACTGTGGATGTCGAATTTGGTGCTTATTCATTTAAGTAGTGTATTGTGCTTGATTGAGGACTCTGAAGGAGACTGTATTAAGAAGAAAGATGGACCCTCACCAAGTTATACCATCCTGAGGTACAGTTTGCTGGTAGTATGGATTACTTTACCTCTGAGAAAAGCTTACCAGATTGAGGAATCTCTGCCTAGGAAACTCTGTAAGTTCAACTCAAGAAGAGAAGGAATCTGCTGTCTTTCCCAAACTGTTTTTTCATGCTATTTTGATTTTTGATTTCCAACCTTCTTTATTTTTCCGCATCAATGTGGCCTAATGACATCCACTTGCTGGTCTTATTTGGGGCTGGCCTGGACTGTGAAGTAGAAAGGGACAAGTGTAACTTTATGTCACCCTCTTGCCACGGAATAATAAATCTAATTTTTAAGTAACAGGTTCTGTAACAAGATAGAGAACTTTCAGTTATCTTCACATTTGGCTCCAGCCTATCTCTCACCAAGGGAACTATCTGGGACAATGCTTCGATGTGTGCTGACAGCAGAGGGTGCAATTCCAGGGCTTCCGATGCACAGGCTTTGGTTGCTCCAGAAGAGCCTGTGGGGAAGGTGGGGACAGGAGGATGGTGTGGCGCATAGCCCGAGGAGGGCCCTGCTGCAGGGTGGCTGGGGAGGACTGCAGAGCCCAGGAACAGCTGTCAGTTATTGTGAGCTGCTGTGGTGTGTGGTGGAAGACGTGACTCTCTGTGTGAGTCTAGTGCTCTGTCAAGTTTACCAAATTCTTGAGTGATTCAGAGAGGCTTTGTAAATGAAAACCCCATGAAGGGTCTGAGTTTCACATATGGGCTTTGAAGGCATAAACCAGAGTAAGCGAGTGTGAAGTGGTAGCCAGAGTCGGGCCAGTCCAGAAAGACTCAGGTTCTGGAATATTCTTGGAAACAGTAGCAAAGGCTCTGGTGTCTCCAGGTAGGAATACGTTGTGATTCAAGGCAAATCACCCTACCCCGAGGGTTAGCAAACTCTTGACTTTGAGCTATATTGAAGCCATTTTTTTCTTAACTTGAAGTGAATTGGAACATTTTGATTGTAGTCACAGCCTAGTCTCCTGTGGCTTGAGATTTAGGTAAAGATTACAAAGATGGTCAGAGACCTGGTTTTACTCAGGGCCCAACAGATTTTCGTGATTCAGCCTAAAATCACTGGGGCTGAGTCAGCATCAGCTGTTATCTTACATGATCATAATAATAATTAACATATCTACATAACAGTAACTGAAAAGGAGTCTTTTTTAGCTTCATTATGAATGTCAAAATGTATATGGAGAAGATAAATTTGTCATGGCATACAAGGAAAATCTATAACTAACTGACAACATGCTAATTTTATCCATACCCCTCTATGCTTAATAGCAGCTTATTTATTTGCCTACATTTTTGTTGTTGTTGTTGTTCAGTCTCTGATTTCAGATTTCTAAGATCATCATTATTTGATTGTCTAAAATACAATGCAAAAGAATTACAACATGGAAGTGAAATGTTGTCAATTACAAGGTTTCATTAAGTCTAAGAGAGGTGCTGGGAACAGCTCTACCCACATGCAATGTTGTTAAAAAACAAGTTAGACTTTGAACTGAAAAAGGAAAATTGATGAGGGTTATCCTGTGTTCCTACCACCAGATATTTCTATTCCATTCTATTCTAGACATCAAAAATGTGCCAAGTATCCACTAAGTTGAGTACTGGACACACGGTGTCTCAAGAACAGGCATAGCCTTGCTGGTCATAGTGAGGGTGTTTTGGTTAACTCATAGAACAAAGTGTCATCTGATAATTTCTTATTTTGCTTACTTTTAGTGTCTGCCTCTCCCCACGAAAATATATTCTTATTAAGGATGGAAACTTCTTTGTGCTTTCTTCCTGTGTACCTCTAGCACTTGGACAAAAGCCTGGCAAATATTAAGTCCTCTTAAACTTTTTGTTGAATGAATGTGTGACTGAATGATTGAGTTCTCCTTTTAAAAAAAGGTTTTAGTAGAGATGAGGTCTCGCTATGTTGCCCAGGCTAGTCTCAAACTCTTGAGCCCAAGTAATCACCCACTTCTGTCTCCCAAAATACTGGGATTACAGGCATGAGCCACTGCACCTGGAATAAATTGTCTTTTTAATGGAACTTTTCCATTGACTTTGGATGAATCAAATGCTTTATAGAAAAAAGCTAAGGGGGAATTTCGGAAGAGCTCTCCTGATAACCTGAAGGCCTCCCGGCTCTCAGTCAGTCTCAGTTGCAAGTGGAAACAGGCAAAGAGAATAAACTTAAGCGAAAGGTGATAGATGTATCAGCAAGTCCTGGGGAGAGACCACAGCAGAGGAGGGTACAGAAAGCAGCCACCTCCAGGGTCTGGACCTGGGCTCCTTCTCCTTCTTCCATTGTTCTCCCAGATAATGAGATGAAGGGCATCTCAAGGTCACACCCTCACAATCCCTGCGCAGCCAGGAAAGAATACCTTGTCCCAGTTAACCCAGCCAAAATATCCCAAAGGCGGACACTCCTGTTTCTATAGATAGGGCAGGTGTGTTCCTAGAAGAAAGTGCAAGACAAGACTCTGCAGATAGGCACGACAGTCACCCTCTGTCCTCTGTTTCTCCTGCCAGGTCCCTCTCACTGAGTAAGGGTGGCACCATTGCTGTCCTTTCTGGCTCTAGAGAACTTGCCGATGTTTCTTTTATTGTCTAGTAAAATTTAGTACAAGTGTTCTCCTTCAGCAATAGAATATGGCATACTGTGGTCCCAGAGAAGGTACCAATGAGATGTAAAATAGATGTGCAATGCTCTATCAACTGGTAAAGTCTTAATGTCTTATATCCATCTGGTTCTGCACTCTTTATCATTCAGCAAAATTGATGCTTACTTTTAATTATTGCTTACGATGTCTTTTCTTCCAGATCTCCCATTCTCCACTCAGTATCTCTTTGTGTAGACCTTAAGCCTCCTTGGAGACCCTTGTGAATTTCTACCTTCTTCAGGAAGCTTGGCCTTTTCCACGAGGGGCAGACGGGTTTTTTTCCTCCAGGACTCTAGGGCTCTGGGTGGTGTGCTAGGCACTTCCTATACCACCTGGTGCATGAGGATTGTTCCAATCATTTTTAGATCCCTCTTTCTTCCATTAGCCTGAAGAATTCTAGAGAAGAGATGTGTTTCATGCACATTCTTGCAGTCGTTGGAGTCCTTATTTGTGTAGAAGGCCCATGACCATTTTCTGATGGAATAGAGACATACATTTGTGAAAGTTCCCACTTGTGAAAAATGTATGGATGAAAGAGGAGGAAAGATGTAAAGAAATAGAACTCTACATGTCTGCATTGATAAGAAGTTCTCCTCTAACTACTAGTGATATCAGTATACAGTATGAGAAGGCAATTTCAAACTTGTAATTGATATTTTATTTTTTCAAACTTGTAATTGATATTTTTGATATATTTAGTTTATATATATATTTATATATATATAAACTATCTTGCTTCAGACAATGACTGGTGCACAAGGTGGCAAATTTTTATGCAAAATGCTTTAGTTCTGTTAAGAAATTCTGCATGTTATTGAAGAAAGAAATTGCCCAAGTATCGAAGAAGATGAATTGTGATAAAGGAATAAAAAAACCTTACGTGCAAAGCCACGTTACTATATTCATAAATGAACACTGCTTCCCTACAGCCATTTCACATCTGTCTGGATAGTCCTGTGAAGTCCTGACCTCACCCCTTGTTTGGGATGGGCCAGTCTGGCGCCCATGCTGCGGTGCTTCTCATCTGTCTCCCTTTTCCCTGGGGCCTCTTCAGCAGATCACAGGCGTCTTCAGACTGCCAGCAATGACTGAGTCTTTCTTCAGAATGTTTTTTTCTTTTTTTCATAAAAAAAGATTTTAAGCTTTTGTTAATGTAATACATTCCTTAGTAAATGTCAACTAACTTCAATAAAACTTCCTTTCATCTTTCACTTACAAAACATATGCAGGGATCCTAAGAGACCCCAATTCCATCACTTATTTATTTGTTTATTTTTGAGGCGGAATTTCACTCTTTTTACCCAGACTGGAGTGCAATGATGCAGTCTTGGCTCACTGCAACCTCCGCCTCCAGGGTTCAAGTGATTCTCCTGCCTCAACCTCCCAAGTAGCTGGGATTATAGGCATCTGCCACCACGCCTGGCTAATTTTTACATTTTTAGTAGAGACAGAGTTTTGCCATGTTGGTCAGGCTGGTCTCGAACTCCTGACCTCATGTAATCTGCCAGCCTCGGCCTCCTAAAATGCTGGGATTACAGGCATGAACCCACCATGCCCGGCCTCCATCACATTTTGGATTGGGCTCAACCAGTGTTTTTTGAATTATGGATAGCAACTTATTTGTGAGCCATGAAATCAATTGTTATTTTTAGTGAGTCCTAACTATATTTTTAAGCAGCTGAATGGAATGAAAGGAAAGGGGAGGGAGAGGGTGAGGGGAAGAAGAGAGGGTGGGAATGGAGGGGAGCGGAGAATGAGCTGGTGTTGCTCAGGGACTTGTGTGTGTCTGTGTGTATTTGGTACTCTTGTCAAATACATTTTTTATTGTGAGTGAAAGCAGTGATAAAATCCCTGGCCGAGACCGTATTTTACAGGTATCTTGGTCACAATAAATAGAGCACCAATGTCAGAATTGTTCTGGCCTCTTGGCAAAAAATAATAAATTATTTAATTCATTGAAGCCAGTCGCTTTGGATGAAAGGTTATCCCTTAAAGGGCTCTCAGCTGCCTTTGTTCACTGAAGGGGCATGCACCCCCATCTCAGCACCCGAGCCTCAGTGCCACTGGGGCCTCGTGTCATCACTGTCCCTGCTGGCTGACATCGTCTAGAGCTGCTTTTGTGCGCCTTGGCTCCCCAGCTGGATTGAACACATTTTAAGGGCTCAACCAAGTCTTTGTCTCAGTCATTCTTCAAGGAACAAGTAGAGTAGGTGTTTTGCAAATAATTTTTTTTCGTGACAGAGACCGGGACACATCTCAGCCATAGGTCATACCACCTGGCAGGGTGGGGTGAGAGGAGAGGAAGACAAGAGAGTCATACTGGGTGACCCTGGCCGGCAGAGAGAGTGTGGAGGACCCAGGGGCAGAATCCCTGTCCACCTGCGCAGGCGGCCGCCCTGCTGGTACAGGGAGTTCTCACTTTCCAGCATCTCCATCCCCGCCAACAGAACAGAATGTTCCCCACCTTCTACCATAAAGTGAAAGGTGCACTCTCCTTTTTAAAATCATTTTTATACTCTTAAAACTTTTCACACCTAATTCTCAATTCTTATTCCAATGTGCTTGGGGAGCAATTATGTATTTTCTTTAAGTGGGGTTCTTTCAGGCTTCCTTTGTTACAGAGCGTACCTTTTCTTTCACCCCCTCACACCCCAGGAGGCTGGACTGCAGCCTCTGTTATTTATGACATGATTGCTACTGTGTCAGGTGTCACTCCTTATTCTGTACTTTACCAGGTTTCAAGTTAAGCCCCAGTCAGCGCCATGGGCACATACAGTTCTTTATTTTCCCCTTCAAGAGTGACATCTGGGTGGTCTAGATTTGATAGGTACAGAGGTAAAAATAATAAAATAAATAAATAAAAGCTCTGTGGCTGCCAAAATGCCAATTTTCAAAATTAATGCCAAGTTATCTTTGGAAGTGTCTGGAACGGCTGTGGTTTGCCATACTGCTTCCAACCCAGACATGAAGATTTAAACTTTTCTGTTCTCTTTTTAAAAATCAGAAGCACTCAGTTACTATTGTTTTGCCTCTTTTTCTCTCATCTTCAGTAAAATACATACGTACAACTTGGTTCTTAATTGGCAAGGCACTGTTGGCAGTCTGGGCCTGAGTTTGGACCAAGAGAGAAAGAAATGAAAATGAAACGTACAGTCACACAGTCACATGTTTCCTGTGTGCAAAGACCCAGAGAGTGTCAATGGGTGATGGGCATGAGTTTGTTTTCCCAGTCCTGAAGGAATTTCAGTCTTATAGGAAGGTAAGAATGTGTGGCATGAGCCCTTAAGTGAGGTCATCCTGTGTGTTGCAGAGGTTTCTGGAAGGGAGTGAATCATTTCTCCTAAGCTTGACTGATTTGAATCATGGATGACCTCGAACTTCCAGCGTGAGGTGCTCAAGAGTCAATGCGGGGTCACCATCATGTTCAATCACGTATTTAACAATCAGAATTCATTTCTGTGCCATTAAAAAAAAAATTTAACAGCGATTTCTCTCTAGCAACTTTTACTAGGTTCAAAAAGCAAATTGAAAATTTCTTTCTTTTTTTTTTTTTTGTCTCCCTTCGTTGCCTAGGCTGGAGTGCAATGGTGCAATCTAGGCTCACTGCAACTTCTGCCTTCCAGGTTTAAGAGATTCTCCTGCCTCAGCCTCCCGAGTAGTTGGGATTACAGGTGCCCACCACCACACCCAGATAATTTTTGTATTTTTAGTAGAGAGGGGGCTTTGCCATGTTGACCAGACTGGTCTCGGACTCCTGATCTCAGGTAATCCACCTGCCTCAGCCTCCCAAAGTGCTGGGATTATAGGCATGAGACACTGTGCCAGGCTGAAAAATTTTTTTTCATTATCAAAATAATGGGGTCCAATTCATGTTCTGATAATGCTTTCTCCACTGCACTGTTTCTGTTCTTGTAATTCTATTCATTTATTCTTAAATAAAAAATAAATGCAATTGGCAAAAATTCAAGAGACAAAAAGATATATAATAAGAAATAAATCTTTTGTTTAATTCAGTAGTGTTTCAAAGTTTTCTTCATATAGATATGGCTCGTTTCCTCTAAGTTTATTTTTAGCTATGTTTACCTTTTTATTGACCTTATAAATTGAGTCATTTCTTCTATTAAATCTTTCAAACAGTGTTTTTTTGTATGTGATAACTATTATGGATATTTTTGAAAGCAGATATTTAAATTTTCAAATGATCTCAAACTTATAGAAAAGTTGCATGTACAGTAGAAATATTTTTTTTCTGAACCATTACCCCAAATAATTTAGTGTACATTTTCTTTTTTTTTTTTTTTTTTTTGAGACAGAGTCTTGCTCTGTCGCCCAGGCTGAAGTGCAGTGGCCGGATCTCAGCTCACGGCAAGCTCCGCCTCCCGGGTTCACGCCATTCTCCTGCCTCAGCCTCTCGAGTAGCTGGGACTACAGGCGCCCGCCACCTCGCCTGGCTAGTTTTTCATATTTTTTAGTAGAGACGGGGTTTCACCGTGTTCGCCAGGATGGTTTCGATCTCCTGACCTCGTGATCCGCCCGTCTCGGCCTCCCAAAGTGCTGGGATTACAGGCTTGAGCCACCGCGCCCGGCCTAGTGTGCATTTTCTACACACCAAGACATTCTCTTACATTGACCACCTTACAACTACCGAAATCAGGAAATTAATCATGATACATCTCCACCATCTAATCTTCAAATCCCATACAGGTTTTGTCAGTTGCTCTAATAACATCTTCGACAGGAAAAAGATCTGCTCCAGAACCACACATAGCATTTGTCTCTTTGGTTTCTTTCAGTTTGGAGCAACTTCTCAGTCTTTCGTGGACTCCCGTGACTTGTGTTTTTGAAGATTTTGAGCAAATGATTTTAAAGACTGTGTCTTGTTTTGAGTCTGCTTTGGTATATACTCATGGTTGGATTGAAGTGATGCCTGTTGGGGGAAATAGCCTAAAAATGATGCTGTGTTCATTTGTCCTGTCACTGACGGTGTTTACTTTGACCACTTGGTCACTTGCTTCAGGTAGTGTCTTCCCACAGTCTCCACGGTAAAATTACACTATTTTCCTTTGTCATTATGAAGGAATATGGGAGTAGCTACTCTGGAATCACATAAATATTTTCTTTTTCTCCAAACTTCTTCAATTATTCATTTGCTGATTTACGTGAGTGTGGACTTACGGTTTCCTATTTTATTCAGTGGTTTATAACACATTATTTAATTTATCTTCAAGCTTAAATTGTCCCAGCTTTGGGCAGTGGGAGCTCCTTCAGGGTGGTTTCCGTGTCTTTCAATGTGTACATCTCTATCTTGATCTCTCTCTGTTTAGAGGTGAGACATATATACATATACAAATGCATTTATAGCCGTATTTTTTTCTGTATTTAATCTATTAGGTTGGTGCAAAAGTAATTGCAGTTTTTGTCATTAACGGCAAACACCACAATTACTTATGTGCCAACCTAATATATTCGAAACCAGGAATTCGTATCAACGCCTTCATTTCAGCCAGTACCACTGGGCTACTTCTGGTTTCTCCTTTTTAGTATTTGTAACTGTCTTCTCCTACATAGCTATAGCTACAGCTTTGTCTTACTTGAACAATTGTCTGGGTGTAGCCAATCTCCCATAACCACTGCCAGCCCCTCCCCAGTGAGGACACTGTACCCACCCTATCCAGGCTGTGACACCTGAGCCACCACCACTCTCCTCTATCCTTGGCAGAACTGCTTATCTTATCGGGGGAAGAGGAAGAAGAGGAAGAGGAAGAAGAGAAAGTTTGGAAGCTAATTTGTACTCTACTACCTTATTGACTTCTGTTACTTACATTGGTTCTTCATAATATTTTCTCAGGTACCTCAGGTAGTTGTTCATAACATGATTTGCAGAAGGGTAATTTTACTTTCCTTTTCCAAACGTTATACCTCATATCTTTCTCATCTGATGGCATTGTCAAGTGTGTCCAGAATGTCATTAAATGAGGACAGTGATGAAGACTTTATAGGAATGCTTCTTTTGTTTTTCATTCATCATAGTGCTGGCTTTGGGTAGAGACAGGGAGGTTTCATCAAGGTGATGATTCTTAAGTGCAAATCTGGTACCACCAGAGTCCTGCATTCAACCTTAAGATGGATTCCCATTGACCACGGGGTGCAGGTTCAAGCCGGCAGTGAGGTCAGTGGGGCCCTGCAGGCTCTGCCTTCTGCCTCCTCTGTCTTTGCCTCAGGACTTTACTAATCGTTTTCCTTTTAATCAAGAGTAGATGTTAGAGATAGAAATTTATCACATGTCTTTTTTTGCTCATAAATATAATCTTACATGTTTTCCTTTTTGATCTATTAATCATCTTCAAAACATTTTAAAGTTCCTTGTTTACAAGGAAGCCCTAGTTAGACACAACTGAAGTTTTCCATGTCACTTGGTCAAGGTAGGTCACTTAAAGAATCACATGAAATCTTTCTCTCTCTCTCTCTCTCTGATTCATGACGCCTCACAGGGTGAACATTTTGGAGCTGCATGTCTGATTTTGTTCCTCCTTGGTCAGAAGAAAATCAGCGTGTTGAAAATGTTTGGCCTATTTTCTAGAAACCCATGTGGGTAAGAGACCCCCATTGTGACAGTGGGTGGGCAGTGGTGGCTTCACAGTAACGTTGTTTTAAAATGGCACTAAGGCGAGCTACTGGTGTTACAGCAAACGTGAGTGACGCCACCCACCACAATCCGATGGGTTTGATGTCAGTACCGTGTAAAATACAACGACCTGCGTTTGTTTCATTTAAACCTGACTTTTGCGTAGGCACGCTGGTGAATCCTGCACAATACTCCTCGCTAATATCATGCCTCTTGATGAGTCATCTTCTCCTGGCTTCTCCAATACTCTCCTAAGAGCAGGCGTCTCTGTCATTCCCTGATGGAGGAGGGGCACTGCTACCGACCAACTCACCTAATACCAATCTTTCTGTGCCACTTCTCCATGTATTTTGTACGACGATCAGTGTCTTTCACCCACATTGTCTCCTAACCTTGGACATCTTTCTGTGTGATGCTTCACTGCTCAGCATTGACACCAGAGCTGCTCTGTGAATGTTTAATATTAACAGGGGTGTGATGTCTTACAGGAAGGTTAGCAGAGCGCAATTTTGGGGAGTGCTATTGTGAAACCCAAGAGGAGGCAGAGTTTGTGGTGAAAACAGCTGCCCATCTGTTTACACATCAAAGAAAACACGGGAATCACGTCTCCTGTGTATAAATTCATGAAAGTTGATTAGAGACTGGGAAAATATTCGTAGAGCAATCACAGGGCTATCTCAAAAGCATAGTTGAAGTCCATGTCTAAGAATTAAAAGATAGATGTGTATTACCTAAGGAAAATGCCCAAGACGCTTCTCTATTTTCTGTCCTGCATCTCTCATGTACAGATGCTATTTCTTTATTCAAATCATCTTTTCCTTATACAGTATTTGTTTTTGAAATGCTTTTCAATTGTTTAGGAAAAAATGATACCAATAGTGTTCAAGATTTCTGACAGTTAAATCATTTTTTTTTGGAGACCAAGTGTCGTGCTCTTGTTGCCCAGGCCAGAGTGCAGTGGCACAGTCTTGGCTCACTGCAACCTTTGCCTCCCAGTTTCAAGTGATTCTCTTGCCTCCGCCTCCCAAGGAGCTGGGATTATAGGCATGTACCACCACAGCTGGCTAATGTTTGTATTTTCAGTAGAGACAGGGTTTCACCATGATGGCCAGGCTGGTCTGGAACTCCTGACGTCAGGTGATCTGCCTGCCTTGGCCTCCCAAAGTGTTGAGATTACAGGCGTGAGCCACTGTGCCTGGCCAATCATTTGTATTTATTTGTCTAGAGTGAAGATTCCCTTTGTCTCAAATATTGCAGGGTCTGACACAGGCATAGGGGTGAGAATCAAAGACCAGGACATCTCTAGGAATCAGTTGTACCCTTCCATATCCATATACGGCAAGCACTTGGTACCCCAGACAATTGTAGTTCCCTCTTCTCACTCATTTCTAGAAGCTTAACAGTCAAATTTCTGCCTCTTCTTTAAAACGTTTAGAGGATCTTATGGCAACAACTTAATGTATTACCCTCATTTCCAGTTTCATCTTGTTTTTCCTCCCTCTTTCTCCTTTGTGTAGATTTTTTCATCTATTTATTTTGTATTTTATTTTCTCTTGACTTATTGTGTGCAGTTTTGTAAGCTACCTGAAATCTCTTTTGGCATAAAATCAGAATGTAAACACATGAATAACCACAGTGAAACAAATACATGCATTATTATTTGGGGACAAGGTTCACCTCCTTTACTTAATTCATGCACCCTGAGGCCAGGGACAATGGTTGTTTATTCTCTTTGCATCTTGCCATGAGAACAAGTCTTTGCAAAAATTGTACCAAGGACTCAATGGATGTCTGTTAAATTGTAAAGAGTTGTTTTTGAGTCCCTGTGGCAAAGCAGTGGACTCGGTATTCACTGCATAATGACAGAAAAAGCAAGTGGGCTTCCAACCCAGTTGTTTTTTAAGCATCTTCCATGAGCTGGGCTGTGAGGCCTGGAACACTGCGTGTTGTCCCTCACATCCAGGGTCCACAGTCGAGTAATGGTCACAGACATAAGAACATGCAGCAGGCGACAGTGAGAAACATGGTCAGTATGCAAAATGCAATGCAAAAGTGAGCAGGGGGTCACGTGAATTCACACTGGGCTGGAAAAGCCTCACCTCCATATCTGAATGCTCTCTCTGTGAAGAGCGTAGGAAACAAGGGGTCTACAGCCTGTAAAAGTAACTCATAGTGACCTGACTTTCCTAAGCTCCATTACGAGCCCTGTGGGGAGGCCACTTTCCCACTCTTTCTGTAGACATTGCATCTCTACATCCCCACTGCTTCCTCAACCACTTGGTTTTCGGGGAGGCATTGTTAAAGTTCAAATGTGTTCGACTACAATCCCTTGGAAGATGAAGTCCCAACTTTGTATTTCTCTGATCTGAAGGAATATGTGTGTGGGGGTGTTTAGTGATGTTTTTTGATGACAGTGATTCCCCCTAAATCAACGTATTAAATACAATGGAACAGGATTCACAATTCACTCCAGATAATACAGTTTGCTGAGTGTTTTGTGTAGCGGTGACCAAAACCCACAAAAGGATCAGAAGCCTCTGTAACATCCACCATGGCTCGTTCCAGTTTACTAGGCAGCTCCTGGGCTGTCTCCAGTGCTGTCGGCTGTAATCAGGCAGAGCCCCAGCTACCTATTCCCTTGTGGAGAGTATTGAAAAGTCAGCACATGGCTCTGTATTAGTATTTATGATCAAACTCAGACTCGCGTAGGCCCAGACATTTCTAAATGTAGACACAGTTTTTTAGTTGCAAGGATAAACCCAGAGCCACTATTAAATTTTTTATTTCCCGAGCAGCATAATGGCCAGAAGTGTGCTGAGTGACAAAGAAACACAAGGGTCAGGATTCCAATATTAGCGCAGGAGTGTGATGATGTAGGGTATCAAATCCCAGGAAAACCTTAGGATCTATTTTGGAATGCAGTCTCACCCTCATTTTGACGGAACTGCGGTGCTTTTCGCTCCAGAGTTATCTTCAGCTCCATATTCCCTAGTTCAGTGCCCTGTTGTTGTATGCCTGCCCCTACCCCCGATTTATACCTCAGACTCATCAAGAGCACAGTTCACCTTGTGTCTGTCCCACCCATGTCTCCTCTGTATCGGGAGATGGCCACGCCATTCACAATGCTACCCAACCCGGAAACTTGGGGTCATCACTTTTCTGGAGAGTTGCGTAAATCCCACCTCCTTGCCATCCCTCTCCTCGGAGCACCTACCTCTTCCCTGCTGTTGTTGCCTTAATTCCAGTCCTCACCATCTCTCACTTGGACAACTCTAGTTTCCCCCTGTAGGTTCACATGTTTAAAATACAATCTCTATATTGCTTCTTCTAAAATATATCACATCCGCATTGTGCCCTTGTAAGGCTCCTGGATGGCCATCAGGGTCAAGTTTGGCCAAAGGCCCCTTTATTTGCCCCCACCCCATCACCTGGCCATTTGCCACTCCCACCCAAGTGCAGGCTCCATGCCGCTCTCCCCTGGCACCCTTCCTTCTCCTGTCAGCCTGCTTAGCTTCTCCCCCTCCTTTAACAAGCACAGTCGTGTCCTCTTTATAAAGTGCTCCTTGATTTTCTCACGCAGGGTCTCACTCCCATCTATATAGTCCCTGATGCACCTTTCTCATCATTACGTGGGTCCATCTGTGTGCCCAGGGCAAAAACAATGTTTAAGGAATATTTTAGCTGTTATTTCATGTACACATCTCTCCAGTAATTATGTATTAACATGGCCGTCCCCTTCTAAATTGGGCACTGCTGGATAACAGGGACCAGGACTTATAAAGTCTGATTCCGGTGTGCCTAGGATGATCGCTGGCACGTACCGAGTGTTTCATTGTTGATGATGATGATAAGAGAGATTATGACTCATCTCACGGTAAATTCCACTAGCATCCCTAAGTAGAATTGGCTGGGCACTTTTTAAAAACTGATGACTATTTCAGATCCATTACGCCCAGATTTCATCTCCATATTTTAAAAACAGTGTGGTAAATCTGGCAATGACACAAAAGAGAATAGGAGAAAACAATTATAGTGATAAAAAACAAATAAGTCCCATGAACAATAAAAGAGTAGTTGAGTGTTCCTTAGCACTCCACACCTCACTTTTGGTGTCTGTGAAATGACGAGCTGGCGGTTGACCGAGTCTAAGTCCTCTTCTGGTTTGTTAGGAGCCAAGCTGCAGCTGCTTGACTTAGAGAGGACAAGGGAGCAGAAGTTATTTGGGGTAAACCTTGACAAGTTGCTCCCTGTTGCCTTCAGGCTGATCATGAAGAAGTGGGTTAAATCTTATAGGGAGAGTCGATAGCTAAAATGAATAATTTCTTGGCAATAAAAGAGAGAAAATAATGATATAGCTGAGAGAAGCTTTTGCATCTGTAGATTTTAAACAAAGAATCACTGTTTTTGATTGCATGGGTATCACCTGCCAGGAAACCAAAGAGCTTTTATGTTGCTGCTGACACTTGGCTGATGAATTCTTGCCCTTCCTTCCTTCCAACCTCAATAAGGTGCAGTGGACCAGGGGCCATGAGTCAGAGTTCAGCAGGTGAGATGGCTGCCTGGCCTGAGCCAGGACAGAGGCCCAAGGAGGGATGGCCACAGTTCAGAGGAGGGGACAGAGCACAGCCCGAGTGGTCAAGTAGGACATGCCAGCAGGGGGTACCACCTTCCAGCAAGAGGGGACAGATGGTGGGGGCCAAGAGAGGAAGGAGCTGGGGCTTTTCTCAGGACAGGTGTGGCCGCCCCTATGCTGCTGCCTTCCATCGGTCACCCACCCTCTCTGGGCCCCTTTCTTTATTAGTAAAATAACTTGTCCACTTTCAAATACATGCTGAGTACTTTCCGAAAAACTCCTACCACAGTCCGCTGGGGTGATGTTGTCCTTCCATTTTAGATGGGGAAATTCTGATCCAAAGATGTTAAACAACTGTAGCAGGCCACATGGCTACTAGGTCGCATGGCAGGCATTCCCTCCTGGAACTACTTGCCTCATGCTACTTTTTAAAATATCAGCTCATCTCCTGTAAAGATGAAGATAGCAGCACCTACTAGGCCTGTGTAAGTATCCAGTGAGAGAGTGCTGGAGAATAGGTTTTGAAAACTGTGAAGCATTAATCAGATGTAAGTCATTAGTAAATAAGACAGATTTGTTTCACAGACAAATTTTGAGCTTCCCTGGATGGGAGATTAAGAATATATTTGTTCTTCTCTTGTGTCAGTATATCTATATGTATGTGATACATATTAGGGTGTGGGGGCATCTAACACAAATCTTGATACATGTCTTGAAAAATTTTTATTTCAAAGGATGGAAAAGGTAGCATTCTTCATTCAACACATTAGTCATATGTTCTTCTGTCTTAACATATGACAAATTTCCATCCCGAATAGGTTGATGTTTTTGTAAGATTGGCTAGTTCTCATAGTAATTACAACTGTGCACGTGTGTGTGTGCATTCACGTATGCATGCTTGTTCATATGTTAACTCGTAAAATAATCAAGTTCAATGTATGGCACCCAAGCCATGGGTTAATCTGCTGATTATTAACCTGTGCCTCTGTTGAGGGCACAGAGGTCTGGCCAAAAGCAGATGGACTTTATTCACCCAAGGAGAGTGATCATGGTCCTGCCATTCCTGCCTGGGTGTCTCATTGGTTTTATGAACCAGAATTTATAAAGATAATAATGAGGATAGTTAATCTTTCACCTCTACTGGCTAATTTGGGCCTAGATATGACGTCACCACAGCCCATCTGGGAGCTTAAATCCTGACTGATGTCCTCAAGACACGTTATGAAATGGACCAAAATGTGCATGGCTGACATTTCACAGCAGGCCAGAGTCTGGGAAAAACAGGAACTTGGACCTTAGCACATCCTGTTCCAGGGCCCCCTGGAGACGTATTTCTCCATGACTGTCAGAATATGCATTTCCACCTGAATTCTGCGGCCGAGTGAAGCTGAATGAATAGCCAAATGGTGAAAAAGATTCCATGGTGGATGTCTAAGTTCCTGAAGACAAGAAGTGCAACTGCTTAATCAGGCAGCCAGGCTAGACCCGCCCAGGAGCCGCTCACCTTTGGGGTCCATCATCATTCCCATCCACTCTGGTCACCAAGTAGTTCTGACAGTGAGCAAATGGCCAGCTCCCCTGTAGTGTGGGCCCTGAGGTCTTTGAGTCCTGTGGTATGGATTAAAGGCCATAATCCAAGCAATACACAGATATCTGGTCAGTCTTCTTTGTGATGTGCACCATGTACAGAGGCAGTGTTGCCCATGGGGGCAAATAAACTGGGTTCCAATCTCAGCAGCATCGTGTGAGCCAGGCAACCTTGGGCAGTTTACTTTCTGAGCCTCAATTTCCTCATGTTTCTATCTACCCAGGACTATCACAGGAATAATACTAGACCCTAGAGCTGTAAGGATTTGAAATTACACATGCAAAGTGCCTAGGTAGGGACTGGCAAATAATGCTCAGCAGAAGTCAAGCCCGTTGGTGACTTGGGTTGATGTCCTCCCTTCATTGCCCACAAACCACCTTTTACTGCAGGTTGTGCCTGGGTAGAGGAGTGAATCTTGGCTAAGAACATTATGGATTTCTGGAAAGGAGAAATCATTAAGGGGGTCTGGGGTTTTGCTCTGAAGTGAGCATGTCTTCCTTAAGAATCGTGGTTTCGTTCTGGGGCTCTGAAGAGTCAGAGATGACACCATACCGTACAGTCTGGGAAACTTCCATCAAGTTGGAGGCAGCATTTTGGAGTGGCTGTGCGTTCTGCAGGTGACCTGTCACCGTGACGGCACAGTTTTCCAAGCTTGTGGAGGGACCTTGCAAACCAAACAAGGAGTAAGTGGAGGCTCGTTGGTTGTGGAGCCCTTGCTGACATCATGGGTAAAGCATTTTCATCTCGTGGATAACCAGCAGTGATCCTGCTCTCACCGCATCCACTGGCTATGATGCCATTCGCCACCGCATGGTAATGAAACCCGCTAAGGCAGGCTTAGCATTTCCACATAATCGCATTTCATCCTGGCTTCCTTCTGAAGTAGGACAGGACTGTAGGAAGCGTTATCCCATTCTACAGAGAAGAAAGGTTAACGACTTGCTTGAAGTTGCCCAGCTTGTGATCTCAGGAAGAGGACTTGAAGCAGGGCCATCATGCTATGTGGTGACTTCATATTTGTTCTGGGGGACTGAAATTCAGAGGGTGTAAAGCTTTTAAGTGACAACTTTTAAGGAGAGAACTAAGCTTTAGAGCTTTCAGCAACTGCATCCACAGCAAGGTCCTGTACACCCTGCCCCCACCCTCCTACCACGAGCCTGGCCAGATAGACAGGCTGGGAGGGGGTCAGTGACCCCATGCTCCTGGCCCAGAGCTGAACGTGGCCTCATCCAGCCCAGGTCCCCTGATGCCTTCTGCCACACTCTCCACAATGCTTCCTCCCCTCTTGCTTCTGCCCAAAGACACATGGAAAGCAATGGAGGCTGCAGTGTTAGCTCCGGCCCTGCTCCTGGGGGCCAGTGCAGAGCTGCCTCCCTCACTCCCTGCCCATCCGTCTTCTCGGCCATCAGACACTCACTCACATTATGGCTGGTGCTCCTCTGTCTTCCTGCCCTGCTCCCTGCCTGAGGATCGTGTCTATCTGCGCTCTATGCACAGCTTCTCCATCTCCTCAATGCCCCTGGATCATTGGCGATTCCAGCGCCCTCATTTCTGCATTTTCTTTCAAGTTACTGACTCATGTCCCTTGCTGTATAGATCTGTGCTAACTGCTGACATCCTCACAAAATCTCTGGATTCTGCAACCCTTTCTAGCTGTCCCCTGCTCTCCTCCTTTCAAGACAACGGGCTTGTCTTTGTCCTTGATGTACTAAAATTTAATGACAGCATGTCTAGGTGTAGCCTTCCAACCTTACCATATTTGGAATTCAGTGGACCTTTCCTCAGTTCAGGGAAGACGTGGTGCCATCTGTGAATGTGCTGTGTTCCATCCTGTCTCTTTCCTCTGCCTGGAATCCCATAGATGAGGGTTGGATTGGGCCTCCACGTGCTTCTGCATGTATTCAGGCTTTCCACAGTGAGGGTCTGATCGGGCCTCCACGTGCTTCTCACGTCTTCAAGCTTTTTCCACATCTTTACCGGGTGTTCTTTGACAACTTTGTGCTGTGTTCTTGGAAAATTCCTTTGTAACAACTATCACTACATTAATTTGACCTTTGTATGCTACTCAGCCTTCAGTATTTTTTTATTTTCAGAATTCTAGTTTTCTTTACTATGGTCTTTATTGATTCTCATTGATTTTACTTGTTCTTGCTCCTTAACCTCCTTAATGGCTTTCGAGGTACAGCAGCTCACTTTCTGTCGAGGTGGACCATGTTGAATGGTATAAAATCACCATTTTAATTTTGGATGGCTGTACCTTGGTTCTATGTGTTGGGTTTGCTGTCTGTCTTTCATCCCAGTGGCTAACCTTTTTGCTGGATTGTCCCTTGCTGTGGCTGGTGCAGCTAACTGTAGATAAAGCGGGGCAGGGAGAGCTACAGGAAGTGGCCTCTGGGTGTGTTCCCCTCATTGACTTCAGTGGAAGTGGGGAGAGGTCAGGGTGTTTGGTGTCTGAGCTTTCGAGCTGGCAGCTCTCCAGGGTGGCCCTCCTAAGTTGCCCCTCCCCAGAGGTCTCTCTGCCAGGAGGTAGGCACCTGGGAAGCAGGAGAGTGGGAGAGAGGGCTCTCTGCAGACCCCACTAGGGAGGTCCCACCAAGCAGAAGAGCCTCCCCTGGGGGTCAGGCTCAAGTCTTCTCTCACCCGCAGCTTTAACTACTCCCTTCCTGCTATTTTCTCCAGAAACAGAGGGTGTGGATGGAATACTATCCAGGGAAACAGTTTTTAGGCTGACTTCCACAAGTGTTCCAAAGATATCCAGTCTCCTGAAATGAATGCGGAAACTAGATGATGGTGTATCTCTGATTCAATGCGTATATGATTAGTATATAATACTTGTCATACGGAGGGCAGTGGATATATGGCTCAGTGTTTTTTATGGCCAAACACCGTGATTTTTCCTATATGTTCACCAAAGCATTAGCGCAAGAAAGAAAAGCCAGGACTTTGCAATGACCTCTCTTCTTTCCTCCCCATTTGCCCTCCCTCGCTTGCCTCCTCCCATCCCCACCCCATCCAGCTCAAAGGGGAAATCGCCTCTTGCTGCCAGTATGGAAACCATTGCTTGGAAATGAGGAGCTGAACATTTTTTAGGAATGGCCTCACCTTGGCTTCCCCATCCACAGGACATATTGCAGACTTTTCACTGTAATATATGTGTACGATGTTTGCCAAGAACAGCCTGGGGCAGAAGTGTTGAGCTTCAAACTCTGCTATGTTCAGAAGGAAACTGAGCCCCGTTACCACCCAATCTTGGTGCTGGTCCAGTTCTCAGCCTGGTTAGAGGGACCCTGATGCTGAAGCTGTGCACTTTCTGCTTTTCCTGTAACTGGCCCTCAAGCACTATGGCCTCCAGTTTTCCAGGGAAACTGGAATATTGAAAGTGATGAGCTAACACTGCAGCCTCCATTGCTCTCCATGTGTCTTTTGGGCAGAAGCAAGAGGGGAGGAAGCATTGCCGAAGGGTGTGGAATATTGAAAGCGATGAGTGATATTGAAAGCCCTCCAGTCATGAGTTGGGAGGTACGGCTTTCTCTCTCTCTTTCTTTCTTTCTTTCTTTCTTTCTTTCTTTCTTTCTTTCTTTCTTTCTTTCTTTCTTTCTTTCTTTCTTTCTTTCTTTCTTTCCTTCTTTCTTTCTTTTTCTTTCTTTCTTTTTCTTTCTTTCTTTCTTTCTTTCTGTCTTTCTTTCTTTCTTTCTCTTTCTTTCTTTCTCTCTCTCTTTCTTTCTCTCTTTCTCCCTTCCTTCCTTCCTTTCTTCCCTCCTTCCTTCCTTCCTTCCTTCCTTCCCTCCCTCCCTCCCTCCCTCCCTCCCTCCCTCCCTCCTTCCTTCCTTCCTTCCTTCCTTCCTTCCTTCCTTCCTTCCTTCCTTCCTTCCTTCCCTCCTTCCTTCTTTCTCTCCCTGTCTCCCTCTCTTTCTTTTCTCTTCTCTTCTTTTCGTTTCTTTTCTCTCTCTCTCCTCTCTCTCTCTCTCTCTCTCTCTCTCTCTCTCTCTCTCTGTCTCTCTCTCTCTCCTTCTTTAGAGTTTTTGCTCTTTGTTGCCCAGATTGGAGTGCAATGGCACAATCTCAGCTCACTGCAACCTCCACCTCCTGGGTTCAAGTGATTCTCCGACTTTCTTTTGAAATTGTACGCCAAGTGGTAATTATTTGTAACTGCTGGTTTTGGCTTTTCTTTCCATTCGGGTCATTTTGTACTTCGCTCCTAGACACATGCGTGTTCAGCCATCTGGCGGGCTTTGCAGTCTTTTGTGGTTGGAGGAGCCCAGGGCATTGAAGCTCAGAAGGTCCTGCTCGCAGACTGTGGCAGATTGTTCCCAGAGACGCTTGGTCTCTACTCATTAAACCAGTGGATCCAATGTTTTGTCTCTCTTGCTGAGTGAGGGACTGTCTGTGTGAGTTCTCATTCTGGAAAGGATCAGAAATACGTCTCAATAATTTTATCCTGGAATGGAAGCTGAGAAGGACCTTCAAGATCATGCTTGAGATCAAACCCACTGCCAGCTGCTGGGGAACCACTACTTGCCCTCCGGCCCTGAGACGTGCAGAATTGAAAGAAGGAGCTGGATTTTTGGCCAGGGCCTCCATGGAGGCATGAACCTAATTCAGACTCCTCCGAACACAATTGTTTCAAACTGAGATAGAACAACTCTGTTTTAAAGGTGGTTCTGGGCCGGGCACGGTGGCTCAAGCCTGTAATCCCAGCACTTTGGGAGGCCGAGACGGGCGGATCACGAGGTCAGGAGATCGAGACCATCCTGGCTAACACGGTGAAACCCCGTCTCTACTAAAAAATACAAAAAAGTAGCCGGGCGAGGTGGCAGGTGCCTGTAGTCCCAGCTACTTGGGAGGCTGAGGCAGGAGAATGGCGTGAACCCGGGAGGCGGAGCTGCCGTGAGCTGAGATCCGGCCACTGCACTCCAGCCTGGGCGACACAGCGAGACTCCGTCTCAAAAAAAAAAAAAAAAAAAAAAAAAAAAGGTGGTTCTGTCTTAGTATTATTATTCATGTCTGAACATTTCAGCCTCCTTTCAAATATTTTAAGTTCTTAGAGGCTGGGTGTTATTTCTTATGCATGGGACATATTTTGTCTTTGCAATGCCCAAACACAGCACCTTCATTAATAAGGAGGTTATTGATCAAAGTGCTTTGGAGCTGGACTCCCATGGACTCTGGAGTCAAATTACACAAATAAAGTCATTCTTGTGAAGAATGTAGCACAGTGGCTCTGTCAGAAGTCAGAAAACATTAGTTGTAATTATTATTAATCATATATATTTTTTGCTTTTGGGATTTTTGTTTTCTGTATTTTTTTAGAGATAGGTCCCTCTGTTGCCCAGACTGGAGTGCAGCTGCACAATCACAGTTTACCGTTACCTTGAACTCTTGGGGTCAAGCGATCCTTTCACCTTAGCCTCCCAAGAAGCCAGGACTACAGACATGTGCCAGCAAGTCTGACTAACTTTTTAATTTTTTGTAGAGATGGGATCTCAATATGTTGCCCAGGCTGAACTCAAACTCCTGGTCTCAAGTGAATCCTTCCACTTTGGCCTTCCAAAGTGCTGGGATTATAGACGTGATCCCACTGGGCTGGGCCCTGTGCTCTTTGAATGAGTCTGTTAAGTGGCTTTTAGGTAAAGGCAGAATTTCTCATCCCCACCCTCTGAGTTCACTCTTTGAATAGCACAGGTCTCCTGCACTAATAGCCAGGAGGTCATTTTTCTGGCTTTGCAAATGCTCATCCCCCAAGACAGAGCCAGCAGCTGTGGGGTGTGCTCCTGGCCCACCTCCTGTGCTGATTATAACTTACTCACCAATCCCTGGGCTGGCCCAACTCCTTCAAATGCTCTGAGAGGGTGGAGGTGGAATTGTGACCCATGCAATTAATAGCTCCTTAGGAAAAGGTCCATTTGGAAACACATCATCATTTGCCCATGGCCGAGTCTTAAGATCCCACTCACCCTTTGATCCTATGACATGATTCGGATTCCATACCATGGTAGAAACATCTGCTCTTGTGCTCAGTGGACACAGAGACATGTCAGAGAGAAATCCCGCAGCTTACCAGCTCCTTGTATTAATAGTTACGCTTTTAAAATGAGAACCATAGGAAAGGCAGGATCTGGTAAATCTTGTCACAAGTTTAACTAAAAAGACCTGAGTATTTCTCATATCTGCTTGAAGAATAGTTTTCTTACTCACAGAAAGTAAAAGAAAATTTGGATCCTGCCGGTGAATATTATAGGATTTTGCAAGTCAACCATGTTGAATTTCTGTATTAATTTGCTTTTCTTATGTGACTTTCATCATTCCTGTTCAGTTTTTAGAGATACTAGTAAATTAAACACTGTTAGACCCACTTGGAAGAATTAAACCATAAGAAACCACAAAATCAAGTCATCTAAACAGGGTTTTAGAAAAGGATTCAATGAGATGAAGAGAAATTGCCACAGGCACTGATTCCTTCTCTTGAAATCTTCAAAAAAGTGGATAAATAAATAACAGTATTTGGGTTATTTCTCATACTAAAAGGGTACCCTGCTCTCCAGGCTCTAGATTTGCATAATGTAGATTAGTCAAAAGTTAAGTAGAAAATAAGATGCTACTATTATGACATGCATTTTACTAATTCATATAATGCACTGTTTTATTTTTTAAAAATCTAATAGTATCAGACATTTTAAAGTTGAAAGGACCCTTGACAATTTTCCCAGTCTGTTTCCCAGTCTTCTGTTCAGGCAGTTTACAAATGTACCCGTTTTATAGACGTGACAGTTGAGGCATCAATGTTAAGAATATGCTCAGAAATTGCAGCAAAACAAAACATACAATATGTGTCTCCTGTATAGCTTTAGAAATTTTTATATGAATCAAATATATATTTTTACATTTTATGTTATTTTACCTTTGGTAGTTATGTGATACTTCCAAAATATAGGTGCAGGTATTGGCAGCTTTTAACTTTCATTTGTCATAGTATCCTGTTTGCACTACTAGTTAACACGTTACTAGAATTTAAGTTCTTTAAATTCTCTGGGTTTGCATAGTTGTTTTTTTCTTGTCAATAATTTCTAAGGTATGAAGAAATAACTTTTGTACTCGCATTTAAAATACTTCCATATGTGTCCCATATTAAGATTTTCTAATGTGGATTAGTGTCTGGCTTTGTGAATTTCCTGAACTGAAATGGTGGGTTTCATAAGAAGATTACAAGTAGCAGGAACAGCAGAATGGTAACAGGCAGACGGTAGAGGTAGACGCTAAGCTCCCGTGTCAGGCTTTACATGGTGGCTAGAGGGGAGGTGGCAAAGGTTTGTGAGGAAGTAAGGGACCAGTCACTTCCATGTTTCAGGAAGCCTCATCTGGAAATTTTGGGAGAAACACTGAATACAGGGAGACTGAAGAGGAGACAGTTTGGAAGTTATCGCAAAGATCCAAATGAGAGATAATGATGAAAGTAATGGAATGAAAAATAAAAGAGGGATGCCATTAGAATGAACTTTGCCTTCTCTATCCTCCCTGCACCTCCAACCCTACACACGGAGCACGACCTTGACCCTCAGGCAATGGGGAGAACTTGGGGACTGTAGCCCCAAGGTGAGTGCGAGCCCTCTTAGGCTCCTTCCTACACCAGTGGAGCAGTGGTGGCGTAGAGGCTGTGATGGCAGCAAGGAGCTGTCATGGAAACGGCGACCATTCTCAAAGTCATTAGCAGCCAGGTCCCAACTTGGGCAGCGAGGAGATCCTTGTGGAGTTGTAAGGCAGGTTGGAATGGGCCAGGCTGGAGCTCCATTGAGTTTGTTGAGTTTTTTGCTCATTGTTGTTCATTCCCTGCAATAACAAAACCTGTTGCTTTAACTAATTCAACAGTCCTTCTTCATGACCTTCTCCATTGCTTGCCTCTGCTTGTGAACTTTGAAGAAAGAAATGCTGGCCTGTCCAGCCTCCCCTGCACACAGAGGTGGCCATGGGACAGAGCCCAGCTAGTGAGATAGAAAGCCAAGGCTGTGTAGAAGCTTCCAGAAACCCTGAGCCTTCTCGTAAGTCCTCCTAGTGCAGCCTCTGGCAGGCTGCTTGGCCTGCCTGCTGCTGTGGCCACCTTGCAGCTGAGATGCAGCCAGGATGAAGCTGGAGTTGGCACAGGTGGTGGGGAGGGAGGACGGAGAGACCCTGTGCCTTTGATGACAATGTGGGCAGCTCCTCCACCCTGCTCTTGTTATCTTGGCAAAACAAACCCTAACCCTGTTTTAGGCTCTGCTAGTTGGGTTTTGTGTTCCTAACTGATGAAGTTAGTAGGAACTTCATCAGTTGATGAAGCTAGGAAAGTTCCTGATAACTTTAGGAAGCCGAGGGCTTCCTACCCGTAGGTAGACGTTAAACTCTGAATGTCTAGAACCAAACCGAGTGTCCACGTGAGCATGTGTGATCTTTAAGGCATGCATCAGTTATTTTGCAGCCGCCACCTTTATATTCAGGTTTGACAACTTAATCTTAGCAATATCAGTATGTCATGAGAGTGGTAATGTCAGAAGCACCATCTACTATAATATTTTGATTTTTAAAATAGTTAAAACATTTCATCTTTCCATACAAAAGCTGCCAAACAATGTTTATAGCAGCTTTATTTATAATTGCCCCAAACTGAAGCAATCTGGAAAGGCCATGATTCCAGCTATATGGGTTTCTGGAAAAGATGAAACTATGGAGACATTAAAAAGATCACTGGTTGGCCAGGCACGGTGGCTCACGCCTGTAATCCCAGCACTTTGGGAGGCCAAGGTGGGTGGATCACAAGGTCAGGAGATTGAGACCATCCTGGCTAACACAGTGAAACCCCGTCTCTACTAAAAATACAAAAAAGTCACCCTGGTGTGGTGGCGGGCACCTGTAGTCCCAGTTACTTGGGAGGCTGAGGCAGGAGAACGGTGTGAACCTGGGAGGCGGAGCTAGCAGTCAGCCGAGATTGAGCCACTGCACTCCAGCCTGGGCGACAGAGCGAGACTCTCGAGACTCCATCTCAAAAAAAAAAAAAAAAAAGATCAGTGGTTGCCAGGGGCTCAGGAGGATGGAGAGATGAATAGGTGGGGCACAGGGGAATTTGAGGACCAACCATGCAAAATGCAACCATTTTGCATGTTACCTGAATGGTGGATACACGTCACTATGTACTTGGCAAAGTACATAGAACTACTGCAGAACTATACAACACAAGGAACCAACCCTGATATAAGCTACACACTTTAGTAAGTAACAACATGTCATTATTGGTGCATCACTTGTAACAGATGTGACACACTAGTGCAAGACGCAGATAGCAGAGAATGCCAGGGATGGGAGGACTCTGTACTGTCTGCTCAATTTTCTGTAAACTTAAAACTTCTCTAAAAAATAGAAATCTATTAATTCCTTTTTTTTTTTTTTTTTTTTGAAACGAAGTCTTGTGCTGTCACCCAGGCTGGAGTGCAGTGGCACAATCTCATCTTGGTGCAACCTCCGCCTCCTGGGGTCAAGCAATTCTCCTGCCTCAGCCTCCCGAGTAGCTGGGATTACAGGCATGTGCCACCACACCTGGCTAATTTTTGTATTTTTAGTAGAGATGGGGTTTCGCCACGTTGGTCAGGTTAGTTTTGAACTCCTGACCTCAGGTGATTCTTCCGCCTTGGCCTCCCAAAATGCTGGGATTACAGCCATGAGCCACTGTGTCCAGCCAAATTTTTAAAAGAAGTATTTACAGCCCTCAAATTTCTTTTATTTCTTTTGGTAATAAATATTACTATTTTAGAAGACATTATTTAATTCCTCAGATATTGGAAGGGGTGCTATTAACTGTAAGAACAGAGGCAGTGAGGGCCCAAGTCACAGAGCAAGTCCTGAGAGCAAACTGTAATGCAGAGAAGTTTATTAGCAAGCTTCAATAGACACAAAAAGGGAGCTCAGCAGCAAGCTCAAACACGGATTTTCATTTTATGAGTCTCCCTGCTTCTGCTTCATTTCAGAATTTCCTCTAATGCTGGACTTGAAACATAATTTTTGGGTAGGACCTGAGGGAGGCCGCTGGGCAGTTTCACACTCATGAGAGGATGGAAAACCCACAACTACTTTTGGTTAGGAATGCACTGTGGCCTTTTTTTTTTTTTCTCTCTTATAAAACTAATAAGTGGCTGAGGAAATACCTGTGAAAGATTTACTTAAGCAAAGTGGATGGAGCCCAGTGTGAAGGACAGTTAAGCCCATGTGAGCCCTGGTGGCTGGAGGCTGCGGAGAATTCTGGGCCGTGAGGCCAGTCTGGTCAGGGCAGCTGCGCTTTCCATCCCCTGCAGAGCCCTCTCTCTCTGCCCAGGCAGGGAGGTGAAGGGGTGTGGTTTCCTGCCTCTCCCAGATTTCTTAGTCCTCCCATGAGTTTTCTCCATGTCTTAAAAGAAGAAAAGTAAATTTTGACATTTTTATTTCAGTAGTCATACTTAAGAATCAACACTAATAGAGTCTGTACATTTTAGAATTGAGGTTGCAAATGTGTGTGCATAAAACTAAGGAACGGTATCATTTTCTGGTGTTTTTCCCACAGACCGTACAACATAACAAGTTCCTGTTGTGGCCTCATTACTGGGTTCAAACACCTGATTTTGGCAAAAGCTAACCAAGATAATACGTAACATAAACATGATTTCTTTAGGAGCTGTGGAGTTGTGCTCCGTGAAAGATACGGGCTCTGTTAAAGTTGGGGAGTGAAGACAGGCACAGGTGAAGGAATCGAATCCCTGGCATGGTTTCTGGCAGAGGCCATGGGGGCTGCTGGTGGGTGCACGGCAGCTTGCTGGCTGAGAGGCGTTCTGGAGCCAGAATGCTGACATTGAATCCTAGCTGGGCACGTATTAGATACACAGCCTGGGAAAGTCATTTAATGTCTCTGCCTCGTTACTTCGCATGAGGACTTGCGGATAATAACAGCACCTATTTCAGGAGGCTATTGCAAGAATGAGATGCACATGTTGGAAAGTACTTACCTCCCCTGGCATAGTAAATTCATGATAAATGTCAACTATTTATTGTAAATGACTAGAGCAAGTGTATGATAAAATGCCAGTTGAAGAGTTTTGGCTAGTTTTTAGCTAGAACAAGGCCAGGCCCTTTGTTGGGCCCCAGTAAAAGCTTGTTGAATGAACAAATGGAAGAAGACCATGTATTAAAAGAGGCAGGTCACCACTTGCATGGAGAATTTGTGCCTGCACCTGGATTTGGAGAATTGAGGGCAGTGGGAGAGGAGACTAAAAAATCAAACCAGAAGAAGCATCAGGTAGAGGACAGTGCTGGAGAATGGGAAAGAGACTCATCTAAATGGGGAAGGCAGTATTAGGAGACAGAGTGAGAAAGGAAGGTTGGAGCCAGATGGAAGAGGACCTTGCACACAAGGGTCCCACTGGAAGTTCACCCTATGCCACCAGTGGTGCAGAGGAAGCTGGATGTAACTCCGCTTCAGGATCCGTGGGAGGGCAATCGACTGTTGGTAGGGAAATCAACAAAGGAGCTGTGGCAATTCAGCTGAAGGATGCTGGACATGGAAAGGAGGGCTCTTAGCCAATAGGTCAGAAAATACCCCCAGGAAGGGATCTCAGGTTGGGCAGAACAAAGCTTGACAGAGCAGATCCACCTGAACTGAAGTTCTACGAGGCTCAAAAATGAACAAAAGGATGCACAGGTAATACTCAAAGAGAAGACGTAAACAATGTTGGAGATGATGTTTAATATACTCACGTGTGAGTGTGTCTGTTGACTGTGATCTAATGTGTTGCTTTACAGAACTGGCAAATCTAGTGTGACTTTGTACCAGTTCAGAGGTAGTTTTTCAGCTCCCTCCCCAGCTGACTTCCCTAAACAGTGTGGCTTATTTCAACCTTGAGAAAGTCCTCCATGGCTCCTGCCAATCACACAGACTGACTTCTAGAGCTTATAGGTGGCGTAAAATGATACAATATGTAAGAACCAAGATAACCCACATTTTTAACATTCCAAACAATGTAGGAAAGAATAATGTCCAAAGAAATCAGGAACTTTTCAAAGAGAACACACGTTCTTTATTAAATCAGGATGACAGATGAGATCTCCCAATGTGTACCCCAGTTTTACATTATTTTATTAATTTTTCACATAATTTTGTTTGTGTGTAGCCCTGGTTCATGTCTGGAGATTCAGCCAGCTCAGGATACACACCATCCTCTAAGCAGATCTCCCCTTTTTTTAGTGCTTTAGACTTCCAAGGCTTAGCTGAAGACTCTGCTGTAACTTAAATTGGTCCTTCTCATCCATGGGTACCACTCCTGGGCTGGCTGCTGTTCTCATGACTGGAAGGGTGCCTTCTGCATACGAATGGACCTGGTCTGCACAGGTTTTGGGAGTCTCCTGTGAACGCCCATTTGCAGAAAGCACTCTGTGTGCAAGGGAAGAAGGTTTTAAGCCGAGAGCTGGCAAAGCCTTCTGTGCTGGAGCTCCCGCCCGGTGTCCTTCCTAGGGAACAGGTGCATCACTCTCACACCCTATGCGGGGTTCCAGGGAAGCAAGCTCCTCTCTCATTCTTTTGATAGAAATCAGAAGCTAAAAATTCCAGGAGCTCGCAGTGTGCAAATAGAAAATGCTAAATGCTGCTCTAGACCATGTTACTGTGAGTGAATCTTGCTGGATAAAAAACTTATGGCTATCAAGCCATAAAAGCCTGTGAAAACATTTAACAAAGACTGTACTTTTGTGTATGCTGGAAGGATAAACATTGTAGTATTTTTTGGGCTCTCCTATTCAGGTCACAGAATATATTCAATTTTATTTTAGACATTTAAAATACATAGAAGAAATAGGGCCACATTTTCAAGTCAATCTGACTTCATCTTCTAGGGGAGGTGACCTAACAATGATAAAGCAGTCAGCTTAATAATGACAAAGCAAAAACAAAAGGCTGGACTAAACACATGCAAAGTAATAATTATTTTTAAAAGATGCCTCTTTCATTAACATTCTTGTTCCTCCTCATGTTTTAGCTCTTATTATAATTAAATAAAATTTTATTTTTTAATTTTCTTATTTTTCCCCTAGGGATCATTTTGCTTCCTATCATCAACAAAAATAGCCAGAATGATATTGAAACTCATGAGATACCTACAGATGATCACTTTATTCATCTTTGGATGAGTTCATTTTTCCATTTTTTTGGTGAATTTCTGGACACTCATGATAAAACATGACAGAATACTTTTAATTTCTGTGCCCCCTCCTTTTATGTAGTATGCCTCCTCCTAAACATTTTTCAGACACCTCATTATGTAACCTGCAGCTCATAATGAATACATAGCATGTGTATGATATGAGTAGAGTTCTTCTAAAGAGATCTCCTGCGTTTTTATTTTCAAGCAGTTCTTCCTCTGGGGGATGGTCAGTGGGAGATGGCACTTCATAAGGTCTGCGGTGGTCTCCCAAGTCCTCATCCGACGTGTTGCACAGTTTGTGTTGCTGTTTGAGCTGTGCTGCTGACCCCTTCCAGGGCATCTGCCACGGGCATCTCCTCCAGCCCGTGCACTAAAACTCAAGACAGTTGAAGAACCAGGGAATTGTTGTAATAACAAGTATTCTGAATTGCATCATACTGTGTGCTAGGTGGGTTTAAAAGATAACTCATCCCAAATGGGTTAGTGCGACCAGTATGGCTTATTCATCATGTTTAACTGATTTCATCTTGCCATGGAGCCTATATTCCCATTGATGGTGGAAGAAAAAATAACATTTTTCTTAGTTAAAGGTAATAATCTTTTCTGGATTGAAACTATTTCTTTTTGAAAAATCGAGTTGCTGAATCCAACAACTCAAAACTCAAATTATTTACTAGGGCCATTTCCTGTTTGCTCCTTCCCAAGTAGGTGTCCGGTGGCAAGACAGATGAGATGGCTTTCTGGAGTCCTGCAGGGACCACACATAATGAGGCTGTCATGTTTTGTTGCTTGTGCCTGACCTCATGTGGTGGCATAGCTTCTCTCACCGGGACTCTGGGCCAAGGCTTCACTCCTCCCTGTACCTAGTGTTGTGGGGCCAGCTTAGTCACTCCCCTGGGCATGGCCCAGGCGGAAGTCACATCTGCAGCTTGCTTTGTCCCACCTTGGCATTCATGTAGGATTCAAGCAAGTCCCTTACCTGGCCCCTGGCTTAGACTGTCCACCCACAGCAATCTTGGCTCTGAAACCACCTTGTTTCTCACCTTGATGGTTCCTTGACGGGCCACAGCTCTCAGCTACCTTTCTCAGTGGGAGCACTTGGGAACTTCTGTTGCCTGGAACATGGGAGAGCATTCTGCCTGAAGGTTACACTGCCATTTCTCCTTTAAGGTAGAACATCACCTTGGTGCAGAGCACTCCGTAAGGTCTCCTGCCAGAGCCTTCCTGGTGGGAGGTAGGTGCAAGCTCCTCTGCTCTGACTTATTTCTGCCTTCATCTCTGCTACACCCACTACTGATAGGTGGAACCTCCTCCCCAGGAAGGGAGAATCAAGAACTCCTTCTCCTGGCGGTGTACTCTTCTCTTGTTCTCTGTTGATAGAGCTTTATGCTTTCTTTGCCTGATGGTGGGAACTTTCTCTACCTATCCTGAGGGCTCTCCACCTGCACTTGATATTAAAACTCTTGGTTCAGGTCTCAAGGTCTTATTTTGGTCTTACTTTTATTAAGTAGAAGAAGCTTTTGCAATTTAAATATCTCTTGTCTATTGACACACACACACATGCACACACACACTATATATATGTGTATATATATTTATGAGTCTTTGCATCAGAGAAGACCATTGTCAAGATTCAGGTTGAATTCGGGTTTGGCAAAGTTTTCTTCTATTCCCTGTAATTTACATATAATATCCTGAAAATAAAGTAGAAACTTATGTCTTTCCAGTCTGTTTGATAGGACATTACCTAATGCTGCCCTTTCAGAAGGCCATACTTAATTGGTGAGATGGATAATTCCAGGTTGGGGGTAAGTGATGTCTTGCTGTGTCAGGAAGCAAGGAAACTGTCAAAAACTAATACGATTGTGAAACGAGAAGTCCCTTCCTCTTGGCCAAAAGTATGATAATTTCAGCATCAAAAGTAGCAGCGGTTAAAGCGTATCAATGCATATTGAATCAATCAAAATATGTGAATCCATAATGAAACTCAAAAACCAAAAGCTAGGAAGATACTTTTATGCCGCAACTTGAGATGACTACTAAACCAACGCATTACATTAAGAATTTGACACCGAAGGGCAATCATTATTTACCTTCTCTTTCCAGTATGAACTGCACTGGGGATAATAAGACAGCTGAGTTGATGAGAGAAAGCTCTATTTTAAAAGAAAAAAAGGCCATCAATAATATAGAATAAATGATAGAATTAGGAAATCAACATTAGAGACGTAGTTAATGCAGATCTAGACATTGATCTAAGGGAGAAAAAGTAGCTATACAATGAAAGGATTGTATGTTCAATCTCTTAACCCACTGTCAACTTTAACATCAGCAATGGCAGGTCAACCAGGCTTTATGTACACAACATCACTTAAGATGTAGTCTAATCCCAAATGTCTAATTTGAATTCATCAACCTTTAGATCTGACTTTCAGCTTACAGGAAATATGGGAGATAGAGGAAAAGACAAAATGACTCCATGAGAAAATACCCAGACATGCCCAGAAGATGAAATATGGTCTTCATCAATGACTGCACATCATTGATAAAGAAGCTGTGGTAGATTAGGAGCAACCTAAGGAAGGCAACAAGGTACAGTGAATGGCCCTTGACTGGATCCTGAATGGTTAAGCCAGCTAAAGAAAATGTTTGGAGCAACCGAGTAAATTTGAACACGGACTAGGTATTATATAAGATTCATTGAAGTGGAAACCTGGAGCTCGTTAACTGAAAAAAAAAAAAAAAAAAGGTTATAAAATTATATGTAAAAAATAATTTCATTTTAAGTATGCAAGTTTATATATATAGATAATATCTGAATTATATTCAATAATGTGTTTACTGCACTAATTTCTGGATGGTAGAGACATGGTATTTCAATTTTTAAATTTCTGATCATGTGAAGGTCATGTACTAAGGCCTGAACGATATATTTATTAGTTTTTTAAATAGCCAGGTAATTTTATGTATTTATTATGTGCAACATGATGTTTTGAAATATATATACATTGTGGAATGGCTAAATCAAGCTAATTAACATATACATAACCTCACAGAGTTGTCATTTTGTGGTGAAAACACTTAAAATCTATTCTCTTAGCATTTTTAAAGAAGACAATATATTCTTTTTTTTTTTTTTTTTTTTTTTGAGACAGAGTCTTATTCTGTCACCCAGGGTGGAGTACAGTGGCGTGATCTTGGCTCACTGCAAGTTCCACCTCCCGAGTTCATGCCATTCTCCTGCCTCAGGCTCCTGAGTAGCTGGGACTACAGGTACGTGCCAGCACACCCAGCTAATGTTTTGTATTTTTAGTAGAGAGGGGGTTTCACTGTGTTGGCCAGGATGGTCTCGATCTCCTGACCTCATGATCCACCTGCCTCGACCTCCCACAGTGCTGGGATTACAGGCGTGAGCCACCATGCCCGGCCAACAATATATTCTTATTAACTATAGTCACCATGTTTTGCAATAGCTCTTTTTAGCTTATTTCTTCTGTCTCATTGAACCTTCCTAAGCTTTGACCAATGTAGGGGAAAAGCAGTATGATATTGGTCTAGACAATGATATTTTTTGGTTGTGACCCCAAAAGCACAGGCAACAAAAGCAAAAATAGACAAATGGGATTGCTTCAAACTAAAAAACTTCTGCACAGCAAAGGAAACAATCAACTAAATGATATCTTTAAATGTAATACTAGCACATTATGGATGCATAACATTTTTACAGCAGCTAAAATGCAATCACACACATTTCCCCACTTGGTTTAATTATTTCTCTATGAAGTAGACCGAACGAGCATTATTGTACCTGTTTGCCATATGTATATAGAGAACTAGATGGCTTAGTGACTCCATTAGGTATCTATTGCTCCATAGCAAATGTCTTAGTCTAGTCAGGCTGCTACAATCAAATACTATAAACAACAGAAATTTATTTCTCAGAGTCCTGCGGGCTGGGAAGTCCAAGACCAAGGTGCTGGCAGTTTCTCTTCCTTGTTTATGGATGGCACCTCCCTGCTGTTTTTTCACATGGTAGAATGGGCAAACAAGCTCAATGGGGTTTCTTTTATAAGGGCACCAATCCCATTCATGAAGGCTACAGCCTCATGGCCTGATTACCCCCCAAAAGGCCCCACCTTCTAATACTATCACCTTGGAATTTAGGATTTTTTTTTTTTTTTTATTATACTTTAAGTTCTAGGGTACATGTGTATAACGTGCAGGTTTGTTACATATGTATACTTGTGCCATGTTGGTGTGCTGCACCCATCAACTCGTCAGCACCCATCAATTCATCATTTATATCATGTATAACTCCCAATGCAATCCCTCCCCCCTCCCCATGATAGGCCCCAGTGTGTGATGTTCCCCTTCCCAAGTCCAAGTGATCTCATTGTTCAGTTCCCACCTATGAGTGAGAACATGCGGTGTTTGGTTTTCTGTTCTTGTGATAGTTTGCTAAGAATGATGGTTTCCAGCTGCATCCATGTCTCTACAAAGGACGCAAACTCATCCTTTTTGATGGCTGCATAGTATTCCATGGTGTATATGTGCCACATTTTCTTAATCCAGTCTGTCACAGATGGACATTTGGGTTGATTCCAAGTCTTTGCTATTGTGAATAATGCCGCAATAAACATACGTGTGCATGTGTCTTTATACCAGCATGATTTATAATCCTTTGGGTATATACCCAGTAGTGGGATGGCTGGGTCATATGGTACATCTAGTTCTAGATCCTTGAGGAATTGCCATACTGTTTTCCATAATGGTTGAATTAGTTTACAATCCCACCAACAGTGTAAAAGTGTTCCTATTTCTCCACATCCTCTCCAACATCTGTTGTTTCCTGACTTTTTAATGATTGCCATTCTAACTGGTGTGAGATGGTATCTCATTGTGGTTTTGATTTGCATTTCTCTGATGGCGAGTGATGATGAGCATTTTTTCATGTGTCTGTTGGCTGTATGAATGTCTTCTTTTGAGAAATGTCTGTTCATATCCTTTGCCCACTTTTTGATGGGGTTGTTTGTTTTTTTCTTGTATATTTGTTTGAGTTCTTTGTAGATTCTGGATATTAGCCCTTTGTCAGATGAGTAGATTGCAAAAATTTTCTCCCATTCTGTAGGTTGCCTGTTCACTCTGGTGGTAGTTTCTTTTGCTGTGCAGAAGCTCTTTAGTTTAATTAGATCCCATTTGTCAATTTTTGCTTTTGCTGCCGTTGCTTTTGGTGTTTTAGACATGAAGTCCTTGCCCATGCCTATGTCCTGAATGGTACTACCTAGGTTTTCTTCTAGGGTTTTTATGGTATTAGGTCTAACATTTAAGTCTCTAATCCATCTTGAATTAATCTTCGTATAAGGAGTAAGGAAAGGATCCAGTTTCAGCTTTCTACTCATGGCTAGCCAATTTTCCCAGCACCATTTATTAAATAGGGAATCCTTTCCCCATTTCTTGTTTCTCTCAGGTTTGTCAAAGATCAGATGGCTGTAGATGTGTGGTATTATTTCTGAGGACTCTGTTCTGTTCCATTGGTCTATAGCTCTGTTTTGGTACCAGTACCATGCTGTTTTGGTTACTGTAGCCTTGTAGTATAGTTTGAAGTCAGGTAGTGTGACGCCTCCAGCTTTGTCCTTTTGACTTAGGATTGTCTTGGCAATGCGGGCTCTTTTTTGGTTCCATATGAACTTTAAAGCAGTTTTTTCCAATTCTGTGAAGAAACTCATTGGTAGCTTGATGGGGATGGCATTGAATCTATAAATAACCTTGGGCAGTATGGCCATTTTCACGATATTGATTCTTCCTATCCATGAGCATGGTATGTTCTTCCATTTGTTTGTGTCCTCTTTTATTTCACTGAGCAGTGGTTTGTAGTTCTCCTTGAAGAGGTCCTTTACATCCCTTGTAAGGTGGATTCCTAGGTATTTTATTCTCTTTGAAGCAATTGTGAATGGAAGTTCATTCATGATTTGGCTCTCTGTTTGTCTGTTACTGGTGTATAAGAATGCTTGTGATTTTTGCACATTAATTTTGTATTCTGAGACTTTGCTGAAGTTGCTTATCAGCTTAAGGAGATTTTGGGTTGAGACAACGGGGTTTTCTAAATATACAATCATGTCATCTGCAAACAGGGACAATTTGACTTCTTCTTTTCCTAACTGAATACCCTTTATTTCTTTCTCTTGCCTGATTGCCCTAGCCAGAACTTCCAAGACTATGTTGAATAGGAGTGGTGAGAGAGGGCATCCCTGTCTTGTGCCAGTTTTCAAAGGGAATTTTTCCAGTTTTTTCCCATTCACTATGATATTAGCTGTGGGTTTGTCATAAATAGCTCTTATTATTTTGAGGTACGTTCCATCAATACCGAATTTATTGAGCGTTTTTAGCATGAAGGGCTGTTGAATTTTGTCAAAAGCCTTTTCTGCATCTATTGAGATAATCATATGGTTCTTGTCTTTGGTTCTGTTTATATGCTGGATTATGTTTATTGATTTGCGAATGTTGAACCAGCCTTGCATCCCAGGGATGAAGCCCACTTGATCATGGTGGATAAGCTTTTTGATGTGCTGCTGAATCTGGTTTGCCAGTATTTTACTGAGGATTTTTGCATCGATGTTCATCAGGGATATTGGTCTAAAATTCTCTTTTTTTGTTGTGTCTCTGCCAGGCTTTGGTATCAGGATGATGTTGGCCTCATAAAATGAGTTAGGGAGGATTCCCTCTTTTTCTATTGATTGGAATAGTTTCAGAAGGAATGGTACCAGCTCCTCCTTGTACCTCCGGTAGAATTCAGCTGTGAATCCATCTGGTCCTGGACTTTTTTTGGTGGGTAGGCTATTAATTATTGCCTCAATTTCAGAGCCTGCTATTGGTCTATTCAGGGATTCAACTTCTTCCTGGTTTAGTCTTGGGAGAGTGTAAGTGTCCAGGAAATTATCCATTTCTTCTAGATTTTCTAGTTTATTTGCGTAGAGGTGTTTATAGTATTCTCTGATGGTAGTTTGTATTTCTATGGGGTCGGTGGTGATATCCCCTTTATCATTTTTTATTGCGTCTATTTGATTCCTCTCTCTTTTCTTCTTTATTAGTCTTGCTAGCGGTCTGTCAATTTTGTTGATCTTTTCAAAAAACCAACTCCTGGATTCATTGATTTTTTGGAGGGTTTTTTGTGTCTCTATCTCCTTCAGTTCTGCTCTGATCTTAGTTATTTCTTGCCTTCTGCTAGCTTTTGAATGTGTTTGCTCTTGCCTCTCTAGTTCTTTTAATTGTGATGTTAGAGTGTCAATTTTAGATCTTTCCTGCTTTCTCTTGTGGGCATTTAGTGCTATAAATTTCCCTCTACACACTGCTTTAAATGTGTCCCAGAGATTCTGGTATGTTGTATCTTTGTTCTCATTGGTTTCAAAGAACATCTTTATTTCTGCTTTCATTTCGTTATGTACCCAGTAGTCATTCAGGAGCAGGTTGTTCAGTTTCCATGTAGTTGAGCGGTTTTGATTGAGTTTCTTAGCCCTGAGTTCTAGTTTGATTGCACTGTGGTCTGAGAGACAGTTTGTTATAATTTCTGTTCTTGTACACTTGCTGAGGAGTGCTTTACTTCCAATTATGTGGTCAATTTTGGAATAAGTGCGATGTGGTGCTGAGAAGAATGTATATTCTGTTGATTTGGGGTGGAGAGTTCTATAGATGTCTATTAGGTCCGCTTGGTGCAGAGATGAGTTCAATTCCTGGATATCCTTGTTAACTTTCTGTCTCGTTGATCTGTCTAATGTTGACAGTGGAGTGTTGAAGTCTCCCATTATTATTGTATGGGAGTCTAAGTCTCTTTGTAAGTCTCTAAGGACTTGCTTTATGAATCTGGGTGCTCCTGTATTGGGTGCATATATATTTAGGAGAGTTAGCTCTTCCTGTTGAATTGATCCCTTTACCATTTGTAATGGCCTTCTTTGTCTCTTTTGATGTTTGATGGTTTAAAGTCTGTTTTATCAGAGACTAGGATTGCAACCCCTGCTTTTTTTTGTTCTCCATTTGCTTGGTAGATCTTCCTCCATCCCTTTATTTTGAGCCTATGTATGTCTCTGCATGTGAGATGGGTCTCCTGAATACAGCAGACTGATGGGTCTTGACTCTTTATCCAGTTTGCCAGTCTGTGTCTTTTAATTGGAGCATTTAGTCCATTAACATTTAAGGTTAATATTGTTATGTGTGAACTTGATCCTGCCATTATGATAGTAACTGGTTATTTTGCTCGTTAGTTGATGCAGTTTCTTCCTAGCCTCGATGGTCTTTACATTTTGGCATGTTTTTGCAATGGCTGGTACCGGTTGTTCCTTTCCATGTTGAGTGCTTCCTTCAGGGTCTCTTGTAAGGCAGGCCTGGTGGTGACAAAATCTCTAAGCATTTGCTTATCTGTAAAGGATTTTATTTCTCCTTCACTTATGAAACTTAGTTTGGCTGGATATGAAATTCTGGGTTTAAAATTCTTTTCTTTAAGAACGTTGAATATTGGCCCCCACTCTCTTCTGGCTTGTAGAGTTTCTGCCGAGAGATCTGCTGTTAGTCTGATGGGCTTCCCTTTGTGGGTAACCCGACCTTTCTCTCTGGCTGCCCTTAAGATTTTTTCCTTCATTTCAACTTTGGTGAATCTGGCAATTATGTGTCTTGGAGTTGCTCTTCTCGAAGAGTATCTTTGTGTCGTTCTCTGTATTTCCTGAATTTGAATGTTGGCCTGCCCTACTAGGTTGGGGAAGTTCTCCTGGATGATATCCTGAAGAGTGTTTTCCAACTTGGTTCCATTTTCCCCCTCACTTTCAGGCACCCCAATCAGACGTAGATTTGGTCTTTTTACATAATCCCATACTTCTTGCAGGCTTTGTTCATTTCTTTTTCTTCTTTTTTCTTTTGGTTTCTCTTCTCGCTTCATTTCATTCATTTGATCCTCAATCGCTGATACTCTTTCTTCCAGCTGATTGAGTCGGTTACTGAAGCTTGTGCATTTGTCACTTATTTCTCGTGTCATGGTTTTCATCTCTGTCATCTCGTTTATGACCTTCTCTGCATTAATTAGTCTAGCTGTCAATTCTTCCACTCTTTTTTCAAGATTTTTAGTTTCTTTGCGCTGGGTACGTAATTTCTCCTTTAGCTCTGAGAAGTTTGATGGACTGAAGCCTTCTTCTCTCATCTCGTCAAAGTCATTCTCTGACCAGCTTTGATCCGTTGCTGGCAATGGGCTGCGCTCCTTTGCAGGGGGAGATGCGCTCTTATTTTTTGAATTTCCAGCTTTTCTGCCCTGCTTTTTCCCCATCTTTGTGGTTTTATCTGTCTCTGGTCTTTGATGATGGTGACGTACTGATGGGGTTTTGGTATAGGTGTCCTTCCTGTTTGATAGTTTTCCTTCTGACAGTCAGGACCCTCAGCTGTAGGTCTGTTGGAGATTGCTTGAGGTCCACTCCAGACCCTGTTTGCCTGGGTATCAGCAGCAGAGGTTGCAGAAGATAGAATATTGCTGAACAGCAAGTGTACCTGTCTGATTCTTACTTTGGAAGCTTCCTCTCAGGGGTGTACTCCACCCTGTGAGGTGTGGGGTGTCAGACTGCCCCTAGTGGGGGATGTCTCCCAGTTAGGCTACTCAGGGGTCAGGGACCCACTTGAGCAGTTTGTCCCTTCTCAGATCTCAACCTCCCTGTTGGGAGATCCACTGCTCTCTTCAAAGCTGTCAGACAGAGTCGTTTGTATCTGCAGAGGTTTCTGCTGCCTTTTTGTTGTTGTTGTTGTTTTTTTTTTTTAGCTGTGCCCTGTCCCCAGAGGTGGAGTCTACAGAGACAGGCAGGCTTCCTTGAGCTGCTGTGAGCTCCACCCAGTTCGAGCTTCCCAGTGGCTTTGTTTACCTACTTAAGCCTCAGCAATGGCGGGCGCCCCTCCCCCAGCCTCGCTGCTGCCTTGCGGTTAGATCGCCGCAGACTGCTGTGTTAACAATGAGGGAGGCTCCGTGGGCATGGGACCCTCCCGGCCAGGTGTGGGATATATTCTCCTGGTGTGCCCGTTTGCTTAAAGCGCAATATTGGGGTGGGAGTTACCCGATTCTCCAGGTGTAGTGTGTCTCAGTTCCCCTGGCTAGGAAAAGGGATTCCCTTCCCCCTTGCGCTTCCAAGTGAGGCGATGCCTCGCCCTGCTTCAGCTCTCACTGGTCGGGCTGCAGCAGCTGACCAGCACCGATTGTCCGGCACTCCCTAGTGAGATGACCCCAGTACCTCAGTCGAAAATGCAGAAATCACCAGTCTTCTGTGTTGCTCGCGCTGGGAGTTGGAGACTGGAGCTGTTCCTATTCGGCCATCTTGCTCCGCCCTCGGAATTTAGGATTTAAGCATATAAATTGGGGTGGGGGGACCCAAAGATGAAGACCATAGCAACAAATTACCCCAAAATTTACTGGCTTAAACAAACAAGTATATATTGTTTCTCATAGTTTCTGAGGGTTAGGAAGTCAAGAGTGGCTTAGCTGTATGGCTGTGTCTCAGAGTCTCTTATGAGATTCCAGTCCAGATGCTGGCTGTAGTTACATCATCTGAAGTTTTACTGGCGCTGGAAGAACTGCTTCTAAGGTGGCTCATGGCACATGGCTGCTGTCAGGAGACACACTCAATGTGGATGCTGGCCCTCCCCAAAGCAGGTGGCCCAAGGAGCAAATAAGCAACCAAGTCAGAAGCTGCAATGACTTTAGAGCGTGGTCTCAAAGTGACATGCTCTCACTTCTGCTGCTGTTCTGTTGGTCACACAGACCAACCCCCTTGTGCAACGTGGAGGGTGTGAACACCAGGAGATGGGAGTCACAGGGGCCAATATGAGTTGGCTCCCACACCCAAGGTCAATGCCACATTCAAGGTCATACCAGCTGGCAAAACTAGAAATTGAAACCTTGTCTTCTGAGCACAGAAGATTTTCACTTTACACAGACTTTTCATAAAAGGACCTTATCCTCTTTAAGTATAGAAGATTTTTTTTTCCAGAATTTTTCTTTGCACAGTGACATATTTTCAGTATTTATATGACATCACTAAACACAGAGTTGGGAATCCAACCAGCTCTTTCAAGTAAGAGTGTGTGAATGTGAGTGGGCCCCAGCACACCACAGGCAGTTAGTTCTGCTGTAATGTAATGTATGTATTTTTACATTAAAAACTGCAGGGCTTATGGGAAAATGGGGTTAGGGATACAGCATTCACCTTTAACAGTGGCAAATAATAAAAGGTGAGGAACCCAATAAAAATGGTAGCACACATAGTTATACATTCCAACTCATTAAGAAATCCATAAATACTACAGTAAAGATGTCACATTGAAAAGACCACCTTGAGAAAGACCTGAAGTTTGCTTGTTGAAGTGAGTGTCCCATGCCTGGGGGCCCACCATGTCCACCTCCCTGTCTGCAAGAGGAAGAGAATCAAAGAGTTCCCAAGAGAAAAAGAACAGAAAACCAAAGGAAAAATACACAATAGCTGAGATTCAAGAGGAGAAATTAAAGAGAAGGTGATATGGTTTGGCTGTGTCCCCACCCAAATCTCACCTTGAATAATCCCCATGTGTCCTGGGAGGGAGCCAGTAGGAGGGAATTGAATTATGGGGGTGGTTACCTTCATGCTGTTCTCCCAGTAGTGAGTGAGTTCTCACGAGATCTGATGATTTTAAGAGGGGTTTTCCCCCATTTTTGTTCAGCATTTATCCTTGCTGCTGTCATGGGAAGAAGGAGGTGTTTGCTTCCCCTTTCACCATGATTGTAAGTTGCCTGAGGCTTCCCCAGCCATGCAGAACTATGAGTCAATTAAACCTATTTCCTTTACAAATTACCCAGTCTTGGGTATGTCTTTATTAGCAGTGTGAGAACAGGCTAATACAGAAGGGAACGCAAAGAGCCGTGCAGCCGGTTGGTGGCGGGAAGGGCTGTAGCTCATGTTGATTTGAACTGCTGGGAGGAAGGAGTGTGTGATGGATAATTTTAGGTATTATCTTGACTGGGTTAGGTGGTGCCCAGATCGCTGGAAAATCATTATTTCTGGGTGGGTCTGTGAGGACGTTTCCAGACGAGATTAGCATTTAAATTTAAACACTGAGTAAAGACGATCCTTCTTCACCAACATGGCAGGCATCAGGCATCACCTGACTCACTAAAGTCTCCAATAGAATGAAAAGGTGGAGGAAGGGTGAATTTGAGTGAATTAGCTTTGTATGATCTGAGACATTCATCTTCTCCAGCCCTAGAACACCAGGTTCTCTAGGTTCTCAGAACTTTGGACTCTGTATTTATGCCAGTGGCTTCCCAGGTTCTCAGACCTTTGACCTCAGACTTAAGAGTTTTACACCACTGGCTCTCTGGTTCTCAGGCTTTTGGATTCAGACTGAGTTACAGCATCAGTTCTCCAGTGTGTAGGCAACAGATCATGGGACTTGCTAGCCTCCGTAATTGCATGAGCCATTCCCATCATAAATATCGTGTTCAATAGATCTATATACTCAGTTCTCTTTCTCTCTCTCACCTCCCCCACCCCACCACACCATTTCCCTTCCTCTCTCTGGGTTCTGTTTCTCCCCAGGGTTGTGGAGCACACTGACTAATACAAGGGTTATCTAAAATCCTAGAGAGAGTAGTGATAGCAGGTATGGGTGGGTGTGGCTCCTTGTCCTGATGAAATGCATATGTGTGAGATCCATCCTTCCTACTGCATTCACCTGGCTTCTGAGCAACAAAATGGTGCCTGAGCAAAGTGACATTGACATGACACTCAAATTGTTCCCTAATTTAGCAATCACAGTGGAACAAATCCTCATTTTCAGAAGAAATGTTCTAGCAGAATGGGCTGTAGATACATCCTGGAAATTGGCAAACACCATAAATCAGGGCTTTCCTTCTGGAGGGCCTTGTCGTAAATACCTACCAGCACACTGTTGAGGTTAAAGCACTTTATGTAGGTTGGTATATAATAGTGCCTAATAAATTATCAGAATTAGCAGTACTTTTCCCAAGAAGAGGTCCAGAGGGATTTGAATGGAACAAGCTAAAACTGGCAAGGGCAGGTGAGCAGAGGCCTGAGACAAGGCAAGGGCAGGTGAGCAGAGGCCTGAGAGTGGGGGCACAGTGACGAGCCCCAGCAGGTACACACGGCAGGGCCCACTGTCCACAGTGGGTGGCAGCGAGCACAGGCGGGCACACACGGCAGGGCCCACTGTCCACAGTGGGTGGCAGTGAGCACAGGTGGGCACACATCGAACACATCTCCCTCGACAGCCTCCTTCTGTGGGTGCAAAGAGGCACTAAAGATGATGTGTTACTAATTATTAACATCCTTAGTAACTATCTTCAAGGCAGAAACAAAACAAGGAACAATAAAAAGCTTCAGAAAGGCTTTATTTTGTGAAGGGGTGTGTGTGTGTGTATATTATATATATCTATACACACACACACACACACACATATAAAATCATAAACTGGCATTTTTAATTCCCCTACTCTCCCAGCACACATATGGTATACTACAGTGTGGATGTTGGCAGGCCTAACTGGAATATTTAACAAATAGGCAGTAACAGACATTTATTGAAAAAAGTTTTTATGGGAAAACCCCAAATGTGCACGTTTTGAAGGTGCTTGGCAGTCATGCCTGAGGGGCAGAGTCACGTCCAGGAATCACTGTCCGGATGGCATCATGAAATGATGGCTATACAGATAGGAGCAATGATGGAAGCCAAGTGCATCCCAAGTGGCTTCTGCCCCTGAAGTGCCCAGGGAAGACCTTGGTGATGGGGGATCTTTGGGTCTGCTCTTAAAGAAGGGGTGAAATGGCCGGAGATGGGGATGGCTCTACAGGTGAAAGGTGGTGTATTAGGCCATTCTTCCATTGCTGTGAAGAAACACTTTAGACTGGGAAATTTATAAAGAAAAGAGGTTTAATTGACTCACAGCTCTGCATGCTGTACAGAAAGCATGGTGCTGGCATCTGTTCAGGTTTTAGGGAGGCCTCAGGAAGCTTACAATCATGGTGGAAGGCAAAGGGAGAGCAGGCACATCACATGGCAAAAGCAGGAGCAAGAGAGAGTGGGGGAGGGAGGTGCTACACACTTTTAAATGACCAGATCTCGTGAGAACTCTATCAGGAAGACAGCACCAAGCCACGAGGGATCCACCTTCATGATCCCAACATCCCCCACCAGGTCCCACCTCCAACATTGCAGATTAAAATTCAACATGAGATTTGGGTGGGGACAAATATCCAAATGATGTCAGGTGGGCTCTGTGGGAAGGCCAAGAGGCAGGGAGTGTTTTCAAATGGTTGGAGTCTGTCTGGTTTAGATAGAGAGCTCATGGAGGGAGTCTCTCTACCTCTTGAAGATAAGGCCTTAACATCCATAGAAACAGATTTTTATTGATTTCAGAAAGGCCCAAGTCAATTTTTTTCCTTCGGATGTAGTATTAATAAATTACTAAGCACTCCCATCTGCCAACCATCGTTCTAAGTGTTTTACTGGTATCATCTCGTTTAATCCTTTCAACAACCCTATGCGGTGTGTAAATGTTACTATACCCCATTCATTCAAGGAAATGGAACCTAGAAGTATCAGTAACTTGCCTAAGGTCAGAGTACCGAGTGTGAGATGTGGGCAGAAATCCTGGACAGATTTCAGAGTCTGAGCTCTTCTCTGTCTGTATTGCCTCCCCTACTGTGCTCTACACCAAGAAGTGTTGAAGTGTGCAGTCAGCAGTCCTGAAGTTGATGGTGGATTATGTTTCTTCTAAAGGCACTATGGAGATGAAACAATTTAAGTTCTACCAATGTTTTTCATAGAAACATGGCTACTATAGCACCAAAAGTTGGAGAAAATTACCTTTATTTCTGGATTTCATCAGTGATAAAGGCTGCTGAATTGTGCATATCATTGGTTCATTTCCCACAACTAATCACATTTCACTTTATTCAAGACTTTTTAAAAATGGGACTCTCAGCTGAGGTTGGAAGGCGCAGGCAGGCGCCCTGGAGAGAATTCACAGAGAGGCACAGGACGGAACCCTCCAAGGAAAGAAGAAGGGCCCCCAGAAAGGAGTGCTCTAGGGGCTCCAGGCAGCCGAGGAAACGCGGACGTGAGCACCGTGATTGCACTCCCAGGTGCACCAACGCTGCCAGAGTGAACAGAAGCGGAGCCCGCAGAGCGCCAGGCTATGCCGGGAGATGGATCACGATGAAAAACAGAGCCAGAGCATGGCGGGAACTTTCCGAGAGGGCATGTTGTTTCCAGGCGGTTCCACCTTCTAATATGAAACAGTCTTGGTTGATTTTCCTTGATACTACTTTATCCTCGGCCTGGTTGTTGGCAAGTAGCTACCCGCGTCTGTACACGCCCTTGATTAGTTTCCACTGCATGTGTTTTAACGCAGTGCTCCTTTTTCCACGTTTATTTGGGCCAACCCTGTCTGTAAAGATCCAGTTTAATACAAATTTGAGTCTAGGTGCTATAGCCTGGAAATGTACTAAAGGCACTACAACATATTGCTGAAAGAATCTTTATTCTGAATGCAAAGCAGACACCTAGTAAAAAATTCTGGAATAATAAAACAAGCCAGGCTCATGTGCTCAGTTTTGGGGACGCTCCAATTTAAAGGCTTAGTCATTGTCACGGTGTAAGGTTTACCCATTGCCCCCATCACACAGAAGTGGGAATGTTGAGAGCTGAGAGTCCTCCGACCTCTTCTGCTGCCCAAGAACTTGGGGTGGGTGGTAATTGGAGAAATCAAAGTGATCAGCTGCAAAGAATTCCATTGCTGGAGCTTGGTTCTGCGGGATTCTTCACGGAGGTCTTAAGGCAGAGACAAAAACAAGGACTGTGGGAGGCTCCTGTGAGTAGCCCAAAGGGTTTTGGAGTCAGGCAACCTCAGGTTACAAATCCAGTCCTGCAGGCTAGGAGTTGTGTAAACTTAAAAAAGTGACTGCACCTCCAGGCACATCATTTCCTTACCTGCACCTCCTTCTGACGGATTTTCTGAGGACAGTGCAATCCATACCCTATGTCGAATACTTTTCTAATTAATGACGTACAGACACTATTTATTTGACAGGAATAAAAATACCAGAAGAACCCAAGTCATATTCATTTAAAGCGGGATGACAAGTGCATCAAAATCTGAAAAATCATCACTAAAGAACTTATCCATGTAACCAAAAACCATTGAAATAAAATTAAACTATTGAAACAAAATTTAAAAATAATAAAATTAAAAAGTCCAAAAAACTTAAAGCAGTTCACCGGTTTCATTTCTTCCTTTATAAAACTGTATTTAGAAATTTATTATATGTGTCTATGCAAACATTTTAAAAATGTAAAAATGTGGGATTGCATAATACTGCTTACTGATTTACAGACATAAATACATCTACATAGACTTGCACACATGCAGGTGCCCCTTGCCCTATACCATTTCACCATCTGAACTTGCTATCTCAACTGAAGAACAAGAGGTTTTGGAGAGAAAGGGATACTTGTTAACATGTGTATGTACATAGCTTTTGGGTTATGGTTTGTCTTACAAAAGAAAGATATTATATATATTTCCTGTATCTTGGTTTAATCAATAGCACTTCCTAGAAATCTTACTAAGTCAACTGGTATATTCTAATTAATTCTTTGTGCTGGCTGCATAATATTCTGTGGTGTAGAGGTGTAGCCGCATCACATTTTATTCATTTTATCTCCTATTAATGGGCACTTACATTACTTCCAGTTTTTTGATGCTATAAACAGTGCTGCAATAAATATTGTTGCACATATGTCCAATTTACTAAAGATTTTATTTCTCCAAATAGAATTTTATTTCTAGTCTCCAAATAGAATTTTATTAGCTCCAATTTCATTCAACCTGCCCTACCACACACATATTCAGGTCATCAACCTGGTTATATGCAGAGAGAGAGAGTGTGTGTGTGTGTGTGTGGTTTTGTTTATTTTTGTTTTATTTTTGATGTTGTTGTTCACTGGACTCTGAACACTATAGGACTTCTTTAAATCTATTTCTTGAGTAAGCACTTGACAAGTGCCCAGGGCCCAGGGTTTCAGAAGACATCGGCAAGGGCCCCCTTACTGAAGGAAGCCCTGGGTGGGTTTTCTGGGGTTCACATGGGGACCTGACTTGTATCCCAAGGATAAGGGCCCCATTGTCCAGGGAGCACAGAGGCCCTTGGCACCCTCAGCTGAAACTCATCCAAGGTTAGCAACATTCCAGCCAAATTCTTGTTTTATTGCATAATTTCATTTAAAAATTGCATGTATAACATGGATAAGCTATAAACAAAATAGCCATTTTAATGAAAACAGCAAGAGATATGAGTGGATGTTGCCTTTATTCTAGTTATGTACACAACTTATTAGGAGATGCTCACAGTTGTCAATGGACTCCATGCTACGGCTTTGTGAAGCAGTGCTTGCTTCAGGTGACAGAGCCGCTCTGCCTGCCCACAAGCTGCTCTGTTGGTGACTTGTTTCACAAGGTTGTTTTACCTTGAGTTACTGCTGTGTTCACAGTTGTGCTTTGAGAATGCCAAAGCTCATTGCTCTGTTTGCAAAGATGCTTGGCTTGTTGGGGAGGGTAAAATGCAATATATTTAGACTTTTGATATTGACAGTCCAGCTTTTGACTTCTGAAGTCTTTGTAGAGGAGAGGAAGTGGGAGAGATTGACAGAGGACCCTCCTGTGGTGTGGGGTCTGTGCTGATGTCTGGATTTTTTTTTTTTTAACATTTATTATCAGGCTTCATACAGGAGGAAGTGGTTTGTAGAGCCCTGAATTTAGGCTTTGACAGGTAAGAATCTCTGAAATGAACAAGACTAGTTTGGTTAGCATTTATTAGAAGGTCACTGGGTAGGTCCTTAATTGTCTCCCATTTATAGAACTGGATAGTGTGTGTGTGTTTGTGTGTGTTTTGTGTTTAATTGTGATTTGCTGCTCTTCACAGGTTTTGTGAAACTGACAACAGCTCTTTCTCAGCCTGTTTTTCTCTAGCGGCCAAAATGTTCACTGTTAATTTACTCTGTTTACTCTTCATTCATTTAACAAATATTTATTCAGTCCTACTATGTACCAAGCACTGTCTAGTCTATAAAGATGTCAAGACATGCACCAACTCTTTCAATAAATATTTCTGTTACAAGTTGTAAAAATATTCAGTGATATAAAAATAAGAAAGGTTCTATTAAGAACAGGTTGCTTTTTTAAATATGTAAGTTTATTTTGGATGCAATACGAGACTGAATTCTAATGTGAAGTTGTTTTAAGAGAATGTGAAAATCTCACCATTCACTGACTTAGGAGAAAAGTTACTCTGAGAATTAATAGAAGCTAAATAGAAGAAGATAGTTAAAATCTGCATGCTAGCTAATGTCTTCTTGTCTTGTACTTTGGGGGAAAAAAGTAAACAAAAGTTTTATTAAGTTTCCAGTAGGTACCACCTGAACCCTTCCACATTCAGGATTACACAAGCGGCAATGGCATGTGGAACTTGCTGGCCTAGCCCAGTGTGTTACAGTGTTTGGCTTTCCTCCAGCCCTCAAGGGGTGTCTAAGACCTCTGGGATGCTATGTAGGATGCAGGCAGAACTGCTTCTTATGGGGCAAAAAAATTGTCATGGTCACCCCTGAACTATATAGAGGAAGAACTTTGTCTCAGTGCAAGCAAATGGTCTTCCAAAATTTGTACAAACAAGTTCCCAACAGTATAAGCTGTATTTAACCCTAAGCAAACCATCCTCACAGCAAAGGTCTTATTCTACCTGCACATTCCTTCCAAAGCACAAATGCCCTTTCTCAGTTCAACGACGAAAGGACTGATGGAAGATACCTTAGAAGAGTGGCGATGATTCACACTATTGGGTTAAAAAGAGAGAATATTGGGGAACAGTGAGGCTCCCCAGTAAGTCTCTACTCATTCTTCATCATCGCTGGCTGCTCTTCATTTATCAACATGGTCAACTCTTGCTCCTACATTAAAATTTAAGAAGCACCATCTTCCTGGGTTGCAATCACCTCTCTCTTCTTTCTTTTCACAGGCAAAATTCTCCTCATCTCCCATTGTTTGCATTCATTCCCAGTCCTACCACCCTGCCTGGCAGCTCCCCCCACCACACAATGGACACAGCCAGTGGCAGGGACACAGCTCTTCTGGTGCCAGATCTGGCTAACACATGGGTGTAGCATTTGACCCTCATGACCATCTGTTCTTTCTTCTTCTTCCTTCTCAAAAATATTTCTTGGATTCCTTGACAGCACTTTCTCCTGTTCTCTTTCTCCCTCTCTGCATTCATTATGTTGCTTTTTTCTGCCAATCTTAAACGAGGGTGATATCCACATCCTTTCCTATCTGTTACCACTCAGTCAACATTCTCTCCATGGTTCATCACGTTCCTCCCTCTGGCATCAGTAAAATGGATTTCATATCTCCAGCTCAAATGTCACCAGTTCTGCATGAATACATCAAAGGCTCAGTGTACAAGGACTGCTCAAAACCAAACATGTTACCTCCTCTTTCTGATTCCTGTTCTTCCCCACTCCCTTACCCATCTGTTTCTTTCCCTCCTTATTAAAGTTATTACCATTATAACTTTGATGAGTTCAAAATCTGGAATCCATCTGGAATTCTTCCTTATGTGCATCACCTGTGTCCAAAAGACAATAGTCTTAGTTTGTTTTGTGCTGCTGTAACAAAATATCATAGACTTGGTAATTTATCAACAATAGAAATTATTTGGCTCACAGTTCTGGAGGCTGGGAAGTCCAAGAGCAAGGGGCTGTATCTTGTGAGCATCTTCTTGCTGTATCATCCCATGGTAGAAGGCATCACATAGCAAGAGCACAAAAGAGACAACAAGGGGGCCAAATTCATCTTTTTTTCTCAGGACCCCCTTACAAAATCACTAATACACTCCTGATATAATGGCATTAATCCATTCATAAGGGTAGAGCCTTCATGACTTAATCACCTCTTAAAGATTCTGCCTCTCAACGTTGTTGCATTGGGAGTTAAGTTTTCCAGCACATGAACCTGACTTTTGTTCTCCCAGTGAAATGTCTCTCAGACATATCCCGTCTCCTCCATTCCTGCTATCCTTGCCTTACTTTTAGTCCAGAATCATTTCTTGCCTGGGATTTTGCCCACGATCTCCCTCTTCCTTAGAAATCTATCCTCCTCTCTACTTTCAAAATGTTTTTGAATTCAAATTTGATCCCATCTTTTCCCTGGTTAAATCCTTTAGTGGCTTACCACTTGCTATAAGACAAAGTCAAAGTCCTCAGTGCCCTTTGTCATCTAGTGCTGTCTCCTGTGCATAGACTTCCAGTTCTTTGATTATCTCTGTGCCTTTGCACACACATTTTCTTCTTTGGAACAACTTCCTCCTATTTCTGCTTTTCTTTCTTACACTATTTAGAGTCTTCTCATTCTTCAAAGAATCCAAAGATGGCCTCCTTTATAAGGTTTTCCACAGCTTTCTCTTGCTGGTAGAGTTTGTTGTGCCTTTTCCTATACAACCTCCTGTGTATGTGGTGGGCCCTTTCCATGCTGTGTTACACTTGCTGGTTTACAAATCTACACCCAGCACTAGATCGTGAACTTCTTGGGAAAAGGAACTATGTCTGATAACTACATTCTTTGTAATTTCACGGAAGCAGTGCCTAACACACAAGAATCTTCTTGAGCCCCAAATTTGCTATTTTTTCACACCTTTGGATATGTGTTCTTCACATTGATAATGGAAATGATAGTGCCATTCCTGCCGACCTTACTGTTGACAGTTGACACTAAATTTGAGACTAAATGTGACAATGTGTATGAAAATGTTTCTCAAACTTACATTTCTATCTAAAAGCAATATATTGAGGTAGTAGCAGTCTTGTTTTATTCTACTTTCTGATTTTGAATGCTAAACCACACTGGGAGCCCATCCATGGCATTGTAGAGAGTGGCGGGGTGGAACAAAAGCCACAGATGAAAATTTTGCCATCCTAAGAACTGGATAAGTATCTGAGAAAGCAGGACACTGGGTAGAGTGTGCTCTCTTTGTTTTCAGTTAAGTCTTTGTTTCAGGGACCACTTGTTTATGGTAGTTTAGAGGTGCCTGCAATAAAGCAAGATATAATAAATGCAAAATGTATTTATTAATGGGGCGGAGGAAAATAAAGATTATAGAGAAAGATGGATCCAGCAGTTTTTGTTTGTTTGTTTTCTTGTCACTAGTTGAAAATTGATGGTGGTGTAGACAAGTTGAAGGATGAAGTCAAAATTGCAGCCAAAATATCAGATTCAAACTCAAGGCAATGACTATTCTATCTTTGCCATTTTGGTGTAGCTAAATGTCTCTGAGGAGTAAGGTGATGACAAATCTTCGAAAGAGGTGATTGAGGCCGGGCATGGTGGCTCACACCTGTAATCCCAGCACTTTGGGAGGCCAAAGTGGGTGGATCTCTTGAGGTCAGGAACTCAAGACCAGGCTGGCCAACCTGGTAAAACCCGTAAAACCCCTTCTCCACTAAAAATACAAAAAAAAAAAAAAAAAAAAATAGAAAGATCAGCCAGGTGTGGTGGTGCATGCCTGTAATCCCAGCTACTTGAGAGGCTGAGGCAGGAGAATTGCTTGAACCTGAGAAGCGGTGGTTGCAGTGAGCTGAGACGGCACCACTACACTCCAGCCTGGGCATCGCAGTGAGACTCTGTCTAGAAAAAGAAAAGAGGGAATAGATATTTAAAAATGAAAAATTGCAAACTGGAGCTGTGCTTTTGTCTCAAAATTTATGTTCACAAACCCCTTTTGCTGTGCTGTGCCTGTAGTTGGCCCCAAGGTGCCCCTCAAAGCAGCTGTTTTGGTTCTGACCTGCTCTTGGCTATAATTGGAAGGTAGCCTGAGACGTCTCCCTCTATGTTTCCTTATTCTGGAATGTTGTGTTCATTTTTGTTGTGTATAAATTTATTTCCTATACAAATGCTAGCCTACAAATCCTGTACCAAAAGATCTCTATATATTCTATGAAATTTGGGCTGTAAAAATCCAGAAGCGGCCGGGCGCGGTGGCTCAAGCCTGTAATCCCAGCACTTTGGGAGGCCGAGAGGGGCGGATCACGAGGTCAGGAGATCGAGACCATCCTGGCTAACACAGTGAAACCCCGTCCCTACTAAAAAAAAAATACAAAAACTAGCCGGGCGAGGTGGCGGGCGCCTGTAGTCCCAGCTACTCGGGAGGCTGAGGCGGGAGAATGGCGTGAACCCGGGAGGCGGAGCTTGCAGTGAGCTGAGATCCGGCCACTGCACTCCAGCCTGGGCGACAGAGCAAGACTCCGCCTCAAAAAAAAAAAAAAAAAAAAAAATCCAGAAGCATTCTGCTGACAATTCTTTAACTAGGGAGGGGTTCCTCAGGGGGTGTGCCTTTCATTATGTATATTTGAAAATGAATTTTCAGGTCTCTGCTTCCCACGTGAATTTGTATAAATGTATGTAAAAATAAGAAGTAATGCTTTTTTCATTTTTTTCCTTAGAAATGGGCATATAATTTTTTAGGGCATAATATAAAAGATTGACTGGCTTGAGTTCCTTTGTCCTCCACAAATCTAGAATGAGAAAAACTAGAATTCCCTGGTAATATCCAAATTTATTAATGAATGGATATGTGCTATGCTAGCTACCAGGTAAGGTGCTTAAAAAGAGAAGTAGGGTTTAGTTTCTCTCACCTGTGGGTCCGTCAAGCTTTTCTCAGCCAATTCTCTTCCCTCTCTGGAAACTGTGATGTTTCATCTTCTCCTCCTTGCCTGGTGCCCACTGACAACACAGGGACTGATTCGGGTCTTCTCGTGTCTAGACACACTGAAAAGCCATTTTTGCTGCTTCTGCTGCCCAACCACACAGGTAGAGGGAACTTTACCACAAGACTTGCTGCCTCCTGAGTGCTCCCCAGGGAAGACTCCTAATGTCCTCAGATCCACAAACCTGGGGAGGGGTTTGTCATCTCCGGTAGCCTCCTCAGACCAGGAATCAGCCCAGGATAGAGGCCTCTCTCAGGAGCCCACTGCTGCCTGGCTCTCTCCCTCCTCTTTGGTCCTGCCTCTTCCCCAGCCCTGGTCTCCTTGGAGGGGTTGCAGAAGGGAATACCTGGAGCGGGGCAACCTGCCATCCACCCGCTCTTGCACCAATGTCCTGAGTCTTTAAAGACTAAGCCCCCTGGAAACTCAAAACCAGTTCTCCCTCAAAAAGTTCAGCTCAGGCTGGGCGCGGTGGCTCACGCCTGCAATCCCAGCCCTTTGGGAGGCTGATGCGGGCAGATCACCTGAGGTCAGGAGTTTGAGACCAGCCCGACCAACATGGTGAAACACCGTCTCTACTAAAAATACAAAAATTAGGTTGGGTGCAGTGGCTTATGCCTGTAATCTCAGAACTTTGGGAGGCTGAGGCAGGTGGATCACTTGAGGTCAGGAGTTCGAGACCAGCCTGACCAACATGGTAAAACCCTGTCTCTACTAAAAATACAAAAATTAGCTAGGCATGGTGGCACGTGCCTGTAATCCCAGCTACTTGGGAGGCTGAGACAGGAGAATGACTTGAACTCAGGAGGCAGAGGTTGCAGTGAGCCGTGATTGCACCATTGCACTCCAGCCTAGGCAATGAGAGCAAAACTTCATCTTGAAAAAAACAAAATCTAGCTCTCACACGTCAAAAACTTTGGCTGTCCACACTATTCTCTTCCAACTTTTAAGAACACAGATAAAAAATGTAACCAAGTTAAAAAGCCTTATTAACCTTAAGGCTTGATGCTGGTGCCATTCCTAGGCTGGTATTTCTCATGAGTCTCCACCAAAGACAGAGGGCAGGAAGATCTGGACTTCTTGGGCTGAGTCATGCTTCAAGGACCCCTTCAGAGGGCGGTATATTGTTCCCTATGTGGGGCTGCATTTCCCGTGACCGGCACTAGCCTGATGGTTTCTGCTTTTCTGATTGTTCACCTGCACTTGCCACAGCTGTGCTATGCCTCCATTCCTCTATCTCGTGAGGGTACTCTGACCTTTCTGTCCTCTACCACATGTCATTGATGAGAGCCACAGGGGGTAGCCTCCCGGTGGTCCAGCCCAACCTCTGTTCTCTCTCGTTCCTGCTTCTCAACAACCTCCTGGAGCTTTTTCCTCTGGATGTAGGAGAAGGGCCCCACACGTTGGATCACAGCCACGCTTGGAAAGGAGAAGTGACTGTTGGGGAGACAGCCCCTAGGAGAGTTGGGTCTTTGTCTGTTTTATTTTGTTTCTTTACAATACAGCCGTTTTATGTATGACCTCTTCCACCTAGACCCTTGCCTTCTCCCAGAGGTATGAGACAAGGAATACAAATGTCGGCTGCGACTCTGGAAGGCTGCAAGGAACTAATGCTGCCCATAGAAAAGCACTTCAAAACCTTAAACACTTTCGCTATTCCCCACCTTCTTTCATGTTCACATCTGCAAATAATAGGCACTCAATACAATTTTATGGCAAATCACAGAATTAGTTCTGCCTCGAATCCTTTGTGGCATGAAGTGTGAGCATAGGACAAGTGTGCAAACAAGCACCAACACCAGGATCTGTTTACTCTGGTGCAGTCCATGGCTACTTAATTCCTTTTCGTCTTTCAATAAATAGGCATCGAACACCTATTATATGCCAGTTACTATTGTAGACAGACATGGCATCTATTCTTGCAAACAGACACTGAGGAGGCACATGAATAGACAGGATGTCAAATAATAATGAGAGCAGCCAGGGGACAGAGCAAGGTGCTCATGAGTGCTGGTCAGAGCTGCCTCCGTAGCTAGGCTGGCAAGAAAGACGCATGAGGTGGTTGCACTTGGGCAGAGGCCTGAAGGATGGAAGGAGACCACCGTGGAAAAGTGGATGGAAGAGGAGATGGACCAATCATTTTCCACAATCAAGTCATATTTGAAATGCACGAGGTCCCTATCTGATATCTCAGAGGTGCAGGGGCGCAGGAGGGTTCCTAAAAGGCATCGCCAGCCCTCCATGCTGTCTCACCGTATTTCATGGGGCTGGCGGGTTCTGCCTGCGGTTCCCTCCGTTTCATCAGCACCACAGTGGCTTCCCACGTTCCAGGCTGCGCCAGGCTGAAATGCCAGTTCCTGATCCTGCGAAGAGCCATGGTGATGCTTCCTATGTGTCAGTGAGCTGGGAGCCTTCCCCGCAGCTCCAGCCCTCACAGCCTCGGCCCTGGTTAACAAGGGCAATTAAAGTGCTCAGGATTTTTCACTTGCAGTGTTCTGAATGCAAGTAAGTTGCTTTATGAAGGAATAGGAATCTGTTTCTTTCTGCCACTTGCTTCTGTGCACAGCCAGCGTTTTCACCAGCGGCCTTTGGGCAAGGTGTGCAGGGCGTGGGCTTATTGGAATACTGACGAAGGCAGACCTTGAGTATCTTTTGAAGAAAATGAAACTTAAGGAAAAAGTATGACTTGTGAAACTCGAGGCAACTCTGTGGACTGTGGACTTAGCAGGGAAACAACACATTGTTAATTTTCTTTCCTTATTTCTCTGTTTTCGTCTCTGATCCAGTTGGTCACGTCCATAGATCCAAAGAACGCATGCAGAGGAAGGAAATTCAAGTGTTTCCTTCCTGTCTGCTGGGTGGCCACCCACACCCTCTCTCTTCTCTTGGGCCACTTGTCCCTAATTTCTTTTCTTCATGAAGACCCCTGCTGGCATCCTCAGCAGCTCCATGGAGGTGAAAGGGCTATGAATGCGCTTCCTCCTCATAACTCTCTAGGCTTCCTGGTGAACATGGAGAAGAAACCATTTTCTTCATACATCAGTGGCTCAGGGATCTGTGAACCTCCCCACCTGCCGCCCTCACACCTGGAGTGATGCTGCCTGGTCATTAGGGAGCACTCTCTTCCCACCTGCCGCCCTCATGCCTGGAGTGACATGTGCCTGGTCATTAGGGAGCACTCTCTTCCCACCTGCTGCCCTCACGCCTGGAGTGATGCTGCCTGGTCATTAGGGAGCACTCTCTTCCCACCTGCCGCCCTCACACCTGGAGTGATGCTGCCTGGTCATTAGGGAGCACTCTCTTCCCACCTGCCGCAACTACAGTGCCCATGCCATGGGCTGGGTCAGATTTTCCTGTGCGTGAAGTTGGCTGTGTTTATCCAAATCTGGTAGGAATGGATCCTTCTAAGAAAATATGCTTTTGACTTCATGATTTTCCAGTGGCACTGAAGGCCCTGCATGCAGGGGGCTGCTAGCTGGGGCATGGGACACATCCAGCTCCACTCAGTGGTCACTCGGGGTCCCGTGGGCAGCCTGGCCCAACCTGAGTGGTCGTAATGTTTCTGACGGCCTTCACAGCAATGTTGTATCATTCCAGCTCATGTATAGAATGTGTCCAGAATGACAGGGCAAGAGAAATAATATTCCCTGCCCAGGTATCCCCTCTGCCTTTCTCAGAAGCAAACAAACACATCTGAGGAGAGAAAAAGCACAACCCTATATTCGATCCTTGCCCGTATCCAGCTACTCCCCACACCGTCATCAAATCTGACCGGCACTCGAGGACTCCTGCATGATTTACAAGCATCTTGTAATCTTTAAAAAGCATCTTTTGTTTTCCGTACCAACCACCTCATTCACAGTTTACTGAATGCCCGCCGCATGTGAGGCTGTGGACTGAATTCACTTCTTGTTGAATGCTATTGTGTGCCTGGCAATGAGTTTTGTCCTCCAAACAACCCGCTGTGCAGGAGGTCTCATTTTAGAGACGAGGGGTCAGAAGCTCCAAGAGGCTGATTCACTTGCCCAAGGACACACAGCTTCTAGGGGAAGAGCTCAGATGGAAAGGAGACCCATATGGCTCTAACATGCACTGTGGTTTAGTTCTTCATCTCTCATTCCAGCAAAACTGCACTGGAAACTTCTCAATCAAAGGATCCTATCTCATTCTCATTCATTTCCCTGAATACATTTTGGGGACACACAGTGGAGTCGGGCCTGAGCAATTGTTTCTTGAGAAAAAAATGCATTCTTCTCCGAGCTCCTAGAGCCCACCATAGGTCCCAGCACTCAGAAGGAGGCACTAAAAGTGGTGTGCACTGGGTTGAGAGGGGATGTGAGGGAGTCAGAGGTGCTCCAGATGTCGGTCATCGGCAGCCAGGATTTGGCACCACCAGGTTTCAAATATGAAGACAGCTTTGCCTTTTATTTCCTGTAGAGTGGATGCTTTTCAGGAAATGTATCCCTTTTGCTCTGCCATGGCCTTTTGAGAACATGCTATTTTTTTGTTCCAGACGAATAGCAAGGGTGCAGGACCAGCTCAAGTTGAGCGTGAGGGGCTGAGCAGCTCACACCCCATGGCTGGTGGTCAAACAGTGGGCGTCTGAGCACTTGCTGATCTGAGGGCTCCCGGGGATCCTGGAGTGGGTCCAGCAGGTTGTGCAGAAACCACATAGGACTGGCTCTTCCCTCGGCCTCATGTGGGTTTCATGAACCTCCTTTTATTCTCATCCTCTGGTCAATCTGCTCACAGTGCAAATAAGAATGAGTCTTATTATGCAGGGTAACTTTAAGGTCTCATCGCCAATTCCAGTGAAGAACCCTAAACAGGTACCTTTGAGGACGCTCATGCAGGACCCATGTTTTCCCCCTTTTTACCTACTTCTGAGTGTGATGAAGCTAGGGCCTTAACATACTTACTTTAAATGCATGTAGTGTATACATAGTGTATGTATAATTATATATAAATATTACATATAAATTTTAAATATGTTTAATTACATATAAATAGTACATATGAAATTATATATAAAATAACATAATTTAACATATATATAACATATATATCATTCTCGGCCAGGAGTGGTGTCTCACGCCTGTAATCCCATCACTTTGGGAGGCCAGGGTGGGCAGATCACTTAAGGTTGGGAGTTCGAGACCAGCCTGGCCAATATGGTGAAACCCCATCTCTACTAAAAATGTGAAAAGTAGCTAGGCATGGTGGTGCACACCTGTAGTCCCAGACACCTGGGGGGCTTCCGCAGGAGAATTGCTTGAACCCAAGAGGTGGAGGTTGCAGTGAGCCAAGATGGCGCCACTGCACTCCAGCCTGGGCAACAGAGCGAGACTCCTCTGTCTCAAAAACAAACAAACAAAAAACTATACACACACACACACATATATGTCATTCTCATGTTAATAATATTCATGAAAGAAAAATGAGAGAATATAGACATATAAGCAGAGAGAATACAAGACTTCCCCTATTCTACCCACAGACCAACACATAAAATACCTTTGTGTATATTCTTTGGACTTTCTGCATAGTCATTTATACATTTATATTATTTCCATAAATAATGTTCAGTTGTTAAAAAACTGGCTTTTAAAAATCTTACATTATTGTGATTATCTTTCCATATCAATAAAACAGTTTTATACGATCATTCTGATATGTAATTGCAAATAATTTAACCAATCTGTTGTTGGCTTTTAGGCTGTTTCTAACAGCGTTGTAACTAATATCCCTATGGCTAAATCCTGATAGGCATACTTCATTATTTTCTCAGGATGAATTCCAGGTAGATTAAGGGCTAGCATGTGCTTTTTTAAAATTATACTTTACATTCTGGGGTACATGTGCAGGACATGCAGGTTTGTTACATAGGCCATGGTGGTTTGCTGCACCCATCAACCTGTCATCTACCTTAGGTATTTCTCCTAATGCTATCCCTCCCCTAGCCCCCACCCCCCAACAGGCCTCATTGTGTGATGTTACCCTCCCTGTGTCCATGTGTATTCATTGTTCAACTCCCACTTATAAGTGAGAACATAGCATGTGCTTTTTAATGAATCTTAATATGTTTCCATAAGTTTGTTTCTATAGTTAGTAAACTCCAAGCAACCCCTCTCCCACCCAGCCCAAGTTTTTTACATGTAACTGCAAAATCTATAGAAGTGCAACGTATTTCCATTAGAAAACGAAATCTTTTTTGATGTAAAGTACATCTTCATTATAAAACAGAATTACCTTCAGTAGCTCTGAGGCTTAAAGATCTTTGCAGTGACCTGTGAAGTCATCCAAGGATAGCAGAGCCCAGCCTGTCTGACACGTCTTTGATGCTGAGCATTGGGTGGGATTGGGTGGAAAGTCTGATTTTTCTCAGGTTGGATGCTGTGCTCTAATTGCCAGTGGCTGGAAGCCTGGCTTGTTTTTCTCTTCCTGTCATCCAGTGCAGGGGCACACAGGGAGAGTGTGAACATAGGGTGTGTCCAATATAACAGCTAGGGTTTCCAAATTAACTGTAAACTCTAAGTCTTTAAAGGTCAATCGAACATTTTGTTCTTTTGTTTGACTTTTCCATTTAAAATAGAACTTTTGCCTCTGAGAATTTAGACATGGACACAAATACTATGGAAAAAGTCAAAACAGGATAGTTTTCTCAACACTAAAGGATGCATACGCATTTAGTTCTAGATTAATGTGGCTAAAGGGTGTTTGTTGCCAGGTAAGAAGGGATGGTTTACAGCTCCAAACAAGGACAGATGACTTCTTACTAGAACTGGCTTCATCAGTGAACATCTCAGGTCCTGCCTTGGCTTGGGGCCTCACCTGCAGAAGAAATCAAAGATGGCACCATCAGCCACTGTTGCTGGTCCTTCATTCACTTCACCTTGCCAGGGTTGCTCTAGGTAGAAAACAGCTGGAAAACTGGGGTCCCAGAGACAGAAACAAGTACACTGCATATTTTCTGTTGAATAAGATTTTTTAAATTTTATTTTTAAGAAAACTGAAGATTTTTATGCAATTGTAAAAAATAATACAGAGCCTCATATATCCTTCATGCAGTTCCCCCCAAGGGCTGCATCTTGTGTACCTACAGTCTGATATGACAATCAACATATATTGGCGTTGATACAATCCATCCACCATATTCAGATTTCCCAAATGTTTCTTGTACTCATTTGTGTGTATTTAGTTCTATGTGGTTTTATCACACGGGAAGCATTGTTTGACCACCACTGGCATAGTCAATATACAACACAATTCTATCACTAGTCTCCATCCTGCTGACCTCAAACAGCCACAGCCAATGCTTTTATCTCCCATCATGATCCTCTGACAACCACTAATCTGTTTTTTACTTCTCCCTCTCAATAGTTTGTTATTTCAAGAATGTTATTAAAATGATCATACACTGTGTAGTCTTTTGAGATTGGCTTTCTATACTCAGCATAATTCCCTGGAGAGTGATCCAAGTTGTGTGTTTGTGGCTGAGTACTATTTAATGGTGTGGACATACAAGTTTGTTTAGCCATTCACCCATTGAAAAATATTTGGGTCATTTCCAGTGTTTTCTATTATTACAAGAAATGCTGCTATGAACATTTGTGTACAGGTTTCTGCATAAACATAAGCCTTTATTTCTCTGGCATAGCTGTCCAGGAGTGGAATTACTGGGTCTTAGGGTAAGTGCGTGGTTTGTTTCATAAGAAACTATTTTCCAGAGTGGCTGTATCATTTTACATTCCCACCAGCAGTGTACAAGTGATCTAGTTTCTCTTTACCCCACCAACATTTGGTGTTATTGCTAGTGTTTTTTATTTTTTCTATTGTGACAGGTGTATAGTGATATCTCATTGAGGCTTTAATCTGCATTTACTAATGGCTGATGGTGTTAAAGTTCTTCTCATGTGCTTATTTGCAATTTATCCTCTTCTTTGGGCCATTTTGTTTTTTCTATTAAATTTTGAGAATTCATTATAGGGTCTAGATTCAGGATCTTGGTGAACATGAGGTGTGCCAACATTTCCTCTCAGTTTGTAGCTTGCCTCTTCAATCTCTTCAGAGACTTTTGCACAGCACATGCTTTTAACTTCGACATGGTGCAGCTTATGAATTTTCTCCTTAATGAGTCACGCCTTTGGTGTCCAATCTAAGAACTGCGCCTGGCCCTGGGCCCCAAAGATCTTCTCCTATGCTTTCTTCTAAATGTTTTCTAATAACTTTTATGTTTTACCTTTAAGTTTGATCCATTTTGGGTCAATTTCCATATAAGGTGTGAGGATTTGGTTGAGGTCCTTTTTGCATAAGGATGCTTGGATAGGATTTTTGTTTCAGGGAAATCTTTGCCTCTTTACTACAGGATGCTGGCCCACCCCTGCCCCCACCACTAGTATTCTCTGGTGTTCGTCATGCTATGGGAGATCTTCTATGCAACATGGAAACCATGAATTCTACCACAGAGGGAGATCTTCTGTCCCACTATGAAACTGTGAATTGTAGCACAGAGGGAGATCTTCTGTCCCACTATGAAACCGCGAATTGTAGCACAGAGGGAGATCTTCTATGCAACATGGAGACCATGAATTGTACCACAGAGGCAAACGTTCTGTCAAACATGGAAACCAGGAACTATACACAGAGAGAGAGATCTTCTACCCAACATGGAAACGAGTTATACCCACAGAGGGAGATCTTCTATCCAATTCAGGTGTTCCTTGTGTGATAGCATACTCTGTATCTAGAACTAGCTAAAGTTTTGTGATGTCATTATTGTTATTGTTGTTGTAGAGGTGAGGTCTTGCTATGTTGCCCAGGTGGGTCTTGAACCCTGGGCCTCAAGCAATCCTCCTGCCTTTGTTTCCCAATGTGTTGGGATTACAGGCAAAAGCTGGTCTTATTCTTTCTAAAGCTGAAGTTTGAGAACTAAAAATCACTTTCAAGGGTAGAATGCATTTTATATTTTCTCTGAAAAATGAATTGGCACAAATTTCCAGTTAAATTTGTGCAATTTTCTTTAAAGAAAAAACACAGTTAATTTTAAAGTAGTAATAGTTATAAAGTAGGAGTATAATCCCAAATTGTGTAACTGTTTCCATTGAGATAATTTTGTAAAAGCATCCTAACCAGCAATGGATCCTCTTGTTAAGAAGGCCCCAGTACAAACTCTCTTTATGAAGGACTCACATGCTCTGACTGTTCCGTCACCTCCCAACCACAGCCAGGAGCCTTCTCTGGCTGCCGCAGAACTAAGGAGGGGGCACCACTGTAGCCCAGCCTGTCTTAGCATTGGTCAGGGCCCTGTCCCAAAATATTTGTGAGCCAATGTATCTACATCTCTATGGTGCTATCAATGGTACACGTATCTCTGTAGCAGGACTTTGTCATCTGCCATGATGTGGTCACTCCTCTGAACACCTGGAATAGGCCTAGTTCTCTTTCTAGCTAGACACGCACAAAGTTTTGTCTTAAGAAATTGTCTGTACTTTGAAAGTCTGTTTCCCAGGGATAGTTATGCTTAATACTGGTCAGTAACTATGTTGATAAAAGCAAACCCTTTGCTTCTGTAATACTTTTGTCTAACCATGTAAAAAGACATATCGTGTTTGTGACATCCTAATTAGGAGCAAAGGCCATTTTCGTTTGCAATGTTCATCTCTGCTCCCATCTCACTGAGCTTTAGCAAAGCATCTTGGTTTCCTTTCTCCACCTTAGAGTGCTTTGTTAATAGTACCCGTTTCAGTGGGCTAGGGTGTTTCCCTATTTTGTTGCCTGGAAGGTGTCTACTTTGACCTACGTTAATCTCAGGGCTTGGAGGTAAAGTCATCCTCTGTGTAGACTTTGGGATTCGCTGGGATCCTTGTTTCACAATGTGGAGTCATGGAGGGGAGGGAAGTCCCGGAAGGTGGCTTAGGCTCTCTTTGCATGCAGCCCTGACAGAACCTTTTGTTAGCCACTCAGTGGACTCAACTGAAGGTTTCCAAGATTGAGGAAACATCTGCAAGCAGACCTATCTATGTATGGACGGCGCTATCCGCGGGGCACTTTTCTTTCCAACTCTGACTCACATGTGGAGCTCATGGGAATGGTCTGGGTTACTTAAGGTTAACCTTTACATTCTCATAACCTCCCATATGCTTTTTCAGAATGCCACCCTGAGGAGTTTTACTATTATTGAAAAAGGGAGTCATTGTTTGACCAGTTGGAGACCAAACAGATTGTCCTAGTTTTCTTGAAAAAAGGAAATGAGTCACTTTCCATATGAATATCTCAACTATCAAAATATTAAACATCCCTTTGTTTACTGTTTTGCTTCTTAACTTTAAGACACGTAACCTTGGCCAAGTAGCACCAGCAAGAACCGTCTGCTGTGTACCTCAGCTGTGCTTGTACCACTTTGTCTAAGAGGAGCGGACAGCAAGGGAAGGTCTGGCTTTGATGGGGTGACCCTGCTCACTCATTAGACTCTGTGTGCAGCCCAGTGGTTGGGCTTGGCCACAGGAGTCCTGCTGCCTTGGGATACTCTGATGGCAATCAAGACCAAACTTACTCAATGATATTGGAAATTGCCTATCTTTTTCTTAGTCTCAGCCTTCCCATCTCAGTTGATGGAGATCCCATGCTTTCTGTTGCACAGCCCACAAATATTGAAGGTTGTCTTTGACTCCTTTCTCTCACACGCAATATCTGATCTATTCAGAAAATCCTACTGGCCCAGTAATCTTCAAGATACATCTAGAATCCTCTCACATCTCATGATTTCCACGTTTGCCTAGCCTGATTTATCCCACCGACGTCATGCACCTGGCTTGCTCCTCTCAACTGGCCCCTCAGCTTCTACCCTGCAGTCTAATCCCAGCAGTGGCAGGAGCAATCCATTCATGACATTAGTTGGATTTCACTCCTCAGCTCAGAGCTCATCAGTGCTCCCTGTCTCTCTCAAAGGGAAAGCCAGTCTCTTTCAAGGGCCCACAAGGCCCTATGTGGTGTAGCCCTGCCCTTCTTCACCCACTTCCTGCAATTCTCCCCCGGGCTCACTGTGATGGCAGCGGGTTTCCATGCTCATGCTGGAATGCACCAAGCCCTCTCTCATCACAGGCCATTGCACAGGATCTCCTTTTGCTTGGAACAGCCTCTTTCCCGGTATCGCTGCCTCATCCCTTTCGATCTGTGCCCAAATGCTACCCTTCTTCATGAGCTTAGCTGGCCCAGCCTGTGTAAATGTCAGCCTGTATCCCCAGCACTCCTGATCCTTCTTCTCCTGTTCTTTTATCCATTGCATGTATCATCTTCTAACACACCCAATGATTCTAAAATTTATGATGTTATTGTTTATTATCTGGCCTTACTGCCTCTAGAAAGTAAATTCCACAAGGGCGAGGATCATTGTCATTTTTGTTCCCTGATATCCCTGCCTATGTATTTGATAAATATTTGCTGAATAAATAAACCACCACCTCCAACAAGAACAGGTTGTTTTCTCTGTGCCCTTCAAACTGGCCATCTAAGATGCACATTCCTCCAAAGTGAAGTTTGTTTCTATGCAGTCTACCGGCAGCTGAAACCTAGTGACCCTGGCTTTGAACTCCCAGTTGTTGGAGATAATCCAGAACACAGTCAGGGGTATGGCTGGCACTGGGGAAATTCGTAATCCCGTGCTGCTTTGGTACACGGACCTGAAGGTCAGTAGGTGGGTCATTCAGCCCTTCCATCCCTCAACAAGTTCCCCCTATTTCTGGGGCCTTGGTGCACATCAGGAGGATGGAGCCATGACAAAATGAGTCTTTAGAGTATTTTCACATTTTTGTGAACACTTAAGATTCCTTCTTCCAAGCAAATTTTGGAGGAGATCACACTGAGATTGGAGAGGGTGCTATTTGTGTCATAAGAATGAATTTATTTAACTACTATTTATTATCTACTGTGGTCCAGGAATGTATAATGGAGATACAGTGGTCGAAGATAAAATCCCTAACCCATGGAGTATAGTCTAGTGTGTTATTCAGAGTGAAGCAAGTAAATGAGCAAATAATAGTATTTCAGGAAAAAATTAGAAAGTTTGAGGTAGAAAGATACCACGGAGGTATGGGCACAGGAAAAGCGGTGAAAACATCACAATTTTCTTATTAATTTCAAAATAGAAGAGTTAAGTATGGCTCATTGCTGACTTTTATATTTGTCCTGAAATGTATAGTAAGCAGGGTTGTGTGTGTGTGTGTGTGTGTGTGTATGTGTAAGCCCAGTCTTAGAAGATAAGCATCTTGATTGTCACTCAAAGTATTTATGCCACAGTATAAGACCAATGGTCTCGTTCTTAAAGATAACTGGATCATTTTACTACAACCTATTTCTTTCTCCAGATTAACAAAGTACTACTCATGTAGAAGATGATCGGCTTAAAATTTTTGAAAGGAGTAAGGGCAAGAACTCCTGAGTGAAGGTAGTTCACTAAACGCTAAATGTATGTCCTTGGTCGTGGTTTGTAGTTTTGATCAGGGGTCTGTAAAGGACCAGCAGAAATTTTTTAGTAATTATGGACCGTACAGTTTCTATTGTAAACACTCAGCTCTGCCATTATACAGCAAAAGCAACTACAGAAATGTATCCAAAAAAATTTGTAACCAGTTAAGTGTGGCTGCATTTAAATACAACTTTCTTTATACAACGGGCAGAAAGGAAACAGTAGTTTGCTGACCACAGTATAGTAGTGATTTAGGGTGACTAGAATATATCTAACAATATGAAATGGCATAAGGCATACCCCCCCAAATAAAATTAGAGACTCTAAGGCATATGAAGGGTGGGCACCAGGGAGTTATCCTCTTTAACAGAATGCACCTGAAAATTATCAAGAAGGGCACGTTCTGCTTGCATCTGACTTCTACGGGAACTTTGCATTTGCTTTCATGTGCACAATAAAGTTCAGAGAAAGTTGGGAGGATCAGAATAAAGAGCAAATAAATAATTATAGCTCTTAAAACAGGACTGCAAAAGATAAGTTAGAACGGTTTGCTTGGGTTGGCAAACTGCAAGTCCCATCCAGGCCGCAGCCTATTTCTGCACAGGTCACAAGCTCAGAATGTTTTTTATATGCTCCAAGGGCTGTGAATGGAAAAAGAAAGGGAAGGAGGAAGAGGAGGAAGAACAAGAACAAGAAGGAGGATACAGCAGATACTTTAGGTGCCATGTAAAGCTTAAACGTTTCACTACTTGGCCTTAACAGAAAAAGTTTGTTGACTCCAGGCTAGAGAGTGGAAAGATGGGGCAGATAGGAGAAACGTGGTCTGTGGAATACCAAGATCTTGCTATTAACTAAGCCACAAGGTTATCCCCTAGATGGGCCTGGGGCAGCTCAGCCATGAGTACATATGCACATGGCATGTAGTGCCTGCATGCCCAGTCCCCATGTGGTGGGTCCAGTGAGGCCACACAGAGTGCCCTGCCCCAAGAGACAGTGCATACATTCCTATTTTTGATGGGTAGACATCATATTTGTAATGGGAAATGGTGACGGGACAAGGACCTGATGATCCACTTGCCATCTCGGAAGAATTCCGCGAAGGCATGAAACCGGCTTGGCTTGTTGACGAAGCCAAAAGGAAGAGAAAGATTTAATCATTACATGGGTAAGTGTGGAAGATTCAGGACCTCTTTTATCTTCTCTATATTTATTCAAGAATAGAATCAGCTTTTACGCCCTGACAATGTACTGAGTCTGTGGGTCCAAAACCCTCCCCAGAAAAATGTGATTTGCATTTATGCTTTTGCCATTTGGTGAGAGCAGATTTCCCATCATCTGCCATTAAGAACAGTCTTCTGTAGCTCATCACCAGGTCGCAAACACATCCGCAAAGACAATCTGAAAGTTTTTGTCATTCGCTAGTAGTCCACACTGACACCCCTGAGAGGAAGAGGGCTTCGCCTGCTCCTGCTCCAGAGATGAAACGTGTGCAGGAGAAATGAGGTGGGCATTTTTCTTGGAAATGTGTTTCTAATATCTGAAAACATAGCCAAACTGGTTTCAAGAATGTCAACGAATGTGCTTTATGTGCTACTATAGGCACACACACAAAACGGCAATATCAAAATCTGCTTTTAAAAGGCAATAACTTAGGTACAAAAATCAGTTTGTCATTCAAGCAATTCTGTGAAAATAGTTGTAAATCTCAGTTGAACTATTGGCTGCTTAAATAATTATTGTTTGGAGAGAAGGATTTCTGGCACAACTTTACAATCATTTAAGTACCCATAGCATTAAATCTCAATTCAGTATAAATTAAATGGTGGTTTACTGTATATTCTGGTTTGAAAACAAGGCAAGTATAATGTTAACTTTCTTTAAAGTCTGAAAACGTGTGTTATATTTACATTACCCATATTTTCAAACACTGTTGATAATTTCAGAATACACTCTAGAGAGGGAGGGCACATATGAAAACTCATTGTACTTTCCACTCAATTTTGCTGTGAACCTGACTCTTAAAAAATAAAGTCTATTAAAACAAAACAGGCCGGGCGCGGTGGCTCAAGCCTGTAATCCCAGCACTTTGGGAGGCCGAGACGGGGCGGATCACGAGGTCAGGAGATCGAGACCATCCTGGCTAACACGGTGAAACCCCGTCTCTACTAAAAAATACAAAAAACTAGCCGGGTGAGGTGGCGGCGCCTGTAGTCCCAGCTACTCCGGAGGCTGAGGCAGGAGAATGGCGTAAACCCAGGAGGCGGAGCTTGCAGTGAGCTGAGATCCGGCCACTGCACTCCAGCCTGGGTGACAGAGCGAGACTCCGTCTCAAAAAAAAAAAAAAAAAAAAAAAAAAAAAAAAATACAGCCATGTTTGCTGTAACCTTCTAGAGAATTCTATACATGACTAGACCATTGTTGTTAAAAAAAATTCCTGCAGTTTTTAAACGAGATATCACATTTGCTCTCTATATTTTTTATATCACCCTGGAATTGTTGAGTTACAGAATTATTTTCCCTTCTGGAATATTAAGGGAATTGATTTGAGTGGACGTCCCGTGTTTATCAACCATTTGTGGGAGATAAGACAGCGCGGCAGTGGCTGGAACCACAGGGCAGCAGGAGGAACAGAGGGTCTGGGCCCTGCACTCGGGGCCTCAGCAAGAAAAGAGGGAATCAGAGGCGATCCAGCGTTACCGGCTCAGAGAACCCGTGAGGGGCCCTGGGATGCAGAAGAGGAGGTGGCGGCTAAGCTGGGCCTGCAGGATGAGGTGATTATGACGCAGGTGGCGTTGGGGAAAGCCTGGCCTGGGGTGCTCCTCGGGTCCGGACTCACCACTGCCAGCCTCCAGCAGGCTCCGCCGCACAAAGCACCTGGCTGCCATTTTTTCTTCTTTTACTTTATTCAGTTAATGTCCTCTTTTGACCGTTTTAGGAAGCTCGATAGCATACTGATCTGCCCTGGTAGAGACCAACGTCTTTTCCCTAAATTTGCCCTGCTTCTGACTTAGAAATAAAGTACCCATTTCGGCACCCCTGAGGAGCGGGGCATTTGCGGGGTGCCTGGAGTGCACAATTTTCCCACCATTTTATCTCCCTGATTCTTTCCCCTGCAGGATCCCAACCTTGTCCAGCTTAGCTCCCAAGTGTCCTGGATAATGGAGGTGATGTGCACCCTCTAGTCCGGGGTTGAGTCCTAATTGCTCTAAGTCAGCTGTGGCCATGCTCTTGGTGCAGTGAATGCAGTGTGGGCCTGTGATTCAGCCCTGGCCTCGGAGCAGGAAGAGATGTCCGCTGGAGGCACCTAGGGAAGGGTTTTCTTTAAACTGCAAAGAGTTTCAGGAGCGGTGAACCTCCCTCTTGCTCCCTGGGTCTGCGGGTGGGAGTGAGTGAGTTTGGAGCTGGCAACTACTGCTCCCTGTTGCCACGGTGGAAGGAAATCCAAAGGAATTTCGGAAAAGCTGACCTGGAGCTCTGACATGTTTGAGCTGCTGAGGTAACCAATCCTGGAACTACCCAACCCCAACAGGTCTTAGGAGAAACATGGAATTCCAGCGATCTAAGCCACTTTTCATTGGGTATTCTGCTGCCTCCAGCACAGAAAACCCCATTGGCATGGGGCCTGGATGAGGGAGAGAGAGCGTGCTACGTATGGTGGAGTGGGAGGTGGTCCATGGTGGGTGAACAGAGGGCGTGGTGTTTCATTTGCTCTAATGACAATAAGGGTGGCCCTTATCCCACAGAGCAAGTGTGACCACCACATAAAAGAGACAGAATTGTTGGTCATTGCTGAAGACCAAAAGGAATCCGTTTTTTTGTTTTGTTTATTTCTTTTTACCGTCTTTTGACCCAGAGCCATGCAGCAGCACAATCAATCAATAAATGAAAGTTTAGTATGCATGTGGAGCTGGCTCCAAGTGGGAGAAGATGGCAGAGGAGAGGAGCGGTGCCATTTTCTTTGCTCCTTTTGTCATTAGGTCTTGTCATTTGTCATGTTGTGTTGTGCTATAAGACACACCAGCCATAAGGGCTGACTTTATTGCCATCTCATAAATGACCTTCATTTATGATATGACAAACTCACTGAAATATTGGGAGAAGAAAACTGAAATGGGCAAATCTTCCTGCGTTTTGGGAATCACTTGGTTTGGGAAAGGAAGACTGCTCTAGGATGGTCTGGTCCTGAATCTGAGTTCTTATTGACCCAGTTATAGCAGAGAAGAACATGTGGCATCGAACTTGGAATTAGGTCATGAAGTTTCATGATGCTGACAGACATTTTACCTTTTGGTACTGGCAGGTTTTGCAGAAATATGTTTGGATCAACAGATTGCAAATTAGGAACTGGCATCAGTTCTGACAATTGCTGACAACATTTTAAAAGAATATTTAAAATGGAATCATTACACACTCTGAAATTAATGTTCCCATAGCAATGTTAACACGGCCACCTTGTGCCAATGCAATTACTCATTGATTGCTGTTGCTTACATCTAAATTTAAAGTGCAGTATCTAGACCTAATGACATGGTTGAAGTTAGTATTTTGAGGAATACCTCCATATCAAAGTTTCTTTTCTGGTGGATTCATAACACTTTAGACTCAGACTTTGGTTGTCTCAGAAGCATAACCAAAAGGAAGTAAAAGTAATAATCATTAAAATGCCAAAATTGGTCCTACATTTGAAGCCTGGAGTTGAAATATCCTGAGTGATGTGTCAGAAAAAGCAGGAAAGTAAAGAAGCCTTGAGGTGTGCACATACATGGCCATGATTTTGTAGCCATTTTCTTGGCTCTTTGGAAAGAAAAAGCATAGGCAGGACCTTGGACCAAGGTCAAATGACACAGCAGCATTGTGTGGTTCTGATTTTGTGTGCAATGCCCAGGGGTGCTCACAGAGTCCACTGGGTCTTTACCAGCTCATCTGGTCACTGGAAACAGAGAGCAAGGAAGACAGTAATGCAGAGACCCAGCTCCACTCCCAGGAGAGGAGGAACCTACTCCTTCCCCTGTCCGGTTGTGTTACTGCTTCTCCAGTGCAGAGAGACCATGGGCTGCATTGTGGCATGTGACAGCAGGTATAACAGCCACCCCCTCCACACACACTGTGGCCCTCCGTGATCTGTAACTGTTCATTGTAGCATTTGTGTGGAGTATGTGGTCTGTATCAGGTTTTAATATTTTATTTTAATTTTTGGTCTTAAGTTCAAATTACTTCTGTTCAATTTTTTAAAAATCGTTACAATTTGAGGAAGGGGACCCTGTCACAGCCTTCAGTTGCCTTGTTCCCCAGCATCAGCCTTGAACTTGTCTAATCTCATATTTGGACAGGGCCAATGAGCCAGATTATCATACTTCTAGTTGTACACAAGCAGTTTGATGACGCATTTTCCATTCATGAAAGAAAATTGGTTTTGAACACACTCTAATTGCACGTTTGCAAGTTAGAGCTCCATGCATGCTATTTGTTGGAAGTCCCCTTTGGGTTAATTACAAAGTGCCTAAATGCTATTTGATGGTTTTGGAAGTGAAATGTGCATGGGACAGTGTTTCTGTGTCTTGAAACCAGCGGAATAGCATCCCATCTTCTAAATTTCACTTTTGCTCTAGAAACATCCTGTACCATATCTGCCATTCAAACAGACCAGTTGTGAGAGTAATTGGGAGAGAATATGGGACCAGAATCCCCTTTCCAATTTTAAGTTTCTGGTCTTAAACATACTTTAAGATACCCCACACTTCTGTGACTACCTGTTCTGCACATCTTTGCCCATGTGTGACACCTTCATTTATGAGATGACAAACTCACTGAAATATAGACAGAAGGAAACTGAAATGGGCAAATCTTCCTGCATTTTGGCAATCACTTGGTTTCGGAAAGGAAGAACTGCCCAAGGATGGTTCACGTAGCTCATCCACTTTTTCTAGAGTGACCCGTTCTGTCTGAGTTGGTGACAACATCATCCCTGGACATTTTCATTTTTCCCTCCCCTTGACATCTTCATACAGCTGTTGCATGTTTCCCCAAGTGGTTGTGTCTTTGTTTGGGCATCTTTTCTGCGACTGGGAAAAGTCTCCATGGGATAATGTGAGGGACAACTTGGTGGGTATCCATAAACCTTGTGAAGAGGAACGATGTCATCACAGGCGAACCCCTGGAATTACGTTTAAAAAATGTGCTTATAACTCCCAATGAAGCTACACTTTGGTACATTAACCCTATAAGTCTTGGAGGGCAACTTTAAGTTGTGGGTGTGCCCAAGAGGAAATGTCCATGTGTCTTCTAAGTTAGCTTAGCTCATTGGTGACATCATAAGATCACCATCACCTAGGCAATGGAACGTGTTGCTATGGGAACTGCAAAGCTGTATGATAACACAGCTTCAAAATGTTGACAGTTGGAAATGTTCCCTTTTTACCGTACTGCAAGCCAAAGGAGGTATATATGTAGGGGTGGCTGTTTTGATTAAAATATTAGTATTTAAAGTTTGTTAAGATAAACTATTTGGAGACAAATAATTTGTGACACTTAAGATATTTAGAATATTGAATTTTTTGGAAAAACATTACCCTTTAGCTGCATTCAAGAAACCCTTATGCCCTGGAACTTGTGCAGGCCGCATGAAGTCAGAGTTGTTAGGAGAAAAAGATAAAATCTCTTCGCAATCAAACTGCAAGAACCATAGATTTACTGGATGGCTTGTCTCCCACATGTGTGACCTTGACTTTGTGGCACTGATGATTGGTTTATGCACATGTCTTTGCTGTAATTCTTTTAGCCATCACTGCCCATCTCCTGAGAACTCCTGGTTTTACCCCACAGGTCACTGAATCATGAGAGTCTCCTTTTATGAAACCGTGACCCAAGCCACATGCCATGTCCCCCCATGTGTGTTTCCATGTTCATACATACATAGATGTGTGTGTGAAGTCAGGTCCGTAAACGTCAGTCCTGCATCCTTGAATTCAAGTAACCTTGAACTGAGAATATTAAAAAAAATAATAATAATAACAATACAACAATAAAAATAATACAAACTTTAAAATATAGTGTCACATTTATTTACATAGCATTTACATTGTGTTAGATATTGTAAGTAATCTAGAGATGATTCACAGTACACAGGAGGATGTGTGTAGGCTATATGCAAACACTACACCATTTTATATCAGGGACTTGAACATCTGAGTATCTGTAGGAGGTCCTGGAACTCCCAAGAACATGAGGGATGACTCTGTGTGTGTGTGTGTGTGTGTGTGTGTGTGTCTGTGTACAAGTTGAGTGTCCTTACTCAACATGCTTCAGACCAGAAATGTCTAGGATTTCAGAATTTTTCAAATTTTAGAGTATTTGCATATACATAATGAAATGTCTTGGGGATGGGATCCAAGTCTAAACATAACACTTATTTATGTTTCATGTATATTTCCTGCACATAGCCTGAGGTAGTTTTATGTAATATTTTAGATAATCTTGCACACCCATCACATGAGGTCAGGTGTGGAATTCTCTCCTTGCAGCTTTGTGACAGCGCTCAAAATGTTTCAGATTTTAGAGAATTTTGAACTTTCAAATTAGAGATGTTCAACCCATATATGTATGTGTACATATTTATACAGGTGATTCTTGTTATTTGAGGTAGTTGTTTTATAAAGTTGTCATGTACACTGCATTAGCCAATACTAAACAGTTGCTTGTACTGGACATATAGGGTTCGCTTCCTGTGACCCTCTGGTCACATTTATCCACTGAGTAATACATAGCCTTACTTTTTGTGTATTTCTATATAAAGGCATGTTATTTAATTTATGTTGTTGGTTCATTAACATCAAACTCACCACCAACAGCCCTAACACTCAAGCCTGAACACAATTCCTCTAACATCTGTTTTCTCCATAAGGCACATCACAGCAGTCTCACGACTTGCAACACTAGACAGCACTTCAGCACTGTGCTTGCGGCCATTGTAGGCTGAAAAATCAACCACGAAAGACATGAAAATGCAAAACCTGTAGCAGTGTGTGTACTGCAGAAAGGACACATTTACAGCATGGGCTGAAACAAGAAGGTGGAGCATTGCCTTGTCCACCCTCAGCGGGGAACGCTCCCATCGAGACTGGGACTCTTTCCCTCTCCACACACACTCAGAAACAAGCACAACACTGTGGGTGTTAATGTGGGAGTTACTGATACGTTTTGTGAGTAGATGCCTTCACAAATGTAAGCCATAATCAGTGAGGTCAACTGAATGCCTGTGTGTATATATATATGTAAATATATGTGTGTGTGTGTGTGTGTAGACAGATAGATGATAGATGGATAGATAGATGATAGAGAGAGAGGTAGATAGATAGAGAGATGATAGGTTATAGACAGACGATGATGATAGATAGATAGATAGATAGATAGATATTTAAACTTCCCTCTCTATAGATTCTTCATATCCACCTGAAGATCTGGTAGTGAACAGAAGGTGAAGGGCAGTCGTCTCCCAGAGGAAAACGCACACTTCCTGGCCCTCAAAAGCTTCCTCCAGAAAGCACCACGGAAATGAGCACCCTCTCCCAGGTCTTTTGGGTGTTGGCTCTGTGCCCCTCTGGTACATGTCTGCAGGTGCTTCAGTCCCTCTTGGAGGTAGGCCTGGAAGGCCAGCTAAGGGTCTTGGACACAGAGATGCCTGGGGGCAGTTCTTGGAACCTGGTGGGCCATCCACACCCACTGAATGACTGAAATGCAGAAATGCTGATGTCAGGGAATGGAAGTGGGGAAAAGCCCCATGTTGAAGGGTGTGCTGCCCTTTTCGGTGGCTTATCCTTCTCTGTTTCAGTGGCTGCCCCAGCGACAGTGTGGATGGGAGTTACTGGATTAGCAGTAAGGAGTCACCTTTCAAGACCTGTCTGTATGACCAGATGGACGTTGAGTTTCAATTTCTTCATCGATAGAATGACATAAGTACATAATTTGGGGGAATTCTATGGCTCTGAGGTTCTTTATTTAAAATTTGTTTTCTAATTTTGTAATTTTGAGAAACTCATTTGGAGTTTTGTAACGTCTTTGTGTGCATTTTAGGAATGCCGCCCTTTGTGTAACTCTTCACAGAACAATGCAATAAATCGTTTTTCGTGTTCTCTATTACTAGTATTAATAAAAAACATTTTGGAGAAGAGTTTGTCGATTACTCACGTTGATATTTTGGCTCTTTAAAGTTATGATAATTTTTGAGTTGTATTATTAGGTTGGTACAAAAGTAATGGCAAAAACCGCAATTACTTTTGCACTAAACTAAAAACAGCATTGTGATTCTTAGAAATTCTGTTGTAGCATCAGGATTAGTCAGGCTGTTTGTGTGTGTCTGTGTGTGTGTGTGTGTGGTGTTTGTTTTTTTTTTTTTTTTTCCTGTAAAGGTATAGACTGTTAGCTGCCACTTGGGAGCATGGGCCGTGTGCTGGGCACTCTATTAAATACGCGCTACGCCAGTCCCAGTGCCTACCAGTCCCCTTGTATCTCTGACGGTGCATATCAGAATCCTCATTGTTCAGATGCTGAAACAATGGCTCAGACTAGCTGTGATGAAGCTGAGCTGCGATTCAAACCCAGGTGGGCTTGATTCCAAAGTCAACATTCTTTCTCATTGGCTTTGCAAAGTACAACACTCTAAATACACATCAGATTTTATTCACATACTTTGGAAATTTTGTTTGCATTTTTAACTCCAGTTTAGTTATAGGATTTTATAGTATATTGAGGGTGGGGTGGCAATGGAGAAATTGAGGAAGTACATTCATTTTACTAGGAGCTAAAGCTTTATCCCCTTTGTAGAACTAAATTAGACTTTTAAAAAATCTCTTGCTTTTAACACCCCCAAGATGTTATTAAAAGAAACCTTCAAATATAGTTTTTATTCTGGCAGTATTGTTTTTAAACTGGCATGACACTATATATACGAGTTGCCTTGTGAATCTTCCAAACAGAAAGCACTGTACTTAGCAGATTTGTCAGCAATTTATTTAGATGCGGTTTGACTATCTGATGAGCCATCACAACATTCCCATCTGTTCGTCAGGGAGGGAGTTGGAATGTAAACAGACCCAGGCACTGTTTTCTGACTGCCTGAGTTTTCTGGCCATCTTGTCTACCTTGTCACCAGCGTCCTGTTCATTAAAGCCTCAGCGGTCTCTTGAGTCCTGCTTAACACTGGTCGGCCCCATCTCTATGTCTCCACCCCCAGATATGATTGCTCTATGTCATCACATTGCACCATTCATGCCACATGTGTTTATTGAGCATCTAGTATGCCAGGCATTATTCTAGGCATTGGGGATACAAAAAAGAACAAACTAGAGTAAAAGCCCTGAGCCTTGCATTCTAGAGGAGAAAAGAGAAAATAAACAAGATGCATCCGTTTCAAAAAATACGTTGAAGGTGATGGGGGCAGGTGTTTGACGTGGGAGCAAGCCTTATAGAGACTTAAGGAGAGGGCATTGTAGACAGAAGGAAGGAAGGAAGGAGGGCAAACGAGCCCTTTGGAGAAGAAGTTTGGGTTTGGTGGAACAGCAATGAGTTGGGGTAGTAGGAGAGAAGCCAGTGAGGGGAGATTTGTCAACGTGGGCTTGGGAGATGAGCACCCATAGGCCATGAATGGCTGGTCTAAGGCATTTGGCTATGAGCTAAGTGAGAAGCCAGAAGAGGGACTGTCCCCACGCTTGGAAGCTCTTGTGCAAGGCCAGAGGAGCAAGTGAGAAGCTGCCTGCTGACCTGGCACCACCCGGCGAGGAGCAATCTGCTTTCTGATGCTTCCACCTGGAACCAATGGGGCGGCCAGTTACATCCCTCAAACCCTGCTATAAATGCCTTAATGTCACTCCCAGCCACCTCTGTGACATATCAGGCCATTGCTTCAATTGTTATCCTGCAGCCATAATATACACAAAACCAGGAAGCCGGTTTCTATCGTATTTCCTATTTGCCCTAAGCTACGGTGTCCAAGTCCAACGGACAGCCACTAACAAGGCGAGCAATACAAAATTGTGCTATAACTTTGTACAATTTCTTATCTAAGTCCCTCCCATTGCCATCTCCAGACCTGCCCACAGAGTACTCAAAACCCAAGGTAACTTTGCAGTCTCTCTCTTTTCCTCCTTTCTTCCTGTGTGTGGCACAGCCCCAGCCAGGGGCCCTGGGAGTGTGTAAAGTCAGGCTCTTCAAAGTCCACAGTGCAGTTCCTTTTCCCTGGACTGATGTGGTGCCTTCAATTCCTCTCAAATTGGATTAAACCAAGTTTGACTTTTGTGCTCCATTTTTTTTTTCAACATTGCAATGAATTACCAAGACACAGCTTTCTATAGAGAAGCAACTTTCTCCAGACCTTCACTGCCATTTTGGACACACAACCCCAAACCCAAAACGTGTCCACGGGATCAACCCACAATGCAAACAACTGCTTTCTAAGCAAAAGCCCGGTTTCTAGGAGGCAGCCCACCTCTGACCTGTCCCGCAGTGCACAGCGTGTGGTAGGTGGAGGAAGATGGCGGACGAGAAATCCGAGGAAATTCACCACGGAGCAGCTTTCTGGTTTCAGCTGTTCTAGGGATGCCATGGAAAACACACTGCTTGACGAGACTCCACCCTGGAGATTTGCTACTCAGTGAAAAGACACATCCCATTCACGGATTGGGACGCTGGAGTCCCCATGTTCTGGGAAGAGGTCTGTCTTGGCAGGCTGCCTTGCCTCTGGAAAAGCAGCATCTGAAATGCCCCCTCCTCTGACAATACAACACGGAATTGGCAGGGGGACACTTCCAGCCTTCACTAGGCTTGCCTTGGTGTTATCACACGCAGCCTGTGCGTTCCAGGTTCCCGGCCGCCTTGCTGGGTTGGATGTGGATTCTTTTTGGTGGCCTCTGCTGCTGTGACTGGAACCCACATTGAGAAAAAGCAACTCCCAAGCAAAATCAAGCACTCTGCAATTCCTTAAAGCCCGTTTCTCTTTTCTCCATGTTTCTCCAACCCAAAGGTAGCCCAAGACGTTTTTGGCTGCCTTTGTGGGTGTTGTTTATGGACTGTCCCCTTTGGGAGGCGCTTTCTCATTCTCTAAGAAGAAACAAAACAAAACACAAGACCCGCCTTCCCGGGTGGGCGAAGCCCTGCATGGCAGCCCTCCCTAGCTCTCTGTGAACAGGGAAAGGGTCCAGCTGCTTCCTGTGGCCTCGCTTCCATCCATGCTTCCTTGTAATAATTTTTGTGAAGATTATTCTGGGGCTGCAAAACAGCCTTACTTTTCAAAGTATTCTTGCTCCTCCTCTCCCAGGCATTTGCTGAAATAAGAGGTTCCTCCCAGTTTTGGGAAACATATTCCTCAGTTCCTGACTTGACTCCAGAACGACACCTGTTTAAAGTTCACCCTCTTCTTCTCTGGGTTTCCAATGTTGTCCTAAGACTCGAGGTGTAGTTTTTTGTTAGTTCCTTTGTTGGTTTAAAGTAGCAGCGACTGAAGCCTGTTCTCTCTACAGATCTGACTACAGTTTTCTCTCTGGCTCTGAACAAACTATTTTGCAGAGCCAGAGATGGACAGGCATGGCCTCAGCCCTCACCTCTGCTGCTCTGGGCACGGCCTCAGCCCTCATCCGTGCTGCTCTGGGCTGTTACACGGTCCTTCTCCCACCTCTGCAAGGAGGCCCATCACTGGTCTGAGGCATCCGCTCCTCCTGCAGGGTGCTTTGTTCCTCTTACTTGCTGGATTCCACGAACTGCGATGGCACTCAGGTCTGGGCAGCACACGAACCCCTGACACCTGGGTGAGGAGCAGGATGGTGAGGGGGAAGGAAGCTGAGGCCACAAACTTCAGGGTGACCAGTGACTCTCAGCCCAAACCTCAGAGCTCCTCTTTGCAGAGTCTGCAGCGAGCGACTGCGGCTCCCACTGTGCAATGTACTGAGAGTGTCTCTGAACTGACTTGCGCCTGAATCGAGTTCCAGCAACGGGAGGCTCCCAGGAAGTGCAGCTGCTGTCACGGAGGGAGGCTCTCACCCGCCCCTCACCTGAGCCTCTAGCACATACTTATGCCCCTGGCCTTCCACGCTGGGAACAGCGTTACCCACCTCTGGGGAAAGAGATGTGGTGATGGCCCAGATCCTGAATCTCCCATGCAGGACCAGTGAATCCTGCAACCACGGCCGCAGGCCTGCACTGCACTGGGACTCCAGGCGATGGAGCCTTGCACCTTGCAGCCAGGGTTTTGGCCCCATCACCATGAGTAGTCTCCTGCTATGTAAAAGCCAAGAAGGCTGCTTGTCCTGATGAGTTCAAAACCTAGTTGAAAATATGCAGAGGGGTCCTCCTAACACAAGACCCTGCTCTGTGATTGCCTGGCCCATAAAGAGAGGGTTAAGGTTCCCAGACAGAGCCCTACCTCTCAAGACCTGTCCAGCAAGGACAGGGCTGTAAGCACCTGCATTCCTTCCTTCTGCAACCCAGGAGCGAAGGCCGTCTTGGCTATTAATTTATTTACCTGGACTCCGATCTACCATGTGACTTTGGTCACGTTACTTCACCTCTCTTGGCAATAGTCTCTTTACTTTTTGCAACCCAGGGACTGGGCTCCTTCAGTGCCTCTTAGAACTCCTGATCCTAAGGGAAAGGATCTGACCTTTAGGCAGCGTAAGTGTTCTCTTTCCTAGGCACCTCTCCTATTCCAGGCTTCCTCTGTTCCATGGGTTCCTTTTCCTCCCCGTGTGTGCATTCTCTGGCACCTGCCAGAGGACCCCTTCCCAGGTGTTCCTTCCACCTCATCTTCCCATTATTTCTATTCTTTCACCTTGCTTTGTCCTAATCTGACTTTTTGAAGCCATTATCTATTATTTCATTATAAAAAGTCCAGCTTGGGTCCCACCAAGTTAATTTCATGACTGACTATTGGTTTGAGACCTGGAGTTTGAAAAACATTGCTTAATATGAACTTAAAGGCCAAGTGCATAACCCCTGTCATTCAAGTGGCTTTGGTACCATGGGTCCTAGGACAGGTCCCTGCAGAAGGCAAGTGGTAGAAAAGGAAGAAGGAATCTCAGGATGTGAGTTCATAGGAGGCTAGGAAAAGTGCGAAATGTTTTTATGCTGGTAAAGCTAAATGGAGAGCTTCCTCCTTTCCACTGCATCCTTGGAGCAGTACTGACCAAAGCACTTTGTGACACAGAAGGGTCTTACATGACTTTAAACTCCTCTCCAGGAGTTCACTGTTCCAAGATGACTGGCTTTGCCACCAGTTTCATGTAGGGAAGGAAGGAAGGAAGGAAGGAAGGAAGGAAGGAAGGAAGGAAGGAAGGAAGGAAGGAAGGAAGGAAGGGAGGGGAGAGGAGGGAAGAGGGGAGGAGGGAAGAGGGGAGGAGGGAGGAGGGGAGGAGGGAGGAGGAGGAGGAAGGAGGAGGAGGAAGAAAGAGGCAAGAGGAATGAAGGAAGGGGGAAGGAGGGAAGTGGGGGGCGGAAGGATGGAAGGGAAGGAAGGGAATGAGCCTCGGACTGAGGGAAGGAGGGAGAGGTGGGAGGGGGAAAGAAGGCGGGCGGGAGCCTGCGGCCGCGGAACGGAAGGAAAGACGGAAGCCACGGCGCTTCCGGAGGAGCGTTTCAAGGGGTCGGAGGAGGGAAGCCGAGAGGGGGAAGCCGGGAGGAAGGGAGAGGAAGAGGAGGGGGAGGTGGCGGGTTCCTTTCCTTCCGGACCCGTAAAGAAGGTCCGAAGGAGGTCCGAGGAGGACTCCCCTCCCCCGGGTTTAAAAGGAATAGGAAAGGCAAAATTGTTTTATAAAATAACACATCTTTTCCGAATTATAAGAACATATACTATTATTTTTATGACTAGATTTGTGTCTAGTAAGGTTATTACTGCTTTGCTTTTAAACCTGACATTTGGAAAACTCCATGTGCTGTCACTGGTTGCATGCAGTCTTTTCAGCTCCTGGCCAACATTGTTAATATTTGGATTTTATGAACCTTTAGCACTTGCAAGTGTTTAATAATCACTCTCATTCTTTTGAGGCTGCTTTTTTTTTGTTGTTGTTGTTTTGTTTTTTTATTTTTTGTTTTCAGTTAAAAAAGTATTGGTCAGGCGCAGTGGCTCACGTTTGTAATCCCAGCACTTCGGGAGGCCGAGGCGGGTGGATCACGAGGTCAGGAGATCAAGACCATCCTGGCTAACACGGTGAAAACCCATCTCTACTAAAAATACAAAACATTAGCCAGGCATGGTGGCGGGCGCCTGTAGTCCCAGCTACTCTGGAGGCGGAGGCAGGAGAATGGCGTGAACCCGGAAGGAGGAGCTTGCAGTGAGCCGAGATCATGCCACTGCACTCCAGCCTGGGCAACAGAGCAAGACTCTGTCTCAAAAAAAAGAAAACAAAAGAAAAAAAGAGTATTATATGCTTACTGCAGATAATTACAGAAAAAGAAAAGAATTTTTAAAATTACCATGTAAATGGCTATTTAAAATATATGAACATATGTATTTTTAATATTTAAATGCATATATGTATATACATATGTGTTTTAGATTCCTTACAAGTATAACCATGCTATTTACAGTTAATAAAAAGTGTTTGTTAGTGAAATTAATAGATATGGACAAGATTCTTAATGATTATTAAATAAAGATTAATACATATAAAAGATCAAGATCTTTAAGGGTTGAGTCGCTTTTAATTGTGTGTATGTAAATGTAGACTAGGAATAACAATTTAATCATGTCTACTAATTTAAACAACCTCTACATAGACTTTGTAGACATAAATATAATAAAATTTCATTTATTTATGATATAAAATTTCATCTCTCCAATATTTGAAGTAAATTTCCTGAATTGGTTGAAATTAGTAAGGTTTTGGTATGAAAATACCATTACTTTTGTAAAGTTAAAGAAATCACTTTATGTAGTGGGATGGCTGTGGCTCTGCATAACAATTCTTTACAAATATCTACATCTACAGTTATTTGGAGACTGGAGAGTGGTGATGTTTCCTTGTACACGGTGAATAACATATTCTATTAAACAAAAGCTCATAATGACTAAATAATGAAAGACACGAAATATCTAAAAATGATAAAAGAATTTTGGTAAATATGATACAAAAGCTAAAATAACAAAGAAAACTCAAATCTATTAATTAGTAGACAAATTACTTTGGTAGACATTGTTGAATGAAGGTCTTAGAATGTGACCAATTTTATGCTGCTTAAAAAAAGAAGGAGAGTTGAATGTGACTTATACTGGATTTGAATCTTTCTGAGTAAGATTCCATGGTTATGCCCAAATGCAGTACTAAGTGAAAACAAAAACACTAAGGGAAATTAATGGAAATTAAGACATTTTAACTTAGAGAAATGTAAAATATAAAAAGAACACTTCTTTTCTTATGTTTACATTTGTTTGTTTAATAATCTAAAGTATAGGAGATCCTTGCCCTCCAAAAAAGCTTGCTGCCTAGAAAAGTCCCCTTAGAAGGATTTGACCCAAATTAGAGGAAAAAATTGTACCATAAAGAGAGAAAAATTATTGAGCAAGACTTTATTTTGAAAAATTAAAGTTAGTGATTATATTTATAGTCTAAGAAATTAGGTATTAATTTCCTGTATGGGTTGATTCTTAAGTTACTTTTTACTCTTGGCCAATGACCTCTCTTCATTGTTTATTGCAAAAATAGGATCAATCATAGAGACTCCCCTGTCTCTTTCCCTATGTAGGCCCATCCAGATCCATGGAGGTCTCCACATCTCCCTTCCCCTAAGGCATATGTAATGGCCTTACCCCAACACAGACCAGCCCCTCCACTGCTGCTTCAGATTCCATTCCCTCTCTCTTCTCAAAGACTTTGTCTTGAAATTACCTTCCTCTTTACTATACCACCAATTATTTCCTTTGTACTTGGCCATTCCCTTCAGCATTAAAACTTCTCTCATACCTTTCATCTTTGGTGTATCAACCCTCCTAAGTCCTATAATTCTCTCCAGTTACTGCCCTGCTCCTCTGTTCCCCTTGAAACCAATGTTTCCATTCCCACTTCCTCCTTGGCCCATTGCAACCAGGCTTCCATCTCTCCACTCCAATGAAACCATCCTTGTTATGGTCCCCAGTGGCCTCCTTCTTGCTAAATCCAGTGGCCATTTCTCTGCCCTCTTCTTGACGCCCTCTTCTTTTTCCACAGATGACTGCTTCCACCTTAAAGCATCCTCTTCCCTTGGTTTCTAGGACGTCTCATCCTCCTGTTTCCTCCTGGCTGTTCTCCATCTTCTCTGTTGATAAATGTTGAAGTACTCAGCCTTTTTTGTGTGTCTACACTACACTTTCTCCCCAGATGATCTCATCCAAAGTAATGGCTTTAATCACCATCTTTATGAAAATAATTCCCAAAATGTTACCTCCACCTTTTATCCTTCCAACTTCCAGTGAGTAGCAGCCTGTTATACAACAGTTTCCTGGACCTATGCACATGGATGTCTTATTGAAACCTCAAACTCAACATGTCCAAAGGAGAAATCTAATTTGTCTTCCTCCAATTGTCTTCTCTGTCTCCTAGTCTCAATATGTGGCACCAAACTCCAACCACAACTCTCTCATTATTGATCTCTCACTTCCCTATATCCATCATATTCAAACCCTAAAGAAGTTCTGTCAACTTTACTTCCAGAATGAATCCTAAATTCATCTACTTTCCTCCATCTTCACTAGTACTAAACTAGTTCAACTTCTAACCAAATTAGCCTTCCTCCATGTTCCACAGTGTAGTCAGAGCAAGCAGAAAAAGTTTTTTAAAAACTGAAACCATATAAAACACAATTAATATTCTCCAATGAACTCCCAAAGCAGAAGAATAAAATTTCAAACTCCTTACAAAATTCTGTAAAAACTGAACCTCACCTAACTCACCAACATCCTATTACTCTCCTTTATCATACCTCAATTTTACTTTGGAAGTAAAGCAACAGGACTTGACAAAGAGTTAAATGTAGATGAGGAAAAAAGTGTCAGGAGTGACTTCTGTGTTTCTATCTTGCTCAATTTGTAGTGTTAGTAACAGTAATGCTGGCTGCTGTGACAAACAGACCACATATAAATGGCTCAAACACAACAGAAGTTATTTCTGGTTCACATAACAGTATAAAATGTGTGTTCCTGGTCTGGGCAGCTTTCCCTCATGTACCCAGGACCCTTTCTTCTGCAGCCTTGCCTTCTCCAGGGACTCACTGTTGTCTGTGCCCCGACTGTGGAAGGATGATGAGTGTGGAGAAGACACATCTGCCCTTCAGTCTTGGCCCAGAAATAATGCTGATACCTCCACTGACATTTCACTGGCAAGAACAGCCCATGGGCCACACCTGAAATGGGAAGGATGGCAAGGAAATATCATCACCAGTGGGTAGCCACTTCCTAGAACTTCCTTCTGTAGATGGGCTCACAAATTCCAGCCCTGTCACAGATAACCATTCTTTGAAATAAGGAATGCTGAAGAGAGCCAGTTCTGTGAGGGAGTATTGGGAGTTCACACCATATCAAGGAAGAGCAAAGAGAGGAGAAGTAATTCAGGGTGCACCACCTATGCATGTGATGCCAAAAGCAACCCACCAGTTGGGATAAAAAACAGTCAACTTACCATTTGACCTTGAATCCAGAAACACCAATCAAAGGAGAATGATCACTGCTCGGCAGCCGGCTTGCCTCTTGCTCATTTTCGCATCACATAAATCCAGCCGAGGAAGCACAGGTTCAAATCGTGGCATCTGTTTGCAGATCTCTGAGAAACAAGGGTTGTGGTGAGAGGAGTGGAGGTGTGGTTGGTCGATATGGGGTGGGCTTTTCTGAACAAAGATTCTGAGAAGACCATGAGCTTGTCAGACAGAAATGTAATCTGCATATGTGATCCATGCAGTTCTACTTATAGATTGTATATACATATACAAAATGTGTCTTTGTTTTTATTCAATTTGGAAATAATTATTGACCATGATTTCCTACAGCTCACACAAATGAGGTAAGAACAAAGGTTATCAATAGTTAATAATCGACTGGGACTATTTGAAAAGCAACTTGGACAATGGATTGAATCAATATCTCTGGATACTCTGACCTCAACCATGCATATCAGATAAGCTAATGTCTGGTGGATAATTTTAAGTGACAGGACTGGACTTAGTAATGGGGACAAATAAATGAGAACAAAGAAAATGAGAAAAACAATTCTTTTTTTTTTTTTTGAGACGGAGTTTCACTCTTGTTGCCCAGGCTTGAGTGCAATGGTGCAATCTCAGCTCACCACAACCTCCGCCTCCCAAGTTCAAGCGAGTCTCCTGCTTCAGCCTCCCGAGTAGCTGGGATTACAGGCATGCACCACCACACCTGGCTAATTTTGTATTTTTAGTAGAGACAGAGTTTCTCCATGTTGGTCAGGCTGGTCTCGAGCTCCTGACCTCAGGTGATGTGCCCGCCTCGGCCTCCCAAAGTGCTGGGATTACAGGCATGAGCCACCATGCCTGGCCATGCGGGGCATTTTGTAACAAGGGCTGAGCAGCCAGATGAGAGGCAGGGGAGGTGGAGGCAGCCCACGTGAGACCTGGAGCCCTCATGAGGATCTGGGCTTTGTTCTCTGTGCCACAGGAGCCACCAGCTGTTTTAAAACAGAGGAGAGAATGCTCATTTTTAATACTTTAGGTGAATAACTCTAGAAGTGAATTGAAGACATACCTGGTGTGGAGCTGGGCGTAACAGGAGAGGTGCCCCTTTTTGCCACATGGTGTGGAGGTTCATTCGTTTAGTTAGCCTTGGGGGAGCACTGAGTTCCTGCCGGGCGTTGAGCCAGGAGCTGGAGATACCACAGAAACAGAGCCGGGTCCTGATAGATGAGGAGCTTCCAAGTGGGTGAATATGCTTCGCTGTGGAATCATCAAAGCCTGTTGGTGGAGAATTCAGTGGAGGAGTCCACATGGGGGCTGAGCTGGAATGTGCTGCTGTCTACAGTGCTTCGTCCCATGCAGCCTGGGCTCTCCCTCTCCTATTATTGGCTGTGCACATGACCGTGACCTACAACTGGGCCTTTCGCTCATTAAGAGAGTGCCCAGGTCTGGTTTTAAACACAAACTTGCCCCTCGCTTCAGTCAGGGGCCTGTTATCATTAGTCTGGTTAGTTCAGGGAACATTGTATATTTTGCTGTGTAATGATCACAGTGACATCAAGTAACTATGACAGTGAGTTGGATAGATGTGAAGCCTGCAGTTCTCCTTTATAGACTGATTATTGAATTTGGTCTCAAGCTGGAGCCTGAGAAGGGAGAAGTAAACTTTGTCTCTGATTTGTCCTGTAATCCTTTTTCTGTTACCAACCAATTATAACCAATACTCACTGGGTTTGGAAGAAAGGTGTTCAACTACAGTCTCTCCTTCTTTACAACTAGATGTATGTAACATGGGGTTTGGAGACAGAGAGAGAGAGAGAGAGAGACAAAAGAGAGAGAGAGAGATGTGTGCCCACTGATCAGATGCCTTTATTTTTTTATTTTTATTTTTAGTTTTCTTTGAGACAGAGTCTTGGTCTGTCACCGAGGCTGGAGTGCAGTGGCGTGATCTCAGCTTACTGCAACCTCTGCCTCCTGGGTTCAAGTCATTCTCCTGCCTCAGCCTGTGGAGTAGCTGGGATTACTGGCACCTGACACCATGCCCGGCTAATGTTTGTGTTTCTAGTAGAGACAGGGTTTCTCCATGTTGGTTAGGATGGTCTTGAACTCCTGACCTCAAGTGATCTGCCCGCCTCGGCCTCCCAAAGTGCTGGGATTACAGGCGTGAACCACCACGCCCCGCCCAGATGTCTTTATTTTTGAGTGGTCTGACTGGACAGACCTCCACGTGTCTCCAAAACAAAGAGCACATCTCCCTGCCCCTCTCTTTCAGCCCCCATCGCCCTCACAGGGCAAGGGGCAGGAAGGTCCACTAGATGTCGCTGAGGCTGCGAGGGCACCAGTGAGCCTGTGGGAGTCCTGCTTGCCTCCCCTGGCCTCCTGGCCTCCTTGGCTCCTGGCAGCAGGACCCATCAGATAGCCCTGGCCAATCAGCCCTCCCCAATGGATCTCGGAAGAGCCAATGAAAATCGGTGTATGGGGAGATTCAAAAAGAAAAGGGAAAAAACAGGTTGCTGAGCAACCCAACTCTGTAAGCAGAGGGAGATGCTATTTTTACACCAAGAAGGTGGCTGCAGTTGATTCTGTAGCAACTCCCAGGAGAGCAGAGCTCTGCCTTAGCCAGGGTAGGAGCTCCTGTCGGCCCAGGAATGAACCACAGGATGCAACATCTGGTATAGCCCAGCGAGCGCACACAGCTTTGGGTCATGGGTGCCAAGGCCCCAGGCACCACCCTTTAGGGCTCAGATTAAATGTGACTTCTTTAGAAAGGCTTCCACGTTCAGTCAGTCCTTCAGTGTGCCTGTGCTGCTTCTGCATAGCACTCACCTGAATATGTAATTATAAGTGTATTTTTGTGATTTTTGCAAAACATCTCTCTGCCCACTAGCCTGGAAGCCAAGGAAGGTAGGTGCAGTGACAGTCTCCATTCACCACTGTACATCCCAGCCCCTAGCCCATTCTCTGGCCCAGTGGCTCTCAGTCAATACTCAGGGAATATGTGAAAACAATGGCTAAATATTAGTGTGATGGTTGTGATCATTATTAAACGTAAACTCTAGTCAAAGTGTGGGAAAGAGTATTATGATCTCAACAGTTTTTCTTTAAGTTGCTACCAGAAGTATCTTTCAACAATAAAATACCTAGATTCTGGCAATTACTGAGTGAGGATCATCCCCCAAATTAACCAATATGTTTGCATTCATACCACAAAAGTTGCTGGTCTCATTGTTATGCCAGACACTCTTCTGGATGCTGGGGAAAGATGCACAAATGAACAAAGTCCCTGTCCCCATGGAACTCACATTGATCCGTGGGAAAAAGGCAAAACCAACAAGTGAAGGCAGGAGCTGCCAGGAGGCCTCGATGGGGTCCCCGAAGGCCTTTGGATCAGATGACTTTTGAGAAGAGACCCAAAGAAGTGGGGGAATGAGGCGCGCAGATATCTGGAGGAAGAACCTTCTGGAAACACAGAGACTCTGAGGCTGCCGTAGGGACAGCAGCATGTGGCCGCGTGAGGAAGGCAGCGCGCTGGGATGGAGCAGGGAGGAGGCAGCAGCCAGGTCCTGGGAGGCCTTCCAGACCTGCCATGTCACATGGAGACAAAGAATGGAGAGGAATGACCTGAGGACTGAGTCTGGGAGTGGGCGCCTTCCAGTGTTTAGGGGTGGGGAGGCTGGGAGGGTCCCAGGGAGGAGAATGAGAGCGTCCTGAGGTGTAGACACCCTCAGGGTGTGGGGTTCCCAGGAGGTAAGGGACAGCTGTGGCACAAGGTTGAGGGGTGAGGATTGGATTTGACCACATGTTGATCTCGACAGGAGCTGTTTTGATGGTGGGATCACAGCACAGGAGTGACGAGGAAGAGATCCCCAATCTCAAGGTTTCTTGCTTTGCTCCGTGCCCTGGAGTGGCCTGTTCATCTTGGAGTTCTAATATGAACTTCGAGACCTAAAAGATGGTGCCTGGCACCTTGGCACTGTGACCCGAGGCTGTGCTCGCTCACCAGGCTATACCAGGTACTGCACTGTGTGATTCATTCCCAGGCAGTCAGGAGCTCCTACTCTGGCTAAGGCGGAGCTCTGGTGTCCTAGAAGTTGCTACAGAATCTACTGCAGCCACCTTCTCAGTGTAAAAACAGTGAGGGCTTAGTTTATCACTGTGAAGGAGATGGGAGGCAGCAGGGGGATCTGGGCACAGCAGTAAGAAGACTGGACTAAGTTTCTGCTACAGAAACAGAAACAAACATGGTGTGCACCATGCCCAGGCCTCTGTACCCACTGGCTGGATCTGACTCTCCCAGCTGAGCCCCAATATGGTAGAGACCCAGCTTCAACTGCAACAGCAAAGGCCACATCCTGCCTTGGGCTATGGCGAGAACAGGACGGGAAGGACCTGGGCTTTGATAATCCTCTGGCATACAGCCCAGCACCCACCCGAACACCTCCCATCTCCTTCACAGTGTTCCCTCTCAGTCTGAGATCGCGGTATGGGCAGGGCTGTGTTCTCTCCAAAGCCCCATGGAGGATCCTTCCTCACCTCTCCCAGCTTCTGGTGGCCACGGGCAGTCCTTGGCTTGGGGTTTCTCTGACCATGTCTTCACAGGGTGGCCGTCCTCTGCATCTGTGTCTGTATCTCCATGGTCTTCTCCTCATGTCTGTCTCCTCTTCTTATAAGGACACCTGTTGTACCGGACGTATCAGAGTGGAGCCTGCCTGATGGAGTATGACCTCATCCTCACTTCGTGACATCAGCAAAGAGCCTATTTCCAAATAAAGTCGCATTCTCAAGTACTGCAGTTAGGAGTTTAACATACCTTTTACAGGGACAAAATTCAACTCTCAACAAGAAGACAGTGGAAATTAGGTAGGAAGGATGGTTGAGAGGCAAACCTGTACTGAGCCAGGCTGAGGAGTTCAGACTGTGTTCCTTAGGCCAGGGACTCTCAGTCCTGGCTATTTATCGGTACTATCTAAAAAGTTTTTGAAGACGCAGACATCAGATTCTACCCAAGCCTACTGAATCAGTCATTCTAGGATATGAAATGTTTAAAGCTCCATAGGTTTCTAATACTTACCCTGGGTTGAGAGCCACTGCTTTGGCTAATGAGGACCTCTTGAAAGGTTTTTATTTCTTGTGGTATCAGTTTTAGGACAGCTTGCAGCTTTGAACAAATATACTATAAATAATATTATCACATAATATTATCACATAATATGAACACATATTTATATGCATTTTATAAGTTTTCATCCTAAAAGGTGACCCTTTGAATTGAGAAGAATCCTCAAGGTGCTGTGGCCAGCCCTGCGCTCGGCAGGACCACTGCTTATCTTCTCCATGTGCGCTTCCTCGGGGAATGTAGTACAGGGTTGTGGCCCTTCTCCAGGAGCCGGAACTGCTCTTGGCTTCCTGTTGAGTTTGTGGTCTATTAAAACTCCCTCCTACATCTTTTGCACACGAAGGGCTATAAATCTAAGTTTTCCCTGTCCACTACTTGTGCAATTGATTTTTTGGAGCCTGAATGCAGGCCTTGACTTATATCTCTGTTTAATTTCATCTTGTGGTTTCAGCCAAGTGTTCTGGCCTGTCGAGGCCTTCTGTAGTTTGAGTCTGTCATCTTTTGTGGTAGCGCCATCTCATAAATTTGTCTTCTGCAGATTTGATCAACACATCTTTTCGGGCTTCACCAAATCGCTGAAAAACCTGCTACCATGTCACAGGAGAGATGTATGATATTCCTCCAGAGACGGCTCTCCTTCAGAAAGCACGCTTTGGGAATGTAGTTCCTAAATCAGCTGTCATATTGAACACCTGGTCAAGACATATTTTATTCTCAGAGTACACTTTTGAAACTTTAGTCATCCAGCAAGTGCTGCAAATGTGCCATTGGTCCTGGAAGGACGTGCCAGGAGGAGCAACGAGGGGAGACA